>NC_090925.1:1265772094-1266391874 GCF_040938575.1 Ambystoma mexicanum | reverse complement strand
TTTGCTCGCCTTTCCTCCCTCCCTCCCTCCCTCTGGCTGGCTCTTGCTCGCCTTTCCCTCCCTCCCTCCCTCCCTCTGGCTGGCTCTTGCTCGCCTTTCCTCCCTCCCTCCCTCCCTCTGGCTGGCTCTTGCTCGCCTTTCCTCCCTCCCTCCCTCCCTCTGGCTGGCTCTTGCTCGCCTTTCCTCCCTCCCTCCCTCTGGCTGGCTCTTGCTCGCCTTTCTCCCTCCCTCCCTCTGGCTGGCTCTTGCTCGCCTTTCCTCCCTCCCTCCCTCTGGCTGGCTCTTGCTCGCCTTTCCTCCCTCCCTCCCTCTGGCTGGCTCTTGCTCGCCTTTCCTCCCTCCCTCCCTCTGGCTGGCTCTTGCTCGCCTTTCCTCCCTCCCTCCCTCTGGCTGGCTCTTGCTCGCCTTTCCTCCCTCCCTCCCTCTGGCTGGCTCTTGCTCGCCTTTCCTCCCTCCCTCCCTCTGGCTGGCTCTTGCTCGCCTTTCCTCCCTCCCTCCCTCTGGCTGGCTCTTGCTCGCCTTTCCTCCCTCCCTCCCTCTGGCTGGCTCTTGCTCGCCTTTCCTCCCTCCCTCCCTCTGGCTGGCTCTTGCTCGCCTTTCCTCCCTCCCTCCCTCTGGCTGGCTCTTGCTCGCCTTTCCTCCCTCCCTCCCTCTGGCTGGCTCTTGCTCGCCTTTCCTCCCTCCCTCCCTCTGGCTGGCTCTTGCTCGCCTTTCCTCCCTCCCTCCCTCTGGCTGGCTCTTGCTCGCCTTTCCTCCCTCCCTCCCTCTGGCTGGCTCTTGCTCGCCTTTCCTCCCTCCCTCCCTCTGGCTGGCTCTTGCTCGCCTTTCCTCCCTCCCTCCCTCTGGCTGGCTCTTGCTCGCCTTTCCCTCCCTCCCTCCCTCTGGCTGGCTCTTGCTCGCCTTTCCTCCCTCCCTCCCTCTGGCTGGCTCTTGCTCGCCTTTCCTCCCTCCCTCCCTCTGCTGGCTCTTGCTCGCCTTTCCTCCCTCCCTCCCTCTGGCTGGCTCTTGCTCGCCTTTCCTCCCCTCCCTCCCTCTGGCTGGCTCTTGCTCGCCTTTCCTCCCTCCCTCCCTCTGGCTGGCTCTTGCTCGCCTTCCTCCTCCCTCCTCTTCGCCTTTCCTCCCTCCCTCCCTCTGGCTGGCTCTTGCTCGCCTTTCCTCCCTCCCTCCCTCTGGCTGGCTCTTGCTCGCCTTTCCTCCTCCGGCTGCTCTGGCTGCCTCTCTCTCCTCCCCCGTCACACTGGCTCTTCATTTTCCTGTCTCCCCGCAATTTCCCTGTCTCCCTTCGTCTGGCTCTCCCATTCCCCCCCCCCCCTCCGTCTGGCTCTCCCATTCCCCCTTCTGGCTTGTTCTAGCTTTCCCTCTCCCTCCCTCTGGTTGGCTGTGGCTCGCCCTCCCTCATTCTGGCTGGCTCTGTCTCTGGCTGGCTCTCTTTTCCCCCCGCCACACTGGCTCTTCATACCCCCCACTGGCCCATGCCCTGTCTCCCATGCCCTGTCTCCCATGCCCTGTCTCCCATGCCCTGTCTCCCATGCCCTGTCTCCCATGCCCTGTGTCTCCCATGCCCTGTGTCTCCCATGCCCTGTGTCTCCCCTGCCCTGTGTCTCCCCCCTTGCTCTCTCCCTTTCCCTGTCGTCTCCCCCCCTTGCTCTCTCCCTTTCCCTGTCGTCTCCCCCCTTGCTCTCTCCCTTTCCCTGTCGTCTCCCCCCCTTGCTCTCTCTCTTTCCCTGTCGTCTTCCCCCCCTTGCTCTCTCCCTTTCCCTGTCGTCTCCCCCCCCTTGCTCTCTCCCTTTCCCTGGTCTCCCCCCCCTTGCTTCTCTCCCCTTTCCCTGTCGTCTCCCCCCCTTTGCTCTCTCCCTTTCCCTGTCGCTCTCCCTTTCCCTGTCGTCTCCCCCCCTTTGCGCTCTCCCTTTCCCTGTCGTCTCCCCCCCTTTTGCGCCTCCCTTTCGCAGCTGTCCCCCCAACCTGGCTTGGGTTCTCTCTCTCTCTCTCTCTCTCTCTTCTCCTCCCTCTCTCTCTCCTCCCTCTCTCTCCTCCCTCTCTCTCTCCCTCTCTCTCCCTCTCTCTCCTCCCTCTCTCTCCTCTCTCTCCTCCCTCTCTCTCCTCCCTCTCTCTCCTCCTCTCTCCTCTCTCCTCCTCTCTCCTCCCTCTCTCTCCTCCCTCTCTCTCCTCTCTCCTCCCTCTCTCTCTCTCTCTCTCTCTCCTCTCTCTCTCTCTCTCTCTCTCTCCTCCCTCTCTCTCTCTCTCCTCCCTCTCTCTCTCTCTCCTCCCTCTCTCTCTCTCTCTCTCTCTCTCTCTCTCTCTCTCTCCTCCCTCTCTCTCTCTCTCTCCTCCCTCTCTCTCTCTCCTCCCTCTCTCTCTCTCTCTCTCTCTCTCTCTCTCTCTCTCTCTCCTCCCTCTCTCTCTCTCTCTCTCTCTCTCCTCCCTCTCACTTTAACTCGTCCCATTCCCTACAGTTTCCCTTGGATTCTTTGATGACATAATCATTCCACCGGAGTCTCTTCAGCAGCCTGGAAAGTTGTATCTTTTTTAAATAACCTGCAGTTACAGTGGGCAAGTATGATTCTCTTTGAGAGACATGGGAAAGTGTGGATTGGAGCACTTGAGGAGGAACTAGTTGAATTTTATAACTTCCTTATTTTTAGATCGTCTGGCACTGGAGTCGCAGACCTTTACGTTTTCTTGTGGGGGGCACAGAAGTAAAGAAGCAGAAAGTATATTTGTTGTGGTCGGTAAATGTAATCTGTGTTGGGAGTGTTTTTCTATACCTGTGTTTGACCAAATGTTACATCTAGTAATGTAATTGAGCGGTTACACTTCACACTTAGGGTGGGTAGACACTGGAATAAAGTATAGATCATGCATGAGAGAAAGAGTAAAAGATTGTCTACACAAAATGTGTTTAACAGGAATAATGTAAACGAGGTTCAACTACAATACAGGCATCACCAAATCTATATACACGTTAAGGTGTCCAAAGTGAACACATCCACACTTAACAGTATACAGGCACTGTTGTAATGGAAAAGGTGGGGAGGAAAAAAGGTTAGTACTTATAACAGACATTATAAGTTATAAGGCAAACCGGTCAGCTGCAGAATCAGGCTGCAGTTGTTGGCAGTTAGTGGCGGGGCGTGGTCGTGTGGCGACTCAAACCTTTACAAAACGCTATAAGGCCCCGAAGCGGCACTGCCGAGGAGCGTACATTCGCAACCTGCTTCACTCCGCCCCCTTACCCTCCAGTGGTCCTTTGTCAGTAGGTATCTGCTGTGTAGGGCGTCAGCGGCCTAGACCTGAGACTTTGGCAAGAAAAACTATTTCAAATATTGCCTATGACCGTTCCTGTGACTCTGTCCTTGGATGGAACAAGTGAAGCAAATGGGCGCCCGCACACAGCAGCAGCTGAAACTGCAAGGCACAACATCTATGACACGAATGTCTGTAGCAGAATCTGATTCTGAGGTCAGGCTGTCCACCCTTTCCCCTCCCTTAAACGTTAAATGCATGCCCATCGAAAAGTCAAACTATGGGCTATTGCCTGACCTAGATGTGACTGACGGCGAGATTCTAGAAGTGGGCGATTAGGTGCCATTACTGCCACTAGACACTCTCGATCCTGAGGGCTCCTCTAAGAACTTAAATCATCAGGATTCCTTGAAGAGAGTGGGAGCGCCATCTCGAGAAGAGGGTGAGGATTGAACTCCTCCCCCCCACCCCCCATTAGCAGTGCTGTCATGGGGGAATTGAGGGACACTCCCCCACTAAATTTGAGACTGGAGAACACCCCCAATGCTGCACTTGTGGAAAAAGAACATCTGTGGGGGGCGGGGGGGGGGGGCGAAGGGGGGGCAAGCTGCTGTTAGAACATTCTAACTTGAAGAAACAGGAATGAGTCTGACGTTGACTGCAATGCTTGCGTTGGGACTATCATGGAATATTGCTGTCATCCAACCCACTCTGGACGGAAAAGCATTAAGAAAGAAAAATATCACAAGCACCTTGAGCGCAATGGAAGTGAACAATCCATCTGCCCTCCATACACAGATTTCACTTGTTACTTCATCTAACCCCCTTCGAGAATGGGAAGCATCTCAGGAGGTAAAGTGGGAGCTGGCAATTGCCCCAAATACTCTCCCGATCCTGTTGTCACAGGAAAGTTATTTGGAAGACCTGAGGCAGCCTTCCGTTCTCTCTTCAACTCCATCCTCGTTTTCGACTGCGACAAGTTTAAATGAGTCTATATTCTTGCCAAATCCATCCCTGCAAGGGTGCTCATGGTTCAAGTATAAACCTTGATAATGTTAGCTCTCACAATCTCGATGGCCCCTTTCATTAAATTGTATGAATCAGTCGATGAGGATTATAAAAGATCAAGCCACCCTCCTGGCAATGGTCCATTCAAAGTTGATCTACTTAGTCATTCACAGAGACGGTCCAAGCCAGACTGGATAGGGAAGCGGAACAATCCAGCCAATGGCATAATTGCCTATGTGATGTAGCAAGAGAAGAAATGACAGACAAAAGTGCTAAAATGGAGGCTATTCTGGAATCGCAGAAGTGGGTGCGAGTCATGTACAACTCAGATCGCAAAGTGAACTCTGAGCCTGCATGGAAAAAATCTGAGTCTTTTTTCGAAAGATCCTACAGGGATCTCCAAAGAGACTGGCACTCGGTCTCAAGGAAAATCAACAAAGGATCTACCCCATGGGAAATGAATAATCCCTAATAAAACACAAAAGAGGGATAATTCGGAAGCTCCGCAAAAGGAAAAAGGAGGCGAGAGAAGTCGAACCACTAAAGAACACAGAGACAAGGGAAATAAATCCAACAGACCCAGTTAATGTTCAAGAATCGGATATTGTTATTGCTCAACCAACAACATATGACAATATCATCTGATCAAAATGTAAAGGCAAAACGTACCAAAGACCTCTTTCCCATTTTTGGGAAAAATACGAATAAACTGGTGCGCGAAGAACCTCTGCAACAAAAAACAGATAAACACTGTTTCAGATAAGAGACAAAAGTCAAACGCCTCTAGAGCCTTCTTTTGAAATCTGAAAACGCCCTCGCCCATCCCGAGCACTATCTGGCAAAGATCTAAGGGAGGGCACCCAAGGTAGACTGAAATACAAGTGACACCGCCAAACTAGAGTGCCGACAATGATGTTGAACACAAGGAGCAGCAATCACACCTCCAAACTGATAAATCAAATGGTATCACTCTTAGAGCTCTCAATTTACTCAATTGAATCCACTAATGAAGCGTTGGAAATAAAGGGACCCCAAGTGGGGAATCACAATTGAGCATAGATCAGACCATGCCTACAGAATTGATGGTTAAGGCCCCAAACTCCTTGAGCGTTTGTGAGGGGGCTTTTCAAACCCTAGCCTAAAAAAGAGCAGTGGCAGTGAAAAGATTGCAACAAAAAGAGGAGTGTGTTAAGCATCTGCTGGTTTCTGAAAAACCTGTTTGGAAAAACCAAAACGATAAGCGGAAGTTGGAGGTAACAACTCTATCCTTGGAACGTCTCTTCTGCGCCAATGATGGTCTTATTCTTAATCGTAGAAATGTAATGACTTTGTTACACCACATTCCTAATCTCCGTCTGATAAATTTCAGATGACATAGTTTTGGTTGATTTTGTGAGGGAATCCTAACTGGATTGGGTGATTCTACATTTAAAAAACAAATCTACTAAAAAAGACCTTGTTGGAAGCTGCCCCATAGTTCCTGCCTTTCGGTTTTTAGCTAAAACATGAAGTAGGAGCTCCATGGACTCCCTTTGGTAACCATACCATCACAACCAATGTTGAATGTGACCATCGTGAGCTCCCAAGGAATCCATATTCGTTTAGTACATAGAGCTCCGGCACAAAATCAATATAGCGCTTGCAGCGATTAGAAAGGCGAAGAATGGGCTTGGCTCCCTAGAGCCCTCTCGCATTCCCAAAATCAATAATAAGATATAAATGGCCTTTGTAGCCCTTGCAAATTGGCTGTTGGACTACAAGAAGGTGTATTCATCTGTTTAATAATGAGCAGGACCTGAAAAGATTTGGCATTCTATGCTTCCAAGAATCCTGGTTAAGAAAAACCCCTCTGTTTGAAGGATTCACAACTTTCCTAAACCCGGCAAAAAAAGGCCCAACTGCAAGACAATTTTCTGGTCTCTTAACCTTAATTAAAACGTGCCAAGGAATTAGTATGTTAAAACACTTTACACCCAACCCATGGATTCAAGTGCTTATGTTGTAGATCAGATCAAACTCGAAAGCTCCTAAGCTAATTATGTATTTGTTGAACTTGTATTGGGACCCGGCAAAAGTAGGGGGAAGATGAGTTCATAAAATCTGTGATCGGTCCAATTGACCAGGCGCGTGTAGATTTTGTGAATCCCAATGTTATACTTTGTGGAGACTTGAACGACAGGTGCATTGATATGAACGGGAACCCTGTAAAATCTGTTGAAGCCATAGCAGCCCCTTCGGGAGCCAGAGCTCAAAGATGGCTACATGAGATGGCAGCCAGAGAATTTGGAAGGCTTAATGGTCAAACAAAGGGGATATCCCGGTTCAATCCACCTGGTAGTGTGGCCACCTTAAGGCCACATTAGATTACTTTTTTGTTTCAGGCAATGTTCTACATGAGGTCACGTCACTGGAGATAGTCCGAATTGAATCCAGTGATCATGCCCGCCTGAAGTTGAGATGGAAAGGATTGATTAGGGGGAAGACTAAGGCTAAACAGATGCATTGACGTTCAGGTCTCCCAAGGTAGAAATAGATTGTGTATAAAACCCCACAATATCTTGTATAAAACCTCACAATATCTTGGAGATTACAACGGAATTTAGTGACCAGATCGGTCAGAATAGCTCAACTTTGAACTACGCTTCCCCTACTCATAAAATTTCAACAAGTCCTTTCTAGAGACAGAAAACCTAAATCCTCCCGAAACCATAGGTATAAGCGATACATTGCTAGAGGAGCAGAAGAGAATAAGGTAAAAAATGGGAGCTCTTAATAATACTTCTGAGATCATACAATCCTTGATTGGGGGGGTGGGGGTGTAGGGGGAAACGAAGTCAACAATACAAAAATTGGCTTTTATCATTCAAAGCTGAAAGATCTCAGCAAGAAGGACAGAATATGCTAAAAGTATTATGTAAGAAAAATTTCCGTCTAACATAGGAATGGATAAATAAAGTGGGCACTCCCCAAGAAGAGCTGCAAGTGTCAGCAGTTTCGGAACAGTGGACCGACCATCTTGGATCCCCCTTTACCCCTCTTTCAGCCAAGTGTTCCAAACCAGATGAGCTTGACCCTTCTCCGTGGTCTTGGCAATTGGATAAAGAGGATATCCTGAACTTGATTGTGAAATTAAGCACCTCAAGAGCCCCTGGCCCCGATTACCTGACAAATTATATCTTAAAGCAGGCTCCTGACCTGTGGACAGAATTTTCATTCCTATTATTCCATCAAATAATTCAACAGAAAAGGGTTCCCCCCTTCTTCGAAAAAGGCCTCATAATACCTATCTTCAAGAAGGGCGATGGATCAAACCCCAAAAATTATCGACCATGATATACTCTGAGAAAGGTTTTCACGTCCCTGATACTGCAACATCTGATAAAATGTGCCAAGGAATCAGGACTTCTAGACACCCGTCAGACAGGGTTCATTAAAGGTATTGCAACCTCCCTAAATCTTTTCCTGTTAAATCTCCTTAAGCTCCAGGCGACCAGAGAGAAAACAAAACTCTACATTGCATTAGTGGATCTGGAGCAGGCATTCCACAGGATTAACAAGGAAAGATTGTGCGCCAAATTAAATAACCGACACTGCCCTCTGCATCTGACACAGGTGATGAGAGAATTGTACTCCGGAACAACAATGCAGGTTTGACTAAACCTGCATGGCCAGCTATCTAGGAATATTGAGACCTATCGGGGATTGGAGCAGGATTGTGTGTTGGGTCCAGCCCTGTTTAATCTATATTTATCGGATCTGGTTTTGAGCCAAAGCAAAGTAATAGCTTTTCCGCCTAAGATCAACAGAACCTTGATACCCTGGATCCTGTACGTGGATGATCTGATCTTAATTGATAAAACCCCCATAGGTCTCCAATGCAGATTAAATTGCCTCCAGGAATACATGATTGCTAATGACCTGAAAATTCATGTGAAAAAATCAAAAATGATGGTCTTAAGTGTTAACAAAGGCAATCGAAAACCAAAATTCAAATGGTATATTGGCAAGGAGTCCCTGGAGTGCATCAACTAGATTACATATGTCGGGGTATGTATTAATCAAAAAAGAGAAAATAGAAGAGGACCCAAAAAGTGGGGCCCTCCCGTCCCCTGCACACTGTTTACTGATGCCACATAGGGCCTTCAAATATATGGATATAGATATATAACAGCAGTTTGTTAGTTGAGCATATAACAATTTATTTGGCAAAGAGGAAAACAAAATTTGCCAAAAGGCACATTCTGTTGTACAAAGTAATTCGTGACGTTTAACATATTAAAACAAATTGTGAAGAAGCAATAAATGATGGAGAGGTGATGCTGTCCAATTGTGGAGTGGCCGACGCGTTTCGAGGGTAACCTCTTCTTCATAAGGGCCCAATTGAACTGTTGACAACATTTCAAGGAGACAAAAAGTAAAATCTTTTATTTTATTTCCATAACAGTCAAGGACTGACTGACAAGCTGTACATAACTCGGGATGCTAGCGAGATGGTGAAGAGCAGAATACTGGAGATCTAGTATGGTGAAAAGAGTGAACTAACAGATCAAAGAGAAACACTCTATACTAATAGCTAAACACATAACAAAGGAGATGTATTGTGTGAGATCCACCTACATGGTGGGATCTAGAAAATGGCGTGATGAAGAGTCAGACAGATCGAGATAAGCCAAAAGCGGTAGTGGGTTCTAAATAGCAAGGACCACCCTTGAATAGTGAAAAAGCTGAGTCAATATGGGGAGCGTGTTTAAGAAAAAACCATACCCCTCCTGTGGACGGAGAAAGAATAACTCCAAAAGAGCGCTACTGAATAAAATAAATAATACTTAAAATAAACCGGAATTGGTTTTGAAGAATGCACTCACTCGAGTTGCGGGACGAGTAGCCAAGGCAACAGGGGCATCCGTGTGGTCAACAAGTATTCGAAACAATTATACGATGCAGGGCATCTGCAAAGAGACACGTACTGCTGGCACCTAAGTGGGGACATATACATTTCTGTTATACTGGAGAGAAATGAACCTGGGGTCTCCCAACCGGGCAAAGGGACCCAAGTAGCGGTAGCTTACCTGTACAGTGCGGGGAACACTGTTAGTGGAAACTGAAACCGGCAGGCAGTGGCTCCGCGCGGTCGTAACCTAGGGAACGAGCTGTGCTGGGGACACGCCGTCAGACGTAGAAAGGAAACTAAATAATAAACATAGAAAAGGGCATAGAAGCCGGTGAGTGAGGAATATGGAGGCCATCATGCAATGGCGCATAGTGCAAGCGTACTCATAGGGACTGACCAGAGATCAGGATAAATAAGAAAAGTAGAGTTAATATGTTCCATAATGAAACATAAGAATTCTGGTGTTCACCATCGCAACGCATTTTATAATTTTGGTTCTAATGGAACAGAAATTTGTGAATAGTACAATAATCGTTACAGTCATGATAGATAACACAAATGGTACATGCAGTTTACTCTTAATAGTCCAAAACAAATCATGTAGAGTCATGAGGCTACTCATTATATAGTGAGACAAGTATAATTCAATGGCAAGGGGATAAAAGATTGCGATGTAGCCTATTACTCATACAAGGTTCGAACGAATGGAGAGATGGTTCAATTGGTCATTCGTGAACAGGTGCAAACATTTAAGTGACTCTACATGATTTGTTTTGGACTATTAAGAGTAAACTGCATGTACCATTTGTGTTATCTATCATGACTGTAACGATTATTGTACTATTCACAAATTTCTGTTCCATTAGAACCAAAATTATAAAATGCGTTGCGATGGTGAACACCAGAATAAAATGCGTTGCGATGGTGAACACCAGAATTCTTATGTTTCATTATGGAACATATTAACTCTACTTTTCTTATTTATCCTGATCTCTGGTCAGTCCCTATGAGTACGCTTGCACTATGCGCCATTGCATGATGGCCTCCATATTCCTCACTCACCGGCTTCTATGCCCTTTTCTATGTTTATTATTTAGTTTCCTTTCTACGTCTGACGGCGTGTCCCCAGCACAGCTCGTTCCCTAGGTTACGACCGCGCGGAGCCACTGCCTGCCGGTTTCAGTTTCCACTAACAGTGTTCCCCGCACTGTACAGGTAAGCTACCGCTACTTGGGTCCCTTTGCCCGGTTGGGAGACCCCAGGTTCATTTCTCTCCAGTATAACAGAAATGTATATGTCCCCACTTAGGTGCCAGCAGTACGTGTCTCTTTGCAGATGCCCTGCATCGTATAATTGTTTCGAATACTTGTTGACCACACGGATGCCCCTGTTGCCTTGGCTACTCGTCCCGCAACTCGAGTGAGTGCATTCTTCAAAACCAATTCCGGTTTATTTTAAGTATTATTTATTTTATTCAGTAGCGCTCTTTTGGAGTTATTCTTTCTCCGTCCACAGGAGGGGTATGGTTTTTTCTTAAACACGCTCCCCATATTGACTCAGCTTTTTCACTATTCAAGGGTGGTCCTTGCTATTTAGAACCCACTACCGCTTTTGGCTTATCTCGATCTGTCTGACTCTTCATCACGCCATTTTCTAGATCCCACCATGTAGGTGGATCTCACACAATACATCTCCTTTGTTATGTGTTTAGCTATTAGTATAGAGTGTTTCTCTTTGATCTGTTAGTTCACTCTTTTCACCATACTAGATCTCCAGTATTCTGCTCTTCACCATCTCGCTAGCATCCCGAGTTATGTACAGCTTGTCAGTCAGTCCTTGACTGTTATGGAAATAAAATAAAAGATTTTACTTTTTGTCTCCTTGAAATGTTGTCAACAGTTCAATTGGGCCCTTATGAAGAAGAGGTTACCCTCGAAACGCGTCGGCCACTCCACAATTGGACAGCATCACCTCTCCATCAT
Organism: Ambystoma mexicanum; assembly: GCF_040938575.1. Classification (NCBI taxonomy): domain Eukaryota; kingdom Metazoa; phylum Chordata; class Amphibia; order Caudata; family Ambystomatidae; genus Ambystoma; species Ambystoma mexicanum. Next base: position 1,266,380,750 of record NC_090925.1, on the reverse strand, counting down.
TTATTGCTTCTTCACAATTTGTTTTAATATGTTAAACGTCACGAATTACTTTGTACAACAGAATGTGCCTTTTGGCAAATTTTGTTTTCCTCTTTGCCAAATAAATTGTTATATGCTCAACTAACAAACTGCTGTTATATATCTATATCCATATATTTGAAGGCCCTATGTGGCATCAGTAAACAGTGTGCAGGGGACGGGAGGGCCCCACTTTTTGGGTCCTCTTCTATTTTCTCTTTTCTGATTTAGGCTTTGTGCCAAGGCCTTTTTTCCTCCCCCGCACCTTTAAATTCTTAAACCAGCTCTTCTGTACATATAATGATGATTTGAATTTCTATATCAATTGTTACCAGGTGTGCACCACTGTCAGCATTTTTGTTTTCTCCATATGTATTAATCAAAGCCTGATTGAAACACTGTGGGCACTGAGATTAAGATCGAAAGTAAAAGAAATTGGCTGCCCAAGGAATGATTCTCCATCAGAGATTTGGCACATTAGCATTGATTCCCCTCAGAGTGTCCAATTCTCTCCTATGGTGCAGAAACAGGACTGAATCGCCCCCTGGTAAATTTGGGATATCTTAGGAGTGTTTTGGAAGAGGGTGCTTTGTCTCCTGAGAAGCCTACCGGTGACCGTATTAGATTTGAATTGGGACTGCAATCCGTATATTCAATATCCTTATGGAAGTCGATAACCTTGTTCAGGAAATCTCTTATAGCCCAAACATCTCCTCCATTGCATATCTTAGATAAGAGATTGTCCAAGGGGGTGGAATGGCCCCTTGATTACTGGAAATCGAAATGTATTGCATGCTTATCAAAGCTGGATTTATCTTCAGAGCTCTTAGTTAATAATCCAATGGCTGTTAAAATGAAATTACAATGCCATGATTGGATATCAACGCAAGAAAAAAGAAACCAATGTGCTTTGATGAAGGATTATCCTGGAGAATGAAGAGCGTTGAAAATGATCCCTAAATATCTGGTGAAATTTCCCTGTCCGGTCTATAGAGGGCAATTTATGAGATTCTGCTTCATTCTATACCTAACTAAAAGAACTCCTGGGATCTCGTAAACAAATTGGAAAACATGCGCTGACCTGTAGATTCTATGAAAAACAAGATGTGGTAGAAACATTGAAACATCTAATAGTCTCATGTGTGGGACTAACTGCCCTAAGAACTTTATTATTTGGGAGTCGTCTTTATTGACAGAGTTAATGTTATCTCCAGATGAATGGTGGAGGATGCTACTATTAGGGGAGACTACATCTATGAATTTTTTTTCTTTTTTCAGTGGTGACATTGTTAAATTAGCTTTTTAAGCATAACAGGGTCAGATATACCAGTCGAAAGGATGGAATTTGAAGGTGCTATTGTTGGATCTTGATTTTTTTGTTTTTTTTTTGTTTAGTTGTGATGAGTCTGCTCGTTTCATTTGCTTATTCCCCTGATTATGTATAAGTTACATTATCCCTGTATGGAATGGCTCTTTTTACCCAAGTGCATTTTTCTTTTTTCTTTTATGATGAAATGATGTGCAATGATTTGGAAATGTTAAAAGTTTGAAATAAACCAATACAACAACAAAAACACAAAAAAAGAAGGCAAACCAGCAGAACAAATACTGACTTGAAAAATTCAGCCCTATTGCCTCAGAAATTAACTAAGCCGTTTGACTTATTCAGGAGTGATTTAAGTCCTACAAACTGGCAAGAATGCCCTAACTGGTTCCTTGCAGAAAAGGAGGGCAGCCACCAATCTATGGCGTCAAAGGGACTCCAACATCCGATGCTTGCGTTCAGGTTCCATAACAAAGATGAGCCCAGGCGCAGGTGCAAGTATGAAGATTTATGTGCTTGAATAGGGGGAGGAGGGCAAAAAGGCAAAGTAAGCAAGCCCATGAGGACCCAATGAGGAACGTCTGGGGCTCTAGTTTTGTCAAGAGTGGGGGAGGCGGGAAATTAATTGTACCGCCTGATTCCAGTGAAGAAGACCCAAGGGTCACAGTTACACAGGTGATTTACTATGACAGGATTGTTTCTGGTCTCTATCGGGTCTCATGGTTCCGGTAGCTAGCCTTGAGGAATCCAACCAAGGAAGGCCGTTACAGTGGTCCCTCGACACTGAAGTAATAATAATAATTTTATTGTGACTTAGTTTACTATGAAACTTTACACATAAAATATATCTTAAAAAAGAACAGGATTATAGTGAGGAAACTTATCAATAATCAACAAAACATTACATAAAAGATGCCAAGAAAGGCAATACATTATATTATTTAAATATACATTTCCTAAAACCATATAAAACAACTTCAATTTTAGGTTCACATTTACAATAATTCTGAAACCATGTCTTACCACAAAATGCCATATAATCTCTATTGAGTGTTTCAGATAGAATATCAGTCTAATACCGTAATGTTACGAATCCTATACAGATAAATGCCAATGTTGGCTAGCAATCCTTCATGGTTTTCATCTTTAATTATGCATCGACTCTTCCTTATGTCCACCTATATGGTTATCTTAAGTCTTATTTCCACTTCCAGCCAGATATTGTACAGTGCCATCAGGAGCCTTATACTGTTTGAATTAATACAGTGATGCCAAAATAGTTCCTCACAGATATAACCTTGGTTATGCACAAACGGCCCCAAACCAAGGCTTATGGTACATGACATTTTACAGCATTCGGTCAGTACGTGTCTGGCCGTTTCTAGCCGATTCACTTCTTTACATAACCTGCAAAGCCGTAATTCTAGGGGGATCCTATCTCTTCTACCTGTTGTCATTAAGGTGGGCAGTTGTTCTAGCCTTAGAAGTAATATAAAACGTCCAAGTCTCCTATTTGGGCATAGATTGAGATATCTCTGCATATTTTTGTAGTTATACAGTCTATACTGGACGAACTGATAGCTTTTCAACTTCTGGAGATGGGCATAATTCTCCAGCCAATCCCAAAGCTCTATGCGTTTAACCAGGGCCCTTTGCGTTTCTATGGTAACACTGCCTTCCCTAGTTTGCCACCCAATGGACTGCAGAAATTTAGACATTTGCTCCTTCAAGGGGCACGCAGGTTGGTCTTTCAAGATCTCTAAGTAGACCGCCTTGAGTAGCCCATTCTTAGTCTCCTCCCTCATTCTTAGATATAGTAGGGATCGCTTTTTTAATACAATCGCTTTCAATGAGGTCAGCCCCAATTCTAGTCTTAGTATTGCCATTGGGATTCCCGGTGGAAGGCCCAGGATAGAGCGCCAAAATTTCCCCTCAATCACCTGCAACCATTTCAGGTCAGAGTTGAGGAGGGCTTCTAGACCATAGGTGATCATAGGTGATAATACCTGCATGTACAGTTGTCTCGTTCCCCAGATAGTAAATCCCCCCTGTTTCAATGTGAATCTATGGAACAGTGCTGTCAGTTGGGTTGCCTTTACATTGCGTGACTGCTTACAGAGAACATAGTCGCCGCTAGTCTCAAATTCTATCCCTAGATAGCGGTAATGAGGAGAATAGGCAATGGTATCTATACCTACTCTAAGCTGTATGCGTGTGGTGTTCTTGATGGTAAATCTCATTGCCTTAGTTTTATCCAGATTAATTTTGAGGCCATTTCTCTCAGCGTATTCCCATAGGGCAATGGCCGACCTTCGAAGCCCACCAATTGTGTGATCTAAAATAACCAGGTCGTCCGCATAGGCCAGGACAGGGCAGATGGAATCTCCTATTTTCGGAGGGCAATTTGTCGCTGCCGTAATGGCCCCCGGGATGTCATGTACATACATATTATAGATCAGTGGGGCCGTGACACATCCTTGTTTAACCCCCCTGTTTTGGAGCACACTTCTAGTGGTGTGTCCTTCCTGATCTAACTTTACTTTAGCAGATGTATTCTGGTGGAGTAATCTAAGATAATAGGTCAGGCCGTCCGGGCAACCCATTGCTTTTAGCTTCCTCCAGAGGGCCTCTCTTGGGATAGAGTCAAATGCCGCCGAGAAATCTAGATAGAGGGCATATAGTGGTGGTTGCCCACTTGATCTGGCACGTGTTCTCAGAAGGTCCAGCACCATGATGTTGTGTGCCGTCGAGTATCCTTGCCTAAAGCCGCTCTGAAATTTGCAGAGTATGTCTGATTGCTCTACCCAGAGCTGCAGCTCCTTTAGTAGGAGAGAGGCAAATATTTTGCCCGTGACATCCAGCATTGAGAGTAGTCTATAGTTGCTAGGATCCGCTCGATTACCCTTCTTAAAGACTGGTATGAGCACCGCTGTTTGCCAGGATCGGGGAATTCTCCCTTCTTTTAAGATCTTTTTGAACATTATAGCTAACAGGGATGCCCAGAATTCAGGATGCGCCTTCATCACAATATTTGCTAGACCATTCGGGCCCGGGGCGCGGGAGGACTTTAGTTCGGAGATTATATTCAGCACCATTTGATATGTTACATTAAAAGGGGGGTTAGGTGGCCTATAAATCAATATATGAGGTTCCCCTGAGTCTGCTTTGGAATTCCTATTCTCAAGGAAGGCTGTCCATGTTTCAGCATTAATAGGGTTAGCTAATGTACCTTGTGTAGTGCCTCGCGCATCACCCAGCAGAGTCCAGATGTTCCGTGTTTTGCCTGTACAGATCGTATTAACTAGTCTTTGCCAGGCCTTGATTTTATCTAGTTTCCGTTTGGCCTTGATCATGGCTCTAAATTTATTTTTAATACTCCTTACCCTCAGAAAGTAGACGTCTGGGGGGTGAGCTTGTCTCTTGGCCAACCGGAGTTCAGCTCTACGCTCTCTTTTCAAGTTTCTCATAGCTATGTCAAAGGGTGGCATTTCCCTACCACAGAGAATCATGGGCCTCATTCGACAGACTGCATGTTGTTTAGCAAAGTTGCAGATCCAGTATTCAATGGCTTCACTCGACATCTCCTGGAAGTCCGGTAGTGAATTTGGATCAATATTGGCTAACGCTGCCACAGCAAGAGCGACGTTTTTGTCTGACCAGCTGATCCTAGTGCCAGTTTTATTTGGTACAATATTACCCATGTTAATACTAATAGGAGCTTTTGTCCCGATATTCAATTTGCATATGAGTGTGGCATGATCACTCCACTCATTGGGGGTTATTTGCATGTCCTCCACTATCTCGTAAAGGCTAGGGGAAACAAAAATGTAGTCTATGGTACTTCTCGAAATGCCGTTGGACCAGGTATAGTTACCTGGCGAGTCACTCGCTGTTTTACCATTAAGCATTTCAAAGTCCCACAGATCAAACAAATGTTTCCACCCCTGGCCTTCGGGATCATTTTTTTTGGAGTGTAGCATATAACTTTTGGTTTTTAAATTAGGGTTGTAGGCCTTCTCTAAGTTGCCGCTCATGTGGCAGTTGAAATCTCCCACCACTATAACCCCAGTGTTCCCAGATTTTAGCAACCATGTGGCCAATGGATTATGTAAGGCCTCCTGGAGTTGTTCTCTTATTTGTGCGCCCGGGGGGGTTATAAAAACTGACTAATAGTAAGTGCTCCATTCCTGACTGGTTATTATGGTCGACCTCAACTGCCATCAAGTTACTGGAACAATCAGTTTTCACTAATTTAGAGCCAAACATATTAGCCACCCCTATGATAAGTCCGCCATAGGGTCTTCCTTTTGTACCTTTATTAGCTACCGTTTGATAGATAACAAAACCATCCAGGATCAATGGCTCAATTGCCCATGTTTCTTGAAGGCAAAAGCAACTATGTTTATCTAGGATCTTAATGGAGCCGTCAGTTGACACCAAATGAGCAAAACCCCTACAGTTCCAGGAGAGAATAGACATATCTCATTGCTTTAGCAGTACTTGTGGTAGCGAGTCCGCAAGCCATTTTAATGTTTGTTGTATGTCTGAAATGCCCACATTTTTACCTTCCGGGAAATTGGGGCGAGGGTTAATTTCAGCTGTCAGGTCTACCTTAGTGGACAGTTGACGTATGTCTGGTTCATTGATATCTGCATCAACCTCCACATCGACTGCTTTCAGTTCGGTCTTATAGCTCCTTAGCAATGTTGCTGTAGATAAAAACTTACAGTGCAGTGCTGAAACCTGAGGATTAGGGCCATTTAGTGGTTCCACGAATTGGAAATCGTCTGACTTGAGGACCCTCAGTTGTGGTACATAGCTCAGTCTAAGTAGTAATTCGGAGCGAGAGAGCCATTTTGAGTTTTTACTTAGGTACAAATTCTTTATAAGACATATACGATTTCCTTCCATGGTAGATGTAGATTCGATGGGACGAGTTATAGTAGATGTTACTGATAACTCTAAAGGGCTCTCGAAGTTGTCATTGTCCACAGTCTCTGGTCCTTCACTCGGGTTTTCCTCCTCACATAAGTCCTCCACCTCCGCAGGCTCAATCATTTTTTCTCTATCGGGTATTAGCCAACTAGTCAGGCATCCCTTATCACTGTTCTTCCTTTTCTTTGCTCTGGCTGCCCGTTTTTTGGCTTTCTTTGAGGGGTACCCTGCGGATTCCTTGTCCGACTTGGGAAAGACCCTTTCTTTAGCTCTTTTAATCCTTGCTGCCCTCCTGGCCATTCTGCGTTGCTTACGCGAGAAGAATAATTCTTCGTTTTCTTTGTCTGTCTCCAACCCGGGCTGTGAAGCACGTCAGAATGATGTTCTTCACTTGCGTCCACCAATTTTATGGCTTCCGAGAGATTAGACTCTGCTGATTGGTCGACTTCAGCAGTACCCTCTTCTTTCTCTCTCACGGCCCTCTCTAAGGTTAGGGCATTTGAGTTGTCTAGGATTTTCCCCGTCATTTTCAGTAAAACCTTAAGGGCAAATTGCAACGATGCAACTGAGGACTGAATCTCCGCGATCTCTGTAGCTCCCGGGAAAGTATCAGCCAGGCATATACTTTCAGCTATAGGACTGTCCTCCATAGAGGCCATCGCTAGATTTGGTGATGCTGATAGTCTGCCCATGGCTTCAACTGGAGTCGGGGATGCAAATGGGATGTTTCTCTGCTTGTTTGAATTAGCACAATTCACGCTGATAGGTAGCGAGCATGGGGCAGGAGTCATTTTCCTCTGAATATTAAGACATAGTTCTAATAAAGAGTTATTGTCAATGTCGTCGTAATTGGAGGCACATATAGATCCTGCGTTGGAAGGCGCCAGAACCAGTTCTTCCTCAATTGTGGTCGAATTAGTTTCAGGAAGTGGGTTTTGCGGGAAAAACTCAGTGATCATTCCCTGATCCGCAGGTACATCGTTCTTAGCTTTCTTTTTGGGTTTTGCCCCCCCAGCAGTGTTGTTTGCGGGATTCTTAGTTGTCTCCATTCCCTTGGTTCCTCTAAGATTGTACTTTGACTGTAGGGATCTCTTCTTCGGAGGCATACGGATTTATACAATTTGGCACCCTCCGGTCTTTGTAGCGTCCAGGATCAAAGGCCTAAGCCCGCAGTCTCCTGTGCGTATGACCTTAAAGCCCGCTTTCGTAAGATGGGTAGCACTGGCCCCACTACTCACTTCTAAGAGCAGATAGGCCTAAGGTAGGAATCTTGGATCCAGCAAAGCTTTTGCAGAAAAAGGCCCCACTGGCCAGGGTGGGTTGCGGGTAAGTGCTCCACTGGGGGTTATTAGGGCGCAAAAGCTCTCCACTCTCCGCCCAGTTGTGTTCCTATCCCAGCTGGCCCTCTGGTTCTATTGTGCTGCCTGATACAAGTTCAAGTGTGTCAACCAAAGGGTCTCAATGCTGGATCTGTATAGATCTAAATGCAGAGAGCGTAAGATGCAGCCCCATGCGTATGCTACATAGCTCCCCACTCACCTTCGGAATGTACAAAAAACCCTCGTTTTCTTTGTATATGGGGGCCGCCGGGAGAAGGCACGCTACCCGTCCTCCTTCTCCTGCTCCGTGACTCCCCAACAGGGCACGTAGTCCTGCTCCCCGTCCTTTCACTGCTCTGACTGCAGTTCGCGTGGGCGTCGGGGGACCGAGGGCCACGTAGTAACTCGTCGGCACCCGTGTGCATCCGTATCGGGCCGGTCGCTCCTCGCTCAGCCGCTCAGCTGCTTCGTTAGAGGAAAGGACCCTACGGCGTGGGACGAACGTGTATGCGCGAGTCAGGAAGTGTCAAGCCGCACCTCGAATCAGACACAGCGTACGCAAGTCCGTACTGCGAGAGGCCGCTTCCGACACAACAATCAGCATACATCTGACACTGAAGTAGGGCAGGTAATGTAACTGGTGGTGAGTAAACTGCTGGCAACAGTGATGGGACAGAGGACTTCAGCTCTGGTGTGCAAACAGCCTGTTGACACGTGCAGTAGCAAGGCCATGAAGATGTCCCTCAATGTTGCATGACATTGGCAGCAGCAGGTACAGCAGCTTGGTGCCCATATTCAAGACTGGATCTGCTCACAGGGTGTGCAGATCTTCTGGAGCAGATCTGCCTGTCCCTGAAGACAGGAGCCCACCAAACAAAAAGCATGGTGAAGAACCAGTTGGCACTACTTTATAATGGTAGGGAGACACCTGCTGTGGAGGTTCCTTGGTCGAATGAGGCAGAGCCTGGTCTTACGGGAGTGCCTTGGCCAGTGGCATTTTCATCAGCCGTCCCGGCATCCTTCACAGTTCTCTTGGGCCTTCGGATTAGGAGTTTCAGTGGGCTATGAAGACTAGTTCCAAAACCACCTCAGATATACAAAATGCTGGCCTTGGGGTGGCCACAGCACACCCATCGGGAAATAAACCAATTCAAACATTGAGTGATTATCGAATCCTAGAGGCACCTGTGACATTGGTTGAAGTGAGGATGTGTAATAGGATATCTGGACCCTGAACCAACTGTCAACCGTTCCAAGCACAGAGTGCCATTCCGAGTCTCTGGATAGAGCCCAGTAAGACCAATGATCATATGTGGCCAATCTCTACCCTTGAACAGGAGGAAGATACCAACATATAGGCAGTGGTCTGCATAGACCGGCTTAAACTATGGTATCCATTTTGGCCATTGTAGTAGCCGAGCAAGGGTAGCTATTTGAGCCATTGTAGTGGCCACTCTGGCAGGAAAAATAAATGTGTTCAGTACTGCACCAGTGGAATATATTAAAAAAAAATAGATATTCTCCATCATGTCAGGGACACTCTGTCAAAATAGTGACAAATACACATTATAGAAAGAGGAACGGGAGATGGAGACAGCCTGTGAGAAACCAGAAGGTGTCTCACCCACTAGTCCCCAGGGATCTGTCCTCCAGGTGGCCAGGGCACGGCCATCGCTTTTGGATCCAGTTCCTGGGGGTGGACCAGTGTGGGAGAATCACCTGGGTGAGAGGTCTTCGGGGAGTAGGACACCGAATGATGAGACCCGGTATCCCCTTCCCTGTAACACCTTTTCCCCATCCTACCAAGTAGGATATTTAGGAACTCTACCCACCCCCCCCCCCCCTTTAAAACACGAACACTTTCTCACAGGCAGCCCGCTATGAGAGAAAACAACACCCGAGCAGTGTACCCGACATGTCCCAATACAATGGTCATACAATTACTGACCATCACACATAACTGACTTCCATTAAGCTTCCCCACACAGATAAAAGGCGGAGCACAAGAGCACACTGAGCGAGGCAAAGCACACGAGGAAACGGCAGTTTCGTGACGGCAGCTGAATGAGAGAGGTTAAGACGGCAAAACGGAAGGGTATCGCAAGGAGGGAAGTTCCCTTGACCTTTTCGACAAGGAACTTAATTTTCAGAGACCTCAAGAATAGAAAGCATAAGACCAGGAAACCAGGCTGAAGAATCCTGCATTGTGTGTCGGAGATACCCGGGGCCCTCCTGCGTCAATAATCAAGGCAGGGAGAAGTGCCAGCCGCCGTGGTACCTTCCTTGGCTCCAAGAAAAAAGCAGCGTCATTGAATCAACACAACCAGTGAGTTGGGGAGACCGATACAAGACCGGTCTGTGTTGAAGCCAAGGTTGCAAGCAGCAACATTGTATGGTGAGTGCTGGAACGAACATTGTTAAAACGTGTGTGGTAAGAGACGCAAGTTAAGTTGAACTGCTGATGAGTGACTGAACTTTAAAAAGCAAGATAAAATAATTTTGACGAGTGGTCTGGCACCGCGTGGGTGCTTAATCAAAGATTTCTGTAAGGTATCCAGATGAGAAGTGAAAGTGAGAAAAAGGTTATATCAAGAAGAGAACAAGTCATTGTGAATCGAAGTGGTCCTGCGATGGGTCAAGCAAAGACCTGCGCACAGTATAACGTCTTCGATTTTGATCAAGTGGGTGTAAGGAACTTCTGGTGGCAACAGTAAAGACAGACACAAGGGATCACAGTTCAAGGGTGTTTATTCAACTGCAAAATGGGTGAGATAAACGCCTAATCTAAATCTAAGATGGGCGCAAGCTACAACCATCAAAATAATAATAATGCAGTCCTAGTGGAGTCTTTAAAATAAAAAGGATCTATACAAAAAGAACCTATTGCCAATCCTTACAGCTAAATTAACAATGTGTGGGAATGTTCATGAAAAGAGTGTTCATGAAATAAGTCAGGATGTTAGGGGCGGGGTCTCCCTTCCCTGCGGGACAAGGCGGGACTCTTGAGCACAACACACTCCTGGGCTTCTTCTACACGAGGACACAGTTCATTCACATGTACCAGGGCCTTCTCAGCCCAAGTCTCTCAAATTATTCAAAAAGTCTCTTACTTCAGAGGGCTTGATGAAGTTAAACCATCCAACAGTTCCTTCTACTCACACAGTTCGTAGGATGACTTGGTTTCACCCGGGATACCCTCAGTCGGGCTCCGATCCCCTTATCACAATTCTTTCAAACAAAAAGTTATTTCTGGATTATTCACATAGGGTGATTTGCTATCCACCCTCACACATGTTCAAATAGTTCTCAATGCTTTCCCCTGGATCGGGCGTAAACGCAAGTTCCACAGTGTTTCATAAAGCAAGGTTCCCGTCCACTTGTTTTCTTGGCGTCCCTCAGTTGGGTTCACACTTGCCACGTTACAGTTCACAATTTTACATTCATTAAAGGCTTTTCCTTGTACACAGATTTTGGCTCTTTACTCTTTACCTTTGTTTGACCACTGACTTTGATTAGCAGATGCGCTGGTCCCTGCCAGGGCCTTCTGGTATATGCAGTTCACAACATTTTCACTTGACTTCCATTAGTCACAATTTCTTTAGGTTCGTTCGCGGTTTCACGGAACACGCCACATGCTACCGTATCTCTCTTCTCCTTACGCAAGCCGGCCTTTTGTGCTCGTTTCACTCACGTGTCGCGTAGGATACTTTCTTGTGGTTGTTGCCTTATAAAGGAATGGTTCGGTCAGAAAATATTATTGGCCAAAAAGATGGCCAATAATAAAACAGATATCTAAAATATATGTATTTTTTAAGTCCCTATGGAAAGTTTCGAGCAAATTAAGCTCAAACTTTAAAATTGGAAGCACTAGGGGGCATCCATTTTGTGATTTCAGGCAGCCTCCTCGGCTCTGCGTTTGCGGCACTAAACAAGCGGCAAAAGCCCCCTACTGGGAGCTTTTGCTTACTGCAGCCTAAGCAGAGCTGAGGAGGCTGCCTTCACTTTCATTGTACGTTTTCTGCGCTCCCCAAGCCCAGGGAAGCACAGAAAACCTAAAATGAAGGCAAAAAGCCGAGGCGCACCAATTAAAAATATAACGTTGTATTTGTGATTGCTGTGGTTGGAAAACCACGGCAATCACAAATACAACAACATTGTTATTCTGACAGCGGCAGCTTTCGCGTGGAGTCTCCTGGGCTCCCCCAACCCTGAGGGAGTCCAGGAGACTCCCAGCGAAAGATGCTGCATTCAGAATAACGTTTTTGGATTTGTAAATACTGCAGCATTTACAAATACAAAAACGTTGTATTTCTAAACACCGCGGCATGGAAACACAACCGTGTTGTGTTTCTGCCTGCCTTGGCTTTCACTTTGGGGGAGCACCGGAGACCCAAAGTGACAACCGCGTTGCGTTTCTGCCTGCCGTGGCTGTGTTTCAAAAACGCTGCGGTTTTTCTTTCAAAGTTTCTTAGGCTCCTCCGGCTTGGAGGAGCGCGAGAAACTTAGAAAGAAAAACCAAACCAGAGGGCTCCAAGCTGAAGCTACCGCAAACATAAATACGTTTTAAAAGCTGCAGTTTACCGGGCTCCTCCAGCCTGGAAAACTTAGAAAAAAACCACAGCTAGTGCTTGATATTTTTAAAAAATAGCACTTACCGAGATGCAGCTGCAGCTTTCCTGCCTGTAGTCTCTGTTCCCCGTCCTCCGAGTCCGGCACCAATGAAGCAAAAGCCACCCAGTGGTAGCTTTTGTTTACTACAGCTGGCTGGCTTTTGCTTCATTAGTGCCGCAAGCACAGGCGGCATCGATTTCACAAAATGGATGCCCCTTAGTGCTTGCAATTTGAGCTTCATTTGCTCGAAACTTTCCATAGGGACTTAAAAAATATATATATTTTAGATATTTGTTTTATTATTGGCCATCTTTTTGGCCAATAATATTTTCTGACCGAACCCTTCCTTTAAAGTCAAGGTTCAAGGTACAGCTGCACCTGGCTCTTCCCAACTCATTTGTTCACCCGAAAGAGGCGTCTGTCAGCCTTGTACACGGGAGAGGAGTTTCCTTTCTCTTTGAAACGTTCGACCTTCAGGGTTTAGCTAATATGGTGCTGTTTGGCCTGCCCCGTTCGGCTTTCTCGATCGATTCTGCTCCCAGGGAACTGCTCTTGTACCGCCATGCTTGCCTTGCTCAGCTTTCAAAGTTCATAAATGAAGGCTTCCCTCAGCCGAGTTCGAGCCTCCTTTCACAGTCCACAATTCTCTAGAAGAGGTTTTGGAACTTCTAGTCCCTGAATGCACTGGTCTGATTTTGCTCCCACTTCGCAGCTCCCCGAAATTGTATTTTCGAACCTTGGGAGCTGCCGGAGCTAAAAGGGGCTGTTAGTTTAAGGTCAGGGTCTCTCCCTCTGCCACCAGAGACCAGGGTTCGCCTGCTTGCCCCAGGGGTGGAGTTGGGCTGTTGGTACCGCCAGGCAACCGCAGCTGCCCCTGGTCTTGCCTTCTGGAGGTGCAGTTCCCTCCTCCACACTGCAGTCTCCTTACTGGTAGCAGGGTCAGTGTTTGAGCGGTTTTCCTCTCCCCGGGTCCATGCAGCTCACTAGGGCTTTCTCCTTCTCTCTGGCACCTTCCAGCATCCCGACTCGCTAGAAGTGTGCTCTACTGCTCCTCCCTTTATACTTCCTGGAAGTGGTGATTAGATGGTGTGCATGGTTGTGAAGGGAGGCCTGACTTTGCCTGTCCTCTTTAGTGGGACAGTCTGATCTAGAAAGGGGAGAGTCTGTCTTCTGTGGCCCTCTGTTGGTAATCCTCCTCCTCCCAATCTCTCTCCTCGTCCCAGTGGTTTTAGGGAAAGACAGTGTGGAGGGATTATGGGAGTTGTAGTTTTTCCAAAGGATACTGGGAAAAACCATGTGGGTTTTTGTCAGGATGAAGGGGGGGTAACTGTAGTGTTGTGTACAAATGGGTTATTGACAAAGGTATCCAATAATGACAGAGGGGACGTCGGGTAGGGATGTATTGGAACGGGGGAATACCGTGTCTCGCCCAAGGGCGTTCCTCCCACAGTCTCCCAGGGTGCCCATCCCAGGAGATCCTCCCTCGCTTGTCTGTCCCCAGGGTTGAGATCCAAGAGTGATGGCCCTTCCCTGGCCACCTCAGTCGGGGATCACCGGGAATAGCATGGGAGAAATGCCTCAGGTTTCTCACATGGGGGAGACCAATTGAAGGTTTCATGACAAAGTGAGTCTGAGCCCGGCAGAGGGGGATCCGGGGTCAACAGTAAATCACCCGAGAAGTTGTATGTGAAATCCTACGAAGAAAGGAACTTTAATGTTTGTCGGGTTGCATCAGGCCCTCTGAAATAAGGGACTTTGAATGGCAAAGAGACTTTGTAACAGAAGGCCCTGATGTTGAAGTTTTGAACTGCATCCTCGCGCTAGAGAAGCCAGAGTGTGCTAAGCTTGAGTGTGCCACCTTATCCCGTGCTGAAAACGTGGGGAAGGGAAGCCAGCGGCTTGAATATCCCGACATATCATTTCTTGAACACTTTTCTTTTGCGTAACATTGTTTCCCACACTATTTGTATTTAGAAGTAAGGCTTGGCAATAGGTTTTAGTATAGGCCCTTTTATATTGACACTCGACTAGGACTGCATTATTATTGGATGGTCGTAGCTTGCTCCCATCTTTAGATTTATGGTTACATAGGCGTTTTTCAAACCCAATTGAAGTTCAATAAACACCCTTGAACTGTGATCACTTGTATCTGTCTTACTGTTTGATACCATGCCTTCCTTACAGTACTTTCGGCAGGTAGTTGTGCTACACAGTAGGTAGAATAGCCAGGTCCCACTGTACTGGTAGCCTTAAGTGCTTGCCAAGAAGTGAGTTGCAGTGGCAAGTGGGGTGGAAAATGTACCTTACTTGCATGAAAGGGACAAGGAAAAAAAAAAGCCACCAAAACTGCTGGGGGTTTCAGAAAATGAAGCCAAAAAGCACCAAAAAAGGGCTATTTCTAACACAGTTCGGACACGCTTTGAAAATCAGTTTTAGAAAGAACAATAATCAAAGTAGTCACAGGTTAGTGTATGAACGTGTCTCTATTAGGAGCCGGGACTAGGGGAAGATGGAATTGCCTTGTAAATGAAAATGTTAATATTATTTGGGTTGTAGGTGCCTCTGTTCCCACGTGCATATTTTAATTGATAGAACAAGGACAGGAAGTGTTTTAGATTCCTTGAGAAGGAAGATTGCGTTGTTTTACAGTGTGTAACAGGTTGCCCAGTATATGTCACATACACGTGACCATAGTCTATCAACATATCCCCTACTCTTGGCCTCAAAATGTGCACCAGCCATTGGTGGGTGATAAATGACTCTTGGCAAGTAAATGGTTTGCTATATGCATGTGGAGCATTGAGGAGCCAAGTGCCTAGTTAGTAGGTTGCAACTTGAAAATGTTACCCCTGCTCTTCTCCCTTTCCCTCTTTGTCCTGCTTCTGCTGCTTCCTTGACTTCCAACTCCACTAGCGATGAGGGTGAGCAGGTGTGGGTCTGGGAGTATGAGACAGACGAAGGTGCTCACGACCTCTACATGGACATCGGGGAAGAGATCCGCTTCCGGGTAGTGGATGAGACCTTTCTGGACACGTCGCCTACAGGACCCAGTGCAGCTGATGCTTCCACCTCTACCACGGAGGAGGTGATAAAAAAGGATGCACCCTACACGCTTGTGGTAAGTTCTACACCTAGCCCTGTAGTTAAATACTCTGCGCACATGTGTGGAGTAAGGTATTTAGCTGCTCTGTTCTTTTGCAGCGGGAGGGGAGGGGGTGTCAGCAGGGCTCCGACTTTGGGATACTGTCTGGCAGTAAGAAATGTAACCCTTCGGTTCACTATGATGTTGACCTTTTAACACTTGGGCACATGTTTCTAATAAGACATGCGCTCCGTTTTATTTAAATGCTTGAGGCTTTTCATATGGTTTGGCCACGCACTTATGTGGTAGAATTATGGGTGCAAAGTTTGAAGAAATAATTTCATATTATTGGAACCGATTTTGCATGCGACTGTTGGGGGGGGGGGGGGGGGGGGTTGCTGGGTGTATTCCGAGGTATATCGAAAAATATTTATGAACTGGTATATGTGTATTCCAAGAGTACGTTACCCATGATCTGTAAAGAAATTGGTGCACAAATTAACATGGAGCAGTGACCAAAAGGACATCAAGTCTTGATTTATAAAGCTCAAACAATGCCCTAAAGATATCTATACCATTTGTGAGTATTTTTTTACCGTGCATGGGTGGAACTGGTTCCTCTTCTGTGTGCATTAGTGATCCTGTTTGATTGGCTTTTTTTATATTGTTAATGTCAATTAGACCTCCTACTCTTGTTCATATGCTGATCTGCTATATATGCTGCACATACAGTTCCTTGATTTTTATTTTTAATTTTTCTCTCGTGTTTGATGTACTCTATATACCAAAGATAAGTGATGGACATTTTAGAATATTAATACTATAGTTAAGAGTATTATTGGTTTCAGGTGATCTCTATATATTTAGTCATTTGAAATTACTGTACTTTAATTGTATTTCTTTGTACTGTATAGCAGCAAATAACGTACGTTTAAATAGAAACTACTTTGTCATCATAACCACTGAACTCCAAAATTAAAATATATTGTTCATATACTACGTAGTTAATGATTAGGCATGTTATTAAAGGACTTGAACGCTGCTCACATCCACCAGTGAGCTGTGTTCAGTCTCGCGTGACCCTCTTCGAATATATACACACTCGGTGAACTCGCAAAGAACATCACCTGTCAAATACTACACATCCCCTTCACAACCCAACACGATATGCAGTACCGTACAGAAACCAATACATAATCCTTGACTTTTGCTAGCACCCACTCATTATTTGTCCCTTCATTTTCTGTGCTTCCTGAACCTTGTTTGTCTAAAAACGTCAAGTATTCCAATCTCACTCATTTCCTCATTACAATCCTCAGTTGTTTTCTAAGCTAATGGCTCCAGACACACCAGTTTCAAAACCCTCAATGGTATTCCCCTCTTACTTACTGCACTCTCCCCATCACCATGAACCACATTGCTATCCGCGACCCTATTAGTAAAGGTACGTTTGGCACCACAATTGGCCACTCTGTTCACCTTCCAACCAATGCCACCTCCGACTTTGAAGAGTGTTATTAAATAACTTGATTACCTTAACAGGATGAGCATTTAGCTTAGCCTTTCTCAACCCTGTATCCCCACTTCAGTCTCCCAAAATCATCAGCCTTCGCACAATCTTCATTTTATTTTCTTTATAAATCTTTTTTTAATCATGTATTCTAAACAAGGTATACACCTTTTTGTTTGATCGCACTTTGTCGTTTTACAGAACGAACTGCAAGTTTCCCCTACAGTGTCCATTCTTGGCCCCTCATTTCCTGTTATAGTCACTCCTGGTATAATGCACGCAAAATTATTTCTCTGGTGTTAACACTCTTTGCCTCCTAGTAAAGCTCCCTTCTTTTGCCATGCCTCTTTGTCTTTGTTGTATTTGAAGCTGCTGCCTCTCCTAGTGTTTGACTACTTTCCCCATATTCTTTCATATTTTATATGGGTCACGTCATCTATGATATGCCATCTTGTTGAGTTCTACACCATTGATTTATATAATGTAGTAGCCACTGGTGTTATCTGCATCTTGTCAGACTAAATTGTACCCCTCGGAGACCCTCTGTTTAGTGAGGGGAAGTGTGCAGTGTATTTAGGTATTCTGAACCTTGTACAATTTACTTCAGAGTGGGACCATTATAATAATTTTTAAAAGGAAACATTTTCTACTTTCCCTCCATAGTTCCGATGGAACCCCATTCTTTTTGCTCTGTCGGTGATCCTGTTTTGACTTTTTGAAGGGAAGCCTTCAGAATGACTTCCCTTTTGCTTATTATTATGGGGAAACTGATCAGTCCTTCAGACAGTCAGTACTGTTTCCTTTTTTGAATTCTTGTTTTTTTAGTTACACACAGTCCTTGCTATGCAATGGGTTTCTTTTGTATCACCCAAGCTTTTTACACATGGGACTCTCGATTATTTCTATATGTGCCTAAAGAGAGGCATGTGGCAGCAGTTAAATCTTTACCTTGTTTGCATTATTTTTGGTTTGCACATTTGCATTTGCAACATATGGCTACTAAAAGGAACTAGTGCCAGACAGTTGTTGAATGAACAACTACAGGCTTTTTCAAGGGTGCAGATCCATACTGTTGATGGGCTTGTTTCCTGCTCGGATTTTGGATAAGAGGAGGACTTCTGCAGCTATTCTTGACATTTATGTTGGTGTGTCGGTCCAGAAAAAGTAGATACCCCACAGTAACAGAGGCAATATATTTTGTTGGTCGAAGACCAACCGCCTCATGTGTTTAGTATTAGAAATACAGATCTATAAGCTTGACTAAAGTGCATCCATTTTGATGTGATTGAAGTCGCCATTTTGTTTTTAACTTTCGCCTCTTGCCTTCTGTTAAAACTGCTTGCTGAAAGCTTATTCTGCTCCACTATTGAATTGTTGCTTATGCATAGAGCAAGGCCACAAGATACTTGTTGAAACATAACGCTAGTGACCCAGACAGTAATGCCCAGTCTCCTCCCTCACAAATCCTTGGAAGTAAGCAACAAGGCATTTAATCATTACACAGGTGCCAGCTAGTCTCGCTCATGCGGTAGAAATGGTAGAAACTAACAATTAATGGCTTGAATTATGTTCTTCTTTGCGGCCCCCCTTCCCTGAGCCCTGTAGAGCCTTGGAGAGCGAGTTGACCCCTAGCACACAAATAGAAACTAGAAGATAGCTAGGCCTGGAATGTGTCTCTCCCCTGCACGCAGCTTGCTTGCGAGAACAGGAACAATGTGTTCTCTAAAACAAAGAATTGTGTCTGCGGGCTCGTGAAATTGCAAACTGTTGCTAAATAAATGTCTGAAAGTGTCATACTCGTCACAATTGTCAATCATCGAACCACATTCAAAGGAAATAGATTATGGGCGGTATTGAATATGTCACTACTGATTGTAAGGTGCCCGTTTTGTGTGTATATATATATATATATAACTGTTGTACAATGCTCGCTCTCTTGCGTCCCTCGGGGTCTGGAGACGCACGTCGCGGGGCGTGAGACCCATTTGGCAAACTGAGACTATTTGCTGCGGAATAAACCCTAGCTTTTGGGAATACAACCTCGTGTCTGGGGTATCAGTTCGTGTGTGGTGAATGTGCCTTGTTTCCATACGCGAGGGTCCCCTAGGGGCCACTTCAAAATGGTGCCCGAATAGGGACCCTCCCCCACCTGTTCCATTGTGTACGTTGTAATATAAGGAAGGCGAGTGAAACGGCGAGGACGAGACGGTCGAGCCGGGATCAAGAGGTGTTCGGGGTGCCCCTGTGAAAGTGATGAGAGACTCCTTTGCAGATCTGTACACAGCTGATCCCTGATCGATGTGTCCGGCCAGAGAACAAGGAGGCCAGGGTCCCGAAATGAGGCCGAGTGAGCCAAGATACGCAGACACGACGATTATTGGTTGCGTCAGTATACGGACGACTTGTGCCTTGAGAAGGCAAATTGATTGATCAAGTGACTCATGCCCCGATTCGAAGTAACCCCGATATTAGTTGAGAGTTGATTTTGCAAAATCAAACGCCCAGCGTAAGGTTGATTTAGCCAAGGGTAAATTAAAACATGCCTGGGGTATTGTCCACCTTAGTGGGATTTTTCCACTGCGGTAGACAATCTTTGGAAAATGACCAGGTCGCGCCACCCGTGGGGTGGCCGGCGTATGAGATGTATGTGAAGTATGATGTAGGGGCGATAATGTTTTGTGAAATTTGGCATAGGCAAAACAGACACGAAGACTATTTACAATGGCCGAATCACAGAAGCTTTGAGATTTTGAGGATAGACTACTTAGTAAAAAATGCTGTTGAAAAAGAAAACTCGCCCTGCGGCATTTGATGTCCTTAGAGACTGGAGGAAGGAAGCTATGCTTTGTTGGAAAAGCAGAGAGAAGAATGCGTGCAGGCGTAAGTCAAAAACAGAAAGCGTGAAGGAGAGGCAGGAGGAGGAGTGGGATGAAAATTTGAGAAAATCAGACAGAGGTGGTCAGTTGAGTATAGACAAAATATATCCACAACAAGAGTTGCGTTCATCAGATGAATTAATAAGCAAAATATTAACTGAAACAAGGCAAAAGCGCCCAACAAAAGAGACTAAAAAGACTGCACCAGTGTCTATTGCACAGCCCCCTTCAGTTGCTCAGCCCCTCCCTATTGTTCAGATCCCAGCACAGCCACAGATCAAACCATCAGCACCTCTCCCACTAGCCAGCCAGCAGCACTGCGGCCCGCAACTGCAGAGCCGCAGCAGTCACTTCCCGTTCCCATTGTCCCATCCGCACCTCCGGCCATTGAACTTAAACTCAGAGAAGAGAAGATAATGCGAGGGCAGAGGGGACGGGACAAAGTGAGTGCACTAGAGTGACCCGTAGTGCGATCAGCAGGGAGAGAAAACAGGAATTGCAAGAATAGGCAGCGATGTATATAGACGGGAATGATGAAACGTCGACACTGGCTTCGATGTATGATTTCAGGAGGAGCAATGAAAGACGGGTATTGTTTGAATGCATGGGGGAATATTTAATGGGGAGATGGAAGCAGTTAATTGGAATGGTACCGCTGCAGAAGTTGTTGGATTTGAATGCTTTGGCACGATGTAGAGGGAGCGATGAAGAAATAAAGGAACATGTAGACAGGCTTTTTGAATTAAAAAATGAACTTGATGATGCATATGCTGAAATGTTTACCATGCCAGGGTATAGGAATAGAGATATAAGGAGGGATAGAAAGGAGGCGGTACCATATGTGCAGCGGCGATTTCTTCCGCCGTCAAGACAGGTGAGTGAAAAACTAAAAATATGCATATGAGAGGCGTTAAGATGGATTACAGATCCTAGTATTCCCACGATGGAAGTGCATGGAATATTTGATGAATACCCCTTGCCAATGAAAAGAAAAGCATTGCAGACAATGTTTGAATATTTACAGGACAGAGATATAGATGATAAGAAAGCTAGCGCCCCAGAATTGATGGCGATATACAAGAGCATTAGAACATGGAACAGGAGAAACAGCCTTATCACTTGATTTGGGAATAATACTGCATATGAGAGAGGGGGGAGGAAAAGTAAGTGCAGCATTTCCCGTGAGAGAAGTCCCACCTACTTTTGTGCAAAAGTAGAGATTCCTGCCGCAGATCGGCAACCAGCACAGGTAACAGAAGCACATTATACAGCACAATATGTGCATTTCCTTTCTCCAGACAGGAGGTGAATAATATAAAACACAGTTCCTGATTTAAGGAAGAATCTGGCGGGATTCTATAAGGAAATGGAGTCCTATTTGAGATCGTCCATGTTCACTATGAATGATATAGACTTAATATTCCCAGTAGTTGTGCCAGCAGATATATGGAAGCAAATAAGGAAAGTAGATGATGAGGCGGCTTATGGTGCCACTTGGGAAGAGTTAGTAATAGAAGATAAGGGTAGGAAAGCGGGTGAAAAACCATCGCCAAATATGGCAGCGTTACCGGCACGGATAATACAAAAATTGAAGGAAATAGTTGCAGAAAAAAGAATTGTATGGGACAAATTAACTGCATGTGTTCAGGGCAAGGATGAGTTATCCACAGATTTTTAATAGATTTGAAGAAGTATTTACGGATTTTAGTGGACAGGATGCAAGCACAGAGGCAGGCAAAAGATTTTTTGTTAAGTATGTGAGAGGGTTGATACCTCCAATTCAAAACTTAATGATGACATCAAAGTGTGTGGCAAGCAAAAACGTTAAGCGAAGTATTGCATATGGCCCAGTATTATGAGAACCGAGTGAATACAGACAGAAAAAGAGGTAAAGGATAAGGTGAATTTGAAAACGAGGGTGTTACTTCAGCAAGTGGCGGGACACAATAGAGGGAGGGGATATGCGCAAGGGAGAAGTAATTTGAACATGCATGGAGGGCCTCTGGGACTAAATCAGTGTGCGTATTGTAGAGAAGAGGGCCATTGGAGAGCGCAATGTTCACATTTACAAAATAGGAATGGGTATGGTCAGAGAAGACAGCATATGGGACACCCAGGAACAAATGGACAGAATAGAAACAATATGCAGCAGCAACAGCATAAGAATAATCAAGGAAGAGGTACTCCGAATCAAAACCAAGTTCAAAATCAGACTGCTTTTAGCCAAAGTCAGAGTGAGCGAAACAAAGGAAAAGGCAGGAACATTTTCGATACACAACCCAATACATATTATAGTAGCGACTACACATCAGATGATGTGTTGTATCCTCAATAGGACAGCCCAAGACAGGTGGTGGAACCAGTGTCTATTCCCGTGAATCAAAAAGGACCCTACGTAGAAATGAAAGTCGGGGATAGTGAGTGCAGCTTTCTTGTAGACACGGGTGCTCGATAGACCATCACTTGTTTGTTTTATTATTTATAATGCGCGAGTGTACCCGGGGGTATCGGGGCGCAGCATTTACAAGAATTTTTGAAGCTTAGTTACAGTATACAGAGTATGCATAATACAAGAATAAGGTACACCAGTGTTATACACAAATCAGTAGAGGCCAACAGGCCATTATATACAGGTACGCAAAAAGGCACACATGGTTAGTTTGTGCAGGTAGCGCTAGGCACTTCGTTGTCCTAGTGGGTCTCCAATTTCAGCCAGGAGACTGCCAGAGAGCGGAAGTTCTGATAGGGCAGGTCTTCTCTAAGGTTTGGGGGTATGGAATTCCACAGCTTGGCAGCTTTTACAGGGAAGCTGTTGCCCCCTATGGTGGCCCGTTTGTAATGGGGAACAGATAGACAGTTTTTGTATGCAATTCTAGTGGGTCTTATTGAGGACCGTCTGTGGAATCTGTTGATCAGGTAAATTGGGGTGGCATTAAGAGACTTGTGTGTAAGTGATGCCGTTTTTCTGTTGGCTGAATCTTGTGATGTGTTCTCTTCTGGAGATGCCCAGGGCTGCTCTGAGAGCATTTTTCTGAAGGGTTTGCAATTTACTGGTGGTGGCCTTGGTGGATCCCAGGTAAAGGGCATTGCAGTAGTCGAGGCGAGACAAAAGGAGAGCTCTGGCGAGTGTCGGGCAGCTATAGTCCGACAGGAAAGGTTTAGCTGCGCGGATTAATTTGCACATATAAGCCGTGGAAGATGCAAGGGAGCTCACTTGTATTTTAAGGGAACAGTTGGAGTCTAGATAGAAACCCAATGTTTTGACCTCCTGTCCGACTTTGATGTTTCCGTCAATCATGAAGGAATTGTAGGCCAAGCCTGGTTTCTTTATACTGAATGTAGTACCTAAGATATGTTCCGTTTTATCATCATTCAGGCATAGTCCATGAGTGGCCATCTATGCCTGGATGATGATGTACACCCTATTTAACAAGGCCAAATCCTTTCCATAATCTCCAGAAAGCGGAAGGAGGATCTGGGTATCATCTGCATAGTTAGTGTAGGTGATACCGAGATGATCCAAATCATCGAAAAGGGGCTTGGTAAATATGTTGTATAGTGTGGGGGAAGACACAGGAGCTCTGAGGAACGCCGCAAGTAATGGGTATGGGGTCTGCAGCAGCAGTGGGCGAGAAGACCCTCATAGTCCTGCCATTAAGGAAGGATGTGATCCAGGTGATGGCCTCCATGGAAAAGTGAGCTGAAGAGTAGAAGTGTGAGCATAGGACCAAGTGATCGACCAAATCGAAAGCGGCCGATAGGTCAAGGAGAAGGAGTAGGGCGGCTTGCCCATTGTCTCTGAGCGAATCGATCTGCGCTTTCAAGTCAATGAGGGCGGTTTCGGTCCCGTGTTGGGGGCGGAACCCAGATTGTCTAGATCCTAGGAGGTTGTGTTCTTCCACGTGCTTCTGTATTTGTACATGGGCAACCTTGTCCAAAATGTTTAGTAGAAAGGGAACAGTCGTTATGGGTCAGTAATTAGTGGGTAAGGCTGGGTCAAGAGTAGGTTTTTTCAGTAGTGGGAGTACCCAGGAGTGTTTTAGATTAGTAGGGATGGAACCAGTAGCGAAGGAGGCATTAATCAGTTTTGTAATGAAAGGGGAGAGGTCACGGGCAGCATCTTTAATGAGCTGTGGAGGGCACAGATCTCCCTGGCAATTGGATGGTTTCATAGATCAGATTTTTTCAACTTCCAATGTGTTAACTTTAGAGAACTGGAAACGGGCTAGATCAGTGGGCATGATCTTGTCGGGAATTTTTGAGTTGAGGGTGTCGTTCAGGGAGGCTCTTTTGCTGGAGATATTATTTTGAAGAGTCAAGATCTTATTTGCTAGGGCATTTTGAATTTCTGTGCACCAGCTTTTATCTTTGGTGCAGGTGTCAAGGGGTGCTATAGGGGTATCTATTTCTTCGAGGATTGAAAATAGTTCTTTCGTGTTAGATTTAGCTTGGGATATATGAGAGTTAAAGGAAGCTCGTTTGGCCATGTAGATTTCTTTTTTGTAAAGTACAGCTAGTTTGGAGAGTTTGAGTTTGTTAGCGTCTGATGGGGATTTTTTCCAGGTGGCCTCAAAGTTTCTTTTTTGCTGCCTTAGGGTTTTGAGGAATGGTGTGTACCATTTATTGAGGTGCGTTTTCGGTTTGCTGGATCTGAGTTTAAGGGGGGCAATGTGGTCCAGTGAAGTGGGCTTAATCTTGTTATATTCTTCAACCAGGGTCTCGCGGTCCAGGTTGTCGGGCAGTGTGTTGAGAGTGGGGAGTAGATTAGGGATAAGTCTTTCTGCTGTCATGTTTTTCTTGTTTCTGGTGAGAGTGGGTAGGGCCTTAGTAGTAGGCGGGGGTGGAGGTCTGTCGGTGGAGAGCATGAATGATACCAAGTGGTGATCAGTCCAGGCTAGAGGTGAGATATTTGTGAAATTCGCTAGGAAATTGTAGTTGGCCACCCAGTCAAGTGTTCTACCTTTCGAGTGTGTAGGTAGCGTGCATCTTTGCATGAAGCCTAATTCAGAGAGAGTGTTAGCTATGATGCTAGCGGGATGGTCTTTCGGGTCATTGTAGCCCAGGTTGAGGTCTCCTAGGGAGAGTCCTCGAGTGGAGCTTTTGAGGTTGCTAGATAGAATAGAATTGAGGTCTTCATCAAAGGTGCCAATGGGGCCTGGCGGGCGGTAGATCAAATAGATGTTAAGAGTTGGGTGTCAGTGAGTGGTATTTTGACTGCTAGTAATTCACAAGAGAGGGCGTTCCAGAAGCACCTCAAGACCTTCCTCTTTTCTTCTGCCTTCGCTCCCCCTCTCCCCTGCTGATCTGTTCTTTCTTGCCACCGTACACCTGGCCACCCTCTGTCTTTTGGGCCCAGGTACCTGCTCATCCTGCCACCCTCCCGCACTGCCTCCGGGCCACCCCTTGTACTGGGGTCTGTATCTGTACCCATACAGCCCCCCTTTTTCTTCCTGCACTTATCGGACCTACCCTGTCTGCTGCCTTAAACCTAGCACTTGCTGTTACTCACCAACTAGGATTTGGATAGGTAGATGACCAGGACTGGTATTCACAGGGTTTTGATTGAAGGAGCTCGGATGGGGCCTCCAACCGAGCCTCCTCTCTGTGAGGGTATAGATCTTTAAAATGATATGACCCTCTACTGGGTAAACAGTACAAAGAGCCTGATCACTCAAAAGAATGGGGAGAACACACCGCCACGAAATACCAGCTGTAAAAATAAAGAAGAGATGAGTTTTATGTGACAGTTATACAGATAGGAATAGTCAAACTGCTATGGGTTATACCTGATTTCTCTATCTTGCTACTGAGGCACAGATATTCCTACCTAGAAACAAATATCGCTGTCAGGACGGTTCAGGGAACTATAACAATGGATCGGAAGAGAAAGAAACACTCCTTACCACTAGTAGTATTGGGATGAATCCAAGGTGAACAAAACAGCAGTATAAAATAATAAACGGGCAGGTTAGTGAGGGTTCTAACCCGAACGGCACGAGGAGCGCACTAGGTCCAGTTTGGTGCACACTCCGCGCAGCGTCCACCTGTGCACTTTGTTGAAGATGGGTAAAGGCAATCCCAATTTCCTATAGTTCAGAAGTGATAGTAATGTCCATGAATTCCCAGATGGTAATTTCCCAAATGGTAATTTCCACAAAGGTAGTTTGAGACACTGTTAGATGTGCTGTTCCGGGCTAGGTGGCAGGGACCAGTGTAGTAACAAAATGCTGTTGTGATGGGATGGAAGACTTGCAAGCAGCTGCAGTAATCGTGTGCAGGAATCGGAGACAAAGCTTGCAGAGGAGAGAGAAATCCGAAAATACACGGGCACTTTCCTTTTTACGGGCTGACAATAGCCGGGACAAAACGTTAGGCAAATCAATCAAAGAACGCAGGAAGGGGGGGTCCTGTTAACGGGCGGGCGGCAGAAGTACAAAATCGTGGTGCAAGGCAGTCCGTGAAGGCAAGAAAAAGGTCCTGGTACAGGGCAGCAAACAAGATGGCCCGTTAGGCAGGCAAAGGTCAGGAAACCAAGAGATCCAAGGAATGATGAAGACGTAACTTCAAAGTTGAAAGCAACTTCAATCAGAAGCAGCGAGCTGAATGAAAACGCTGCTTTTACCAAAACCGAAAGCAAGACGTCAGAGCACGGTGATTGGAGGAGCAGGGCACATGATAGTGCAGTGGAGCATCATGGGAGTCGTAGTTTGTTAGATTCCCTGCCGCAGTCTCCATCGTGAAAGGAGCGGGGGAATGAAACGCTGCACACCATAAGGAAGGGAAACGGGTTTGCGTGTGTCTTTTGATAAAAAAGCCCGTCTTCTGGAAAGATGTGCGCAGCGGGATGTAACACTTGCAAATTGCTGGCTGCATTACCACCGTTTGTTGCCTTTATTATTTATTTGTTATTTATCTGTTTCTCCTCTGCTTCGCACTTTCCACCTCTCCCCTCTCCCATGCACTTGCACGTTCTCAATGTCACTGGGCCTAGTAAGATCGCTGTTTTGTTCTCCCCTGTTCCCCTCCCTTGTCGCGCTCTGAATCACTTATGTACGAGCGCGATAGAAATAAAATATCAATCAATCAATCAAATTGTACTCCTGATGGAGTGTTTTTGACAATTTCGCCACAGAATATACCAGTGTCAGAATTTGACTGACTAGATATGAAATTGAAGACAAACAAACTGGGCTTAAGGTCTGTTGGTGACTCCTTCGACCTTAAATTAAATGCAAAAAGATCCAAAATGTGAACAGGGATCTATAACTCCTCTCTTGCTGATATTCACTGGTCTGTCGCAAATCGCTGGACCGACGGTAAGCCACAAAGAAACCCGTCAAAAATAGTAAAGAAAATATGCAAAAGCATAAAAGAAGATCCAGGACATTGCGCCTTATTTCAGGTGATTGTAGATGTATTTTAATATTTTTTCTCCAAAAAAAAATGGCCCTTATAGTATTACACGTGTTTCGGCCTCTGCCGGCCTTTTTCAAATTAGGGCTAATATGTTAAACTGATAAAAAAGCATATACACAACAATGTATTACATCATACATATTCAAAGTGGAAGTAAATCAAGAAACATTGAATGCATTGCAAGAAAAAACCCAAAATACGAAAGTATCGGTGAAATTGAATAGGTAACAAATCAAAATATTCAATAAAGAGTTCAAAAAAGAATAATTACACAAAGAAAGGTGCAAAAGTGGGGAGGGGAGACAAAAGACAAATGTTATATTAGTCACAGTTATTACTTATTTGCTGTGTGTAGTAAAAGAACCATGGCTACTTCAGGCCAAAACTTACCCACACTGGGGCTCACTGACTTCTTATTCGCAAAAAATGTATTGGGTCGAATCCCATTATTATCTGCTCCATTACCAAGAAAAGAATGTACAAAATGTCTTTCAGTTCCAAAATCATCTATGCGCGTATCATACATCATGCACTGTAGTGCAAGCGCAGTATACTTCTCCATTAAATAGTATTTTCTTTTCCGTTATAACATGATAAAGTTAACATTCTACAAGTTAGTATTTATCTTGTAAAGTTAGCAAATCCAGATTTCAAAAGCGATCCTCATGTGGGTCGCTAATGTGCTAAAGCAACAGACGCCACTTACTTGACGAAGGAAGTAATCACTCGCGTCGGCTTCACTGTTCTACACGGCCGCCATCTTGGGACTAATTTATTTGTTCCCATGGATACCTGACGCCATGTGTGCCGCTTCGCCCTGTTGCTTGGCAACGTGCGCGCGAAGTTTTCAATCTAATGAGTTTAGTTACCTTAGTCTGCATTTGCTCGTGTTGTGAACGCCTTATGTGCCCCTCCGCCCTGTTGCTTGGCAACGTGCGCACGAGGCGAATGTCTACATTTACTCATTAACCAACCAGTGGATTATGAATCCAAATATGTCCTTCAATGGCTGTTTAAGTCAAACCATTTCTGCAAGATTAAGACTAAACACTATTTCATTATTACAGAAATGGTTTAAGGGTGTATACTCACCAAGATCGTACATACACATGTTTGGTGAAAGCGGATTAGTTAATTACTATCTATTCAAGAACAATAAAGGAGCGAGTTGTAAATGGATATGCACGTTGATAATTACTAAGGTTCAACTCAATGTTGGCTTGCCATTCAAAGAAAAGGATAACATTACAGCTGTAAGTCATGCAAAACAAAAAAAAATGAAGGAATGGTGTTGGGGTACACCTTAATTTTGATAGTGCCACATGCCATTTACGTTCTGTTAAATCGAACGCAGATGCAACACCTCACTTCTGCTAGACTGACTAGATATGAAATTGTCCTATTCGCGCCACACATCCAAATTATGAGGTGTAGCGCTTTGAATCCTGCAGAATTAATGCTACTTCCCACGGAAGAAGTAGGTGAGAATGAATCACCTCCCCATGATGGTTTAATGGTCACTGAGGAAGAAACAAAAGGAAGAATTGATTAACACATACCCCACAAAAAGAGCCAGATGGAGAACTGTTTTGTGACGGCTCCTGTTTCAAATTACTTGATGGCACATCAACTGCTTCCTATGCTATCACTACACTGAAAAGTATTGTAGAAAGCAAAAGAATCCCTTACAACTCCACACAAGCCGCGGAGATAATGGCGTTAACCAGAGCTTGTGAAACATCTGAGAATCTGAGTGTAAACATATATACTGACAGCCAATATACCTTTGGCGTGGTACATAACTTCGGCCGACTCTGGGCTGAGAGGGGTTTCGTGACATCGCATGGTGCCAGAATTCAACATGGCCCTTTGATTATACAATTACTGTCTGCACTTATGTGTCCAAAGCGCCTAGCGATAGTGAAATGCGAGGCGCATAAAAAAGTAACATGTAAAGTAGGAGAGGGAAACTCATTTGCAGACAGGATTGCGAAGCAAACTGCCACTGATTTGAATACCAAGATGTTAACAGTACAGTCAGAAGAAGTGCCTTGCATAATAGAAAATGGAACTGCTACTGTTAAAGAGATGCAGGCAGAAGCAACTGCTGACGAAAAACAAAAATGGGCTGAGGGCTCTGCAGAATTAGATCTAGAAGGCTGCTGGGTAGACAAAAGAAGTAGACATTGGATGCTGCCCAACTCCTATGTAACCGCGATGGTCACAATGGCCCACAGTCCGACATACATTTGTGCTAAAAAGATAGTCCATCATTTAGCGACAGTATGGCAGAACACACACACGAAAAATGCAGAAAGGCTGGTACAAAATTGTATTACGTTCTTGCAACACAATGTGGGGAAGGGAATGGAGACTCAGTTTCGGCCCTCCCTCTATGCCATTTGAGGTAATCCATTTTGATTTCATAGAGATGGAGAGGTGCCAAAACTTGAAGTATGTTTTAGTGGTTGTGTGTGCGTTCAGTAAGTGGGTGGAAGCATATCCGTTAAGACTGCACCGCCACGAGCACTGTAAAAGTAATGTTAAAGGAATATTTTTCACGGTTCGGTCTGCCCTGGGTCATATGGTCAGAAAATGGCCCGCATTTTGTGGGCGCAGTGGTATTACAGATTTGCGCAGGTCTCCAGATTGATAAGAGATTCCATTGCGCCAGGCACCCCATGAGTGCCAGTCTTGTTGAGCGCCAAAACGGCATATTAAAGGCCAAAATTAGCAAAATCTCTGCAGGAAACAAGTTGCGTTGGGTAGACGCATTGCCGCTGGCGTTACTGTGCATGCGCACATCTGTGCAGGCAAGAACTGGGCTCTCCCCATACAAAATCATACTGGGGAGGCCGGCGAATGTTTGGTGTGCACCACAGACAAAGCGGCTAAAAGAGGTAGAATATCCTGTGCTCAGTACTTATTGTAACCTTTTAATGCAGAAATTGCGTTTGATTCATCAGCAGGTGCAGGAGGCTCTTCCCGTCAAATACACTGGTCCGGGGCATTTACGGGAACCTGGAGAGTGGGTTCTAGTGAAGAATTTCGAAAGAAAGTCATTGCTTGCACCCAGATGGTGTGGGCCCTACCAGATACTTTTGGCAACACAGACAGCAATCCGTGTGGACGGGAGGAAGGCATGGATACATGCAACGCATGCTAAAAAGGTCCCATCGCCGTTGGAAAAACTGCCAGATCGAGAGGACACTGCCAGATCGAGAGGACAAAGGAGAGACAGCGGCCCTAGAATCGAAAGAAACAGTTGCCAGCTCTTTGCCACAAAATCGGTCTGATCCTGAAACAAAGCCTGGAAAGATTGCTATAAAGGAGAAGGGGCAAAGAGTGCCTCAATGTTGTCCAGCAGAACCTGCATCACTGCTGGCTGACACGAAGCCTGTACCATCACTTTGGCGCCCATCATCTGTCATTGCGCCGCAGGCCGACTCTGAGCCTGAAAGTGCACCCGCACTATTCGTTGATCACACGATACCGGGAACAGGCGGTATAACTTACGGCCTCCAAAGAAGGAGTGATCAAATCTTAATTTTGTTTGATCTTTGTTGCCTCGGTTTCCCAAAGGGTGGATGAAGTGGGAACCGGAGGCCTAGGGGAGAGCGGCGTGAGGGTTGTGCACATCGGACAGCTCAAGAACGCGACTCCCTGGTGCTAAAAAAAATCCATATGTAGATCACCCCTCACGGACAAGAGGGGCTCGTATATTACAAAAGGCAATTGATAACTGCTCTGGAGTTCTTTGAGCAATGTGCAGATGCACAGAAATCTTGCCCAACGTATAGCAATCCAGGCTGTTGAGAACTGGCAGAATAAACTGTTGACATTTCCGAACTTGCTACCATCGGGAAAAAAAAAGGAAGAAAAAGTGCAACGATGAGAGATATTCACGACGAACATTGTTGGAGAAGGACTTTGAGAGAAAAATGCCGGCACCTGCTTTTGCCTCCTCCTGCACCACTGCTGATAATGAGTTAAATATAGAGACTGGAAGGTTACAAAAAAAAGATTGCCGAAAAAATTGTATGCTGATCTTTACAATAGTCATGTGTGTGATGAGTATATTAGCCCCAATAATGACATTATTGGTATTATGGTACTTAGAAGAAATGCACCCATTAGAAATGCTCTTGCCTGTTAGAAATATCTCCCCTACTGAAAGCCCGGTCCATGTGATTACTTATACTTTGTCCCCAATGGAAGAAAGACATAGGGAAGGATATGGAAATAACACCTTATTGTTAATAATGAATATGACTCACTCAATACTGAGAAAAAATAATTGTTGGGTGTGTGCTCACTTGCCACAGCATGGTGGTAAGGGAATAGGTTGGTATGTGCAGCCACTGCCATTGAGCTCTGCATGCTACGCGTCCTTGAGTGCATTATATTATGGGAAATGGAACAAAAGTGAAACTGGTTAATTGGACAGAACAAACATGAATGAATTTGAGGAGATTATGAAATCTGTAGGTTGTTCTTTCATAAAACACGACTCATTACACCAGTAGTGATGCCGCAAGATAGATTATTTGTGCCTACAAATCATCTGTAATTACGTTTCATATGAAGCTAGAAGGAAATAAAGATACAGTGCCCCCTCCTATATTGTAAACTACAGCCCACGCTCTGTTCCTTTTTGCTTGAGGAAGAAGGGTTCCTATTCAGTAGGGACATTTACTAGATGTATGAATATAGCGTTCCTTGACAGGGAGGAAGAACCCGTGTATGTAGGTGACCCTGTTTATTTTATATGTGGAGAAAAAGCGTATCCCTGGTTACCTAGAAACTGGGGAGGTAGTTGTTATTTGGGACTTCTGTTCCCGGGAGTGTTTCTTTCAAAAACAGCAGACCTAGCCAAATTGTCCAGGTCAAGACCACGGCGAAATGAAGGAGGAGGTTTAATCGCGTAAGACATAGCAAAATCATTATACCATTTTGGGGCCAAGCAATAAACTCCTATAATATAAGACAGCTGTCCAGAATATTAGAGAAAACAATAAATGGAACAACGGACATATTATATAATATGACATTAGAAGAAAAAGGAATTAGATTAATGACACTCCAAAATAGGATGGCTCTTGACGTAATTCTGGTTGATCGTGGGAGAGCCTGTAAAATCGTGGGATCAGCATGTTGCGTATTTGTGTGGCGACTCCTCTATGATTTTCGAAGCAATAACAAATTTGCATGTTTTGAGCTCTGACCTCCACCCCCCAGAAGGAAGTTGGGAATTGAACATAAGCTCCTGGTTCTGGGAAGTATTATGCTCATGGGAATGGAAATTAGTTGCGATCCTAGTAGCAGTGCTAGGTATTTTTATGACATGTTGTTGTTGTATACACTGCATACCTATAATTTGCACTGAAATAAGTGAGGAGTGTGCACAAATGGTAACAAAAAAACCATCACTAAATTAGATACTCAAATGAATCATGAAATGAAGACAGTAAAAGAGTTCATGTCAATCAATATTGATAACAAGGAGGAAACTAATAGTATGCGAAACTCAGAATCAGATACTTGGTCAGAAGAGGATGCAATGTATGGGTGAGGCGTTTGGCATACGGCCAAAAGGAGGGTTTGTCAGTCCAGAAAAAGTAGATGCCCCACAGTAATGTAGGCAATGTATTTTGTTGGCCGAAGACCAACCGCCTCATGTGTTTAGTATTAGAAATACAGGTCCATAAGCTTGACTAAAGTGCGTCCATTTTGATGTGATTGAAGTCGCCATTTTGTTTTTAACTTTTGCCTCTTGCCTTCTTTTAAAACTGCTTGCTGAAAGCTTATTCTGCTCCACTATTACATTGTTGCTCATGCATAGAGCAAGGCCACGAGATACTTGTTGAAACAGAACGCTGGCGACCCAGACAGCATTGCCCGGTCTCCTGCCTCTCAAATCTTTGGAAGTAAGCAACAAGGCATTTAATTATTACACAGGTGCTAGCTAGTCTCGCTCATGCAGTAGAAATGGTAGAAACTAACAATTAATGGCTTGGATTATGTACTTCTTTGCGGCCCCCTTCCCTGAGCCATGTAGAGCCTTGGAGAGCGAGTTGACCCCTAGCACACGAATAGAAACTAGAAGATAGCAAGGCCTGGAATGTGTCTCTCCCCTGCACGCAGCTTGCTTGCGAGAACAGGAACAATGTGTTCTCTAAAACAAAGAATTGTGTCTGCGGGCTCGCGAAATTGTAAACTGTTGCTAAATAAATGTCTGAAAGTGTCATACTTGTCACAATTGTCAATCATCGAACCCAATTCTAAGGAAATAGATTATGGGCGGTGTTGAATATGTCACTACTGATTGTAAGGTGCCCGTTTTGTATATATGTAACTGTTGTACAATGCTCGCTCTCTTGCATGCCTCGGGGTCTGAAGACGCACGTCGCATGGGCGTGAGACCCAGTTGGCCAACTGAGACTATTTGCTTTGCAATAAACCCTAGCTTTTGGGAATACAACCTTGTGTCCATCAGTTTGTGTCTGGTGATTGTGCCTTGTTTCCATACGCGAGGGTCCCCTAGGGGCCACTTCAGGTGTCCAGAATCCCTTGAAGAAGAGCAGCCGGTTGATGACCCGAAGACTACTCCTGAAGTGGCCCAGCATCCATTCCAGCGTCGCCTGGTGAAGCGCTGCTCCTCTGCCTGATCTCTGAAGACCCTCCCTGGTGCGTCAGCCCTTGGACTGGTGGCTTGACAAGCTCTCTCGTGGGCTACCTAGCCAGAACTGTTGACGTTACGCATTCGAGCCCGGAACTTTGGTGGTCGCCAGCTTGTGCCACACGTCGCCTTCTCCCGAGATTTCAGCTTCCTATCTTCAAGGGAAAGGGAACCTATCCTGGAGCAGCTTCTGGGACTGGAAGGACACCTGTCGTTGCCTGCAAATGGTGATCGTTGCTGGAACTCGCCTTCCTTCATCCAGAGTAGTGTCCTGAAGAGGTTTGCATCGTTGAAATATGCATTTCTTCTTCGACGAGGATTGCATCTAGCAGTTGCAACGGCAAGAAGAATCCTCGAACCTACAACCCCATGGCACCTCTCACTGGAACAAAGGACAAAAGCCTGTGCTCCAAGTGACGACCCCCCAGCCCCCTTTCCAGACTCATTGTGATCCCTGGGAAAATCTGAGCCAGGGGGTAATTGAGCATAACGGTGCCAACCTACCTGTCGCTCTTTTTCTCCATAGGATTACATTGGAAACAAGTGCCTTGTCTCCTTGCTCCCTCCCACTCACCGTTTGGTTGTCGAACCTAACCTGGGTTGAGTAACCTGCCCCTGGGTTAGCATTGGGTCTGGAATGGAGACAACGTACCTGTCTGCTAGTAAATTGTTATTGAAAGTTTTAGTTTTAAAATAATCACCACCACAATCCCATTGCACCCTTTTTAAGAGAACTCGTACCTTTGAAAACAGTGCTTTGGTACATTTGACTTTTTTAATTTTTTGGCACAAGGCCCCATTCATCTAAAGGTTTTTACTTCTAAAGTTAGGATATTGTACTTGTGATTGGTTTCCATCATTTTACTGCATCTGCGTTACTTACCTGCATTACCTGACTAAGTTATTTGATGATGTAGATTAAGTGAACCTAATGGTGATTGTATATATTTGTATTACGTGATACTAACCTTCTAGCTTCTTTTTTCAGTGTGTTTTAAAGGTTTAAATAATTAACTGTATCAGACTCACTGAGGGCCTCTGACCACTGTCGCACTCTCCTGAGATTAATCCTTGACTGCGCTCCACACTACCTTGAATGGGTCCCTGTTCATCAAAGCTAGGGTGGCCTCCTAAAATCTGTCCACCCGGATAGATTATAGAAATCCATCTTAACAGTCCTCTTCAAAATTATTCAAAGAAAAGCGGCGCTGGTCCACGCATCGCCCATGAATCTTTCAAAAGAGGTTCTAGTCATCTGTGCTCCCTCCACTGGTCATCTGTTTGAGACAGCCAGGTACAATTTGTATGTACAAGATATTGCACGAAAAAAAGAAAACAGATGAGCTGCACATGGAGAATAAATCACTCCCCACTCACAAAGGTCGATTGTCTGCAATATTTGGGGTTTGGCCTTTAAAATGAAGGGAAGAAAGGAGGAGGGAAGTGAAGGTGGCGGCCTGCGTCTCACTGGCCAGTAGAATCAAAACAACCTTGTGCAAATTCTCCCTCCTCCCATTTATCGAATTCTACCATGCTAAGATATCTGCTCTGGTCCTGTATGGCTGTGAACTAACGACGACTAAGGACAGGAAGTTCTTTGATATTATGTAATTGAGGTTACTGAAAATAACTTTTTGTCTGCCAAGGGCAGTCCCGGTGAGCCTGATTAGACTACAGTTGGGTCTGGTGTCGTGGTGGGCCCAACACATGAAACACACCCTTACCCTTTGCTATAAGATGATGGCAGCAGAGGACCCTCAGACACTATTTGTTGTTTGCTCACATGACTAAATGGAGTAATCCCTTTCTGGCTAAACTTAAGAGGAAGTGCGGTAGATTCATGGAGGCGCTCGATCTATAAGCCCCTGTGTCTGACTAGGGTGTTAAAGGCTAGGATTAAAAGATGGGACAATATAACAAATCTCCAAGATACAGGTATATTGAGAATATACAAGGCTATGAAATAGCGTTCCTTCCCACGAAACACCCGAGATTATATGGAAATTTACTTCCAGAATGGAACGTGAAGTTTACTGTCTTCCCACTTTGGAGGTAATGGGCCCCAAGTGTGGTATTCTGTCGGAGATGAGATTGTGTAGATTATATGGCACTGCAACAGAATCTTTGAAGTTTTTGGTAATGGACTACCAATCGGTGTCGGAAAAAAGGATACTATTTCTGGGACCATGTGTAACTTCATTGGCCGGGGTGCTGGGGCGGACCTGTGTCATAGGTTGCTGAGGAGACCCCACCTCTCCCTTATATAAGCCTTGGTGGATTTTTGCTCAACTAGAGGGTGTTCTACAGGTGGAGGTTATCAAATTTAGTGGCATCCAATCTCTTCTGTCCTTTTTTCGCTTTCAATCTGCGGTCCTCAAGACAATATAACAATATGCAATATATTGTATACTTGTGTCGTAGGATTTATTATATTTTTGTTTTTTGAAGAGATGAATTGAAAGCGACAGACTCTAAAGAAATTTGAATTTGTCTGAGATGAGTTGCTTTGTATGTATGGTAAGGCAATGTTGTATTTAAATCATGTTTTGGAATATAATGTAAAAACACCATGTGAGAATTTTAATCTGAGATAAATGAATATTTGGTGTTCAATTAATTAGTGAAATTAAAGTGTATCGTGTTTTACCTTTGTGGCAAACAACAATATTGGTTCATCTTTGATGGTGGAAAAAGAAAAAAATCAAATCTGAGAAAAGACATCCCGGGCGAAGCTGGGTACTTAGGCTAGTGATAGAGGTAATCCAAAGGTACCAAGAGAAAGAAGACCATAGAATGATGCACGGTATCCAAAATATCCGATGAATTAAGAAGGGAAGAATGTTTAGAGAGACAATAGGAAGTGGAGAAATGTGTGACATGCAGGAGAGCAGTTTCCATACAGTGAGAAGGATGAAACCCTGGTGTAGGGAGGATAAACGAGTTGGATCCAGATAGACGGCAGAGAGTAACCGGCCCATTCCAAACGTTTAGAAGGGAAGATGGGCAAGGGGATAATGTGAGGAAGCGCCAAGTCAAGAGAATATATGTCTGTTAACTGGAAGAATAGTGGCATGCTTGAAGAAGGGTCTATGGCTCCAAGTGTCACTATGTGCACATTGCTAAGATAAAGCCGTTGAATGGATATAAGACTGTCCTCTCCTCTGCAAGGCCAACTAAATCCTGTCTACAGGGGGTTCCCTCTGGGCCATTCGCCCTGAGCCTCCATTACCAATGCAAAGAGTGCTGGAGAATATGTTGTCCTTTTTAAATCTGTTGCAAGAACTAGCTTAAAGCTCAACCAATTATCTTCCAACATC
Organism: Ambystoma mexicanum; assembly: GCF_040938575.1. NCBI lineage: Eukaryota > Metazoa > Chordata > Amphibia > Caudata > Ambystomatidae > Ambystoma > Ambystoma mexicanum. The sequence continues at coordinate 1,266,343,663 of NC_090925.1, read as the reverse complement.
AGTTTATCTCTCATGTCCCAGAAACCCATTAACCTCTCCTCAACAAGCTTTTTCTCTAGTCATCATTTCTTAACCCAGATGCTGATAGCCACTGTGACACTGAAGATGATTTTAGGATGGTGTTTGTTGTTCATATGCTATACACAGCCCCGTTGTTTCGATCTGTACTGCATGGTGGAGGTTTGCGTGTTATGCTGTGGATTGTTGAACCAGGCAGGGAGCTGATGCTCCCTTTTGTTCACTCTCGTGATAGTCACTGGCCACTACGATTAGACACAGATTGTCTCATAGGGACTTTATTACAATTATTTATAAAGCGTGAACATAGCATAAAAATGCATCGGAGCGCTGTAATATCAAACATATAAAGAAAATGAAAAAACATTACAAAGAATAATAAAAATACAAGTAACTGCATGATACAAATTACAGACAAAAACCAAGAAAATTCGCTAAAAGTAATATATGATGTTCCAATATCAAGTTGTTCATGCTTTTTAGAAAATCGAATTAATTTCCGGTGGAAGAACAATCCAAGAGCAACGGCGGCACCAAAAAATGATCTGTTCAATGAAATTGAGCATTTAACTATAGAAATGTCAATATGTAAGGAGTCCTGACTACAGAGGCCTCCAGACATTTTTAATTTGTTGGCCAAATATGAAGGAGTTTGGAAATGGATAGCTTTATGAACAATGCAATCTCCGCCCCAGCAGAAGCCAATGAAGATTATTTTTTTCTTCAACACTTTTTTATTTAAATAAATATGTGACACATACAGAGAACAATGGGTGTAGCAAAAACCCTGGTCAGCAGGAGTAACAAATACAAAAACAATGTCCTGGCACAAGAACAACCCCAATTCCTGCCCCACCTAGTAGGAGTGAAGATAACATATACCTTTCACCCTCCCCCCCCCCCCCCCCCCCCTTGCCCTCGACAAACATAACTGCAAGGAGTAGCCTGCTAATAGGGGTGGTTTGAAAGTAAGGGGCGGAAGTTCTGACCGTGTTTTATAAAGGGAGACCAAATATTTAAATATTGATTATTCATGCAGGCAGTGACCTTCTCTGCTTCTCAGCTACCAGAATATCCCATACTCGCCATCATGCCAATATCGACCCCTCTCACCTCTTCTAACCCAGTTTAACAGTGATTCTGGCAGCCAGCAGAAGTTGGGTTACCAATGTAGACTTTTTTTTTTATTCGCATAATGTGAGGGGAGATCATGATCTCGGACCATGCAGCAATCATATTGCACACGACCCTTGACAAACAAGATGACGGGCAAAGTACCTGGTCCCCCCCGTCCCCGGCCACCCCCCCCCTCCCACAAACATCTCCTTAGAGACCCAATAATCTGAGGCGAAATTGTGACACACACAAAGGAGTACTTCACAGACAACCTACCGGGGACACTTCTTTCAATAACACATGGGATGCTTTTATGGCAGTAATATGGGGTACGTTTCTGTCCTTGGGCACCCATTTAGCTCAACTGAAGAGATACTCCACAAAGAGCTACTGAGCATTGTGAGGAACTCATGGTGGCAACAAGTAAGATAGACACAAGTGATCACAGTTCAAGGGTGTTTATTGAACAATGAATGCAGTATGCAGGTTGGAAAAATGCCTATGCTAAACCTAAATCTAAGATGGGAGCAAGTGTCGACCATCAAATTAAAAATAAGGCAGTCCTAGTGGTATTGTGTCAAATAAAAGGGCCTATACTAAGAAACCTATTGCTAAACCTTACAATTAATACAAAAAATGGGTGTGGGATAGTTTTCAAGAAAAGAAAGAAGTGTTCTCCAATAATATGTCGGGATGTGGTAGCCTCGGTCTCCTTTCCCCACGTTTTGAGCACGGGGTAAGGTGGGATCTTGGAGCACAGCACACACTCAAGCTTTCCCAGCACGAGACAACATAGACTGTTCCAGTTTATCAGGAGCCTCGATGGCCAAGTCTCGTTCCCTTGGAAAGTCTCTTTTCTTTGAGGGCCTGACATCTTCAAACAACAAAACAAAAGTTCCTTTAATAAAAAAGTTCTTTAGGATGATATTGGTTCAAGCCTGGGTCCCCCTCTTCTGGGCGCTGACCTTTTCTCAATTGTTAACCACAGTTTCACGTAGGGTGATGGCTTCACCCCTGGGTCCCCCGCTTCTGGGCACTGACCCTTCACGTATCCAACTCCACAAATGATATAACAGTTCCTTTCCTACTGAACTTTGGGTGATAGCTTCACCCCCTGGATCTCCCTCGGTCGGGCTCAGACCCAAAACTTTTCTTACTGAACTTTGGGTGATCGCTTAACCCCTGCATCTTCCTCGGTCGGGCTTGGATCCCTCTTCTCTTTAGCAGGATTCACTTCCCTTGTTTTCTCTTTTCAAACAGTTCATAATGGACATCCCTCAGTGTGTTCACGTCTGTGAACATACTGTTTCTCTGGACTTTAGACTTTGCCCCTCTTCTCTGGCATCTCTAGGTTTGGTTCACTCTTGCCAACTTCACATGCACTTTACTTTCAAGTCTTACGGGATTCACGCCCCTTACTTTCTCTCAGTGCGGGATTCACTTCCCTTACATGCTTTACTTTCTCTCAATGCGGGATACACTTCCCTTTGTGTGCTTTCTCTCAATACGGGATTCACTTCCCTTTCTTTCACACAGTTTATAGATCAAAGTCTTTTGATTGTACAGGGATTTTATTAGACCTCCTGTATGAACACTTTGACCACTTTTGGAGGCTCTCCTAAGGCCTTCTGGTACTTGTAGTTTTGCTCAGATGAGGATCGACTAAAGTCTCTCGAGATGGCACCCACGTGGTGCTGGTTTCCCTCTGCAGCTGGTCTCCCTTAACACTTTACACAGTTCATTAAACTTGGTTCAAACTTGCCACTTTGCAAGTCGCATTCAACAAAGCCCGGTTCTTATCGGCTCTCCCCTCATCCCCCAATCTGTGTCTAATCCAAGTGGCCAGTGACTGTATCACGAGAGTGAACCGCTTGGCTTTCGCCTTCTCTGGAGTCGAGGCCAGTACCACGGTCGCGGGAGCTTCCATCGCTCCTGCTTATCGGCGCAGGCCTGCCCTGTGTACCGGTGACATCTGCTGCAAGACACTTGTCCTATTGTTTGCAGTCTTAGGCTCTCTTCCACGAAGGTGCCGCGGGCCTGGGACGAAAAGGGCAAGGTCACTTCTATCCTCGCCACCCTCTCGATTCCTGCTGTCTTTCTCCTCCTCTTGAACTGCCACTCACGATTAGCAGTCTTGTCATGCTGCCTGCCATGCTTGTCTTTTCTGTACTGTGCTCTTTTACTCCACCTTTTATCCCTGTGGGGAAAGGAAAGGGCCGTCAGGTGTGTGTGGTTCAGGTTAATTGCTTGACTTTGCCTAACGCTGGGGTTGGGGTATGTCAAGTAAATGGTTTTATTACACGTCTGTTGTCTTGTGTCTCAGGAAAAAGTGTTTGTGTCGGAAAAGGAGGGTGTTGGAGTGTCGGATAAAGCGGGTGGTAGAGTTTCCAGGTATCCTACAGGGTCGGAAGGGAAAAAGGTGATACAGGGAATTATAACCCTAGGATTAGGGTTTGTGGTGACCTCTGGAGGGAAGGATTTGTGCAATGAGCAGGAGGGTTTGTGAGAATTCGGAAAATTATAATCAGAGGGACGGGAATGGCTGGTATCAAGAAATGAACAAAGGGGATTGTGGGAATCATAATATTTTGTCTGATCAGGTTCGGAGGGCGAAAAATAATAATCGGAGGGCTGGGAAGAAGAAAGATGGGTAGTATTCAAATGGAGACCGGTGAAACAAGGATTCTGGGAGTTGTGCTTTTTGGGTGCAACCGGGTTTGTAATGTTGGAGGATTGATTACGTACAGAAGGGGGTGTTGAATCTGAGCAGGTGAGATCTAATGGGAGGGAGGAAGGGAGGCAGATGCAATACAGCCCATGAAAGCCTCAGATTTCGCGCCCTCCTCTCCTTCTCTGGCACTATACCGCATTTCACCTGGGGCATTTCCTCGAACACCACCCCGGGCTCCCCTACCTAGGTGATGCCCTTTCGCCCCCAGGGCTGGGATCTGAGCATGTCGAGATTTCTTTCGTCACCTCGATAAAGGCTCCATGAGGTTCGCTCCGGGGAATACCCTCCGGTTTCTCACAGCATCGACGAAAGATGCAAAGAGGGAGGCTCGGTTAGGACCCTGAAGCAAATAACTGTTATGCGGACAGATAAACACTTAAGCGACAAATAGGGTGAAGAGCATGTTATTAAATCTTAACGCACTTGCTATGAAAAGGTGAATAAGACTGACATGATTGGCTCATGCCTTAAAAACTAGGAAGGCTATGGCACACATCAGAGCCATACGAAACACTTGAGGGGGTACCCTGCTACTGGGTAGTGATGAGTTTGCAGACTCTTTCTGTGCATTCTATGAGATGCTGTACGCAGACAACTGCGCAAGTGAGGAGTATATAAAAGGGGCAGTTCTGATGGAAATCACTGCAGAGCAAAGGGAGCACTTAAACCCATCACGGTGGAGGAACTTCTTGTGGCCATGAAGCTTCTAAAGCCCAATAAAGCACCAGGCCCTGATGGCCTGAAAGACCAGTTATACCAGGTCTTTAGCAGAGAGCTATTGCAGCCAATGGCAGCGCCCTTTAGCTTGTTCCTGGAATCGGGAACAATCACGGACACAATGAATTAGGCATATATATACATCATACATAAGGCAGGGAAGGACCCCACTTTATGTGGGTCGTATCGCCCCATCGCTTTACTAAACCTAGATGAGAAGGTGTTTGTGAAATTACTTGCACGCAGACCGGAGCAAATGCTCCTGTCGCTTACCCACCATGATCAGACCGGGTTAGTACAGGGCCGACAAACATTTGGCAATGTGAGGAAACTGTTATACTTAATAGATAAGACAATGAGATTCGGGGGGAGACCCTACCATATTATTGGCGCTCAATGCTTTCGACCGGGTCAACTGGGCATTTCTGAGGGAAGTACTGCAGAGATCAGGCTTTGGCCACAACTTTGTGCGATGGATCTCGGCTATGAATGTGAAGCCCACAGCTAGAGTCCGAGTTAATTGAGTGTTGTTGGCCTCGCTGGTCCTAAAAAGAGGCAATAGGCAAGGGTGCCCCCTCTCCCCTCTGCGTTAGTAATGGAACCCTTTGCTAGAATAGTTAGGGCTAACACAGTGATGCAGGGGGTCACTTTGATGATGTCATCTTGTCTGCATACTTCTCTAGCAGCGATTTAAGAGGAGTAGACCTGTTATGGGGCCTCATCGGGCTTTCGGGATAACCTTAATAAATCTGAAATCCTAAACTTAACAAGTTGGACATAAGGACACAACGACCCTGCAAGCGTCTCATCCATTTAAATGAGGGGAGCCCGTCACAGGGACACTGAGCGCAGCCGTTTCGGCGTTGCAGGCACCTAATGGTGAGTATTCTCGCCATTATTGTAGTCCAACTAATTGAATATACGACCATTAAGATGCACACTTATGATGCATTCGTTTTTTGAAAACATAGGTGCAGCACTTAAACAAAATAGAAGGAATTGTTAGTGCCACATCTCTATTGCTAGCACTTGAAAGAAGAAAGACCATTTCCAGCCACACAATCCATAGTGGATTGACCCATGCACAGGTACTTACCACACTGATTGATTCTCCAGTGATAACAATATATACAAGAGTACTCATTACTAATATACTCACTATGTAATTCACAGGTCACCATTTTAAATCGAACATTGATGCCAATAGATGACATTTTCATGATTTCACAGCGAAATTGAACAGAAAGTGGTTGAACTGTTTTGGGAAACTTTGTTAGGAAGAAAGAATTTGGAACTTCAAAAAGATTTTTGAATTAATTTTGCTCCTGAAGAAGAGACAATACCCCTCGAACCGTGTAGAGCTCTGTATCTAATTATTTGATTTGTTTATTGAGTGCTATTTTTTTCTGACATTTTTCTGACTATTTTGCCTGATTCTTTGTTGTTCTTTATAAAATTGAATTTATCTGAAAAAGCCCTTTCTGAGATTTTGATTGTATATAATAAATGATGTGAAGAAATCATTATAATTGAGTTACTTTGAAAATGTCAATACTAGATGTACTAATCTTCTATTTTTGAATGGTGAAATCAAGAAATGGAACTACCCAGGAGACTCTTTAAAATTGATTGGAAAAATTATTTTTCCATTACTTTATGGTGTTCAGGAGACGGGAGTTCCTATTACTGATAGGAATTCCACTGTGTTCAGTATTGTTCTGACTTGTGACACCAGAGTCAATTGTTTTCTCCCCCACACCCTTTACATTTAATAAGATCTGAGGAGCCTCAGGAGCTCTACATGATTGAACATCATAACCAGTATTCTGGCATGTAGAAGGGTGTGCTTTTCTCTTAATTTGTTGTCACTGCTAATCCCAATTTATGGCCAGTATAACCTACAAAAAGTTGGTCATCCTGATGCAATTTAGACATTCTTGAAATGTAAAAAGTGAGAGCCCGTTTAGGGTCCAATCTATGCAATCTCTGTTCTTCTTTGCCCAAATGAGGAGGAGGATAGAATGTTGGTAATATGATTTTCTGTGACAAGTGGAAGTCAGAAACTACTTTTGGTAAGAAAGATGGTTTAACCTTAAGAACCACTTTGTCCTTATAAAAAGTAGTATATGGAGGTTTACATAAGAGAGCCTGTATTTCACTAACCCTGCGGGCTGATGTTAAGACCACAAGAATGACAGTCTTCAATGTTGGAAGCCTCAAGGGACAGGAGTGGAGAGGCTCAAAATTATACAAATTAGAAACTTAAGTACTAGATTTAAATCCCAAATTGGGACATGAAAAGGGACTGGAGGGTATACGTCTGTAAACCCTTTCAGGAATTGAATTATCAATGGAATTTTGAAGTAAGAAACCTCTTCCTAGGAGCGCTTGAAAATGGACAGTGCAGCTAGATATCCTTTAATTGTTCCGATCTGGAGACCCAGATTGGCTAAATGCAATAAGAAAGAAAGCATCATTGGGTTGCCACATTGAAAAGGGTCCACATCCTTATCTTTGCACCAGTTACTGAACTTGTTCCATCGACACGGTACAAAGATTTTGTTGCTGGCCTTCTGGCCGAAAGTAAAATCTCCATCACGTCATCCGGAAGATCCCAATCCTTGTATCTCAACCTCTCAGAAACCATGCGTGAAGGTTGAGTGTTTTGACCTCTGGATGGAGAACCCAGAAGGTCCGGGTATCACGTCCTCCTAGCCCAATCCGGGGCAATTAGGATTATGGTTTTCCTGAGCTTTCTCAACCTCCTGATTACTTGAGGAATCACGGGGACAGGAGGAAACGCGTACAGAAGTGGAAACTTCCAGTCCACCACAAACACGTCTCCTAGAGCTCCTCTCGGAGGAAATTCCCTTGAGCAGTACTGTTCGCACTTCCGGTTTACCGTGGTTGCGAACAGATCCACTTGAGGGGTTCCCCAAAGGGTGAAGATCTCCAGAAGGACTTTCTGAGCTAACTCCCACTTGTGGGAGACTGTGCTCTGCCTGCTCATAGCGTCTGCCACCGTGTTCTGCTCTCAGGCTAGGTGAACTGCCGATAGAAATATTCCCTCTCGTATTGCCCAGAACCAGAGCTGCATTTCCTCTCTGCACAGTGGTAGTGAACCTACGCCTCCTCTCTTGTTGAGGGAGTACATGGCCACAGTGTTGTCTGCATTATCAGGACGTTCTTTCCCTGTACAGAGGGCAGGAAGGCCTTCAGTGCTAGCCTGATTGTCCTCAGCTCCAATAGGTTGATGTGTAGTTTGGACTCCGATGGAGACCAACAACCGCTGATTGTCAGATCGTTGGTGTGGACTCCCCATCCCGTGAGTGAGGCGTCCGTCACTACTGTTATCTCCGGCCATGGTTGCCAAAAAGATTCTCCCTTGAGGATGGTGTTGTTGCAAGCCCACCATAGTAGATCCTGAGCAACTGCGCTCAGGACTTGCAGAAGATCCGACCTACTCCGCGAGAACTGGGACCATTGAGTTTTGAGGGCCCATTGAAGGGATCTCATTCTCAATCTGGCCTCTGGTACCAGAAAAATGCAGGATGCCATGAGGCCGAGCAACCTCAGACAATCGGCAGATGCTGGGCATTCTGGAACTTTGTTACTATCTGCAGAATGTGGAGAGCTCTAACCTCGGGAGGCGAGGCTTTGCCCGAGGAAGTATGCAAAACTGCTCCGATACACTGGATTTGGAATGGTCTCATGTGAGACTTCTTGATATTGAGCGAGAAGCCCAGTTTGTGAAGGAAGTGACAGGTGATCGACAGATGTTCCTGAGCTTGTTCGGGAGAACGTGCTCTGAACAACCAATCGTCCAAGTAGGGGTAGACGTGAATCCCCCCCTCTCCTGAGACCCGCTGCCAAAACTACCATCAGTTTGGTGAAAACCCTTGGGCGGAGGTCAGCCCGAATGGCAGAACTCAAAACTGAAAGTGAGAACCGCCAACCTCAGGTACTTTCTGTGCTTGGGATGGATTGGCACATGAAAGTAAGCATCCTGAAGGTCCAATGATACCAACCAGTCTTCGAGTTGGAGAGCCTGAAGGATCTGAGAAAGGGTTACCATCTTGAACTTGTCCTTCCTGAGGAACTTGTTCAAGTTTCTTAAGTTCAAATGGGTCTCAATCCTCTGTCCTTCTTTGGAATGAGAAAGTAGGGGGAGTACCAACCCTTGTTCCTCTCGCTACAGGTACCTGTTCTATTGCACCGGTGGATGGTCCTGAGGCCTTTTTAGGAAAGGAAGGCAGTAACCTTGAGTTACTGTTTCCAGTGCCCAACCATCTGGAGTAATGCCCTGCCATTCTTTCAGATGCTGTGAGATTCTGCCTCTCACCGGGGTCTTGTGTGATAAGGCCTCAGAGTGATTTGGAGGTGGCTGCAGGAGCGGCAGAGGGCAAAGATGCCGTTCCTGAGGCTGGTTTCGCACCTCTTCCTCGTCCTCTACGAGGAACATCTCTTTTACCTCTTTGAATGGCCTGCCCTCTTCCTCTACCAAAAGAGTAGTATTGAAAAGAACGACCTCTCCAGGAAGATGAACCCGAATAAGGTTTCTGAGGCTGTCGCATGGAGGCACCAAGAGATTTAGCTACCACTTTTGAGGTCTGTAGTTTTTCTAATCTTTCATCAGCTTTACTACCAAACAGCCTCAAGCCATCAAAAGGCATGTTGAGAAGTCTGGCCTGTACATCTGGTGCAAACCCTGACTTCCTCAACCACGCAAATCTGCGTAACACCATGCTTGCAGCCGTGGATATGCTGTTACTATCAGCAGTATCCAGTCCAGACTGGAGACATTCCCCCATTGCCTCCTTTCCGTCTTTGACAATATTCAGGAAGCCTTACCTTTCCTCGCCTTCCGGAATATGTTCAGCCACCGCCTTTATACAATCACACAGGGTATGGGTGTACCTGGCCAGAGTACAGGTGACATAAGTTGACTTGAGAGCCATGCTACCCGAGGTAAATACCTTACGGGCTCAAGCATCCACCTTCTTATCCTCTCTATCTGGGGGGATAGATGGATATACTGTTTGCTTTGAGGAAGTTGCAGCCTGAATAACCAGACTTTCTGGAGTGGGATACCTGCTTAAATAATCAGGATCTGAACCAGAAGTTCCATACTTCTTCGGAAAATTACTGTTGACTGCAGCAATTGTATCAGGAACTTCCCAGTTTTTTTTCTACCGTTCTTTAAAGTACCCTATGGAAGGGGAGAACTGGATCCTTCTGGGGGCCCTGATCAAGTACGTCAGTCATATCATCCTGATCAAAAGTGGGTGAGGCTCTACCCCAGCCCATGTATTCAACCACTCTATTTATTAGGCTCCTGTCCCCTGAATCTGCATGTTCTGCAGGGTCAGTTTTTGCAAACTCTAGTTCAGGTGATGTATCAACGCCACTAGCAGAGTGAAGGGTATCACACAGGTCTCTCATTTTTTGATTCTGGATCAATTAATTCTTCTGGGACCTCTCTAGTACTATATTGCACTCCAAAAGGAGAAACCTCTTCATCTTCAGCGTCACTTTCTTCAAAAATAGAAGACATAGACTTAAAGAAGTCTGATTTAGGTAAAGGAGTAAATCTCCTTTCCTGTTGAGTTTGGCTCGAAGGAATCGAAGGAACCTTCGATGGAATCGAAGGAGTCTTCGAAGACACTGATGATGTCTTTCGACAAAGGCATCAAACGCTTTTGGCTTTGATGTCAAAGCCGTCATGCCATCGTCTAGGGTTTCAACTACTTCTGTTTTTTATATGGTGTCGGGGAAACACTCAACTCTCGATGAATCTTCGATTTAACGTCGACTGGACACTTTCGAGTTTCACCCATACTACTGGGTTTTACCACAGTAGTTCCCAACATCCCTGTGTCGTTCGACAGAGCGACCGGGGTCTGGCTCTTTTGAGGCTTCTTTGAGGGGGTCGAGGCCGCATTCTCAAAGACCTTCATCATCTTCCTTCTAAAATCTTTCCATTTTCTTGGGGAATCCGACTTAGTCGGGCATCGTACCAATTCGGTAGATGTATCTGAGGAAGAAGAGGGAGACCTGTCTCCCCTCTTAACTTTTTTTGAAGAGGAAGATCAATCTCTTAGAGTGTTTGACGATCTGATTCTTTCGAATCCCTTGACTTCTTATATCTTTATGACGAGGTGTTCGAGGAGGCCTTGGAAGCTTTCCATCCCACCGCCAGTTTACCTTTCCTCTCACAGGCCTTCTCCGTCATCGACTAACAGGAGCCACAGTCGCCGGTTCCATGATCTGAACCCAGGCACCAAAGACAAACGCGGTGAGGATCTGTAATCGACCTCTTCGATCCGCAGCCGATACATTTTTTTTAACCCCGTCTTGGGAGTAGAAGGGGTGGAAGAAGATGACATTTTCTGAAGAAAATCTCAAAGCGTGCCGTTCTTGAGAGCGAAGCAATCTGGAAAACGGAACTGAATCTAACGGGCAAGGCACAAGCTATTTATACTGATGGTGACGTCGACGCGGTACGGACCCCGACGAGGGACATCGACGCCACAACCTCGTGCACAGCGCCCTCTGCCGAGAATTCTTTTTCCGAAGCAGCGAAGCTGGCAGGATACGAATATCATAAAATGAGGAATATGTGGGAGGACCCAATCCATTCGAAGTTTGCTTCATCAATCTACAAAAGGTCGTCAGTGAAAATGATAGCAAGAACTCAGTCTTGGAAGGGTGCAGTTTAAAAAAATAAGAGGCCATCCTTCAGTGTCCTGTAAGCACTCCAAAGATGTCTCATGTCGCCTTGGAGTGACCTTTTTATATAAAAACCAAGTATCATCAGTGTATTTGATTTCCTTTTATTCTCCTCATCGAGCTCTTGGTTCTCATTCTCTTTTTCCTCTTGTCGGTCCCTCATCCTCCCTGTGCTGCTTCTCGTTTTCGCTCCTGGCTCCTATGCACTTCTTCATCCTCTGTGTCTACGTTCTATCACCTGAGTCATCTGAAATCCTATCTTCTATCGGTTTAATGGCTTCAGTTTCATTTTTGACTTATTTGTACAGCATGTTCTTTTGTAAAGCGTTCTAAAAGTTCAATAAAAATACAAAAATACATCAAGGGACTTAGCCTTAGGAGGCCACAGTGCAGTCATATCTGTATGCTGATGACGTTTTGCTTTCTTTTCCAGAGCTCGTTTTGACCCTTTTCACTTTCAACTGCGACTGTTTGCTGAATGTTTGTGGCGCTGCATAAATGTCTACAAATCTGATTTACCATTTGACTGTGGCTACAGTCCGCCTTACAGAGATTGGCGAATACAAAAGGATTGCAGACGGCCCCTCTGACATTGGAAGGATGGATAACGTTAAATGGGACCAAATGATTACCAATATTTGGCACTGAAATGGGTGGATTCAGGCGCAGCAGTATGTGAGAAACCAGAAGGTGTCTCACACGCTAGTCCTCGGGGATCTGTCCACCAGGTGGCCAGGACACAGCCATTGCTTTTGGATCCAGTTCCTGGGGGTGGACCAGTGCAGAAGGATCACCTGGGTGAGGGGTCTTCTGGGAGTGGTACACCCGATGGCGAGACGCAGTATACCTCTTCCCTGTAACAACTTTACCCCATCCTACCGAATAGGATATATGGAAACTCTACCCATCCACCCCCCCCAGTCCCACTTTTCCTGCAGGAACACTTTCACACTGATATCCTGCTCTGGGAGAATACAGACTCCCACCGAGCCGTGTATCGGACATGTCCCATGGATCTGCGTGAAATTACCGAGTGGAAAAGTCCAACCACCAAAAGTCTGTTTGTTTTTTCTTTTTCTTTTTTCCATTTTTTTTGCTTATATGTATGTGGGGGAGGGGTCCCCCCCACAGCACCCCCATCTTACACCTATACATTTTTATTAACTTTACCCCCCCACACACACATACAAATAAATGGGGGTCGGACTTTTGGTGCTTTGACTTTTCCACCTCAGTAATTTTGTCCTATTCCTGTCACACTACTATGGTCAAGCTATTAGTGGTAACCATTCATACCTGACTTCCATTAAACTTCCCCACGCAGATAAAAGGCGGAGCATGAGAGCACAATCTGAGCGAGGCAAAGCACACAAAGTAACAGCAGTTTCGAGACGGCAGCTGAACGAGGGATGAAAGACGGCAAAACATGAAGGGTGCACAAGGAGGAAGATGCCCTTGACCTTTCGGGCGGAAAGCTGTTACTTTCTGGACGCCTTCGGATTGCAGAGCACAAGGCCAAGAAAACAGACAGAAGACTCCTGTATTGTGTGTCTTCGATACCCAGGGCTCTCCTGCACGGCTGATCCAAGTTGGAGAGAAGCAGCAGCCGCCATAGTACCGCCCTTGGCTCCAAGATCAAAGAAAGATCAACACAGCCATTGAGTTGGGAAACCAATGCAAGACCGATCTGTGTTGAAGTCAAGGTTGCAAGTGGCAAAATTGTGTACAAAGAGCAAGGATAAATATTGCTTAATACGTGTGATGAAAGACGCGAGGACAGCCTAACGGCTAATAGATGTTTGAACTGTGGCAAAGAAGATAAAATATTTGTGACAGTTGTCCGGCAGCGCAAGTATGCTCAATCGAAGGTCTCTGTAAAATATTCAGCTGAGAATTGGCAGAAACGAAAGTAAAAGATAAAGAATAAGAATTGGTGTGAATCGAAGTGGTCCTGCGATGGTATAAGCAAAACCCATTGCACAATCGAAAGTCTTCAGTTTTTGATACAAAGGGATCTGAGCCGAACGAAGGGGATCCGTGGTCCGAGCCCAAACGAGGGAGACCAATCGTGAACATTGTGCTAAAGGGATCTGAGCCCGAACGAGGGAGACCAATCGTGAACATTGTGCTGAACAGATCAGACACTGAACGAGGGGGATCCGTGATTCGAGCCCGAACGAGGGAGACCAATTGCGAACGTGAAAATCCTGATAAGAAAGGAACTTTGGTGTTTGTTACGTCAGGCCCTCTGCGATAAGAGACTGTCATTTGGAGAGAGGCTTGGGCAGAAGGCGCTGATACCTATGCTTCGAACTGTTTCCTCATGGCCAAGAAGCCAGAGTGCGTGTGAAGCTCCGACGTGCTGCCTTGTTCCGTGCTGAAAACGCGGGGAAGCCAACTGCTCAACTATCCTGACATATTATTTCTTGAACACTTCTTTTGCTTACATTGTAGTACCACACATTTTGCATTTAGAAGTAAGGATTGGCAATAGATTTATTAGTATAGGCCCTTTTATTTTGACAGAGACTCCACTAGGACTGTATATTATTATTTGATGGTCATAGCTTGCTCCCATCCTTGGATTTAGGACGAGATAGGCGTTAAACCAACCCATTGAAGTTCGATAAACACCCTTGAACTGTGATCACTTGTGTCTGTCTTCACTGTTTGATACCATACCTTCCTTACAAGTAAGAGGACACAGAACAGGCAGGTCATCTGAGGTACTGGTGACAACTTTGGCACTGTGGCAAAGACAAAACGGTGTCCTTTTTAGTGGAAGGGGGATATTTATTGAGCTACAGGAGGCCACTTTTTTGATAGGGGCTTGTGGGATGTGGTCAGAACGTGGTGAGGAGAACAATTTCCTGTATAGATGGGCTTATGCCCACACATTGTACCAACTGAGGACTTTGCAATAGCTTCACTATTAAAATACTTATGTTTGAAAAGTCACTTATAGAACTACTAACATCACCTTGAGAAATAATAGAGGTTTGACATATGAGTAGTATGAAGCAAGTTGACCTATACAATCATCTATACGAATGTTTCGTGTTTTCCAACAGGACTGTGAGCATTTTCTGTCGCTTTTTATGTTCTTTTAATATTTGGACCCACTGGGCTCAACATTGTATGAAGTTAAATAAAATAATATATATTATTGGTCAAAGACTAGCCTTGGTGTTATATCTTGTGATATTTGTTTCAACACAAGACCGTGTTTGATATGTGAGAAAAAATCCCCGTCTAGACCCTGAGTCTAAGTGTGTGACACCAATAGGTAGCTTGCCTTTGGGAAATTGTTCTCCTCACCTTTTTAGTGGAAGGACAACCTAAGAGGTCTTGGATAACAAGTCCTCGGATACAGCAAGCTTAAAGAGAGCAACACAGCTGTCCATTATGTAGAAGCACAATAGGAGCTCCCACTTCTGTGCTGGTGCAGAAACTTCATGGGAGCACACAAAACTGCTGAGGATGACGATCCGACTGTTCTGTCAGGTAAAGGGAATGAATTGGGTAAGGAATTGCATGAAACCGGGTCAGAGAAGCAGAGATTTAGCTTCAAGACGATTGCGAGTTTGCACTAGAGCTTCCATCAAGGATTCCTCAGCGTCCTCATCTTCTCTCAGCTACTTAAGGAATAATTCCCGTAGTCTCACCTATGCAAAACATACAAAATGGGTGGCCCTGACGTGAAACGCAAACAAGAACCACAAAAGAAATGGAATATTGGTCATAATGATGCTCTCAAAAGAGCAACGTTGTGGAAGACCACCCGTAGAAGGACACTCCCGCTGCCCCCTCTCCCCTGTCGGCATGGTCATGCTGTACATCGGGTCCCTCCTAGTCCCAACTGCCCTCATGTACCTGCATTGGTGGACTAGTTGTCGCCCAGGGCGATGCGCAACACCTCTGTATATTGGCGGCATCCCTGTGATGCTCTTTTGTGAGTTGCATGGACTCCCGGCAGCCACTGGACCACCACCGAGACGATGACGGACCACTGGACCTGAAAAAACATTAGGCAGCCATTTTGCTACTCCTTAGGGAGCCAATGGTGTTGGTAGGTAAAATGCTATCCTGTGGTATGGCCAAGTAAAATGTACACAGTTGCCATCAACCTGTAACACAGACTCACTGTCAGACAATTCACTCAGGGGCACAGATGCCCTTATGGGTTACCAAGGCAGCATAATAAAGAGTTGTAGTCAGGCTTTGGCAAAAGCATCTCTGAGAACACCAGTTCGCACCCTCCCCATAACATAGATGCCGCCTCTTCCTGTGCCTAGCAAACGAGAAAAGGGGTCTTTCAGCTGTATCACATACAGGCCAGGGAGGCTCCAGATCCACCAAACTACTGCCTCCCCGTCATTTGACCCAAGTTCACATTCAGCTATTAATCTGGCTTTGCCCCCCTGGGAGAAAGCGTCTTAAGTAGGCTTCTTGCATGTGGACTATGTATCTTAACCTGGGGAATCCTCATGAAGCTGAAAGAGTTTTATGATTTCTGACTGCAAAACCGCACCTTTGTGAAGTGTGTGTTTGTGGAAGAGAAGATATTGAACACACAGGCATTAACGGAAATGAATGCAGAAATCTAAGAATGCTCACACATGTGTGCATCCAGCTACCAATACATATTTCCATGCATCCACTCACACTGCAGAGTCACACCCGACTACCCCTGGCAACTGTCCTACACACCGTCTACAGTCAGCTGCACGTGCATAAAGACACCGGCACAAATGTACGCAGGCAGTATGTCCTGCATAAAGGATGACTTTGAATTCTCTCCCTTGCCTGCCCACCCCACCCCCACTTCTAACCCCACTCTAAACATTTCCAAAAGGTTTAGTGAAAGCTGTTTTGAGCCAGACCTAAATACCGAGTGTCCCTTAAAATCCCCCTTCAGGTCAGGTAACCAAGTAGTATCTTGTGACTTTGCATTATAGCATGACCGTGCTGGTGAATGCATGAAAGGAGCCTGGATTCCTGCCCATCTGCAGAGCATGATTTTATTTGGCCTGATTTTTGAGTAAATCAAACTGATTTTCTGCTTATCTGAAGCCCCAAGTATCCTATATAAGTGCCATTGCTAGAGAGCTTGAATGGGTACCCTTTTAATGCAGCTTTCTAAAAGAAGCACTTAAGTTATTGAACCTCCATCAAAACCGATATCACATTTTTATAAATATCCTCACGTTAGATTTCTCCAGCTTCTAAGCACTGAAATAAAAGTTGCTATTTCACTAATATTAAAGGTACTTAATGTGGTAACCTCTGAAGCATGAAGAGCTAATTTGGCCCAGCGTGCGTAACTGCAGCTTGCCACCAGATTTCTGAAGGTAGTGCTTAACCTGCTGAGTTATCTCAATCACTAAGTCAAACAAACTTCTTATGTGGACCATTATTTCTTTGGGTATGTCAGGATGCTGGAAATACAAACTACCTAGTTATATACTTTGTGATGAGGCTTGTATCTGGATATAGTTAATTCTCTTTTGGGGTCCAGTCTTATATTTATATCCATTGTTTACTGTAAATGCAAAACTGGTAGCAGTAAGACATTGGGCAGATACTTGTTCTCTCCTTTGTTCCCTTTGCTGAAGACTGTTTGTTTTTTTAATTGTTGTTTGGAGCCATCTTAACCACCTTCTTGATAATCCTTTTTCTATATTTGCAGGGTTCCATTAGCGAGCCAGGCCTGGGCCTCCTGTCATGGTGGACCAGCAATTAGCCTCCAACAACTCTGGCACTATCTTATCTTCAAGTGAGGGCCTCAGGACCTGAATGACTTACAGGAAAACGCAGAAAAGTAATGGTGTTCCTTGTGCCCCATTTAAAGCTTCCATTATCCCAACCATCCTCAGATTCCAGGCCCCAGATCGTGCCCTATGAGAGAGAAGCAAGATTGGTGATGTTTTATGGAGATTCTCAGCTTGTCTGTATTGTGTTTACTGAAAGCGGGACCACTACCATGACACTCTAGGCCCTAAGTGTGCAGCACTAAAACAGACTTGGGTGCTTGATTCTTTTCATGCCGTTCTAATCATTGATCTGTTATTTACTGTGATTTAGGCTGGATGGTCTATATGGACAATCCATTGTTTTTAAATGTGAAAGAATGGGTCTTGGTGAGCAACCCACAATATTATTAAAATAGGTTTGTTTCTACAGTGCAGCTGAAAATACATTTGGCAGAATTAGAAGAATTTTCTGCAGATCCATGGCTTTTTAAAAGCTACTGGAAATCGGGGAGTTTTTTTTTTTTTTAATTATTTTTTTGGTTCCCATATAACGGATTTCTTTACATTAAACCTTTTCCTCTTTCTGACTGTAAATCATGTAATTGAGTTACATTACAGCTTCTGTTTCTGCTTCCTTAACTGCTTCTCACACAGACTATGAGCATTCCCTTCCTACTGAATTGGGATTTTACCCCTCCGACTTATGATTTTCTAACTGCTAGCTGCCATATTATTCTTGTACTCCGGCCGATTGTCAGCTTGCACAATGGTTTGGCTACACATTTGTGTCACCCGTTCTGGAATAGATTTGTAAAATACTAGAGGACTGTTGCACATTTTTGAGTTCTATAGTGGAGAGAGAATATGTAAATAAAAACTGCATTGCATGCATTTACTTTGGCTATTAACCATAGTAGTACCTTTTGGTTTTTCTTATTGGTCAATTGAATATCAGCCATGGCAGTGTATACCTCAGAGAAGATGACTGCCAAACAAGAATTCATAGGAATGCAGGCAGAAGCCCATATTACTGTTTTATTTTTAATGGCTCGCATCTGGGCTGCCAGCTGACTGTTGTAGATTAGTAGGAACAATGTGTTTTCCATCCATTACAACTGGTTACCTGGTAACTTACCGGAATGAAAACGCAGGTGAGTTAAAAGGCATAGGTTGAGCGGTCAACAAAGGAGCGGCCAAAGAGTTGAGTACTTGAAAGACCTTGTATAGCTGATTCCTCAGAAAAGCAGAGAGTATAAAATATTTCATAAATAATTTTAATTCCTTTGAATTTAACTCCTAGACCATGCCACTCACTTAAAATATTCCCCACCAAAATGTTACCTTTAGTACTCCGCGAAAGGCACAATTTAAATGTAACACCATCAGCTACGGGGTGGGGAGGATGCAGAAGGTGGGCAAGGGGCCTTGTTATTTAGATTTTCATAGACCTTAATTTTAGAGTTAAGGAACTCCTTGGTTGCAGGGTTACTCCTGTTGCCTGACTATCCAAGGGGTAAGTGTGGATGAAGAGTCAGGGCTATGCGTAAGAGGGCTGCAAGGTTTAAAAGAAATTAGAGGGTAGGATGTAATGGCACACGCTATGGGAATGTCTGCAATGTTCTAGTTCTGAAAAAATACTCTTTATATAGCTTTGGTAAAAAGGAAACATTGCAGGTAAGCAACTATAGGATGGAGTATTTAGGAGGAGTGACTTCTCCAGATGTCGCTCAAAGTACACTAAAGTACTTAAGGGCCAGGTTTGCAGTTTCTTAAGAGTGGGTTATTAGAACCTAACATCACACAATGGGATAAACCCAAAATTAAAGCTTGCAGTTAGTTATAAAAGAAGCTATCAAACTGTAGGGAGAGTCTGACGTGATTTGCATGATGCCCCTGCTTGCCATAGCTTTGTCTCCATTCCTGAGTCAGTCAAAATGCCCCCATCGGACTGTGCTAGTTGGTTTTGTTGCAGAGGAATAGTTTTTGCCCATCGCAAGCTCTGGCGAGAGTTGGATGTCTATGCATAGCACAAGACAAATGCCGAACTCAGAATACCTGACAGGCTAACTATTAGACTGCAATTTTTTAATTGTCTACTCCAAAACATCTACAAACCAATTATTTTTACTCTTATGTAAATGCCTAAAATTAGATGTCATGAATTTACCTCCCTACTGTTTTATCACTAACACAGCAAGCAATCACACTTGTCATGTAGTACCTCTGGAAACTCTAAATATAAGCATGAAGAATGCTCTTGCATGTAGCATTTATATATATTTATTCTCTTGGTGAGATACGGGCTGACCACTAATTGTGTAGGCAAACGAGCAGTTCTCAGTACAAGCAATATCCTAGATGAATATAGTTCTAGCATCATACTCTTCACATATTCACCTCTAGGAATATAAAGCCTACAGCCAATCCATGTTCATAGCCACCTAAAATATGGCACAGTAAAACTTTGATATATAAATATATACACACATATATACCGGGAGAATAGCTCAGCGGCAACGTGCGCGCCTTGGAAGCAAGACGACACGAAGCAACACAGGTTTGATCCCTGGGTCCGCGCTTAGAAACCTCTGGATGTTTAAGCGCATTATAAATACGCAGCTAAGACCAAAAAAAAACTATTACGCAACTAAAGAACAAACAATTCCTGTAACAGCACCTCGATGCCCGCAGGCTGTGTGAGCGCTTTAGAAATGCTAAAATAATAATCATTCAATCATTCAATGAAAAAACTTGGTTAAAGGGCCGTTATGGTTACAAGTAAAACCCAAGAAATTCCAAAGTTATTATAAGCTACGCAACCATAACTCGCACCACCACCGTGCACTGCTAAGACTAACACCCAGGACATCAAAGATGACATCACATATGAAATCAATTCTGATGAAATGTCCCTACAAGGGGTGCTGTTTATAATGTTGGTAACAAGATGTCAGGGGTGATCAGGAGACCTATCATAAATTACTTCATTTATTAACAAATGTACTCCTCTAAACAAAACATTATGTTGGAGTGCTGTTGTTAATACAGGAACCTAGTCATTCATAAACCTAGGCAATGGCTGCAGCATGCACTATAGAAGTACAACATTTATAAATCTTATAATTTTGGATTGTAAAATAATGAATGCTACCTTATCCGAGTTTTGAGTAATGTTAAACATGTAATAACTAGCTAACAATTCAAGACTTACTACACACTTGTGTTAGTACAAACAATACATATGAAGACTCACAATGCATACAAATCAGAGGCACATACAGGGAAACTAAAGTAAGGAAGGAAGAAAGAAATGCCATCACCAGAAAATGTTAATAACATTGAAGTTTATCTTCATGTACACAAATTAACTGTGTGTTTGCGGCCTGCTTATTGCCCCATGTATGTGCACCATGAGCTGAGACCAAACCCTAAGGAAAGTACTTTAAAAATATACTACGGGGGCGTGGCCTGGAGCGCCAGCGATGCGGCTGCTTCCCTGAGGGCCTCTGCCCGAGACCCGCGGCATTCAGCATTTAATCCACCCCTAGCGAATGGATCGAATCGACCGATGGAGCTATGGCAAGCTGATATGCTGGGGCCCTCGCCGATGTGCAGTAAGCTCCGTTATTCCCCGATTAAGCACTGAAATGGATCGAATTCCCCCACGCTCGCAGTCCGGCAGTGACGTTTTCAAGATGGCGGACGGGACCTGCTGAGGAAGTGGAGGTGGAGCCGTGAGGAGAGATTCCTCGCCCCGTCACTGGCAAAGATTTCCAGGGTACTGAGGCGGACGGAGCCGTGAAAACGAAGGGCTCCCCTCTCCGTGGCTGACCAGCGAGCAGCGTCGGAGCCAGATCCGAACCAAGGACTGGAGGAACTGCGACATCCGAGAGCGGCGACAAGAGAGGTGAGCCCATTCCCCCATAAGCATCGGCCCTGCGGAGTGAGCGAAGCGCTCGGCCCCCTGAGGCGCTCACTAATTGAGGGCCCTGAGGCCTTGCTCTAAACTCGGCCCAACGGGGGTGAATCACCTGAGTCCCTGATAAGTAGCTGAACTCCGGCTTCCCCTCCCCCAACACCATTCCAGCTACTACAGAGGAACCTGGACACACGGCCATAGAAGCCTGAACCTCGATCCTCCGCTGGCCCAGCCACCTAGCGAATTCCTGGGGCGCCCCTGCCCACCGTCACCCTGATATCCCGGATCTCAGCCCGGTGTAGAGCCTGAAACAGCAGCTCCCCGGCGGGCAGTCCCCTACCCTTTGCGACCCATCCGGAAAGGAACCCCAGGGTCATTGTACTGGCAAGATGTCAAAGCCCGCTAAAACACCCAAGTCCTCAGACATTTCCACAATGCTCCTAGCGCCGGATAAGGCAAAGAAGCCGGACCTTCCCCCTAGGCTCACCCCACAGAAGGCCCCGGAAGAACAAGCTAAGCTAGCCACCAAAGACGACATCGTGGCCTTCATGCGGGACATCAAAGCTGAGTTTAGATCCTGCATGACTGAGCTCACCACACGTCTAGAACAGACAGACCAACGACTCACAGAAGCCGAACAGAGGCTAGGAGAAGTCAAGGACTTAACCCAGGGCCATGACGCAACGCTAATAGAAATGCGACGCAAGATTCAAGTGCTCCAAACTAGAAGCGAAGTGCTCGAATTTAAGCAGGAGGACCTGGAGAATAGGGCACGACGGAATAACCTGCGCATCCGAGGGGTCCTGTCGTCTGTCCAAGACAAAGAACTACCAGAATATATAAGCAATTTTTTCCAGGCCCTTCTCCTGCTCACGGACAAAGCTCAACTCGTCCTGGACCGAACCCACAGATTGCGGCCGAGGCGAGGAGTAGACTCAGATGGCCACCCGGATGTAATCACTAGAGTCCATTTCTACGCCACCAAAGAGGCCATCTCGGCGATAAGCCGCACCAAGGACGAACTCTCATTCATGGGTACCCCACTTCAGATATTCCAGGATCTCTCCCTGATGACCCTTCAGAAAAGAAGAGCCCTCAAGCCCTTGACCCTGTTCCTCCAAAGCCAGCAGATCCGCTACCGATGGCTGTTCCCTTCCACTCTCCAATTCACGTACCAGGGAACCCTCCGCAAAATCAGCCATCTTGAGGACGCGAAATCCATCTTGCATCCAAACTCCCCGGAGGCCTCACTCTCCTCCAGTCCTCATCTCCTGCCAGAAGAACCGGACCAATCACCCCAAAGACAGCAACAGCCATCCTGGTCTAAAGCACAGAGATGCCGGAAGATACGATGATCCAGTCATACCCCTCTGTCGTGATCTAGCCGATCCCGAAACTAAAGCGGAACATAACTATGCCGCGGGCCCCGAGCGGCCCACACCCCACTCCGAGGAGTATGTCACCAACTCACCCTTGGAGGCGAACTAAGTCCAATGGTTCTACCCTGGCCCTGTTGGCGGGGAAAACAGTTTTGGCCCTGTTGGCCCTGGAGAAGGCCGTACAGAAAACCCTGGCCCCCCCCCACACATCCATGTTCACCCTCCCGTTTCAGTTTGCCCTCCCGTTGGAGAGGTTATAAAACAAGACCACCAGAGAACCGCATTGTCACCAAGCTCTTGGATGATGCCTGAAACTCATGACGACCCCCCCCCCCACAGAGCCTACCCCAGCCGTCGAGGAAAGCCCACGATGATCCTCAACCACACCTGAAAGTGAAATTCCTAACCATCAACGTCAGAGGCTTAAACGGGCCGCAGAAGAGTATGTTATGCCGTCTACAGAACGAAGAGGCCTCAGTCGTATTCCTTCAAGAAACTCACCTGATTCCAGCAGATTTCACTAGGCTCCGCGACAGACAATTCCCGTTACAATTCCTGGCATCGAACGGCACCAAAAAAGGTGGAACAGCTTTACTTATCGCTAAGACACTTCGACCACAAATTTTAGACACTTTGCTTTGCCCAGATCAGCCCATGACCCTGATCCGCTCCCAAAAACGCAAGTGGTCCCTATATGACCTGATCTTGAATGACATGTTATTAAGGGATGTGGTAGCGAAGGCCATCAAAGACTACTTCAAAGAAAATAAGAGCGAGGACACTTAACCGGCCAACCCGTGGGACGCAATGAAAGCGGTTGTGAGAGGGGTCCTAATCTCCCAAGGAGCGGCCTATCACAAAAAGAAGTGCCAGAATCGCCAGATCTTACAGGAGGACGTGGAGAGAGCAGAAGCTGTATGTAAAGTGAAAAACTAGACACCCAGAACCCATCGAGCCCTGCAGATAGCTCGAAAGTAGCTAGAAGCACATTACACTGAGGACACGGCTCAGATACTTGCCAGAACTAAGCAGAGCTACTACGCTAAAGGGAACAAGGCCAACAAATTTCTGGTGGAAAAACTGGCGAAGTCTAGAAAGAGAAATTCTATCCTAGGCCTCCGCGATTCCCAGGGCAGAGTCCAGTTCGCAGAGGGAGACAAGCAACACATCGCAGTCACTCACCTCACAGACACGATGACAGCCTCCCCGAGATCACCCGAAGAGCAGCTCTCGTAACTCCGAGACGCAGCGCTTCCCCGGATCACCCCTACGGTGCGAGACGAGCTGGAGACCCCGATCACGAGCGAAGAGGTCGACAAAGTCATCAAAAGTCTCAAACCAAGGGCCCCGGGTCCAGACGGATTCTCGACCCGCTTTTACAAAGTCTTTCGCTCGCAGCTGGTGATCCCCCCCCCCCCCCCCCTTGCCTCGCTCTTTAACTCTTTTGCTACCTCGGGGTCCATCACCTCGTCCATGCAGGAATCGATCACGGTTCTCGCCCTGAAACCGGGAAAAGACCCCAGAGACATCACAGCGTATAGACCTATCTCGCTACTTAACCTGGACGCTAACATTTACTCAAAGGTCTTGGCCAACCGATTAGCGAGAGTGCTCCCGGACATCATCGACCCAGACCAGACAGGATTCGTACGGAATAGATCCGCTGCAGACAACGTCTGCAGGGTCCTAAACCTGGTCGAAGTCACTCAACGAGATGCACGAAAATTGGCTGTGCTAGCTTTAGATGCGACTAAAGCCTTTGACAAAGTAGATTGGTCATTCCTCCGATTCACCCTAGAGTCCTTTCACTTTGGACCCACATTTCAGAAACTCATCTCAGCGAACTACCAATCACCAAAGACCTTGCTCCGTGTTAACAGCTTCCTATCTAACCCAATCCCCTTATCATGCGGCACCAGGCAAGGATGCCCCTTGTCTCCCCTGCTCTTCGCCCTGGTTATGGAGCCACTGGCCCAAAGGATCCGACTGAACCCCAGAATCAAAGGCCTCCAAGTAGGCCCCACACAACATAAAATAGCACTGTATGCGGATGATGTGTTATTAACCATATCGGACACCACCCAATCGCTGAGGTCCTCCCTGGCAGAAATTCATCGCTTTGGTAAAGTTTCAGGATTCGCGATAAACTTCGCAAAATCATCGGCCCTGGGGGTAAGACTGGAGCAGGAAGATAAGGATTCTTTCAGAGCCCTCTGCCTGATCCAGCTCAGCGAAAAGTCCATCCCCTACCTAGGAGTACAGATCACAGCCCGACCGGAGGATACCTACCAAGCGAACTTTCAACCACTGTTCAAGACCTTGGAGGAGGACCTCACTCGCTGGCTCTCGCAGGATATCTCACTACTGGGCTGCATAGCGGCATGTAAAATGAACCTCCTTCCACGCCTGCTTTACACCTGTTCGGCCATTCCAGTTTTGATCCCTCAGTCCCCACTATTGTGCCTCCAAAGGAAGGTACTACGCTTCATCTGGAAAAGTAAA
Organism: Ambystoma mexicanum; assembly: GCF_040938575.1. Lineage (NCBI taxonomy): Eukaryota > Metazoa > Chordata > Amphibia > Caudata > Ambystomatidae > Ambystoma > Ambystoma mexicanum. The sequence goes on along the minus strand of NC_090925.1, from coordinate 1,266,318,799 downwards.
AAGTCAAGGATACCGCTCTCAAGACAATGCTGAGCAATCCGAACTTGGGAGGCCTAGGAGTCCCAGACCTCCAGAAATACCAGATCGCAGCCCAGCTGGCTCACACTGCGGGCTGGACGATAACCTCGAACAGACCTAGATGGGTCGAGATTGAACAATCCCGCTTACCCCTCCCTCTCCGCTTCCTCCTGCACCTTTTCCCCCGTCCTCCGAAGAACGTGGCCGAACATCCTCTCCTCCACTAGGCAGACTGTAAAAGCTTGGGAATGGACTCGTAAACGGAAGGGAATCCCTAGAGGCCTAGGCCCAGCTTCCCCGGTATTTCATAACTCAGTGTTCTCCCCAGGAACCCACCTAGTGAACTTTAAGAACTGGATCGCCGGCGGCCTCAGCTCCCTAAGCCAGCTCTTTGAGAGGAATCAACCACTCACCTTTGAACAATGCAAAAACACCTTTGACCTGGTGGAAACAGACAGATTCACATACGTGCAACTGAGGCATTGGTGTTCCCATCCAACAACGCGCGAGGCAGCGACCCGAGATCTAGACCCTACTGAGCTGACAATCGCAGACCCCCCCCACACCGAGGGCGCGTCTCAGCGATGTACAAGCTGTTGCAGACAAATCTCCTGGTCGCTAGAGCAACCTTCATGAATCAATGGGAAACAGACCTAGGTCAGACATTTGGTCTCGCACGCGGGCCTCCTCCTTCTGCATCACTAATCGGGAGTGTGCCCATAAACTACTTCTAAGATGGTACTACCCGCCACTTAGACTATACCATATCAACCCAGCCTTGGACCCTCGATGCTGGCATTGATGCGGCCTACAGGGATCGCTCATCCATATGTGGTGGTCCTGCCCAGTGGTTGCAAACTTCTGGGCCCAATGCATTGCCACCATAGCAGACATAACTGGGATAAAGCTGCCCTTGGAGCCAGAATCAATCCTACTAGGAGCCCTGCTTCCAGGCATATACCCAAGGTCGGGTAGAAGTGCCACCCTCCTCACTCACCTCCTCCTGGCCGCTAAAATCACAGTGGCACAAACCTGGAAATCGCCGGAGGGACCCCTGCCGATCCTATGGTGGCTGAAACTTTGGGACATCTTTGTCGCAGAAAAGATCACAGCGGCAAACAGAGGCCTCCTTCACCGCTTCACGAACATCTGGTCGCCTGTAATAGACTATGACCAGAGCTATCCAGCACTAACTTCTAAGCCACAAGCAGTAGCAATCGCTCTAACGGCAAGGAGCACGGAGATGATACAACGGACCGAAGAGCAAGATTTGGACGTTAACTAAGGGGGGACGGGAAGGGGGTTGATGATGGGGGAGGAGATGATCAAGGAGCTGCACAAAGTGTCATGAAAGAATATGTTGTAATGTACTTTTCTCTGGTGTGTCGATCAAAAATAAACATGTTTAAAAAAATATATATATACTTCAAGGTTAACGTCTAGATATATAGCATCTGGCCTAGATATGTCAGTGAACAAAAACAAGTGGCCAAGATATGTGATGTCATCAGTGATGTCATCAATGGCATTTGTGATATCATCTTTGTCCTAGGTGTTAGTCTTAGCAGTGCACTGTGGTGGTGTGAGTTATGGTTGCTTAGCTTACCATAACTGGCACATTTCTTGGGTTTTTCAGTTTTACTTGTAATCAAAACTTGTAATCAAAACAAAGTTTTTTCATTGAATTTCAAAGGTTTTTAGTAGTGCAACTGAACCATAATGTCTCATTTAACACCGTTTTTTCAGTGAATTTCATGGTTTTTACCAGCGCATGCTAACTTCCTACAACTTATTAATTTCATACTTACCCCAATATAGCAACATTTTTGGCCAAATTTACAAAGGGTCACCTTAAAACTATGCCATTTCCCACCTTCTAACATCATTTTGAACACTTCTATACAGTTTTTGAAACTTTTTCCACTTTTTTTGCGTTCGACATCCGTGAACGTCTGACATCATTGCAGACTTTCCGAACAGCATCACGTGACCTCGCGAGCGTGCCCGCATTTTGCGATCGGGTCCGTGCTTTGCAAATAGGTTGGAACTGCATTTTCTACTGATCTTGCCATTTTCAAGCTCAAAATGTACCCTTGCACAGCTCTTACACCTACTCTTACTCATCCACTAACAATCTAGCACACAGCACATACTTGAAAAATAATATCTGGCATCATCTACTGCCATTCCCCCTCCCCAAGAGCCACCATCACTACTACCAGCTGCAGGACGACCACAACAAAAAAAGTGCAGCACTTCCAAAGATAAAGAAGAGGATCAAGAAAAGCAAGTAGAGGAACTGCCCATCTCTAGCACCAAGAGACAATCATGGGTGTGCAGTTCTTTACAACTGTTGGGAATGTACCAAAAGCGAAAGCTACAAAAGTGAAATGCATATTTAGTCACGGCCTACCTGGACAGTAGGCCTACCTGGACAGTACTTCTATGGGACCACATCCATGCACTGCCACACCCACTGCAATGCTCTCAGAAAGGCTGTTCTTTCTTAGCCAGTAGGAGCCTGTCTTCCTCCACCTCATCTTCATCAACCAGTACTATAACCACACAACCTAGTTCTGTGGGACACAAAATTCAACCAGCTACCTTGCAAGCAATAAAAGAGACTGACAGTCCTCTTTATATACTGCAACACACCACTCTACAGGGGGGAGCAATTTCTAAGAGCTTTTCAAGCTGTAATCAAAGAGCAGGAAAAACACTGCCCCCTTCCTTACATGTAACTAGTGTGACCAGACATCTGGTTTTCCCAGGACAGTCCGGGGAAATCGCCATCTGTCCCGGGGTCCCGAGACTTTTTTAATTTAATGAACCCCAGGACGTGCTACATCTTCCCCTGTCCACCTCCCCTCCTGTATTAGCGCTTGGTGCCTATTCCCTCATTTTCCACCCCATCTTACATTGGCACATTTAGGGGTAAAATAAAAAACTTTCCTCCGGTATGAACCACCTCTCACAGTTAAAAATAAAAAATAAAACCAACAAAGTAATCTTATAGAATTCATCTACTTTGCATGTTCAATAAAGTTTACAAACACAATAAGATTCTATCGGCCGAACTTCAAAGAGCCGTACAGCACTGATTACATTTGCCCGCCCCTATCGCAAACATCACTATACACTCAAAATTAGCTCCACCTACTTCAATGACGTTAGTGTGCACCGTAGCCAAATGTTTTTGCCAAGATCCGATTCCTAGTCACTCTCTTCCTATCATAGGAGTGTGCCTGTAACATCACCCTGCCCCCCCCCAAACAGGCCAGTGACATAAAAGTATGACTAGAGTTTTATCTGAGTCCTGTTTGTGTTTTACTGTAGTCCTACTTCTTTGTCTATGACATGCCCCTGTTTTTTTAAAATTTGGTCAACCTACATATAACTCACGTGCTACATCTTCCCCTGTCCACCGCCCCTCGGTATTAGTGCTTGGTGCCTATTCTCTCATTTTCCGCCCCGTCTTACATTGGCACATTTAGGGGTAAAATAAAAAACGTTCCGGTATGAAATACCTCACACAGTTAAAAAGAAAAACGTACAAAGTAATCTTATAGAATTCATCTACTTTGCATGTTCAATAAAGTATACAAACTCAATAAGATTCTATCGGCCGAACTTCAAAGAGCCGTGCAACACTGATTACATTTGCCCGCCCCTATCTCAAACATCACTATACACTCAAATGAGCTCCACCTACTTCAATGACGTTAGTGTGCATCGTAGCCAAATGTACGAAGTCATCACCAATGTTATAAACTCATGTTACGCACAACAAGGAAGTTAAACACAAACATCCACAACAAACGCAAAACCATGGACTTTTTTTTACTGAAATTTTAGAAAAATTTCATCTTGAATAAAACAGCAGTAGTGAGCACTGTAAAAAAAAAAATACTTTTCATTTTGACACAGAAATGAAAACATTCATTTAAGTCCGCGAAAAGATTTTTTCAGACCCAGTTCATAGGTACCGAACATTGCAGCGCTTACATTTTGACTGAAACTCACAACTGTAATGTTCTACTACCAAATCCAATCATCGATCCATCCATGCAAGTCTGTGTTCTACAACAAAAAATATTTTCCATAAGTGATGAATAATCTGTGCACATGCCGCTGCATTACGCATGACAAAGTATTGCTTTCGAATTTAAATAAATACAAAACGTTCGCATCCACACTTTTCTAGAACCTATATGCGACCATGTTGCTTTTGTTACTCCAATGGCAAAAGGACAAATTGTTGTCTAGCGATCATCCCACACAATTTTGATGACACATCCGTTGTTGATAATTATTGTCCAAACACTGTTGAAAAAACTATCTGCTGGTAGACTGTACCCGTGACACACACAGTGGGAGTATAGGACTATGTAAAATAGAGGACAAAAAACATATTCACAATTCAATATACAAGTACATTCATATTTTGGCTATAATTAAACGTTTCTTGTAACATGTAATACGTCTACTTTTTGCGGCAAATTCAACATTCATGCATCACAGCGTTCATCATATGGAATAAAGTTACTGAACACACGCCAATAGCTTTCATGTAAAATGTTGTTTACATTGCGTTTTGCGAATCAATCTTTCCAGTGTTCACGACGAACTGCTTCACAACAAAGTTTTCTAAAATTCAAACTTTACTTTCCAATGTCTGTTTTTAATACAGTGAATCTTATCATTTCATTGTGGACTGTCGACACATTTACTCCCACAAATTCTTGGATTACTGTTTTGAAGGCCACATAACAATGCCACCCTTCATTTACTTAACTCAACCACCAAGATCGCCTCCACAGTACCATGTTCTGCACACGTTAAGCTTCTAGATAAAAGTTAGTGCAGAACTATAACGAGGACCACCGCCGCAAAATAAGGCCACCCTATGTAGTTAGAAAATGCGGGAACAGAAATGGGGGCTGCGGGGACCCATAGGGCGAGTATAGCAACGCTGAAGCTGTACAACATTAGTACACAACACGGACAGTGGTTGTTAGCCCCCCCTTTTCCCACCTAAGTTTCAGTTTTCTGCAATTCCCCTTTCCTTTAGCCACAATACAGAAAGTAGACCATCAGAGCAAGCAAAAGGCAAATTAGGATGTCCCACCATGGTGCCGAAAGGGCCCAGGTGTCACGCTGCAGAACAGGAAGGGAAGCGGAAGCAAGTGCGGCATAGGAGGACTGGGGGGAACACACGCATATGCAACATTTTCAGCGCCAGCCAGACAGCAAAAGCAGCAACGCCACCACCAAACCAATGACCTAAAACCACAAAAAGTGAATAAAAGGAGCCCTGGCAGCAACAGATTCCAATTCGCACATCACTCCGAACGGAGTGCAAATGAGCCGTCTGCGACTGCAGAACACTTCTACTTTTTCACCCAATCCGTCTGCGACTGCAGAACACTTCTACTTTTTCACCCAACCCACCCACCCACCGAGAAAAATAAGATGAAAAAAATCAAAACGCAGACATAAAAAACAATGACGGTGCAACGAACGTTGTCCCACAGTCGTAGGAAAACAAAGCGGCACGGGCCAAGGGTTACACCCACTGCCCTCATGCTCAAGAGGACTTTTTCATGTTTTTATTGCAAAATGTTATCAATAAAATGTTATCATGTATGTAATTGTGTAGTAAAGTCCACAGCCTTTCATTGCAAACACTACCTACAATGTGTCAGGAGTCATTGGACAAACAACCCAACAAGCTTGGGAGTAGGGGGTAATAAGACCCGCCCTCACATTAATGACACAAAAGGACCATGGGAGCCTAGCTGCTCCTTAGCATATAGGGTAAGCTCTATAGACCTGGGACAACATTTAATGGACTCATACATATGTTCATTGCTGAAACAAGGTCTTGAAAAGACAGTCTACACACACCAGCACTGCAGTCTCCACAATAGTCACAGTGCATAAGATACCGTTTTGGTGCACATGGCCTTCAGCGTCTCCATCCACCCTGCCCCCTTTCCAGCACACCATCACAGCTGCCAACTGTGATTTATACTAGAGTGGGGAGGGGAGGGATGTAACGGTAAGGTGACTGCTATACACCAATGCATGTGTTATTGCACACCACTATGTAACAATATGCTTAAATGTAGAACGTGAATGTTTGTACGTGTAGTGCACTTACAAAAGTGTCTCACAATTACAATACACATACTACTACTGTAGTCCTTGTGCCCAGTGCACATATTCTAGCCACTGACCCCAACACAATTAACTGCATACCAAGTACGTATCCTACACTGTGAACTAATGAACCTCATCCCCAACGCCCCGCAGTCCAAATCATGTCTGCGACATGTTCGCAGACATCGGAGAAAAACACGCCAGTTTTTGGACTTTTCAAGGCCATATCCCATCCTATCCTCGTCACCCCTAAGCTCCCCAGATATTGTTTCCTTAGTTTGATAAGTGCAATCTTGTGTTTCTTAATATGTTTGTACCACAATATCCGCAGACACCAGCGAATATCCGCAAATCCAACATGCTGGGCGTCTCCAAAAATCTGACGTGCCTCATGCTTACCATCCAATCAGCAGGCGCACCCGAACCAGGCGTACGCGAACCTGATGTTGCCCCCTAAACCAATTGGATGCCCGTCCCCGGACCGAACCGGGAAGTAAGTCTGCGGACCGAACCCATGTATCACACTTGTTTTTTTTTTTTGCGTACTTTATGGTCGTTTAAAAATAAATACTGGGTGGATTTACACCAAATGTACAAAAGCACGCTCTGGGGACCAAGACGCTGCTCCTACTGCAAATCTCGTGAAAATCCATCCAGCGGTTTGGGCTGTAGGTCTGAGCACATTTTATTTTTCCATTCTGCTACTGCAGGCCCTGTAATATACACACTTTTAGGCAATGTTTGAATGCAATACCCTCTGGGAACCCCACAAACAACTATGACTACAGGTATAGGCAAACCAACCTTTGGTATAAGCTTGTACTACACAGTTTTGGTAGCGTGTTGAGCAGCCAGGCTTATCTCAAGAGGGGAAATGTGAGCAGTAGTGGAGTTACACAAAGATTCACAATTACAGGTATTCGAATAAACTCTTACACTCAAGGTGTCTTGCATAAACAATTATAAATGTATTTATCAGTCAGTTATAAAGCCTTCTTTAGAAGGGAGCAATATATTAGTAACACACAAATGCACTTCAATACTGCACACTCAGAGTTTCTGAATCGGACAAGACCCTTTTGGGATGGCCCACTGACACAGCCTACACCCAGAGGTGACTTCAGTAACAAGGGTGCTGGGGACATTAATAGCTTACTGTTGGCATTCAGAACACTCTGAAAAGTTGGTAAAAGGCAAAGGTTATTAGAACACAAGAAATTACAAATATTCATAAGAAGGGCAAATACTTTTATATTGCAATAGAAGAGTCATTCAATTCAATAGGCTAAGCCAAAGTCAATGGGCAACAGTCTTGTATAGGATGAAGCACTTCTGGTAAGTAAATGGAAAAGTCTGTGCACAAGTTCCTAGGAGTCTTTGATAAAAAGAAGAATCAAATGTAGGGCCACAAGCTGATTAGACTTGTGAGTTGTGGAAGTTACAAGCACTTCTACAGTAAGAGGTAAGTTCTCTTAGACTTGTTTTACAGTACCTTGGTAAAGAAGAAAAGATGCAGCTGATGACTTCTGTTCCTGTGCAGCTCTGCAGATCACACTGCTCCTGGGCCTCAGTTGTGGGGACAAGAGAGAGGATGTCGGGGGACTCCTGCAATGCACTGGGACTTTTAAAACTGGCAACCGGCTAACTTCACTTTCAGTGGCTGTTTCACGTTTCAGCTTCTTGTGGTAACCACAAATGACAACAAGCGTGGTTCCTGGCTGTCAAGGGGGACTGTCCTTGCTTCTGGGGTCCCGCACTCTGCTGAGGGGACTCCGGCTTGGTCAGTCCTGCTTCGTGGGAGTCCGGAGGATCTTTCAAAAGCTTTAGGCCAGCTTAAAAGCAATGCACACAATCTGGTGTTCCTCTCCCTGGCTATATGGTTTCCTGCAGCAACTCTGAGAAAATTCAACCAGCTCCGAGATGGATGTCCAGGTGGCTTACTTTGGAGTTGATATGTTCCACCAACTCAAAGGGAGAAGTCGTCCTTGCAGGGGCTTCTCTGTCGATGCGAACTTGGCGTTTCGGCACTGCAGCAGGGCTTCACAGGGCAAACCACCGGTCCAGGATTTGCAGCAGGCGTTCTCTTCATACTCTTCTTCGGTTCCTTCGTCCAGTGGTCGACTTTGCCTTCCAAGCCAAAAGACTTGCCTTTTATTCGGTTCTCTCACATTCATTCCAGCCTAGCTGTCACTCACCCAGCAGGGTGGCTGTCCTTGCTGGACAGTCAGCCAGCCAATCACCAGCGAGTAAATTTGGGTCTCCTAGGAGACTAAGCACAGGGAGATTCGGACACCTCCCTCACTTCCTGCCTACCCCAGACACTCTGGAGCCAGAGGCGGGCTTCACTCCTGAATCCTGGCAACAGCGAAATGAAAAAAGAGACCAAACCTTATTTGGCGCGCAGAGAAAATCTCTAGAAGGACCTTTCCACAAAGACATGGTGAAAAAAAACCGAGGACCATTTTGTCAAAGATTGCTCTGCGCCATTTTGAAAAAGATGGCTCCCATGTTTGCGGTTTACCGGAGCTGCGAACAGCCGCGGTAAATGCAAACCATGGTAGTTAAAAACAAAAACACTGCCACCAGCCATTACGTGAGGAAAGGGTAGCATAAAAAGTTTACATGAGCATCTAGACACAGGGGATACTAAGTAATCCCTCCTGCACTCTATAGTAAGATAGTGTGTGCTGGGTCTAGCAAATTATAATGCTAAGTAAAGTCAATTTCATTTTACTGCTCTGGGAAACAGTAGTTCATCCCAGATAAGGTATTTAAACCTTGGGACATCTGAAAAGTCTTCCCTGTGACACTTCACTGAAGGTGCTGTCTGACACAATGTAAAAGATGATGCCTATGGAGTTTGTCAGACTCCATAACCAAAAGAAACACAGAGGTAAAATTCACATTAAAATACATGAGAGAGTGGGGAAAAGGGTCACAACTCTCTCCAGGTTAAAAAAATCACTACACATTGCTGGCATGTTGTGGGAGTGCCAGGTAAGAGTTGGGCTGGTTCAGTGACTACAAGTGCTAAGCCATCTACAGGACTGCTTTGAAGTGGCTTGGCCATGCCGGCCAAGTCAAGTGAAGGGAGCTGCTGTGTGATTAGTGCTGGTCCTGGAGTGAGAGCTTGCATGTACTGATCCTTGCAGTACTGTGCTGTCGAATTGTAGTGTTCAAGAGTAGAGCTTTTGTCTTCTTTGGGAGAATCCTTCCATTTGTTCCTTGATGAATCTCGGCGTTTGACAAAGGCAAGGTGCAGACATTCAGCTATCATCAGACACACAGCACCATTTAAACATTTGCCAGCCATGTGAAGGATTGCTATCTGACAAGGGTTTAGAAGTCCTGTCTTTTTTTTTTTTAAATTAATAAAATTATGTGGATTTCCTCTGAAGTGGTAATCTGCTATTCTGATGCTTGTTAATCTGTTTAGAATCACATGCTGTGCGGTATGCAGTGATAAAATTGCAGCACAAATGTCGCCAGTACAAAAAATTGTGGCAAAAATGCCATGGTTTGACCCATTAAAGGTGTACCCCATTACACCATTTAAGTGGAGCGGGGGTGTCCCTGGCTACCCTTAAATGGTATTATGGGTCTGGGGGTTGTAGGAGTCACCCCACGCCCTTTACATGGATTGCGGTGGCAAAACCACAGCCTTTTTGTTGCGATATTTTGTGTCCACTGCCATTTTTGCCACGATTTTGACACATTGAACCTACTGTGCTTATGGTCCGACATCCAGTGGTAACCGCGGAGTATTGCATCTTGTCTTTTGAGGATCGAAAGGGGACGTCATAGGCGTGTCTGTAACACTATCCCTAACGTGACGTGTAGTGTACCCAAAATCCCTCACGCGCCGAGGTCCCTCAGATTGTTTTTTTCCGCCCAGATTACTGGTCGCCCTAATGCGGAGCTCTTACATAGAGGAGCGTTATTGTCATATTTATCGACTTTGTCGTTATTCCCATTAAGTCCCTTCGACGGTTCATCCTGAGTGACAACGCCGAAGACTGCTGCAGACTTTCGATGCCTTTCATCGGGACGGCACTGCCGTCCACGTGGCCGGACCTTCTGGCCGGTCTATGCAGTAGGGAGAGTGGGGTCGGGCAGACATATTCTCTTTTAAGTATGCCTTTCCTCTTTCACCCCCTATTCTCCCTTGGGTTTGTCATCACTATATCTGTCTTTCGCTATGGAAAAGACACCTTTTAGGTTTTGCCCCACGTATAGGGCCAAATACTCGTGGAAAGATGAGCACCTTTGGTCTAACAATTGTCTTCCCCCTCGACCACAAAGAGGCAGATTGCGCGGCCTGTAAACTCCTGCGCCCAAAGACGCTTAAGGAGCGCCGCTTGAAGCGGTGGGCGGCCTACAGCATATTCGCAGGCCGAATGTTCTTTCCCCTGCCGCCGCAACCACTGAAAGTGATGGGGGGACCAGCGATGACCAGGCCTGCGTGTCGGAAGCCATTGACCTAACGGCGGACACCTTTGGGTCCGTGACACCCATCCCTGACTCCATTAGGACTGACGCGAGTCACGCTACGGGGAAAACACCCAGCAACAGGGGCGCACACGAGCATTATGCTAAGCACACAACCCAAGGTTCTGCTTCAGCAGTGCTGTCGAAGCGTGCCAAAGCGCCAACGGAACCGTCTAAAATTTCGGCAGGATCCACTGATATACATGATCGGCAGCCTTCCCTGCAACTGCAGCCGCGGCCTGCGACTGGGCCTTCGAAGACCAAGGGCACTAGCCCTAAAAAACACAAGGCCATCGAAGCACACCAGGAGGACACGTGGACGTCGCCTAAGGTCCCAGTAGATCGACCAGCTTCCCCCGCCATTGCCGAGAGCATCGCACGGATTACCCGGCGGTTGGACTGAAGGAACGTTCGAGAGAGGCGGCGAAAAACAAAGAACACCTCGAGAGAGCTTTCCTCCACACCAGTAGCAAAGTTTCAAAGGATCTGGGAAGATCCACATGAAGAGTATAACTATGTCCTCACTGATGAGGATGTTATGGACTCTTATGATCAGAATGAAGATGGCGCCTTCCTGGAGAACTACAAGGTGGATAACCAGACAGATACAGACAACTGGGAGAACAGCTGTCTGGTGGATGCTCCACCTTGGATGTCTTCTACTCTCAATCAGGACCCCAACGTCCTATGTATTGATTCTCCTACTTCCGCTCCGGTTCGGCAAGCCTCCCCAGTGGATGATCAGATGGCGTTGAACACCATCTTGAAAAAGGCGGCCGACCACTTTCAGAAGCCTTACCAGATTCTGATTTTATGAAGGATATACTTAAGGAAAAACCTCCGGCCAGCCAGGCCATCCCCTTGTTGAACTCCTTGTTGATGCCAGCACAGACCAGGGCGGTGAACCCTACGGTGGAGAAGTTGTTTCGTCCCTCTTCAACCGACCCTGCCTATATAAAGGGACATGCCACCCCAGACTCTTTGGTAGTCACCACGACTCGAAAACGGGCTGGTGTACCCCTGTCAACAGGAAAGGCACCACCCGATAAAGAGTCCAAGAGGTTATATGCCCTAGGAAAGAGTGTCACAACGGCTGCAGCATTTTCCACCAGAATAGCCAATAACACTACGATATTGGCTAGCTATGCAGAAAACGAGTGGAACCTTCTGCAAGAAGGCCTTCAGGAGGTGCCAGAACCTACACGGACGAAGTTGCTCACCATCATTTTGGAAGGCAGAAGTTAACCAGAATGTGCTCAAGATCACTCTGGACGCTGCTGAGACGGCTGGAAGAACCCTGGCTCAGGGCACCTTAAGCGGCATGCATGGCTTGGGAAATCCGGTTTCAAGCCACAGACCCAAGCTGCGCTTATAAACAAACCTGTTGAGGAGACCAACCTATTTGGCAAGGCAGTGGATGATGCACTGGAAACAGCCAAGAAGGAACATGAAACACTCAAGTCCCTTCAACAAATTGCCCAAAAACCCTCTCCTCAGAGAGGAAGCGGCTCTCACCGGTCCTTTCGTGGGCAATCTTGTTTTCCCCAGAACCAGTAAAGTTCAGGAAACAACTGGAATTCGGGTCAGGGGTCTAATACCCCCGCCACTTACCCACCCTGAGGACAGCGTTGTGGGAAGGGTAGAGGATGAGGTTCCAACCCCAGGGGCGCCCGGGCCTCTGGTCAGAAATGACCTTTGGATCCACGTCCCTCCCATGCTACCCCGGTCGGGGGGAGGATAACATCTTTCCTTTCTGCATGTGAGGGGATAACATCAGACCCGTGGGTACTCAAGACGGTCGCCCATGGGTACTGCGTAGAATTTGCCCGACCACCCCAATTCAGACCGCCAAAGTCCTGACGCCGGACCACCTGCAAATCCTACTGCAAGAGGTGGAGGCCCTTCTGGGAAAGGACACCATAGAAGCCATCCCTATTCTACAGGTAAACAAGGGTATTTATTCAGTGTACTTCCTTGTACCCAAAAAGGATCTCACCATGCGCCCTGTGCTAGACTTGTGCCCAGCGAACAAATTTGTCAAACCTCAGAAATTTCGCATGGTCACTCTACAGGAAATAATCCCACTGCTGAAACAGGGGGAGTACATGGCAACATTGGACATGAAAGATACATACTTTCATATTTCAATGTTGCCATCGTACAGGAAACACCTAAGGTTTGTGATAGAAGGCAAGCACTATCAGTTCAAAGTACTCCCCTTCGGCATTGCCTCAGCGCCAAGGGTGTTTATGAAGGTACTGGCAGTGGCAGCAATGCACCTGCCCAGACTATCTGCCCCGGTTTACCCTTACTTCGACGACTGGCTCATAACAGGGGAGTCCTACGAAACATGCCTATTGAACACTCAGAAGACAATATACCTCTTATTCGGTCTGGGATTCTCCATCAACGAGAAGTAATCCAGCTTAGACCCCAGTCAAGTAAAACAGTTTCTAGGGTCTCCAATTCGGACGAAAGACGGCCTCGTCTTCCCCTCCAACGAAAGGGTTCAAAACATGATGTTTTAGATCCCTCAGTATGTAGCCATTCGGGAAGTGACGGTACTCAAGGCGATGCGACTGCTAGGAATGAGGGCATCCTGCATTTGCTTAGTTCCTCACGCGCGTCTGCGCATGCGTCCCATGTAAGAGTTGCTCAACAGCCAGTGGTGTCAGGCCAGCGGACAATGGGAAGATCTGGTAGTTGTCTCGCCAGCCCTTGTTCTCTCTCTGCAGTGGTGGTCGAGGGACACCTTCCACTCCCTCAGAGATGCATGGACATACTTAGGGAAGCTAGGAAACCTAACACCCGATATTGCTATTCCAGTAAATGGAAACGCTTTATCTGGTGCAATGCCAAGGGTGTCAATCCCATTGACTGCCCTCCTACTCAGATTGTATTGTACCTGACTCACTTATTAGGCTTGGTTTTTAATTCCCTAAAGGTTCATTTAGCTGCTCTCTCAGCCCACACTACGTCACAACAATAGGTGTAGTGGTGGAAACTACCAGTTATTAAGGCTTTCATGGAAGGGGTTAAAAAAATTAATTCCCCCATTTCAAACCCATCTCCCAGATGGGACCTAAATGTGGTATTGACCGAACTTATGGGGTCTCCCTTTGAACCTATGCATAAGGCAAGTCTCAAAGATCTTACCTATAAGATAGCCTTTCTAGTGGCTATCACTTCTATAAGTAAGGTTAGTGAACTACAGGCCATTTCAGTCCTAGACCCTTTGTTACAGTTCACAAAGATAAGGTGGTTCTGCGCACTCATCCTCGATTTGCGCCTACATTTATTTCAAAGTTCCATGTGAACCAATCAATGGAACTACCTAGTTTCTTCCAGAACCCAACTAACATGGGCAAAAGAAGCCTACACACACTAGATGTTTTACCTGTAAAGAACTAAACCACTGAGAAAGACAAACCAATTTTCCGTTTCAGTGGCAGGTGGTAGAGAAGGGGATCCTGTCTCTAAATCAGCAATCTCAACGTGAATTATCAAATGCATCACACCATGTTACACTCTTGCTAAGAGAGAACTGCTCTTCAAGCCTAGAGCACACTCTACGCGAAGCACTGGGGCTTCCATAGCATTCATTGCAAATGTTCCCCTAGAGTCCATTTGCAAAGCGGCAACCTGGAGTTCTGTACACACCTTTACAAAACACTATTGCTGAGACACTCATTCTAGATCTGATTCTCAGATGGGACAAGCAGTACTAAAACATCTTTTCACTACTGTTCCTGCTCATAACCCACCTCCAACTCCGGGTACTGCTTGCTAGTCTATGCACAGCATGTGATTCTAAGCAGATTAACAAGCATCAGAAGACATGCATTACCTACCGTAATTGCGTTTCTGATGATTGTATCTCCTTAGATTCACATGCGCCCACCCTTCCTCTCCGCTCGGGTGGAAGGAACATTGACGTCTTACTACTTTCTCTCTTTTATGTACTCACTCACTATAGCCTTGGGCTCCCTTATGGCAGAAGAAAATACAATCAGAGTGACCTTGGCGCTTGAGGAATTTTGGGTACACTACACATCGCGTTGGGGATAGTGTTACAGACACGCTTATGCCAATGTCCCCTTCCGATCCTCGAAAGACAAGATGCAATACTCCACGGTTACCACTGGATGTTGGACCATATGCACAGCATGAGGATCTAAGCAGATACAATCATCAGAAATTCTATTACGGTAAGTAATGCATGTCATCAGATTTCCCTTTCGCAAGCTCCATGCCAAAAACCTAGTGTACACTTGTGCCCTGCTACATTAGTAGCCTGATCTGCACTGCCTGCTCTCAACCAACACAGAGCAGGTTCAGATGTCACAATTGCCCATCCGACAGCTTCAGTGACAGCCAGGTCTCTGCAGCGGAGGGCTGCATTTAAGATATGCACCACCTGTTGCCAAAAATGACATAACTATGCGTCTGGTGGCCAGCTAAACTGTACATATGAACACTGTCTGATTTTAAGATATGGTGGCCAGTATCTCTAATAATTATTCCAGCCACATCGATTTGATATCACACGTCAGCGCTGTGAGCCCAGTTCAGCTGTGAAAGGATTGTGTATTTCCCCAAGACTAACCTAAGGGGATTTGGGGGGGGGGGTGGGGGTGGTGCGTCTTTGTTTTTTTGGGAGGGCAGAGAACACCCTCCCCAGAGAGACAGCCACTCCACAGAAGTTGTACTAGGAACAGAAATGTAAAAGAGTGTGCTCTCCCCAGAGAGAGGGAGCTCTTTACAAAAAGTTGTACCATCTTGTTTGTCTCTACCTCCATCTTTCCTTGCTGTCACCTCCACTTCCTGTAGCACAGTCCCCTTTTTCCAACGACAGGGATTGGACCTCTAAAGCAGGCTTGCTTTAGACCAATCACCCGTGGACTTTTATCTTTAAAGGGATGGTCTAGTAAAAATTTTATTTAAAAAATAGATAGGCAACATAAAAAAATAAATACTAGCATTCTCCGTTTTAAAACTTCCTATGTAAAATTTTGAGCTATTCAAGCTCAAAATTCGCAAAAGCAAGCACATGGGCGCATCCATTTTATGAAATGGAGGCCCTCCTGTGCTGGCTTTTGCGGCACTAATGAAGGAAAAGCCAGCCAGCTGTAGTAAACAAAGGCTACCGCTGGGTGGCTTTCCCTTCATTAGTGCTGTAGGCGGAGGACGGGGACCGGAGACCAGAGCAGGAAAGCTGCAGCTGAATCTCGGTAAGTGCTATTTATTTATTTTTTAAAAATAAGCACTAGCTGCGTTTTTTTTTCTAAGTTTTCCGGGCTGGAGGAGCCCGGAAAACTTAGAAATAAAACCACAGCTTTAAAAACGTTGTATTTATGTTTGCGGTCGCTTTTGAAGCGACCGCAAACATAAATACAACGTTATTGTGTTGGAAAACGCTGCGGTTTTTCTTTCCAAGTTTCCCAGGATCCTCCGGCTCGGAGGAGGAGCCTGAGAAACTTGGAAAGAAAAACCGCAGCGTTTTCCAACACAACCGCGTTGTTTCTGCCTGAATCTGCTTTACCATTTGGGGCTCTCGGGCTCCCCACGGGGAGCCGGAGGAGCCTGAGAAACTTGGAAAGAAAAACCGCAGCGTTTTCCAACACAATAACGTTGTATTTATGTTTGCGGTCGCTTCAAAAGCGACCGCAAACATAAATACGTTTTTAAAGCTGCGGTTTTATTTCTACGTTTTCCGGGCTCCTCCAGCCTGGAAAACTTAGAAAAAAAACCACATCTAGTGCTTATTTTAAAAAAAAAAAAAAAAATAGCACTTACTGAGATTCAGCTGCAGCTTTCCTGCTCTGGTCTCCGGTCCCCGTCCTCCGCCTACAGCACTAATGAAGGGAAAGCCACCCAGCGGTAGCCTTTGTTTACTACAGCTGGCTGGCTTTTCCTTCATTAGTGCCGCAAAAGCCAGCACAGGAGGGCCTCCATTTCACAAAATGGATGCGCCCATGTGCTTGCTTTTGCGAATTTTGAGCTTGAATAGCTCAAAATTTTACATAGGAAGTTTTAAAAACGGAGAATGCTAGTACTTTTTTTTTATGTTGCCTATCTATTTTTTAAATAAAGATTTTTACTAGACCATCCCTTTAAAAGAAAGGGTCTCCCACTTCTTCTCAGCTTCACTTCGGAACAAACGCATAAGAAAGAATTTTGTTGGGGCTCTCTTGGGAGAGTTGGCTTACCAAAGCAGCCCTCAGTGAGGTGAAGATTGAGTGTCCAAGGCAGAAGAGAGCTCTGTTCCCTACCCATCCCCAGGGCACATTGAGGGTGAACCTGCTGCTAGAACAAGACCTTCATCTCTGCCAGTCACACTCCTACCCAGAACCTTATCGGGATGGACTGCTGGAAGGGTGCACTAGCTTCCCCTCACATTGGTAGCCCGAGAACGACGACTACTCTTGTCCCTGAGAATCTGTTAAGGGACTCGCAGCTCCTAAAGGCCAAGACAGCCAAGATTCCTGTATTTACGGCCATCCAACCTTGATCTGAGTCTGATTGACTGCATCAAACCACCAAGACCCTCTGAAGCTGCCTGTGGCACTTGCCTGCAAGTCGAATCACTGATCTGCACATTCTAACCTTTTTGACGTGGCACCATGCTAGCTGAATGTCATTGCCTTGGTTCGAACTACATGATCTTTGTTGCACCTGCCACCTTCGAACTGCTGCTCCCCCCGCCAGCATCTTCGCTGCTGATCTTCATTGCCAGTCAAACCGATCCTGGTGTATCTTCGAGCCCCGCCCATTGGACGCCACATGGAACCACACAAACCAAACTGTGCATCCTGTCTCCAGCATCTTTATAGTTGACTGTCAAACCGACCCTCAGCGCCCTCATGATTTGGACTCCCTCAATTGCTTCATCTAACTGAATCCCTAAAGCAGCATATCCAGTCACTAGCATCTTCGCAGACGAACCGACCGCTGAGCCGACCCATGTTGTCCTCATAATCTGCTCTTCAAGCATCGCCTTTGAACCACAACGAGCTCCTGTTCGGCCCCTGCTCGACACTGCTCCCTGCCTGGGCCAATGCAGCTGCTGCACTCTTAACTGTATAGATCCGTACAAAACATCACCAAGCAGCCAGGTACGCTGTAGCCAAACCATCAAGAAAGTGCCATTAGCCCATAACTGCACTGCTAGTCCATTTTGTGCCCTAGAGACTTGTTAGGTCACTTGCATAATTTTGTCCTCAAGACCTATCCATTTAAAAGAACATTGTGGTAATTGAACCTGTCTTTCACTCTTGTATTCTCATGCAGAGTGCTGCCATACTCTCTTTTCTTGCCTATTCTCTCTTCTTTCCACAGGGGTGGGTTTTTCTAAAATGTTTCTATTTAGTTGTGTTGCAAATGGTGTGTTTAAAGTGTATTTATTTTTATAGAACCTTGATTGGACATTCCCTTTATTTTGGACTGTTATATTGTGCTGTTTGGGTTGCTACTGAATCCCATTCACACCCCTCTTGGGAGTGTAGCCTTCTCTGGACCCACGTTAACCCAAAAGGCAATGGAGGTATGCGTCTGTTTTACCTTTATGATTTGGATAACTGTTTGTAGAAGTGTGAGGGCTGAGTGGTTTTACTACTGCTCACTCATGTACTTCTGCAGAGCAGCAGTCATTTCCTCACAAGCCACCAACTCGGGAGTGATTACTACATATAAATATTCCCATGTTTTTTCCCAGACAAACACACAGTACAGTAATTCTGAGACAATCCAGCACCCAAACACCTTATTTATGCATCCAGACAGATCCCAATATAGAGAATCAGCAGGGATATGACCACAGATGACACAAAGTTGTTTCCATGATTACCAGGTAAGCACCGCCTCGTTTTGAAATCCCACTAGACTTCTAAATCCATGTGGCCAATTTAATGGGGACCTGCAAGGACTAAGCCTTGTGTCGCCAGACCCAAAGGCAAATCCAAAACAATTCAAACTGCTGCCATCAGTAAGCAAGATCCCATAAGGAGTCAAGCAGGGCGAGTTGCTTGAGAAAACAGTAATTTAAGGCACCCTGAGTAATAGGAACCAATGAACACATACTTATATTGTCATTGTGGCCCTGGATGGGGGACTTGTTGGTAAAATGAGGTTGAACAGTGAGGTTATAATAAAAAAAAAGACAGAGTGAGCTGGAGTGTTGATCGTGTTGGTCTGTTTACTACCTCTGTCCCTGCTTGCAATACCAGCATCCACCTTCATAAACCTAGTCCAGTCGCGGAGTGAGCTGGAGTGTTGATCGTGTTGCTCGGGAGGCCAGAGCGTGGGAGAGTGACACGAAAAGCCTGATGGAACCAGCGCTAAGATTCTTCCCGATACCGAGGACTAAACTGCAAACAAAATCACAGGTGAGCGCTGTTCGGACTGTATCCCCCCAAGCCCCATAGATCCCTCAAACTGCAGCCTCCTTTGGTGCCTAAAAGCGAGATGGGCAGGAACAAGGGGCCGGGACTGGGGCGCCCTCTGAAAGACGCCCGCACTTGGTTGCAGGATGCAATGGGGGGTATAGAATGCACAGGGCTATTGGAAGCCTTGAAAGGGAAAAGCTCCCTCAAGGTACCACGCTCCTCTTCACCTATGAACTGGTCATGGCCGTCTGAATCTGGCCAAAACCAGCACCTGAAATGCGAGCCGTCTGAATCTGCCCAAAACCAGCACCTGAAGTGCGAGAGGATGTTGGACCAGTGCCCTCCATGCCACTCGTCTGCTCTTGACTTGACCGACGCGGAGATCCTACAGAGCGAAGAAACTTCCCCCCAAGAGTCCTTGAATCGTGCCCCCCCCTCCAGTCTGCGAGTCACGAAACGTTGAGCTTGATGCAACCGGTATCCTTCCTGTGAGAGACGAAGCCTGCGATCCCCCATCTACCACTCTCTCCACTTTTGGGGCCTCATCCGGATGCAGAAGCGAGTCGGTCACGACTGAGATAGTCGACGGTGTCTCTGTGCCAAACTGGGAACAACCATCGAAAAGCAATGTGAAACCTTACGCCGCCCACTCGTATGCCTTAGAGACCTCTTCGACCAATCCTCAGATTCAATAACTTCAGTTCAGCCCTTCCAACACTGGCTCGGTTGAACTGACCCTTTCTCCTTATGTGGACTCTACCCCGCGTACCACACCTATATTCGTCAACCCTGTCTGGGCAAAAAGTGATGGCCGCAAGATCATCCATCCTGGCGGACGGGACACAGGGGGAACGGTCCATTGCACATGATGATGGACATTTACACCACAAGGACCACCAAAGACTAATCTCCTTTTCAACGGACCAAGAGTCCACCCACCTCTCCTAACCTGAGGGGTTTGCCCCCCGCTGTCTCCTCAAGTGGACCCGGTATTCTCACTGAGTCTGGCGAACAACTCAAAACACGGAGGGAACCCGTTGTTAACCTCCACTGGAACATGATGGCAGCCCTAGCTACCTCTCTTTCTCCATTTCTGAAACTTTACGAAACCACAAACTACCCTGCTCGCCTTCAAGCACTCTAAAATCATATATATCGAATCCTTCATCACTTCACTACAATATAGAGTGGATCAAGAAATCCTCTGCTCACACAGGATTCAAAGAGAGATCTGGGGAGCCTAAGAACTCGAAAGAGCCGACAAAATATATCTACTGAATTCAGTCCTAGACCTCCACTTAAAATCAGTGGTTCAAAACATGAAGGTCGGCCGAACCTCGACGTCAGAAGCCAACCAGTCTGGGGGGGACCGAAGATTCTTTGAACACACAATCCAGACACACTAACAATCTACCATCTAAGGGCTTGGTCTCTGATAAGCCAACATTGTCTGACCCTCGGGTAGTGGTGAGCCCTCTAGTCCCTATCCGGCCAAAGCCTCTGTTGAGTGTTCTGGAAGATGAGAAGGTGATCAATCTCACTTCCAATGAGCTAGCGTGTGCTACAACTCGGACACCTTCGACGCTTCCCGTTGCCTCGACCAGCTGCTTCAAATCTACGGGGCCCAATGCTTTTTCCATTTTTGGACAAATGAAAAAAAGAAAACTGACTAGGGTAAAAAATAGAGACACGCTGCAGGACAAGAACCCAAGCATCGAATTACAACTAAAATCAACTTACCCAAGATGGCGGTGGTGACTACTTTGTCTTTCCCTACCTTGCCCCCTACCATCCAGGCGGAAAACAGAACGCCACCGGTGTGTGCTATCACTTCAGAGCTGAAGGTTCCTCAATCAGGGAGACCTAAATCCACGATCCGGTTGGACAACACTTTCAAAGCTTGCCTAAATTGTTCCACCTACACTTATTAAAACAAGGATTAAGTGGAGGAAGAATAGTCTCTCTGTTTTCCGTCTGGCTCAC
The DNA here is from genome assembly GCF_040938575.1 of Ambystoma mexicanum. Taxonomy (NCBI): domain Eukaryota; kingdom Metazoa; phylum Chordata; class Amphibia; order Caudata; family Ambystomatidae; genus Ambystoma; species Ambystoma mexicanum. The sequence continues at coordinate 1,266,297,764 of NC_090925.1, read as the reverse complement.
GGGTCACTATACCCAACTTAAATACTCTTGCCACCAGCAGCCAACTGAAGGGGCCTCACATACTGAGAGCCAAGAACCAGAACAGACCCTCCAACGACCTAATCATCCATCACAGGTCAACCAGGCCTTCAAGCCCGTTCCAGACATTGGCAGAAAGACGGAAAAACATCATAATAAAGCTTGATCTGTTGGCTGATGTGGGAACAAGAGTCCAAATCACGAGCATGCACACTGATGGACAAATAACAAGAAGGCTTTATTGTTCATGGTGCTGTTCACTTCCTCCAGGACTGCCCACGGGCCATTGCAATCAAAGGCGTGCTGGCTGCCCTTCTAACAGCGTAGTACTCGAACGCCTGTTGCCTGCTAGAGACAGCCTGATTTTGAATCGTTTGAATGTCTTGCACTTCCTGCACAATGTCCCTCTGCTAAGATTTGTTGATACGGATGACATTCTGATAGTTGAGTTTCCAAAATAACGTACAACAGACAGTGATTCTTCATCTACGTTCTCAAGGTGTCAAAGCATCTTTGCTGGAGATGGCCCATGTGCTACTCCCTATGGGGTCAGACTGTCGTGAATTTCTGTCTACGGTTCATTCAGTTCACCTTGCAGGAGGTTTTAGAGGTCGGTCTTGCTCGCGCTCTAGTATGTTGGGAGAGGCCTGCCATGAGCCGGGTTGAACTTCTAAACCCGAGAACCGTCGAGGAATCACTCACCTTTCCACGAAAGGGGTTTGGTGACGGTTGACCAAAGCGAGTTTGCAAGAGTCCTGGCTTTGAAAGTCCCCTTTCCTCGATGGCTACCCTACTCTATTTACTTCAGCCTACGGGGTGAAAAAGATCGCCCGGCGGCAGGTCTTGTTACCTTCATGAAAAATGGGTCGGGGCTGATGACTGTATCTTTCGCTAGCCCGAACCCTTTCATACAAATTATCTGCCTAAACGAAAATTCTGAAAAAGAGATCTCCAGAGGTCTAGGGATAAACATATACTGGAATCTGTCGGCCCTCACTACCGCCCAATTTCTTGACCTAGTGGCAACCTACATCGACCATTGGACGGAACAATTTGAACTGCATTTTACCATTGTAGGTGGAGACCTAAATTGTGGATGTATTGACAAAACAACTGGCCTACCCCCACCCCATTGGGACCTTCGGATGCCTGGAGAGGTGAGTGTGTGAATGGTGGGACCAGATGTCTGACCGTGACCTCCACATTCCCAATGGGCAAACAGCTGGTGACTTGCTGGCCAGTATTACATGGTCTCTAACTGGTCCCGATCCAGCATAATAGACTGTCTTTGTTTCTAGTTTACTATTGCTTCCTTGGAAATAATTTGAAAAACAACAAGCGATCACTTGCTATTGAAATGTACGTGGCAGGGAGGACTTGTTCGTTGACAGGAAACATTCAGTGTGGCCCTAGATACACCTCAAGGAGCCAATCGCCTATGCATGACAGAGCACGAAATTGCCTGGTTTTCTAAGAAAGCCATTGGTATGCTAATGCAAGGAGATGGAGTGAACTACATCCCGCTCTTCCAGGAATACAAGCGACTGCCCAGAGCGGCTTTGGCATTGGCGACGGGCCACAAACCCGATCAAAGCGAGAGAATCGCGCTTGAGAAAAAGCTCTTAAACAAGGAATTAGAAATTATTGTAAGAATGCAAGGGTCCTAGAACTTAACTTTTGTGAAAAGGAAAGCAAAGATTCAAAAACTGACTTAATTTAAAGCTGAGACATTACAACAGGATGCGGAACAGATGCTCCGGGCCCTTACCAACAAAGATGCAAGATCAATCTGGCGATTGCTTAATGGATGAAGGTTTGGTGGCGACGAACCCCTTCTCCACGCTGTCGCAGAAGAAGCCTGGACTGATTTTTACCAACAGCTGTTTAGACCAAAAGACAGTCCCCCCTAAAAAATCACCTGAAAATCCAAGTCTGGGTTGGTCGTTCAGGCTTGATCTCTTGGATGTGGAACTCTTAATTAAAAAGGTGAACCAGTCTAGAGCCCCATGGCCTGATGGGATTACCAATTCCATTATAAAGGAAGCCCCAGTGAACTGGATTCCTTTCATATTCTAGTTATTTAACCAAATCATAAAGTCGGGTATGATACCAGACTCATGGCGTTCAGCGATAATAGTTCCAATCTACAAACAAGGATGTAGAACTACTGCCCAATTGCGCTTCTTGATTCTCTAGGCAAGTTATTCATTGCTTTCCTCTTAAAGCGACTGCAAACGTGGGTGAAGGAGGCCAAAAGAGAAGACTCTAGGCATACAGAATTTGTGAAAAAGGTTGGCACTGAGTTGAACCTTTTAATGATCAACATCCTGAAAGCAAAAACGTTCAACGAGAAAATAAAAATCTGCGTGGCATTTATAGATGTCAAGATGGCCTTTGACAGCGTCGATTGCCAGCGTTTATGGGTGAAAATGGAGGCGTGGCAATGGCGAAAGATCTGCTTGATGCCATAAAGTCCCTTTACGAGCACACCAACGTCAAGATTCGTTTTAGCGCCCATGGTCTACTGTCCCGTCCCATCGACACCTTTGGGGGCTTGAAACAGGGCTGCCCTTTTAGCCCCAGTACTGTTCAGTCCATTTCTTTTTGACCTTAAAGACGCCTGGTCCAAAGCAGGATTGTTTCCACCAAGACTCGACACAGAACCTATGATGAACCTGCTCTTCGCAGACGATGTGGTTCTTCTTGACCTAACACCAATTGGATTGCAGAGGAGCATAGACGCCCTTGACAAATATCTGACGACAAATGGGCTATCCATGAACTTCGCTAAGACTGCTATTATGGTATTGGGAGATGGCGAGTGTGGTCTGAGACAGGTGCACAAGTGGTTCATTAGGAACATTTCCCTAAGACTTGTAGAACAAGCTACATATCTGGGTTCGCTCATTAACAGCAGCAAGATTGTCCTCCCGCGCCAGGTGGCCTTGTGAGCAAAATTAAATACTTTACCCACCCAAGGGAGAGTGATACAGAGAAAATTCAGGAAATTTTCCATGAAGCCAAACCTGACCTTTTTTCAAGCAAAGGCGACACCCGTTCTAATCTATGGAGCCAAAGGCTTTCCTTTCACTCCTTGGCAACTATGGTGTCTTTTGAGGGTGGTTTTTGGAGAAAAATCATAAGGCTCCCCAACTTATACCGACTTCACTCATACGGCTTGAATTGGGTCTGATCTCCTAACAAGCCAGAGTGACTTGGAAGTCTCCCATGCTATTTCAAAAATGCTGGCTGGTCGATATACCTAAACCTTAGCAAATATAAGAAAGAGCACTGAAGGCGAACCAAAACACCCTCTTCACGGAATGGAGAGACTGTTGTCAAAACTTGCTTGACCATCTGGATGTTACTAGAGGACTGAGTTAACAACCCAGCAAAGGTAAAATGGAAATTGTGGCAGGACGACTGGGTAAAGACTATGGACGACAAAAACCGGTGCAGACTACAGACTGCTACGCGAGGAGAACACAAGATGTGGGTCTCACTTCCAAAATACCTATCCAAATTTCTAAGCAGTTGGTATAGGACTCAATACATGCGGTTTAGGATGAACCTGTACCCCACTCGCCATATCTTGACAATCTACAACCAGCACAGAAGTTCTGAAGACTGTGGGTTTTGTGACAAGGAGGGGACAGTGGAGACTTTGAAGCATCTTACCCTTTTTTGTACAGGCCTTACGGAGAAGAGAACATCATTCTTCGGCTCCCTGATTGCTGAACGGCTCTCGGACGATGCAGAGGATTTTTGGAATCTTCTCCAACGTGGGGACCACTTCCTGGCAATATTTGCACTTGTTAAGTTTCTGAATGCGGTTTTCAGGGACGACTCCGGAAACCCACTGGAGTGAGAGAGGGTATGAAGCTTGGTTGAATGATGATAGAGAACCAGGCTTCTTTCTTTTTTTTTTTTTTAAAGCATGGACTGCAAAACAAGTTTCTGTAGGATGGACTTTGATATGATAAAAGGTTTGAAATAAACCAAATGTCTAATAAAATAAAAATGACTGTTTGAAGTTGCTGCAAAAACTTCAGCAAGTTCATTTTAGGTACGATAGAGAGCTAAATGCTGTAGAACAGTAAAACTGCAGCGGGCCTACTCGACACCTATTTCTAAATGTGTGGGGTTGATGCTTTTACAGCCACATGCAGAGTCGTGTGGTTGACCTACAAGTCAACCAGTAAACCTGATCTGGTCTTCTTTGTGCACCTCCCATTCGACCCCCGCCCCAAGGCTTTTTCCATTTGTGATGTGAATTCATTGAAAAGGTGGTAAAGCTACAAGATGCACACCTATGAGTTAAGATTCCCCTCCAGAGATAGATTGCCTTAATTCATCACAGCACAGCTTGTTTGTGGAAGAGACTGTGTGTAATCCATAGTCACTACTGAAGAAACTGTATTTGCTTTCTCTTAAGGCAATAGAACAATTCAAAATATTGACAATTCTCCACTTTGGCCTTTCTAACCTACTTCTGCCATCTGGGGTTTGTGACCTGTATGACCAATCAGATCATCATGTATGAGGAAATTGCCTTTTTAGAGCAAAATAATGTTGAGGTCTTCGGGGGCGTGGCTACGAGGGCCATGTAGGAGGATGCGTTCTGGAGGAGCTCCCGAGATCCTGCAATGATCCGGGCAAAAAAGTGCGTGAAGACAGGCCGTCGACCGCTGAAAATACACATGCCGGTGTGTGAATGATTGGGCTACGTGTGGTGAACTTCTGGATGGTGCAGGAGTGACGGCGGCAGAGATCGGTGCGGAAGAGATAAGGAACACTGGAGACGAAAGACGACACAAAATGGCCGACCAGGGTCCGGAACAAAGGAAGAAGCAGGCCGCACGGTGACCCAGAGAAAGCGGCGCACTGAGTGCACATTTGTCACTTGAGCAAACTATAGGCCCCCTGGGTCATGTCGAATAGAACGGTGAGGCCGAAGGCGAAACAGCCCACCCTAGACGACTTCACTAAGACGTCCCCGGGTCAAGACATTACCAAGAGCAGGGACAAGCTGGCTGTGAGCAGCATGACGACTTCGGGCGCTAACCAAGAAATCCTGGCTGCGATTGCGGACCTAAGGGCGGCCTGGGAATCTAAGCTCGAACTAGCCGTCACTGAACTAAAAACGGCACTGGACCTCAAGGTCGGAGAGGTGCAGGAGGACATTAACCTACCTTGGCGGAGCGCACGGAGTCCCTTGAGAAGGAAGTCGGCCCGAATACTGCGGATTGCGCCTCCAATAAAGCCAAACTGTACGCCCTGATACAAAGAGTGGGCAACCTGGAGAGCAGAGCGGTGGAGGCGGAAGGATGAGCCCGACGAAACAACATCCGCATCGTGGGCCTGCCGGAGGGATTGGAGGGCCACGATCCCACGGAATTCATTGAATCCATGTTATTGCAAGAGATACCCGGAGGAGCCCTATCCCAAGGATTTGCAGTGGAAAGGGCACACAGAGCCCTAACAAGGAGGCTGCCACCGGGGAACCCGCCTAGGCCTGTGATCGCCAAAATTCTTAATTACCGTGACCGGGAGAGGATACTGGAACACTTTCGTAAGGGAGGAACGATCACACGAGGAGCGGCAAACATCACGGCTTACCCGGATTACACCCTGTCTGTGCAGCGTAGCGGCATGAACTTTGGGACAGTAAAACGGAGATTGAGAGAGGCGGGCCACAAATATATGTTACTTTATCCGGCAAAATTGAAAGTCATTCATAAACATAAAACTTTGTTTTTTGAAACCCCGGAGGATGCCATGGGATGGCTCGATGCGCAAGGATGTCCCCAGGAGTCAGAAGTTTGTACGGAGAAAGAGCTCGGAAGAGATAAGTGATGCATGAAGAAGGTGCCGCAAGATGGCGTGGCACGTGGGACTTGAATATAGTGGCTTGCGCAGCCTTCAGTAGAGAAGGTCAGACTATTGCACTATTTGTCATAAGCACTGTGGTTAATGTTGACTTAACGGGAGCCTTACGGAGCGATTCTCTCTACCCCATAACAGTTCTAGTCGACCCAAAAGCAGACAGATCTGATGGGAAGATTGATCGGCCCACCCCGGCGGCCAGGGTATTACAGACATTACAAGAGGACTTTGGGCTGGCGGATGTTTGGAGACTGAAACACCCTAATGAAACACAGTACTCTCACTACTCAGCTCCGCAGCACCTGCACACAAGGCTGGATTATTTTTTTGCCACGCCAGATGTGATGATAAAGACCACCCAAATAGAATATAGAGCGAGGGTCCTGTCGGACCACTCGCCCCTGGTGCTGACCTGGCAGCACTGTTGCCCCAGGGCGCGGATACCGACGTGGCGCCTCCGGGCGGAGGCGCTCAGAGACCCAGTCTTCAGGGAAGACATCAGGGATGCGATCTCACAGTACTTTGAGGTGAACACAGGCAGCGTAGATTCAGCCTGTACACTCTGGGAGGCCTTTAAGGTTGTGTTGCGGGGTGCTGCTATTGCTAAGTCAAAAGGCCTGCAGGGTGGGGTCCTAACAGAACTAGAGGAAGCGGAAAAGAAACTGGAGCGCGAAAGCGACAGGGCAGGAGGGGACGCAGAACTTGTACTCGAGTTGCAGCAGAGGTGCGCGGAGCTTTGGGAAAGGCTCTGCAACCTTAACTACAAAAAGTATGTCGAGAGGCAACATACAGGTGGGGATAAAACTGGCCGCTTGTTGGCGTGGTTATATAAGAGCGAAACCCCCAGGCCCCCGATTAGGACAATAACTAGAGAGGACGGGGAGGTAGTTGACACCCAGGAAGGAGTCAACAAGGCATTCTTGGACTATTATAGAACATTATATGAGGACAGAGGAGGGGGGACAATCAGGAGGAGATTAGAGAAACACTAAAAGACATGGAATTACCTAAGATTAGTGATGAAGAAAGGGAGGAACTAGACGCACCAATTACCCTGGAGGAATTAGAGGAGGTGGTAAAACAGCTGCCCACCTGCAAGACCCCGGGTACGGATGGATTCCCGGTCGAGTTTTACAAAACATATAAAGCAGAAGTACTCCCCCCTATGCTAGAGATGTTTAATGAGTCTTTTGAGAAGGGTCGGCTACCGGATACGCTCAGAGAAGCACTAATCGTGCCGCTCCCCAAGCCCAACAAGCCAGGGCATTGCTGCAGCTCCTATAGGCCGTTGTTAATGTTGAACCAGGACAGTAAGATCTTGACGGCGGTCCTGGCTAATAGGCTACGGAGGGTCATCAGTAAACTGATACACCCGGATCAGACAGGCTATGTCCCCAATAGAAACATAACCCACAACCACAGGCGACTCCACAGGGTGATTGAAGAGGGGAACAGAAGCGATGGGGAAATGGCGGTGGTGTCCCTAGATGCAGTCAAAGCTTTTGATTCAGTGAGGTGGCCATGGTTGCTGGCGGCCCTGGAAGAATACGGGATGGGGCCAGGTTATGTTAGGTGGGCGAAATTGTTTTACAGTGAACCACTGGCCAGAGTACGCACAGGATCGGTGATATCTGAGAGGTGGCAACTCAGTAGAGGCACCAGACAAGGGTGCCCTTGGTCCCCGATGTTATATATTCTGGCCCTAGAGCCCCTGGCAGTGTACCTCAGACAACAATATGACATGGTCGGTATTGAAGCAGGGGGAGAGAAACACCTAATATCCCTATATGCTGACGATTTGTTACTGTATTTGAAATACCCGGAGGAAAATCTTCAGTATATTCTAGAGGTCATGGAAAAGTATGCAGAACTGTCCGGCATAGCGGTGAACCCCCAAAAATCGAGCATGTTCCCATTGGGGAGCTACATAGGAGCCCCTCTGGAACGATTGCCAGTGTTGTCCCTACCTTGGGCGGCTGATTCTTTCCGCTACCTCGGAATAGATGTGTATCATACTGTGGAGGGGGAACACTTGCATAACACCGAGGTGGCAGTGAAGAAAATCCGCACAAATATGAAGTTTTGGGAGAAGCTGGCGATGATGGGGCGGGGGGCGATGCTCAAAATGGTGGTCCTGCCTAGGCTGTTACATTTTTTCAGTAATATACCATACCTGATACCCAGGAAGTTTTTTGTCAAACTGAACAGCATGTGTAGGGACTTCCTGTGGCACGGTACCCGCAATAGAGTGGCGCTATGGAAGCTACAGAACTTCCATGATAGAGGGGGCATTAAGCTGCCGAACTTTGAGGCCTATTATGTAGCCAGTCAGTTGCAATATGTAGCCAAATGGCTCTCTGATGAAGAAACTCCTGAATCTAGGCTGTTTGGGCAGGACTGCACCCCGTTTTACCTAAAAGAGATCATCTGGGTTCCTAGACTTGAAATGAACGAACGCCCGGGTATGTTGATGCTTGGGTGGAAGATGTGGCACAGAGTATGCCAACTAATGGAGAACCCGTGCCCGTGTTCCCCACAGGTGCCGCTGGTTGCCTTGGCTAGGGGAGACAACCAGCTCAGGATGATAATCAGGACCTATTGGGAATCGGTTGGGCTGGCCACATTGGGAGACATATGGCAGGAAGGGGCTATTAAAGAATTTGAAGACCTGGGAGAAGAGACAGGCTTGCATGGAGGCCAATATGTCACGTATCTTAGTCTAGTGCAGACTATTCGCAAAACCTGGCCGGAGACTGTACTGGCGGAAGAACCAGACGCTCTAATGGGAACAATATATGACATATCGGAGGGAGGGCACGAGATCTCTAGACTATATGAAATGGTGATGACCCGGGTGGGGAAGGATTTGACTGATCTGAGGCTGGACTGGGAAGCGGAAGTGGGGGCACAGTTGACCGATGGAATGTGGGAACGGGCCATAGGATACCACAAGAAAGTGTCCAGAAATGCTAGATTGCAGCAGATACAGTTATACATAACGCATAGAGCCTATATGACCCCGAAGAGAATATCTAAGTTTGCAAACGCAGGAAGATAAGCATGCCCGAAATGCGATGAGGAAGACGCTGATATGACACACATGTTCTGATCTTGCCCAGTGATTGAAGCTTTTTGGGGGGAAGTGGCACGGAAACTAGCGGATAAAGGGGTCCCGCTCAACATAGATACGGCCTGGGCCTGCCTGTTGGGAGGGTTTCACCTTGGGAAACTGAGGGACCTGGCATATGTGCTTGCTAAAAGAAGGGTAGCCATGGGCTGGAAGCAATGCCACAAGCCACGGAGAGAGGTATGGTGGCGGGACTTGCAAAAATGGGCGGAGGCTGAAACGGTGGTGTGGCAGGAGGCATGTAGCAATTGCGGGGAGGAAGATGTAGGCAACCTGATGGCTTGGAGAATGTTAATAACAGGACTGTTTGGCACAGTAGTGGATCCTGCAGCTTCGGAAGGAAGCGATACCCAGCCACACGCAGCAGATACAGAACCGGAAATGCAAATAAGCTCTTGAGAGGGGGGGGGGGATTTGGGGAGCAGTAAAGAGTGTTAACTGATATTCGCGAGTTTATTGTAAATAATGCTGCAAGTTTGGTTTGTATTGTTTACTTTTCAAAATAAAAATGAAAAAAAAAAACAAAAAAATGTTGTGGTCTTCTCTAACATGAATTCAACCATCTTCTAGCATGTGCTTAAATGAACTTTTCATGTTCGAAAAAGGGATCCTGAACATCGTACTTGGAGACTTTTAAAATCTGCTGTATTCAAGGAGCAAAATCACAAATGCATTAATCGGGAAGTGATGCCAGTGTGCTTAAAAAAAAAACAAACACAGGATGTTTTACTTAACAGGCAGCAAAGGATAGAGACAAGAATGAGAACTTGAGACTTCTTGGATACCAGAGGTAAATGGCCGTTATGAGCAAAAGCTTATGCTCCAATTGGATTCTTCTGTTACTCCAAAACATTTGCACCTCCTTCATAATATTTATGGACTCCTGCTCTCTGAGAAATTGGTACGGGACATGAAAGAACATTTGAAACTGTGAGCTCAACCTAAGATAGAGTGCAAGGAAGCAGATGGAAACACAGTAGATTGGACCCAGTAGTGAAGCATGTGTCAAGTGGAGGATCTTTGTACCGGGTTCAGGGAAAAGCTGGAGATGTCAGCAATGTGAACCTGATAAGAGACTGATGAGTGATTGGCTTGGGTTATGTCACACATTTATATTTCCCTTTAATAAGAGTGGGCTATGTTTGCCATTCATTTTGTTTTTCACTTTTTAAGAATGTTTTGTAACTAGACCACAGAGGCACTGGCATCCTCACATGCAGATTCGAGTTGGACGGATCAAGCTCCTATTGTAATGTCTTTTGGGTAGATTCTGCAGTTCGGCTAGAGATGAATCATGGAGTTCAGCAGCCCAACCTGGGAGACCAGCCCGAGAGGGGCCTGACACAGAATAGCCATCATTTAGAGAGAGGAGTCCCGCTTTCCTTGGGATGCCTTTCTGAGACACTCCAAAGTTGAGTCATGTTAGAGCGATATTATCATCAATAAAGTTTATTAGGAAGAGAATCCATAAACCGAGTTACAAACAATACACAAAGTTATACATTGTTCGACAGTGGTTAAAAAACAGTTCCAGTAGGGCGAAAGTCATACAGAGCAGTGGAGACACATAAAAATAGCATGATAAAAGAAAGTGCATGTGTTATCTCATCTTACAAGCAACTTGTTCTGCCGGTACCAGGCTTTTCTTAAAAATTCTACACAGCCCCATGCCACTGGGATAGTTTGGCCATGCAACAAGAAAATCAGAGCAGGTCTAACCTGTCTGAAACCTGCATTTTTAAGTAATGGTGCAATAGTCCTTAAAACATAACAAAATGTAAAAGGTCCTCCTCAGGCCATTCACAACGTGGACAAGCTGTAGACTGTTCCATACCTAACCAGTTCTTTGTTCGCGACCTGAGCCATAAAGAATTAAATCGTGCCTGGTCAAGGCCGAACGATCGGAGGCTATGGCTATGTAAGAGGTATGGCTAAACGCCCTCTGCATCAGAAATGAGCATGTGCTTTCTGTTAGCCTCAACTCTAAGACCAGAGGTTTCTCTATTTGACACAAGAATTTAATATAACAATTGCTTATATTTGGTTACTGTGATTGGTAACAAGAGAACGGGGGACATTGCAGGTTCTGGGCATTCAATACGGAAATACATTTAAATATAGGATAGCCATGGTATCTTAGATTTTGGCAGGCTAGTCATCGGATCTCTAATAATCGTGTTAGGGTGGCTTCGGATTTGACCATACCGCCAACCAGTGTGATAGAGGGGCCATCTGCCACTCATAGCCAATGTGAGGGCTTCCAAGTGCGTGGCAAAATTAGGTGCGGAGCACGACAAGCCAAGCAGTTTTTTTAGGAAGGTATTTTCTATAATTTCAATTGAGGTAACTTTCTCCATGCCCCACAGGGTAGCCCCATAATTAGTAGCAGCTTTTGTTTGGGCTCTGTACACCTCCAGGATCATCTTGATCGGTTGCCCTGAGAACATATTCTGGAAACGAGACAAGCCCCCAAGAGCCTGCCTCATTCTCAGACACTGCTTCTCTATGTGGGCAGACCCCTGCCAATTTTCATTGAAGGTCACCCAAAGATAGTCAAATCTATCTACCCTGGGGATTAATTCACTGCCACTCCACATTTTTCTCATCTTTAGCGGTCTACCACCTCTGCCCGAGCAAGGCATTACTGCAAATTTCTTGGAGTTCACTGTTAGCTTGAGATTAGACATAAACAGAGTGTAGGCATCCACCAAGTGTTGAAGAGCTATGGGGGTATGGGCAATTAGGACCATGTTGTCCGTGTAGCCTAATACTGGGAGCAGGAATTCACCCACCCTAATAAAGTCAGCGTTAGTTTCCACCAGTGCCTGATAAATTCTGTTAATGTAGAGGGCAAATACTGGGGAACCACGCATTCCTGATGGACTCCCAAGGCCACTTCGAAAAAGCTTGTGAATTGGCCTTGTTCCCCAAATCTTACACAAGCAGATGTATTTTCATGAATGATCTGCAGCACCATTACCAACTCCTCCGGACACCCGATGGACCTGAGCACACCCCACAGCAAAGCTCTGTCCAACTTGTCAAATGCAGTGCTCAGGTCATTGAATGCCAGTTAGAGTGGTTCACCCCTAACAAAAATAGACGTAGCTCCCAACAAGTACAAATTTAGGACTTGCTCTCGGGTCCCCAAGCCTGGGCGGAAGCCTTACTGGATGTTTGCAAGTACTTCGCTATTGGAGATCCACTGTTACAGGTGCTCCAGGACAGCCCATCCAAAGATCTTGAATTGGGTATCTAACAGGGAGCTTGGCCTATAAGATAGAGGACTCCCTGGGTCCACCTTTTTTAAAGATAGGGTAAATTATTGGTTGACGCCATGAGGATGGCTATTCGCCCAGTTCAAGGTAAGCATTGAAGCATCTGGTTAATAGGGGGTGGCGGCAACAGATCTGCTTCTTCCCTAAAAAGGTCTGCTGGAATTGCATCTGGGCCCGGCGCTCGATCATGTAATTGCTTATTCACTGCCGTTTCAACCTCCTTCACGGTTAGACGTATTGTAGCATCACACACCCCTTCAAATTTACTAGGAGCCTCTGCCTTGTAAAGGGAGCTAAAATGGTCAGACCAGGCCTACGCACTCACATTATTCTCTCTGTGTTCGGGCTCTTTGATAAACAGGCCCATCTGCCACAAATTCCCAAAATTTTTTGGAGTCCCCTGCCGTTACAGCTTGGAGTTGTTCTTCTAAATAGCGTTTCCTATTTGCTAAAACGGTTTTGTATTGTGCACGGGCACTAATTATCTCTCCTCGGGTGCTGTCCCTTGCTCATAAAAGCCCCTTCAGGTTAGTCTGGGCAGCACGGCAGGATTCATCAAACCAGCCTTGAATGTTGGTTCTCTCTGTTTTAAAATCCTGCTGAAAGAGGTCTGTTAGGGATTTCCACATTTTTTGTGAGGCCAGAATGATTTCCCTTGGGTCCACGCCCTGAAAGAGAATGGAGGCGATTTGTTCCCTATTGGCTTGAACCGCCTTGGTGTGAGTGGCCACTGAATCAATTTTGGCCCATTTCACTCTGCGCTTGCAGAGAAGGTTAATTTCGCACTAATCCAGGTGCAGTAAGCTAGCGTGTGGCGCCACAGAGTGAGCAGCTCTCAGTGTCAACCTCCGAGGGAAATTAATCATTGTACAAGTTTTGGGTTGAGACACTGGTGCACACCTTTAGTTAATGAATAATTAAAGTATCAGTTTAAATAAATTCTTGTATTTTTTAGGTGCGGGGGAGGAACTGGAATCATGGCACAAAACCCTGACAGAAAACAAGAAATTTGAAGATTCAGCCTAGGAATCCTCCCGTCCCCTGCACACTATCAGTTGTTGGACAAAAGCCAATTACTAGAGCATTTTTAGCAAAATTCAATCAGTTAGTTGTATATTCTGTACATTTTGTACATAGAGTAATTTAATCACAAACAAAGGAATTTTATGAAAAAAGTTATATTTTCAAGTAAAAAAAAGATGAATTTACAAATAAACCAACAATCCAGCATTAGTGCATATGTACAGAAATAATAGGAAGAAAGTTCGTTTTTCAGAGGCGACATGTTTTGAGGAGTATTCCCCTTCTTCAATGGCCAATACGGACTATTGGAGAAACAGATAATTTACAGTATTACAATCCAGTCATTACAGAATATGTACTAGATGCAACCTATTGATTGTGAAATTCAGAAACTTGGTTGCTTTTTTTTACATTTCAACATAGGTCCAATAGAGTAGAGAGCTAATCTTTACAAATGTTCATCCCGACCATGACTCTCAATTTCTAATATGTATAGTTTGTAAGGTCTATTCACATAGTGTCTGTTTTATGGTTATCCAACACTCTGCAAATGTTTATCACAGATTCGCGGGTACTACTCGGATCAAATTCCAGCGTTGGCGCTGCATTACAGATAGATCATAAAGGAATAGTTAGACAATGTAGTTAAAAAGAGGGTGAATTCATTTAAAAATTCCTAACAGAACAAAAGAAATCAAAGAATAAAGGGAGCCTGTGATCACTCCCACCAAATGTGCTGCTTCCGGGGGTAGATTGAAGACCGCTTGTTGTGCAAATTGACCAGTACCTTTGCAGATTGTATAGGACCCCACTGCAGAGGCCACTCTTAGGCCATTCGTTCACAACTGTGCACGCCCCTCTGTGGGAGGCACGTTCTGGTGGGGGTGAGCAGGGGCTGGCGGAAAAGATGTCTGTGGCTTTAATTCAACTTGTCCTTTCACAGGGAGAGTGTTGATGGTATTTAACAGTGGGGTGGCTGAACTTATTGCCACTGACCTTGTTACCAGAGGACTATTTCTTACTTCCACCAAAATTTACATTCCAGAATGTCTTTTTTTAGCCCCCCGATTAAGTCATCTATAATACAGAGTGACGTGCTCAAAGAGTTTTTGAGGAATGCGATTCCAGAGGACAGGTGCCAGTTTGTTATCCGGTACCTCGCCCAATATTTTGAAATCAGTGGAAGCTGAGTCCAGTGAATCATTCACAGAAATAAGATCTGGTGGGTTCTGCTCTTCTTTTCCCCTCATATCCCCTGGGAGGGGTCCCCCTCCATCCGTTCGGGGTTCCAATTCCAGCAAGCTGGGCCCCACAATGGAATCCCGGTCTACATCACTGGCATTAAGACTGCCATTAAGGCACTGAGATAAACTCGGGGGGGGGGAGAGTATTTGAGAAGGAAGAGGGGGCATTATGTTTTCACGTTCGCTAGAGTGAAGGATAGCAACCTTGATTGCCCTTTCGGTGTGCTGGATGCGTTCTAGTTTACCAGCCAATTGTTTCAGGTAATCATTTAAGGATGGTTGGTTTCAGGGCAACTGGCTATTTTTGCCCTTCTTCAATTTGGTGACAGCATTACTGCCGTCAGGGCCACCAAGGCCAACTATTAAGCTGGACGTGCTTTTTTTTGTTTTATTGGCCACAAAGGTGGGTCCTTAGATTTGCGCTTAGACGTAGGGCACTGTATCCCTCAGCCGAGCTGCCAATTAAGGTGCAATGCAGTATCCAAAAAGTGCAAGTGCAGGTATAAAAAACAACCTACCAATAAAACACACTAGCCAACTTTACTTGGCTTAGCTTAAAGACCCTCTTACGCCGGAAGGATAAAAACACATGAAAGTTAAAAACCTATTAAAACAAATATAGATGCTAGAAAAAGTTGACCAGGAGTTAGTAAAAACAGAGCTATATAAAACAGTGGCAGTGCAAAAAAAGGCTACAATGAGTGCAGCAAATAGAAGTCGCTACACACTACAATAAGCCCCCAAACCAGGTGATGACGGGAGAGAAACCTTGCAGCCCCTCAGCCTAGTTAGTGGACAAACCATCTTCCGAAAACAACTGCCAAAGTGACAAAACAATCATGCAGTTGGCGGACAAGGTTTGAATAATACCAGTAACGTTAATGTTGAAAGTGTCCAGGATGTCATATGCAGAAATAGAACAAGGACAGGGCACGCCCGACGGCTCAAGGAGCTGCCTTAGTCCGTATCTCCCCCCCTGTCCCTCGGGCTTCACAAGGAGCTCGGGCTTCACAAGGAGCTGTACCAATGGACAGTAAGCAACAAGCATTAAGTGGAAGCAAAGTTGCATTAAGCAATGAAAGTTACCAAAGGTGCAGCTAGTGAGAGTCGCTACATGGTACAATGGATCCCCAGGCCAGGTGGTGAGGGGAGAGAAACCTTGCAGCCCCTCAACCTAGTTAGTTGGACAAAACGAACAATCTTCCAGAAGCAGCTGCCGGAGTAACCAAAATTCGACAAGTTCATATGGTTTGTGGACAGGGATTAGGTGATACCATTAACGTTATTGTTGAAAGTTCCCAATAGAACAAACTCCGAGGAAAGGGCACGCCCGACAGCTCGAGGAGCTACCTGAGTCCCTCTCTCCGCCCCGTCCCTCGGGGTTCACAGTAAATAGATAGGCAGCAGCGGTGACGGCGAGAGGATGCAGGCAGTTACACTAAATTAAGCTGAATCAGTGCGGATTTTAGGAATGGATCTCGCACTGGCAGAAGGGCCAAGATGTAGTTCGGAGACACAAGCCAGAGGAAAGTTAGGAGGTTCTCAAATAAAACACTTACAGGTCGCCATCGTCAAGAGCTGGCTTCTGCTTCAATCGATGCCTCTCGCAGGTGCTTGCCCAGCTCCACTCCCAATCTTGTGGTTAGTTGATTAACCCGGCCAAGCCGGGACGGCCTTGGTACACCCTCGGGCAACAGTTTCAAGCTATGTGGACTCGTAATTAAAGAGCGGGCTCCACTCCACCGCGTTCTACGTGGACTGAGCCGACTGCAGGGGGCTTTTCCAGGACTCTGCCACGCTCCGCTGTGGGTGTTCGTGTACAGGCTCCGCCTCCTCCTGCACTAACATGGTAGAGAGACTCCCCAGGGACTGCGCCGACTGCAAGGGACTCTGCCACGCTCCGCTGAAAGCATGGGGGTTGGTGTGCAGGCTCCGCCTTCTCCTGCACTAACACGGTAGAGAGACTCCCCAGGGACTGCGCCGACTGCAGGGGACTCTGCCATGCTCCGCTGTGAGCATGGGTGTTGGTGTGCAGGCTCCGCCTCCTCCTGCACTAGCGTGGTAGAGAGAGACTGCGGGGACTGCGCAGACTGCAGGGGACTCAGTGATATCTGACAACAAAATAAGAATAATTATTCATGTTTTCAACATAATATAAACAAACAGAAATGTTTCCAATTGTCAACATCTCTTGATAGCATAGAATGGTTAAACTAATAACAATGCAGCATCAGATTACATTAAATCATATTCATTTGCAGGGGTACGCTTGTTCCCTCTTCGCCCACCAAATATCTCCGCGAATTATATTATAAACTTCAACAGACTGATTTAACCATTTTGGCTGATCTCCCTCTAGTGACCATGAAAGTTCTTGTCCCTGTACAGAGGTCCCTGAAGCGTGCTTTAAACATTGTTACATGAGTGACATACTCAACTCACTGCGTAAAGATCTAGTCGGGTAAATACTCCTGATAGTCGTCTAGCAGACCTAGAGGGAGATGGTGCAACCATGTCATTTCCTCAAACGGCAAACGGTTCCTGCACTTTGCTAATACTTAGTTTGTAAGTATATAAAATGCTAAGTTCATTTCTATAGTTCGTTGCCTACGTCAAAAAGTCCTAAACTAACCACACACCTAGAAATGAGTCCCATGCCAGAGCGTGGACCCCTATCAACAATTCTCCAAGTGATTCACACGCAGTGCATTGATTTTCACTGCATTGCATCCATAGATCAAAACCCTTACTGACCGCTAAGCGGTTAGTCATTTAACACATATGTGTGATGACGTTATATTCGTTTTATTTTGTTATAACAGGCTGGAGTGAGTTTGAGGCTACCTTATTCCTAGTGTTACATGTGATTTTGTTCTTATGCACTTTAAAAATTCGTTATTTTGGAAATTACACAAATATATATCAATAAGTCTTATTTTGATGTGTTGTAGGTAGACAAACGAATATGAATTTGTTACCTCATGAAGCTGTGATGAAAATACAAGCCCTGATGATGGATGGTTAATCCGAAATGCGTTGGCTATTGTTTAAATTGTTTAATGTGATTAAACTGTACTCAAACTGAGAATAATATTGTAAGGCTAGGTGTCTGATTCACACAACAAGGAAAGTGGTTGTGAACACATCCTGGTTTTGCCCAATACCAGGAATCCAAAATCCCCAAAAAACGATTCAAAATTAGTTAAGACTTTTGTTTTCCTATGTTCACTCATAGTGTCTAAATATCATATGAGGAGCTATTACATTTCAAATTATAAACTTAATATTACATTGGAGGAAGTATATCCTCAAAGAGTGCAAAGGGGTTACCTTTTGGCGACAACAGGTTGGTGGATTTAGAGTTCTATTGAGTCTCCTATGCCAGGAGATTATACCCCTCTGCACCAGAAACATAATAGAAGCATTGAAGTTAACGATAAACTCTTGATCAATCATTGACACACTAGTGCCCCTCCACCAAATCACATTCTCTGGTCTTATCTGCAGGACCATAACACTTGTTGCAAAGAGCACGCTAACATTATCCAAGAGAAAAAGCTCAAATTGTTTGACATGCTGAAAGGGTATTAAGTCAAAAGACCTTTTCTAAAGATATTTTGCAAACAGGATCGATTTAGAACGATCACTCTGTGACTGCGCAGAGCGGTCTTTCTAAATCGAACTGTCATTCCTTTGCGACTCACACGAGTGCACGCAGGGGCTGACAGGCACAGCGAGGCATGGAGGATGAGCCGCGGGAGTGTCAGTTGTGTGTGTGTGTGTGTGTGTGCGCGCGCGCGCGTGCAAGAAAACGGGAAATGAAAATGTGTGTGTAGGCGGTGGAAAGGTGAGAGAGAGTGGCAGCAAGAAGTGAAGGGGGTTCAGAGGGTAGGAGGGTGAAACCCCTAGAATAAAATAAAAAAAGCCTCCATCATGTCCTTTTTCTGCTTGCTGAGGGCCGCACAAAATCGCCTGAAATAAATCAGTCTTTTTAATGTGCAACCTTCAGGAAGCGGACAAATGACATAGAACCGCTGAAAGAGCATTTTAAGAAAGCAAGTCTTATTTATGCATACTGCTAAATGTTTTGAACTAAGTTGGGCCCACTTTAGGATTGCCTGTTGCATTCATCTTCTGTTAGAAACATAAAGTGAAAGATCTAAAACACAGTTGGACAAGGCTTTTGTGCGTTTGCCTCTTTCAGAGTCTAAAAATGGGTTTTCAAGCCTCTATGGTCTTCTGACACTTATTTCTATACAGCTGTTTAGTTTAACTGCCTGGTATAAAAAGTGACCACTACAAATATGTCCCCGGGGTTTAAATGGTGCAGTGTCCAATGTTCCCTCAGTTTGCCTCAAGCTTTACAATGGCTTCCTGCCTTGCATACAATGTAGCAGATTCATTATTATGCACTATCCACTGTTCTCTCTGTGTGCTACATGCTTGGTAATTAGTGTCAATCATTTGAGATTACACACCCAAGATCTCCATTGTCTTTATCCTGTGTCATCAGTGGTTCTGAACAGTAGTGTCCAACTGGTGTTTGTGAGAGGTTGTACTGGAGGGTTGTCAGGAATAAAGGTCATCCAGTTTCCTAAGGCCCAACCTTCTCAAAGTGAGAATTAAATGGTTTCCCAAATGTAATGTCCACAGGGAGTCTGTATGGGCCTGCAAGGTGAACTTCGATGAATACAGCCAGTTTCCCCCATGTAGTGTGCCATCCTACAACAGGTCCACCACGTGACAGTTTGGATTTCCTCCCCTGGGTAGGTGTATGTTCCCTGCAAGACGGATGAGAATTTGGACCAATGTGAGACTGCCTTTTCCATAGCCTGATGAGGATATTCATGCAGGACTGGCTGGAAGGATTTCATTGTCCACTGGATGGCTGTCGCATGTAGATGTGGAGCTTTTCTTTATCTAACAACGTGCCCGTTTTCTGTAGCTCTCCTAGGAGCACTTCCCGCCCTGACATGGAAGCGTCCGTCCTGAGAGTCAATGTGGAAGTTGGCTCTTGAAAAGGCATGCCTTGACTGAGCTGGTAGTCCTTGTTCCACCATTGTAGAGCTGTGTGAAAATGGGTTGAGACGCGAATGCAATCCTCCCTTGAGCCGGTTGTCTGTTCCCATTTCTGGTCCAGTGCCTCCTGTATTGGTCTCATTCTTAATCTGCAGTTCGGGAGGAGTTTAGTTTATTTATTTGTATAGCGCAACCAAACCCTGGGGTAACTGGGCGCATTTAACTTGTAGAACAACATAGGTTACAGATGATTACACATACAGTGAGATGTAAATGACAGTAATAAATACAATAAATAGCAAATGGGACCAGGTTACAGGATGGTCTGAGTTTATGGATAGCAGAAATGTTACAACATGAGGGGTTTAGTGAAAGTAGATCTCAACTGTGTGTATCTAAGTGTCACTGTGGTACTTGAGCAGGATTGGTGTTACTGAGTCGTGAGCAGAGCCTTCACCTTGGCTCTGAACGACCAAAACAAAGGGTCCGCTCTAATGTCCGTGGTGAGTGATTTCCAGCATTTTGCAGCAAGCACAGGGAAGCTTGCTCCCCCTGCTGTTTTCAAGTTAAACTTAGGAATGTTTAGTTGGTGCAGATATGGGGATCTGGTCGGTCTGGAAGTGCCTTGTCTGGTAAATATGTCTGATAGGTAACGTGGTGCTGTCAAGGAGAGGCATTTGTGTGTAATGATGAGTGATCGTAGTTTAATTCCTTTCTAAAGGTGGAGATGTGGGCCTTGCGCTTAGATTGAGGGCACATCTGAGGGCGATGTTCTGGAGAACCTGTAGTCTATTCAGATTGTGATTAGTGGAACCAAGAAAGAGTGTATTGCAGTAATACAATCTGGACAGAATCAGAGCCCTAGCCAGGGTGAGGCAACTGTTGGTAGATATGAATGGTTTACAGGCATTGATACGTTTATTAGTGTAGGCCGTGGATGAGATAGTGGCAATTATTTGTTTTTTTAAGCGAGAGTGTGGAGTCAAGATACATGCCCAGTGTTTTGACTTCTTTTGAGACTTTTATAGTGTTACCGTCAATGGTAAAAGACTGGAACCGTGGGTCGAGTTTGTTGAGACGGGTCTGGGAGCCCATGATCAGCAGTTCTGTCTTGTCGTCGTTTAAGCAAAGGCTGTGGGCTGTGGGTAGCCATCCAGGCTTGGATTTCAATGTAGATTTCATTTAGTTTTACAACATCTTTCTCATAACAACCTGTGAGGGTGATGAAGACCTGGGTATCGTCAGCATAATTTGTGTATGTGACACTCAACATGTCAAGATGGTTGAAGAGTAGCTTAGTAAAGATGTTGTAAAGCGTGGGGGAAATACAAGACCCTTGGGGGACTCCACATTGGATGGGGACGGGGTCAGCTGCAGCCGATGGGGCGAAGACCCTGGTCGTTCTGTCAGACCGGAAGGATTGAATCCAATTGGTGGCATTATGGGAGAAAGCAGCAGCTGATGAGAGGTGTTTAGTTAGAATTTGATGGTCAACCAGGTTGAAGGCTGCAGTCAAATCCAACAAGAGCAAGATGGACAGTTTGCCTTTGTCTTTAGCTTTGTCCTTTTGGATTTGTAGGTCCAGGAGGGCTGTTTCCATCCCATGCCTGGGCCTAAAGCCAGATTGTCGCAAGCCTAAGAGGTTGTTCTCTTCCAAATGTTGTATTTGGAGGTATGCCACTTTGTCTAATATTTTCAAAAGAAAAGGGACTGTTGTGATGGGTCTGTAGTTGGTCGGTATATTGGGGTCTAGGTTAGGCTTTTTGAGTAGTGGCAGAACCCACACTTCTTTAAGGTTGTTAGGGACAGACGAGTTCTTAAATGACGAGTTGATCAAGGTGGTGATGAATGGAGCTAGGTCTTTAGCCCCGTCCTTGATAACTGGGGCTGGGCACAAGTCACCTTGGCAATTGGAGGGTTTGAGGCTGGCAATTATTTAACTACTTCGGCTGGGGAGAAGTGGAAAGGGGGGCAGTCAGGTCAGGGGGAGTTGTGAGCATTGCGAGAGTGGTCGTTGGGAGCGAGGTTGGTTTTTTGGATTCTATCTTGGCTTGCAGGAGAGCTATTTTGTTTGATAGAGCTTGTTGGATGTTGTCACACCATGTTTTGTCCTTCATACAGTCATCAGAGGGAGGCACTGGTGTTTCCAGTTCTTAGGATAGAGAATAGCTCTTTAGTGCCAGATTTGGGGTTGTGGATTCTAGCATTGAAAACCTCTTTTTTTGCGTTCGTGGTGGCAGCTTTATAGGTGGCGGCTGTGGTGGAGAACCTTTCTTTGGTGGAAGGAGAAGGGGCTTTTCGCCAGCTAGCTTCCGATGTTCTTTTAATATTCCGCAGTGCTTTCAGTTCTGCCGAGAACCATTTGTTCAAATGCGCAATTGGTTTAGCCTTTCTCAGTTTAAGTGGTGCTATTTGGTTTAAGGTTTGTTCCAGTGTGCCATTGTAGAGGTCGACTAAGGAGGTAGGGTTAGTGTTAGTGATGGTCTGGGTGTTGGTAATCGGTTGTAGAATGGGTCTTATATTCTCTATGGTGATATTGCATTTGTTCCTAGACATAATTTGAGGTGCAGTGGTTGTAGGTGCGCTCTTGAGAGTATCTTTGGGTATGGTAAAAAGGTTATACAATGATTGGCTGTCCAGGCGCATGATGTAATGTTAAGCAGGGAAATGTCACAGTTGGCGTCGGCGAGCCAATCCAGAGTTCTGCCTTTGGAATGTGTAGGCTTATCGATACGTTGTGTGAGACCTAATTGGGTGATAGTGTCATTGAGCAGGGAGGCGTTTGCATCGTTAGGGTCGTGTAAACCTAAATTGAGGTCACCCATTAGAATAATTTGTGAGCCTGGTTTAGATGGGAAATGTCCTCCTCGAAGGAGGTGATGGCACCAGGGGGTCTGTAAATAAGGTGAAGTAGTATAGTCTGGGTGTTGGATAGTGGGAGTTTGATTGAAAGAAGTTCATCAGGGGGTAAACCTGAGTTGGATACTTCTCTAATGTTTGAATGAAGGCCACACCGCCCCCAATCCCGGAGGTTCTATCTGCCCGGATAATGGTGTAGTTCTTTGGGATAGCGATCGAGAGTGCGGGACCAGCAGCGGGATGTAGCCATGTTTCAGTGACAGCAAGGAAGTCAAGGTGATTGGTGGTGATCAGGTCAGCAATATCAGGGGTGTGTGCCACTAAGGAACAAGCGTTGATGAGAGCGCCGTTGATTGTCTTGATGGCAGTGGAGGTTAGATCTCCTAGGGGGGAAATCGGAAGGCGTAGAGAGGCAGTGGTCATTGAATGTGTCGGTATGTGCCGCTGGAGGCACCAAGTTGTTATCCCTAGTGTGTAAGGTGAAGGTGCTAGGGGGCTAAGACTTGAAGCTCAATCGAGAACCTAGTCTTCCGTTTCTCAAATGAGTAGGGTATGTAATAAGTGGTGTGGGGGGGGTGGCGATCCATTCTGCAGATGACAGGGGTGATTCTAAGAAGGGGGTGACTGTGGTCGGTAAGACAGGTGACACTTGGTGCAGTATGGCAGGTCGGAGGTTAGAAGGTAATATGTTATGGAATAGTGGGAGAATAGTGGCCATTGTGAGTGTTACTCTTCTTAGAGTGGCCATGACTGGTGGCTGAGCAGCTAGTTAAAGTAAGATAGGGTTTTTAATATGGGATAGATAATCAGATAATGAGAAGGACTCCCAGGCTGGCAGGATACAATGAGTCAGTATTAGGCAGCTAGGCCAAGTAGGCTGCAATAGGCAGACAAAAGGCTACTAGGTCAAGGCAAGATGCCGTGGGTGGACAAAGGGTCACTCAACCAGGCAAAAAGCAGTAGGCCAACAATGGGTGATAGGCAATCAGAGATGCAATAGGCAAACAATGGACCACTAGGCCAGGTTAACAATAGGCCGCTAGATAGGCAAAATGCGACAGACAAATAATAGTCTGCTAGACAGGCAAGATGCAGTAGGCAAATAATAGTCTGATAGACAGACAAGATGCAGTAGGTGAATAATAATCTGCTAGACAGGCAGAATGCAGTAGGCAAATAATATTCTGCTAGACAGGCATAGTGCAGTAGACAAATAATATTGTGCTAGACAGGCAAAATGCAGTAGGCAAATAGTATTCTGCTAGACATGCAAAATGCAGTAGGCAAATAATAGTCTGCTAGACAGGCAAAATGCAGTAGGCAAATAATAGGGCAGGCCTTGAGCTAAGGCGGACACTACAGGAACGGTGGTGTTATACTGTCGATGCCTGTGTAATCTAATGTGTTTTGCTATAGGGTTTGAATGTTAGGATATTGGGCTCAGACATTTCAGTACAAACGGCTGATAAATAATAATGGCCGCGGGGTGACGGTACCTCGTAAGGGGGGAGCTAGCGAAAATGAGACAATATAGTTAATAGTGCGATCGAAGCCAGGGATAATAAGAGGGACAGTATTTACTTGGGTGCAATGACAATGTTGGAATAGAGAAGTGCCAGACATGAGTGGATATACTTGATGCAATTTACAGAGTAGTCGTAGAGTCTAACATTCATTGGTCAGGTAATGCTTACCAGGTGGGCACTGGTGATAGGAATAGAGTCCTCACGCTCCAGTGCGCTAACAGAGGTGCCAACAGGGCCTTATCTCGGCGGGCCTTTGCAGAGGCGGTGCGGCGTCCGCCTGCCGGCGGAAGTGCATGGATTAAATAAACAGAACGTTGCTTAGCAGCGCCACACTAGCCTCCATTACAGGTCGGGCGGCCATTTTCAAAACAGGCATCAGGTTTGGAATGAGGATAAAATGCTGCTAATGATCCGTGTCGTCGGATAGTTGTGCTAGTGAATGGGACAGCATGGAGAAATATACAAGCGGGCATCATGCCCAGGAGGAATTTGAATCAACGTACTGTGGAGGAAGATTCCCTGGGAAACCAGCTGACTAGCTGCAACATTGCTGCTATTCTCTCGGCGGAAGGCTACACCCTGGGAATGTGTCTAGTTATGCTCCTAGAAAGAGAACAGTTTGCGCAGGTGTGAGTGCTGACTTGGCTTAGTTGATGGAGAAATGTAACCTTTTTAGAGTTGCCTGGTTGTTTCCTTGTTTTTCCTTTAATCAGCCAGTCGTCAAGGTATGGAAATATCTTTATTCTGGTCTGCATGAGAGGTCTTGCCACCGGAGCGAGACACTTTGTAAAAACCCTTGGGGCTGACTTTAATCCCAAAAGGAGCATGCAGAACTGGAAGTGCATGTCCCCCACTGCGAACCTGAGGTGGCGCCTGTGAGCTGGGTGTATGGGGATATGGAAGTACGCATCTTCCAGATTGAATATAGCCAGGATGTCTTCTTTGTTTAGTCAAGGTAAGACCTGTTGAAGTGAGGTCATTTTGAATGTTATTATTCACACACGCTTGTTCAGAGTCCTTAGGTCTAATATTGAGCGACACTGTCCATTTTTCTTCTTGACCAGGAAGAAACGTGAATAAAATCCTTTCCCCCTTTGGCTTATCAGTACCATTTCTATGGCCGCTTTCTGAAAAAGTTTGTCTATCTCCAGCTTGAGTTGTGACAAGTGGTGCATCCTTGTTGATTGTTGAAGAGAACACAATAATGTGGATAAGCTGCAAGCTAATATCCTGCACATTACGCCATTCTGTTACTGCAAAGGCTTTAATCTGTCAAACATTCAATGCTTGGAAATTCAATTTTCTTTCTTGCAACAGCTTGGTGTGATGATGGAGTGGAAAGAGCCAATTTCATCTGGGGGAGAGGCTTTGGCAGGCTCATCTATGTCTAGAGGTTCCCAATCCGCTGTAACGTAGTAATCAAACTCCTCTGTGTGAGTACTGGTGTCTGTGTGAATTGGCTCCTCTGCCATGGGTGGCAGGGCCCCTAGCACAGACAGAGGGGTAACAGTTACCCTAGGGGGCGGTGTCGGCTGAGGCCGAGGAGACCTTGGCGGACCCCTGGCTGGACCAGGCACAGGAGTGTGCAGGGTGGTTAGGATGTACAAGGGCATGTCCCTCGGTGCAGGAGCGGGTGCAACTGGCACAGGAGGAGCAGGAACTGGGCCTGAGCCCCATGGGGGGAGGCTAAAAGGCCTGGAAGGCTCACAGGTCACTGACCCCTCATGAGGCCTGGGCAGAAAGGGGTCGAGCTCCCCATGGCCGCCTTCCTGATCTGAATCAAAATCTTCAGGCAGTTCTCCTCAGAACTGGTGTAGATGGCTGGTGATCTCTGGGGGGACCTCGTATAAGCCAGAGTGAGGAGGAGAACAGCCTTGGTGGGTCTGGACAGGAAGTCCGTAGCTGGAGGCATTTCTCTCACCAGATCAGAGTCCCTCGGCAAAGAGGCTATGACAGGAGGCTACAGAGCAGGAATAGGTGCAGGCGTCCAAGGGATCGGAGTCA
The DNA here is from genome assembly GCF_040938575.1 of Ambystoma mexicanum. NCBI lineage: Eukaryota > Metazoa > Chordata > Amphibia > Caudata > Ambystomatidae > Ambystoma > Ambystoma mexicanum. Next base: position 1,266,271,780 of record NC_090925.1, on the reverse strand, counting down.
GGACCGTTGACGGAGGTCTAGGAGGCAGAGAGAACCTGGCCGTGTTGACCATTGTGGAGGTAAAGATGACGGTCGATGAACCTACCAATGCAGCAGCCACCGAAGGAAGACTTGTTTTTGCTGATTTAGGGCCTCATCACGAGTCTGGCGGTAACCCTTAAATGCGGCGGTAGCGCTATTACCACCGCATTTAAAGGTCTGCCAGATCATGGCCTTGGCGGGTTTCCCCCCCGCTTGGAGCTGGGGGGAAATCCGCAGCAAATTTGCCGATTTTCGGCGCTATTACCGCCAGCGGGAAATCCGGCGGCGGTAATAGCGTGAAATTTCCCCATTGGGCCCAATGAGGAATTCTGGAATGGGCCCAATGGGGAATGGGCACTAAACGCTCCGCCAAACCCGTGATCCGACACTAATAGCGCTGGGGGGTTTGGCGGTAGGGCTAACACCACCGGCGGTAATACCGCCGGCGTTACTGCCCAACTCGTGATGAGGCCCTTAGTCTTCATCGCCGGGGTGCTTGTCGATGGTCCTGCTAGATGAAGTTGTTGACAGGGCTTGCGTTGATGACGATAGAGCCAGTAATGAGTCCTTAGACGATCTGCTCTTCGATCTGTGCTTGGATGACAAGGTTAGCAATTTCCTTGTGGAGGAAGGTAACCTGCTAGCCTTCAACGGCAACCGACACTTCTCAGAACCTGGTGCCGCAGCCGCGGAGACCGTTGACGAGGATGTTGATGGAGCGTAAGATTTCGCCTTCTTTTGGCTTTTCACAGAGGAAGCATCCTCAATAGACTTCTTAGAGAGATTACGCTCAGTGGACCTGCCAACCCTGGACTGCACCAGGTTGCCGTGTCAGATGCCTTCCCTTCCTCGATCTATGCCACCAACCTCCGGTGGCAGTCCTTCTTAGTCTTCAAAGAAAACAATTGACAGATGGAGCATACGTTTTGCGTTGTGGTCGGTATGAAGACAATAAAGGCACTGCAGGTGCCGATCCTCGATGAAGATGTTCTTCAGGCCGCAGCTTTCACATGTCCTGAAGAGGCATTTCTTCGTGGCATCCACCAAAGTCGAGGTATAGGCCCAAGCCTGGGCCTGCTGGCGGAACGGGCGGAAGATCCGACGGTGGATTGAGGATGTTCGCTGACAAAGGGTCCCTGATGCCAATATTCGCTGTGTGATGGTTGATGATGAAGAGATGGAGTATTTCTTTTTTTTAAAACTGCAAAAAACGATTTTTGAGGACCGAAGCACGAAGACTCCCAACACTAGAAACATTTGGTAAAATCTGAAGATGGCCACCAGGGGTGGAGCTTAGGAGGACGAGTGTCATTGGCTGGGGGCAGTATGACCCAAAGGACACTGACAGGCTATAGAGGAGACAAGCAGTTTAAGTTTAAAGCTAAACTGCTTTCTTTTTACCAAGGATTCCCAGACTGATTTGGAATACTCATGAACATGTGAATCCTTACAAGACCTCATGCTGGAGAACTTGTATTCCCTGAATCTGCAATGATTTCTTTATATTTTCCGCCAGGGACTCCAAGGTCAGGGTGAAAAAGGCACAGACAGGGAACATCCCTGCCTGGTTTCCCACTGTAAACCAAAGGGGGAGGAAGTCTTCCCATTCATCACCACACAAGCCCTGGCATCAGAGTACAGTGCCCCCTATGCCTGTACAGAATATTTTCCCGAAGCCAAATTTCCTTACTACCTCGCAGAGAAAACCTCAGTTTTCCCACATCAAAGACTTTCTAAGCATCCAGCGTGAGCATCACAGGGTCCCCACTTCTCCCTCTGGCTAATTCTATTAGGCTTAACGTTTTCCACAAAGTGTCAGCTCCCTGTGACCAACTGATCCGAGTGCACCAAGTTTGGCATTAGCCTCTCAACCCTGGTGGCTAGCCTTCTTGTGAAGATCTTCTCATCCATGTTCAGTAATGAGGCCGGCCTGTATGAACCACACTTAGTTGGGTCCCTTCCCTCATAAATAACAGAACAGTGCTTCATGGGATGAAGGAGGGGGTAAGCCAGTTTCAAGTATATAGTTAAATAATTTCATCAAACAGCGCCATTGTGTACTGTTTCACACCCAATATTTTACCTCAAGTTCATGCCAAGCTTTCATGTAAATAAATGCTATGATCTGACATCTTTTTCGAATTCACAAATAAAAGCACAGGGTTTGCATGCACTGAACATTCAAAAAGATGTAATCTTCCACATGGACAGAACTAACAAGCATACCACACGAGGAACAGAGGCTACTCTCGCATTCTTAAGTAGCATTTGCCTAGACACAATATGCAGAGTTTACACAAGGTCATGAACTATTATTTCATACATAATCAAGCCAGAGCATATTCACAGGTGTGTCAAGCAGTGCTAAAACCTTTATTTTGAACAGTACCCCACCTTAACAGTTTTACACTGCATGTTAATCTATGCATACCCCAGAATACAAACATGAGATACCCAGAAATGGTCTTTCTGAAGCTTGTATCAGTTTAGAATTACATGTGCTCACCCAGCCTCCTGCTGCCAGGCACACACAAGGAGAGGAACATATGCAGGCAAAAACTGCACTGTACATATGTAGTTGGGCATATACATTTAGATGTACAAAGCTTAAAATACTCTGAATGATGTAAAGGTCACACCGCACAGAAAACAATCTAAATTAATCAATTTGAAGCTCATTGTGGCTATCTGCACATGTTTATAGATAAACCCCTATCAACATATTTTACTTTGGCGGTAAACAACTTTCAGTACTCTGGCCAACCACTAGATGGCAGATTATATACCACGTCAATCTGAAGAGAGTCACAAACCCCAGCCCCAGTCACAAGCTTGATAAGACCTTCCTCGCACAGAGTCCTCCATATTTAAATAGTATCTTACAGCTAGTATATGGCATGGTTAAGTCAAATTGTCTATGGAGTTTTTTTGGGGGGGGTAACATTTCACAGATGGGGAGCTGGTGCAAGTGGATCTAGGTCACCTGGCCTAAGCTCCACCCACCTGGTGCCTTCCTGCCTGCTGCTCTTTTTCACCACTTATCAAGCCCCGCCCCCCTGGTGCCTTCCTGTTTGCTGCTCTTTTTCACCACTTAGCAAGCCCTTCCCACCTGGTGCCTTCCTGTTTGCCGCTCTTTTTCACCACTTAGCAAGCACCACCCCCCTGGTGCCTTCCTGTTTGCTGCTCTTTTTCACCACTTAGCAAGCCCTGCCCACCTGGTGCCTTCCTGTTTTCTGCTCCTTTTCCCTACTTAAGGAGCCCTCCAGCCTCTTTTCCTTTGCAGATGGGGAGCAGGTGCAAGTGGATCTAGGTCACCTGGCCTAAGCCCCGCCCACCTGGTGCCTTCCTGTTTGCTTCTCTTTTTCACCATTTAGCAAGCCACGCCCACCTGGTGCCTTTCTATTTGCAGCTCTTTTTCACCACTTAGCAAGCACCACCCACCTTCTTAGCCCTGCTTCTTCCTTCCTGCTCCTAACTATTAGATCAAGGGCGTGTCTCGCCCGGGCGTCCTAAGCGAAGAGCAGACGAAGAAAAGGGGAATTCCTGTTTGGACCAAGAGGACCCAGGGCCCGACCCCCTGCTCAGACAGCAGGTAGGCATGCAACAACATGTGTTACTCGCTTTGGTCCCCCCGTGATGTTCCCTCGTGCCCCCCATTCTCCCACACAGGTGTTGGTGTTACCTGTTTTGCTTGATTCTTCTACCCTGCTCCCCCCTCACCCCACTCAAGCCTATTTCTGCAGGAGTCTGTCCTGATGCATTCTGGTTTCACCATCACTGTCTTGTGGACAATGCTGGATTTGACTTTTATGGACTTCATTCATTCATGGTGCGTCACCCTTTCTCAACTCTCATGTTGAACTTCTTTTGCATCTTGTACTCATGGTGGCCCTGAATCATGCTGTTCCCATCTTCATCTTGTATCCTGGCTTGCAACATTATGTGTTACTACTGACTTCTGCAATTGTATTCACTCTCCCCTCTTGCTTCTCCACTCTTTTGACTCCTAACTCTCTGTTCTCTCTTCCTTTCCCTTCTCCCTTTTCCTATCTCTTCCCCTTACTTTCTTCTATGCACTTACTCTATCAGAATTGTCCCTGGACCTAGTATGATAGCAACCTCGTCTGTCTCCTCCTCCCTCACCTTACTGGTTTTTTTCCTCCCCAACCCCCCTCCGGCACTATCTGAAATGTCGTCAGGCCTAATATGATAGTCGCTTGTTTTGTTGCTCCCCTACCTTTCTGCACCCCTCTCCCTCACCTCTTGTTTTTTTTTCCGGCTCTACCAGAAATGTCGTCAGGCCTAGTACGGTAGTCGCCTGAATGTTTCCATTTCCTTCCCACTCTCCCCTCCCTTCCTTACCTATGTTTTAGCTATTGTACTATCTGAAATGTCGTCAGGCCGAGTACGATAGTTAATTTCACATCCTTACTGTTCATGGCCTGTAAGAATGTCATTGTTTTTTCCCTTGTTCCCTCCCTTGCCTTGAAGCGCTTTGAAACACATTGTGTATAGGCGCTATATAAATAAACTATCATATCATAAACTATTATAATCATAATAACTTTTGAACGCTTCCTTGAAAATTCTGAAAAATCCAAAAAATAAAACTTGGATGCATCCACTCCAATGTGGAACATTTCTGAATTTTTCATAGACTACTTCATATTTTTGTAAACGTTTCAATTGCTTTGTGAACCACTTTCAACCCCGATCTGAAAATGGAAATAAAATGTTGGCCCAAATATCCTAAAAATGACTGCTTTGATTGTTGGCATGCACCTACATCTCAACAAGATTTGGTGCACTAAATCAAGCTACCCATTTTTGAGATATTCAAGTTTTAAGATTTCTATATCTATCACGCATGCACAGAATGAATGTTCATCTTTTTAAAAAAAAAAATTATTATTGATGTAGCTGAAATAAATCGAAGAAATCCATCCTGCAATTAGACCGACTTGCAAAAAAAAGTGGGAAGCAGAAATCCAAAAGGTTACCGTTTCACGTAATCTATAGAAAGGAAGAAGTCTCCTCTCTGAAAAAACAATAACGCTCCAGTCCAGCCACAACCGACTAACAAGGTCAGTGGAATGTCTGCATGGTAAACTAAGAAGCCTCAATATATATGAACTTTGCCAAAAGAGTTGTTTTAGAGCTGCATTTTTTTTTTTTAAATTGTCATGCAATAGGTCTGCCCAAGATCAGTCACTAACACACATTCCGTACTTGTCTCATTTACTTGACAGTATTTGACAAAATTGTGATAAATTGGCGACTCATTGAACTGCCTGTCAACCTGCTAAAGAAATCAACTGTCCTGATGAGGGCTACACTAAAAACAGCAGAACACCAGGGATGGTGTTGATGTAATCCGTTTGCAAAACATATGTAGACATCCTTTAGACATCCTAAAAACTTTGTCTATTTTCTGTAAAAAGGACATTTAAAATGTCTTCATTTACAGTTTGTTCCCCCTAGAATGCAATGCGATAACATTCTAAAAGAATCATGTTGGTGTGATAAATGATTTAATTACAGTCACTAATGCCATGAAGCATTGGACCTTTTCATTTTTAACTATTTACTTTAATGTATGAGGTGTCTTCTGGAAAGCACCCACTACATGTTTGTGTATTGAATAATTTGATTGAAATGTGTTTTTACATTGTTCACTTAACTGGCAATTCTTGTTTCATATAACATTTGGATACATGAAATAGATAATCTATCCTAATTTCCCCTGACCAGTTTTCAAGGTGGACCGGGAGAGGGGTAATTGAGTAGTTTGTTCTGGTTTGTGAGTATTCAAGGATACATCTTTGCAGGCAATTGCATGCACAATGTGAAACCGCCATTTCATTATGAAAGTGTCAGTTGATAAAAACACATGATCAGCCAGGATTCCCAATACATTACCATATCTGAAAGCCAATATACACTTCCTAAATAGTGCCACCACTTGCCAAGTATATTTCATATGAAGCAAAATAAGGCCAAGTTCATGTCGGACCAATGGAAGTGCAGTACAGTTAGGCAGGTTACGGACTCCTCGCCAGTATTTGCCCTCCAACAAGGACCAAAATCTTTCCGGCAATACAGATCGGGTTTCAGCTGCAGAGAGCAGGATTGGTGTAGCTTTTTGCAGGTAGTATGTCAGGGCGGGAGCAACTGAAAATCTGCCATATTTCTGTTGAATCATTTTAGGCTGTTGTATGGCTGTATTTACTTTGTCTGTCAATAGTTGTTTATACATTTGTGCACCACCCTGACTTACTATTTGGACATCCAAATAGATATACATTTTGACTAGTTGTAAGCTCGTTCCTCTAAGGGTCCAGATTTTATCTTTGTACGAACGCTTTCTTAGTGTGCCAAATGTCATAACCTTTGTTTTGTCAAGGTTAATTACCAAATGATTTTTCTGGGTGTACACTGCTAGCGCATCCAGCGCTCTCTGAAGCTCTTTTGGAGTCTTTGAAATTATAACCAAATCATCTGCATACATTAGGAAAGGATTATTTTTGTTTGCCAATTTCGGGGGATCAGTAAGTATATTGGCAAAGGAACATCTCACGTCAGAGAGGAAAAAAGTGTGCACCCTTGCCTAACCCCACAATGTGTTAATATTGGAGCAGAAAGTTTGCCATCGGCTGAGAGACTGACTTGAATGCTGTTATTTGTGTGTAAATCTTTGATAAGGGAGACAATATATTACGGGCAGCCTTGCTGAATCAGTTTATGAATTAATAATTCTCTCGAAATGGAGTCGAAAGCCGCTTTTTTTGATCTATGAACATCATATATAATGGCTGCCGCCTAGAGTAGTAAATTGAAATTAATTATGTTAATGTCATGAGATTTACACACGTTCCCATTCCGGACATAAAGCCTGTTTGTAAAGGGTCTTTTATACCAATGATTTGGGTCCATTTGTTAAAGTCCCTCAATATGAATTTAGAGAATAATTTCCCAAGGGCGTCCAATAGGGAGATGGGCCTGTAGTTATTCGCCAAAGAACGATCTCCCCTTTTAAAGATTGGAACAATAACTGCCAATAGCCAGGAGCAGGGTAACTTGTGAGTGGTAATAATTTGATTATAGATGTTGTCTAGGATTTTAGCCCAAATTTCTGGATGCTGTTTGAACACAAAATTATTGAGCCCATCGGGGCTAGGAGCACGAGGATTGTTGAGTTTAGAGATTTGAAAGAGAATGTCGTCCTCCTCAATCAAAAGGCCCTCATAATTAGATGACTCTAGGGTGAAATAGATAGTGTCCACCGTTAATCTCTGATACATGGTAGAAAAATGCGCTATCCAGTCGGACTCGTTGACACCATTGAACTGGACTGGTTTTTGCACTGTCGCTATATTAATGAGGGCCCATATTTGAGCAATGTTTTTGCATACAATGCCACTGAACATAACTTCACCATCTGTGTGCAACAATTGCATTTGATGCAACCTTATCCAGTTTCTACATTGACACTGAAGAGCATGTATCAGTTCATGCTTGTTTACACGGTTAAATGAGTCAATGAGCTTTTTGTTTTTGCACAAAAACGCCTTTTTTGATTGAACCATTTTGTCAAATTCATGACAAGGTTTAAATTGGACCTGAGAGGGTGATTGCACCTGCTCACGATAGCTATGTAAAAAGCATTTGTAGTCACCGGTGGCATGTACTCCATCACGAAAGCCATCACGAAAGCTACTTTGGATGTGCTGGTAAAAGGCTGACAAGGCCCGAGAGTTCCACGATAGGTGGGTTCAGGCGTTGTTCACCGTCATAGCTTGAGGAAAGTCTTTATAACTATAATGCGCCACCTCATCCTTAGCCACCCATACTAGATTTAACATGTTGTGGTCGCTATAAGTTTGAGAAATTATCTTGAAGCTCATTGCTGAATCAAACGTGCATAGGTCTACAAATGCATACTGGATGATTGAGGTACTTCCCCCTCTTTGCCAGGTTGTCTGCGGAGACGTATCACCCGGGAGGGACCCATTGCACATCAGGAGCCCTCGTTCTTTTACCAAGAGATACCATCTTATACAGGATAAATTATATTTGGAATTGTTTTCTGGTAATAACTGTAAATTTAAGTCACCCATTGCTATGATATTGGTTATTTCTGATGACTCTGAGATGACATTTAACAAACTTTCCAAATCACAGAAAAAGTCATCATCAGAAATCCCCTTGGGGTTGCGATACATGTTCAAAATTGCAACCACCCTGCCTGGAAAAGTGAGCTTGGTCAATAATAGATAAAGATTGGGCGCAGCCCACCAGGTAAGAAGCCAATTTCTATAGTTTCTGATCGCAACTATCAAACCAGACGATGGGCGTCCACTAGGGGCTGATTTGACAGCATGGAAAACAGTATGGTCTTCCCAGAAGAGCTTGTCTACTATCCATATCGCTTACAAAATGATGATGTCATAGATCGCTAGGAATGACGCACTTCCCCCTAATAAATGGGAATGACTACTTCTATTTTGCTCAGTTCTTGGTTATAAATCAGTATTTTGCACGGCCTGGCACATCGAAGTATGTTTTAGCGCCCTGCTGTTGGTCGGGTTGACCTCCCTAGAAATTTTGTTTTGCAGACTGGGAATCTCTGGCTGTTTAAAATTGGTGCCTAGATTTAAGTGCCCCTCAGAATCAATGGAGAACGGATCTATGGCCAAAAGAAAACCAAGTGCAAAGATATCCATCCTGGCTTGCCAAAGGGGGCGTTTCTCACAAAGTTAGATTGTACACATATTCTAGCAATGGAACTGTCATCATCCTGGACAAATTCAACCTGATCAATATCTGCAGATGTAATATCTTGTAAAGTACTAACCTCTTTACAAATTGCCAAAATACTGATTCTATTCATGGTGTAAGAAGCAAATGGCGCAGGGCGACACTTGATAATGAGCCGATGGAAATTAGCACGCCTCTTATTGGCAATATTGGTTCCTACCGGCCTATTTGTCGCTTTTTGGGGCTCAACTGTTCTTTGTTTATTGTCTGGGTCTTGATTCCGATGTAACAGAACTTGACTCTGTCTTGAAAGTTGGATCTCAGCAAGGGATAATGCATCAGCACCCAACTTCCGGGATTCCTGGATGGCTCCAGACTGACCGAAATAGTTTTTGACAGCTTTGGCAATTTGCTCTTCAATCTGCCAGCTGTTGTGCTGTTGCACAGCTTGTATTTCAGGAGGCACATTTGGATGTTGAGGGGTAGCAACAATTTGTGGGTTCCTTGGAGCATCACACTTTCCAAGCGTGTCCGACAATTCAGACCTTCCGTGTAATTTTGACATGTGTCAGATTGAGCCATCAAGGAGCCCTGTGGTATTGGAATAAGCTTTCCCACTTCAAGAATATAGGACAATACTTGTGTTTGCATATAATCTTGAGCATTTACTAACATATGCCTGTCTCTGTGGAGCGTGAGCACTTACATACTGAGACTGTAAATTTGGCTCCCCTACAGGGACCATCAAGGGTACCGGAGACTGCCTTTCCCCATTAGCAGCAGCACTTACATGTTGAGACTGTAAATTTGGCCCCCCTACAGGGACTACCAAGGGTACAAGAGGCTGCCTTGTCCTATTAGCAGCCCACATTTCTTGCAAATCTAGATACTTTTGTATGGAATTCCTCAATTTGCGCTCTTACATCTGCTAAAATAGAGACCTGGCATGCATCTGGTTCAGCAACCTTCACCTCCTCCTCTGACTTATTAATCATAACCTGATAAGATTCAGTCTCAGGTGCAGTCAAATTCACAAAGGAAATGGATGCGATAATCTAATTAAGAGGTTGATAATCTTCTATCTCATTTGGTTGAGGAACAACCATTGCCATAGTGGTGGGTGTACAAAATGGTTTCTTAGGTTTGGGAGCCCGTAATGTAGGCCTGGAGTTCGTTTGAGGGTCTAGATGTTTTATCAGTTGTTTGATGTTCGCTCTCGCTCGTAAAGGTAAAGCCTTTTGGTTTTTCGTTTTTTTGAGCATACTAAATTGCTCGACCCCTCTTGTTGCTCTCACTTTCTCTTGAAATAATTTGTATGGAGCCTTTGTGTTTTGGACAGGCTCCTCTGTAGGGATAGTGACCAACACAGAGGCTCCACACTTTAGAGACACCCCATGTTTTTGAACAGGTACTGGTTTAAATGAACCTACTGGTTTTGAATTCGGGCTAATAACAATTCTATCAGACAGGTTACTGCCATAGTTCATTACATGCACCTGCGAAGAGTCAATTGGCATGTCAGACAAAGTATCAGGTGGTAACAGGTTGCCAGTTGCAGTGATAACTTGCTCCTTCAAAGCTGACAGGCTGTCAACGTCAATAGAAACCTGCACAGGTAAGGCATCAACAAAAACACCCTCATTCACACACTTGCTAGTTTTCCACTTAACTGGGAAAAAATCTTCTGCAGCAACATTTCACTCATCCATCTAGCAATTTGATCTATTTGTTTGGCCTGTGCCGTAATCTTAGAGTCTAATGTCTCAAACAATTTTACAAGCATGGTTGTAGTCGTATTTATTGCGTGTAAAGTGATTTCAAAAAGCTTGGATGGTGGTAGAACCGGAGTATGTTTATTGGAAGCCGTCCTCCGAGACACTTGACATGCCATTGCCAGCACTGCTAGTGACATATGGACTGTGTGGATTGAGTCATCAAATAAGCTAGGAAACTGATAGAGACTATTCCCATCTGTCGTTATGGAGGAAGATGAAGCAATGAGGGAAATGTCTTCAGCACAGAAGCTGCAGTTGTCTGTCCGCATGCCTAAAATACATTTTGAAATAGGCGGCTCAAAATTACCAACATTGTCAACTGGAGTCGCAATAGCTACCACCTCACTTATCTTGGAAATTGTCAGTGGGTTAGCACCACTTGCGCCCTCTTTGCCAGCAAGCGACTCCTTAGAGCGTGACACATTTAAGTGTCTCGCTGGTGACGTAGCCAGTTGGCCTTCAACTGTGAATAGTTGTGTGTCAGTGATTGATTTATTTTCCAAAGCACCAACTGGTTCCTCAATAGTGAGACCTACTTGGTCAGGTAGTAGTTCCATTGCTCCAAAGGAAGCCACACACACGGGTTTGCAATAGTCGCGGATATCACCCGCGCACAACTTTTTGTCACTGAAGTCGAAAACGTTGTCTACCCTTTTGCATTTCAAGACGCTGGTCGAGGACTGGCTTAATGGAGTGGACTTAAGAGTCAACGATGTGCTTGAGATCTTCAAGGACTTGGGCATATCAGATTTAAGCGAGTAACATCGGGAGGCCATTTTCACTGTTCTGCCCGCTATCTGGACAGTGTAGGAAACGTGTGGCTGGCCTCAGCGAAGTGGATTTCGCGTTGCAGTCGTATACAGTTCACCAAGCCAAAAACGGAAAGCAGCTCAAAGAGGGACTAGGCCCGCAGGCACTGCAAATCCATATAAATGAAAGCTGGCTTAGCAGAAAAGAACATACGTTTCATCCAGGTTAAAGAGTAACAGGCAGGTGTCTCACCCGTTATCTGATTAGAAGAGGAAAGTGAACCGTGTGCTAGACAAGAACCGCTGCAACAGCCCACTCATGGGGACGAGCCCCACAGTTGTGGACGGGCGACGTGGGCACAACAAAGCAGTTGCAGTACTCGTGTCTCAGAGAGACTTACAGTTAATGATATTATTATGGAACGGGCGAGCCCACACACTTCAAAGTCTGATGCTGATGGCTGTGCCCACAAACTTCAAAGTCTGATGCTGATGGCTGTGCCTTCACCTTACGTTTGGCAGCAAAACGTTAGAAGGGGGCTAGGAGAGGACAGCTCTTACCGCAAGGTACAAGTTGGAAGCAGACGGCCGCCTCACACCGATACACCGGACACCAGACACACACTATGAGCACACCGCACAGTGGTCCTTGCATGCGTGGTGTTGAAATGTTGAAATAGTCTGAAAGAAAGTTCACCACAATAAGAAAGTGGACTTAGCGTGCTGTCAGGCAAATCCTTTGGTAGTCGCAGCAAAGAACAGAAGCATCTTGCTCCAGTAACACCAGACACACACTACGAGCAGACTGCGCCTTTTATACAAACTATACATGTTGAAGATGTACACGCTATACATGTACAGTATTACACATATGAAAACACGACATCAATGACAGGACTACCTGACATGAGCTTTCATATGAACAAGGCAAATGGGAGCTGTATGTTTCAAACATGTACAAAATGAAAACTATCCAGCTCCTAAGCGTATAAAAAAAAAAACTCGCAGCAAACTTTAGCACTGGTTTATTGTGAGCTTATATGCATTTAATACATATAGGTGTACTGTACATGGGCAGAATGTATGTACATCTGTTATATGAACTTCCCATATATGTGTAGGACATGTACATTAATATATGTATGAAAACTGACAGTCAGGACAGACTGTCAATTTACATATGTATATGAAACGTATAGAAGATGTAAACTGCATATATGTAGGAATTGTACACCAGATATGCCTCCTAACTCACTGAAATAAAACCTCAATGTAATGTGATATTTCATATGTATGGGTGGTGTACAAGATATGTGCATTTCATATGGCCTTACGGCAAACCCTCATATGCCATACACTCAACCCATAAAAAGTAAATCCCACACTTCTACTCCAGACACTCGTATGCCAGACACGCACATACCAAACACTCATGTGCCATTCGTAAGTGAAACACTCACATGCCCAATGCGGTTCAGTTATTCTCGATACATTCAGATGAAATACATATATGGCATACGCCATAGACCCCACAAAAAACTCTGTAAACTTAAGTATTTATTTTATTTCAGATAGTAGGAATAACAACTTTAGGGTTTAAACATTCACTACATAACACTACAAATCCAACCTTAACACGTTAGATCGTGTATTTAGTGAGTATACCTCAAAACGTATTTTTGCTATTTGTAGATTTTAATGTTTGCTAGAGTAACAACTTATTTTTTTTCAAATATAGATCTTCCAGTGCCAGCTCCCTTCAGAAACGATCAGCCACCCAAGGGTTACCATGCAGCTCTTTTTAACTCAAATGTGCACCTATGACACCAGATGTTATGTACATATGGAGCTATTCACACCCTGTGAGCTCAGGTCCAACTTTTTCCCTAGCCCTCTGCAGAACAGCAATCAGTGAATAAGCTATCCAACATGAGGGTGAGGAGGGGAGGGATATGAGTAATCTGCAGAACGAAGGACTAACCCATCAGAACATTTCTGAGAGGTAAGAAACTTGTTCTAATAGATTCCTGAACCTTGGAGGATCACGGGTAGCAAGAACCAACACAGTCCAGAAAAATATGGTGCACCAACCTCCAAAAACCTGTGTCTTGACCAGACAAGGACTCCAGGTAGTAGTGTTTGGCAAACGTGTGCAAGGAAGCACATGTAGCTGCCTGACAGATGTCAAAAACTGGGACAGCTCTCTGGGAGCTCGGGGCTCACTGCACCAGGGTTCTGGCAGCTGCATCTGCCCTTCAGGTGCAGTGAGCCCGAGCTTTCAGGCACGTCCATCCTAGCCAGATCATAGTACTACTAAACCAGCAGTGATGCCAATCATAAGGGTGAAACCGGCACATCCTGGCAGGAATGCATTTATAAAGCAGTATGGGTTGAGTGCAGGCTATCCTCTTCAGGCGGGCTGTGAACTAGCATTGAAGCAGTGCAAACAATAGCACTGTGGTACCAAAATAAAACAATTTCCAACAAAGGTTCTTTAAAAATTGTTTATGGAAGTTTTCTCCTGGCTATCTTGCTTCTATGGTTACAATAATAATTCTAATACTGTGGTTAGGGAGATACAGTTTCGCTTTTATTAGTGAATTAGTGATAGTGATGAATTGCTTCTCGTATTACATTGATAAGTGTCATATACACTAGACGTTAATTGTACGTCTTGTTTGTCAGCCGACACGTGTTTCGACCCATAGGGTCTTTGTCAAGCTTCTTGAGCCCCCTGTGGGGTCCTGGTTCCGTTAAGGGTTCTGTCCTGTGAGCAGGCGTGGCTCCTATTGGGCACTCTAAATGCAGCTTCAATGCTGTGTCTGTAGCATCGAAGCTGCATTTAGAGTGCCCAATAGGAGCCATGCCTGCTCACAGGACAGAACCCTTAACAGAACCAGGACCCCACAGGCGGATCAAGAAGCTTGACAATAGCCTTGATAAAGACCCTATGGGTCGAAACACGTGTCGGCTGACAAACAAGACGTACAATTAACGTCTAGCGTATATGACACTTATCAATGTAATACGAGAAGCAATTCATCACTATCACTAATAAAACCGAAACTGTATCGCACTAACCACAGTGTTAGAATTATTATTGTAACCATAGAAGCAAGATAGCCAGGAGAAAACTTCCATAAATTACTTACCAACCTGGGGTACTGGCTAAACCCCAACAACTCCTGTGCTCTTGCAAATATCAGAACAATTTATTAGACTCGGATTAGAGCAGAGCTCAGCACAGGCTAGTTCCACACCTAGAGCCAACCACGACCCTTTCTTTAAAAATAGGCTCTTTAAATTAAACTAACAAACTAATAAAGACACTAATGACTGACAACTGTAAGGGAAAACAAAGAATGCAGACTTTGGAATTCAGGGGCACAGTCCTTGCAGATTTGCCATTGTGTTTCTGGTGGAGTCCGTGGGAGCTGGTGTTGGTGCCTCAGCCCCCCTTAATACTCCCCCTTCGAGGACCCAGAGAATGATGTCCATGAAGACCACGCAGGGGAGTGGGGTCGGCTTATAACTTGTTTCACCCTCAGCTGTACTGTAAAGTGATTAGACAGTAAGATGGAGGGCCCTGGTGAGCAAAGGACTAGCTGCAACTATTTGCCGAGTTGCGGTGTGGTGGGGACGTGAGGTTTGGAGGTTGCAGTATTCCAACCGGAGATCCACAAGCAGGCCTGCAGCAGATTAATTGCTGGCTGGATCAGGGCCAGCTGAATAATAAAGTAGTGAGAGGAAGATGGCTACAACGTACTCGGAGTGACACCGTTGAGTGCCGGAGGAGCGGTGTGCAGACTGGCCTCACTTCGGAGTTTGGCTTCGGCGGAATTACGCTACATGACTGCCCATGGGACCCGGAGTAAGCCGCTGAAAGCACGGCTGTGTGGCGACACCAGAAGAGTGCAAGATGGAACTGTAGCTGCATACATATATGAGCGGACTGAACGGATCTCTGCATTTCCCGCACTGGAATAGACACAGGCATCAGGAGGACTGAGGTGCCAGCAAGCGGAGCGCTGGCGCAGAAGGTCCGAGGACGTGGTTGGGGCCTGTGCGGTATGGACGCAGCTCCTCTACCTGGAAGCACAAAGAGACTGCCCCCACCAGTGCGGACCCTGGGTATAAGCGGTGTAGACATCGGAAGTGCCGCGGGCAGCACCGATAAGAGGAGGCAACGGCTGAGGTGGTCATCAGCGCACAGATTATTGATGGGCAAACCAAGAAATATTGTGCTCTAATACGCACTCCCAAAGCAGGTCTGACTAATATCCAGACCACGCTGAAAGGAGATACAACGCTGAGCAGGCAGTGCAAGTGAACAGGCCCACACGGAGGAACAGACAGATTCAGGGAGAAATCCATCCGGTCTGCGACTTGAAGATTGAGGGTGCCCAGGCCTGCAGCCAGGCCACCGTAGTAGGAGTGCACAAGCGCCACTGGCTGCGTAGTGTTTTCCCGGGGGGACCTGGGAATATAGTGACACAAGGTTTGCGGAGCAGCGTGTGACCCTGAGACATCAACGGAGACCTAAGGGGAACGAAGAGGCCTGCAACACCTAGACACCAGAAACGCAAGGTGAGCCCGGTGCACGAAATGTTTGGAGGAGGCGGATGACCTATAAAGGGCAGTGGCCCATGGACAGGTGCACTGGCCCAGGAGGCTGGTGAGGTGTGCAAGTATAGAAGTACACCCTACCTCTCCCCCACAGAGGGTTCTGTTGAGCCTGTGGGGACCCACAGTTGGGACCACAAGAACACTGCCCTGGGTGGACGCCAGAGGTGGCACTGGACATGGGTGATGAGCACTGTATATGCTGGGGCAATGAGGTAGACACTACAATGTATCAGTGCGGTTGCGTGTCTGTGCAGTCAAAGTGCGGTTTTGGACCCTGGCAGGGAGTTGCAATACATGTATACTAAGAAGCCTGCTGGCTGTGATGCAATTGGAGGCAGGAGGCTGAGAATTAAAGGACCACAGGGAACTTGCAGTAGCTAGATATGGTCTGAGGATGTCGAGCCCATAGTACGATGGTATCCAACTGCGGACCTTAACTGAGAGCATGAGGAGGAGAAGACGAACAGCCCTGGAGTCTTGAACGCAGATACGTAGGATCAGCAAGAACCCCGTGGAGTATAACTTAGATGTTCCACATCATATCATAAGGAAGAAGGAAGGTACAATTGTTGATGCTGCACTAAGCAAGGCTGTGGCATGGGCAGGAGGTGAGGTCTCCAGCTACCATATCAACATATTGTGGCAACAAAAGCTGACTGCGTATTCTGGTAACTGCCAGCTATCCCTGCGTGACATTAGGGGGGTAACAATTAATGGGAGAAGCAGGAAGGACGCCCGGACAGTAAGGACTGGACCTAAGTGGCAAGGTATAGAGCTACGGTCGGACTGGAAGTAGGAGAACGTAGTGGCCCAGATCAGTACATCCATGACATCCAAGGCTAATAAGAGTAAAGGGAAACAGTCCTCGATAGACATATTTGCTAAACCTGCCCAAGCATCAGATGCTACTAAGGAAACAACCCCAGCGACCCAGGATGCAGAGGCCCCCAGGAATGGGGACCAGAAAATCCTGGAAGCCATAGCAGCTTTAAAGGTATTACAAACTTTGGGGGTTATTCCGACCCTGGCGGTAGGGGGTTAATGGCCCTGGTAAGAATGCCGGTGCCGTTAACCCCCTATTGCCCTATTACGAGGTCCCTTAGGGGGTCCCTCTAAGGACGGCTGGTTTTATCAGCCGCCCTTAGCGGGAGTCGCTAAGGTACCAGGGAGCAAATAACTCCTCCCCATTCCCATTGAGCCCATTGGGGGCTGAAATGGGAATGGGGATTGGTTTTTTGAATGGGGACTTACTGGGTCCTCCTAGGTTGGAATGACCCGGTAAGTCCCCAATCAAGGAACCCGGACTGATTTTGGAGGCAGCCATGGTGCTAATAGCACCAAGGCTGCCTCCAAACTCGGAATGACCCCTTTGTCTCTTTGGAATGGGTTACTTATTCGATTCAAGTGGAATAGGCTAAATTTACTTTTGAGTGGGCCTCGATTTTGAACTTTTTGCACAGAGAATATATGGAACAACATTGCCCGCAAAACCTATGCATTTTGGACATTCTCTGAAGTTTATTAAGGATAACTCTTCTTGTGTACGGGGGTAGTGGGTTTAAGGGGATTGTATTGGGGGAAAGTGGGAGGAAGCATATTCTGGGAAGGGAATGTACATTTTAATTTGTGTTTTGGATATGTGAAAACTCAATTAAAAAAATGTAAAAAAGCCTGTCGCTGCTAAGCCGCCACTGATAGCCCAGATTGAGCACTGGATGGCTGAGTCTGTAGGCAGACAAAGCCATTACAGGCTTCATTATTAAGTGGTCACAAATGTCTAACATGGAACACTAGAGGTCATCAGTCTTTTCTATGTAATCCAAAGGGCTTGCAAATGATTATGGCTGCTGATGTTTTTATCTTGCAGGAAACCTGGGCCTGCTATCCATTCTTGGTTGATGGTTTTTAAAGTGATATGCAGGGATGTTAGTGTTTCCTGTCGTGGCCGTCCAAAGGGGGGTTTGGCAGTGGATATTAAAGCCCATTTAAAGCTAAGTGAATTTTGGCTATTCCAAATGTCCTTAGTGTAATAATACAGACCTATCTTCTTCCTTTGGTAAAATCTTCCTTATTAACATATACCATCCTCCTGGGGGCACTGAGTCGATGAACCTCCAATCTTAAGTGGAAGATGTGACTGTTTTGGGGGACTTTAACACACACAGGGCCTCATTATAAGTCCGGCGGTAGCCGTGCGGGTAAAAAATCATTGAATAATTTTTTTTCCGGCACCCGCCAATGGGGACTTACCGGGGCAACTAGTCGGAATGCTGTTGACCCCCCCCATAAACTGCCACTTATTGGGATAGGCTGTGTTCACTCGGTCAGCATTGGACTGGCAAATTGCATATTTATGATTTGAAATATCTGGAAATCCAAGATCAAAATGGTAATAAGGCATCATAAACTTGGTCCAATGGTAAGCAGTATTCCAGATTGGATTATGTATTTGTTGGTCCAAAGTTGAGGGGATGCACCTCCGCGCTGGTTGCTGAGTTTAATTACATGAGTGATCATGCAGTAATTTTTTTGGTCAATCAACACTGGTGACACATAGCTTATTAATATATATCAATTCTCCACTTGGATCATCTCCCAGGGAAATTGTGTAATATGGACAAACTCAAATGTCAGGAAATATAATAATTGGCTATCTCAATATAGAGACATAATTGAGTTCTTCTTAGCTAAATATAATTGGGATGTTCGAAAAATGTTAGATGACTTCATGAAATTGGTATGCCCAGACCGTATTTATTTGTGAAAAAAAGCCTGTTTGATATCCATATTGTAAATAAGAAGAAATTATTACACAGCGCCCTTCGCACGGCTTTAAGAAATACTGCCTTATCTTGGAAAGAAAGGAAAGTATTATATAACAAACTCTGAATGCGATATAAAAACAGACTCTGCATTCATAAGTCCAATTTAAACAGTGCTAACAGGCGTTTCTTATTTTCTATACTACGAGGCAATGACAGCAAAATGTTCTGGAGTTATTACCGTCAGTATTTAGCGGAAGTCTCGCATACAGAGTTGAACCCTCAGAATCCTGTTGGGTAAGCCATATTAAAAGTCTATGGGCCTCATTCCGAGATTGGTGGTAGTCATGGCGCTATTTACACCATGTCTGCCACCAATAACGGGGGAGGGCGCTTATAACAGGCTTGCTACTTGCAAGCCTGTTATTAGTGCCCTGGTCCCTTAACGGGTCCCGTAAAGAACAGCTGGTGAGACCAGCCATTCCAGGTGGGACCCGCTAAGGGCCTCGGAATAGGGCGGTAAGGGATTACCGGCACCGGTCTCCTTACCGGTGCCCGGTATCCGTTACCACCCACCTCATAATGACCCCCTATATCATGACGCAGCCATCGATAAAACTCCTATAGATGACTATAGGCATGACCCATGTTTCTTAAAGGGTGAAGGCACGCCCCTGCACACTCACACCACAAAAAATACAGCGCGCTATGGAAAAAGGCCCAAAACACTCGTGTAAGGATAACAAGGATTTATTTCTCCAAAATACAAATGCATCAGCAAAGAACTCTGCTGCCGCCGAACGCTCTGAACTCTGTCGGGACGAGCAGAACATTATAAGCTCAAATAACGTCGCTAATGACGTAATCATATAAAGTACAATTCTACAATCCTAACTGGACGAGCTCTGTGCATATAGGGCATGGCTGCACAACTTATTTTGCTGCAGGGCCGCATGTACCACACAAGTCCCATACAATGTGCTGAACTTTAAAATGCAAATGTGCAGGTGGTAGGGGCACCGGTAAACAAATTTGAGTTAAAAAACATGTTTTAAGGTGTAGTTTTTATTTATTACTTTTTTGCTGTAAGACATTATAGCCAACCCTTTTAAAACTGCACATATCATGATGCAAAGACAAAATCTGAACCATAGAAGCTTCACACATCTGATATGACACTTAGCTTCTGGTGACTTTAGGCCAAGCAACACTTCATCATTACATTCATGTGACTTGGAGGGCCATACATAATGCCCTAATGGGCCGCATGTTGTGCACCACTGGTATAGGGCCTGCTCCTTATGGGATGCCATGCCATTGGTCCATCTTCATCTGTTCATCTTTGTCTACGTGGGTGCTGCTGGGCTCATCATCCGAGGTGAAATTGGCCTGACAACTAATTGGCTTCTAATACAAACAATGTTATTTAATCACTGTATCAAGCACCTGGCAGATACAGGGATGGGCTTGTGGGGAGAGCCGAGGTCATACTAACTCACACGCTCCCAGACAGATCAGCAACTCCTAAGGTCCTCACCTTACTTTTAGGCTATAATTTGATGTGTCCCTGCACTTTGCAGCACAAATCACGTGACCCATTTCTGAAGGCGCAATAACCTTCCTTTCTTATCTTGGTGATCGATTGAGGGGTTTAAAGGTTTTATGATCAGAAGTCGGGGTTTGGACTGTGCCACGGCATGTGGGGGTCATGGGATGAAAGCATGTGAAAGCTGTATTTCTCGTCTGGGGATTGTTGGGGGTAGGAGGGCTTTTCTGTTTGTCCCGTGGGATGGTACTGCCAAGAGGCGCTATGCTCCCTTCTCATGACCTTGCAGGGCGCGTTCTTTCCCGGGTGCGAGGTCCAGTAACTTTCTGAGAACAATGAAAGATTTTGTGGACTCTGTGAGACCTGGTAGGGGTGGGGGTGATGTTCCCACTCATGAAAGGGGATCTAATACTAATACACAAAATCGTATTCGCCATGCTTGGGCCTACTTCTAAGATGGCTGCCACTTGCCAAGATGGCATTTGCACCCGCATCAACCATATAGCTTGTAATGTATGCACTAAGATAAATGCACACCCTCTGTTAAGTGCACCCCTGCTCCCTAGATGTGCTTTCTTAGCCCCTTTCGTTAATCCTAAATTGACGAACTCCCCCGCAGTGTCATTGGCCACTAAGTTCCAGTTTATGTTCTCCTCCCCCCTCTCTCTAACCTTTCATCTTCCAGGAATAGTGGCGACCCATACTTTGGAACCCATGCTCTACACACATCTCCCAAGCTGGCCCTAGACTAGGCATGTTCTTCTGGAGTACATGTCATGTAGATACAATCCCCATCTCCAGCTAAGTCGACCCGGTGCTCAGTGTAATTTTCAGGGTCTGGTGGGGGTGTAGTGATTGTGCACCGGAGGTTTAAGGGGGGATAAAGCTCTACTATACAGTATTTGTTTGGGTCATCTGTTTGTCTACCGCTCTCTGTAGTACCACAAAGTTCTTTGGGTGCTACCCCAATTGAGACCATCATCATTGTGCTATTGGGCATCACTTTGGCACAACATCGGAGTCCCATCTGAAACATGCAAAAAATGGCCAAAATAAAGACGATGACAGGCCCCAGCATCTTCACAATCGTCCCCAGCCCAAGAAAAAGTCAGATCAAATCTGTCTTCATTTTGTATTCCAGCTTCTTTCTTGCACACTCCCAGATCGTGCACAGCTTTGATTATGTATGACATAGAGCCATTCTCAGCATCCCCCCTTGTAAATGCACTTCTGGGATTACAAGTAGGTCTAAGTGCAGTGTAGCCAACAAACAATAGCCCTCCATGATGATGGGAGGTGCAAGTACACTTGTCGGCCACACACCCAGTAGTAATCCATCACTGCCGCTGTGCCTTTCTTGAGATCAGGAATTAGCAGATTCTTATTGTAATGTTCGTTGGACCCTACAGGTATCATACCAGCAATGTAAAAGCAACGTTCATATGTTTCTTCTCTGTGCACTTTCACTGATTTCTTCATTGCTCCAATACAGGTTAATTTTGTGATGTGCTCAGTCCAGAATGATGCACATGCTGCTTCTATCCATGCCAGAACCCCTTCTTCGTAGCCTATCAAGCCCTCTGCAATGCAGCCTACTGTTCTTGCCATTTGTTATTTGTGTATACTAGTCCTTGTATCACCAAGTTGGGTCTTTTGTGGCATTGGTTGCTCTTTGGATTGTCGTTGCATTTTAGGTGATCTGGATCAACAATTTGGAGCCTCACATTGTGTGCCTGGAAAGTGCCTCTGAGCATACATAGTGCAAGATGTACTAGGCATTGTGCCTCTAAATTGGTACTTCCTGTGGCACTAGGACCTTGGGTGCCCCGACGCATGCGGTATCAACGAGCACACATAGAAACTGCCATTCACTTTATTTCTTCCCACCAAGCTCTTATCAGTATACCAGCTATTACAGAGTTCAGGGTGACGCACATCTTCTATGCGTCAAGACCAAGCCTGTTGTAGGCGTTGTATTTCGCCTTTCATGCTCGTCTACTTGTACATTTGGGTGTACCTATATACCCATTAATAACAGTGCTATTATCTACATTAGTAAAGGTAGAGTTGTGAAAAGTATTGAAACATCTTGTGAACAATAGGGGCCTGGCAATATATTCTAACAATTCTGTGTGAGGGGGTTGATTATTACTGTATACAGAACCATTGACATGCTGGTGTGTAAAGTTGGGCCTTGGGAAAAATGCATAATCAGTTTCATTTGAGTGTATATATGACTTATTATTTACAGTGGAATTATAATGTTCTCCTTTCCCCATGCCCTCCTCTTTTATACAACCGTGTAATTTAAAAGAAGCCCCTAAATAAATCCCTAAAATAAACATTGAAATAGACTACATTGCACACATGCACAAATATGAAAATCTAAACATAATAAGTATACTGCTTTTTAACATATATGGAGTGATTTGAGAGCGCTGGTTCCAAATCTTTCTTCAATCTGAAAGGCAACATTTATGCACACAAAAAGAAAGAGAAAGAGAGCGAGAGAGAGAGAGAGAGAGAGAGAGAGAGAGAAAAAAGAAAGACAGGCGCAAAAAGTGACTTATTTGTAGCTGTATTTTATTTTTTTAGCAGCAGTGCCTATGCACAGGTTTGGGGTGGGTGGGTCAATATGGTAGTGTAAAGGGAAGTGAGGTAGATTTACACTACCAGTCTTTTAAATTATGTATGCAATGTTTGGAGGTGCCCTCCAAATGCCGGACAGGTGGATCCAATAACGGAGCCCCTTAACTTTCACAGTCAGAGCAGTCAAATAAACTACTTCGAACGGTCCAGTGAATCTGGGGCTGTTCCACCTGTGGACAAAAGGTCATATGCAGATGAGTTCTCCTGGCAGTAGTGGTTGAGTGGGCGGGGAATCAGTCGTGGAGTCATCTGTTGTGCCTGTTATGTCTTCTGATCATGGTGGTGCGATCTGTTGGGAAATACATTTGAGGGCTTGTGTTAATGTTATAAAATAGTATTTAAACTCCTCACCTAGAATAGCTGCTGCCCTATGTGTGTCTGATGTTCTCCTAATGGGAAATATTGGTGTGTGCATGCAGAGACCAGTTACCACCTCATGGGGTGATAAATGATGGGCCTTGCTGGGCTGTGTGAGCAAACTAAACAGCGCCAAGGGTAAGCAATGCACCCAGTTTTTCTTTAATGTGGTGCAAAGCTTAGACAGCTTACTTTTGAGGAGTCTGTTAATCCTCTCCACAACTCTGTTGGCTTGGGAGTGATAAATTGTACACATTAATTGTTTAATGCAAAGTAGGGCCATAATCTCTTTAAACAATTCATAAAAAACGTGTGTGCCAACATCGGACTTCAACACATCACACATGCCCCATCGGGGGAACACTTCACAGACCAGAAATTTCATAGCACATTTGGCATCTGGATGTGCATAAGTACCCACTTCCACTGAACGTGAGAAGGGTCAAACGACAATGATCAGATACTGAGACCTGCTGCATCTCTGGAATGGCCCAGTGGGGTGGGGCAGGGTACCTCTCAGTGTTCGTAATGTCATTCCCGTGCTAAAACCGTGGCACATTGTGCATCTAATGATCATATTTTTCAAATGTACTTGGATGTTTGGAATGAACCAGTCCTCCTTGATATCAGTTGTAATGTGGTGCTTGGAACTCTGGGAGGTGTGATTGAGTTGATCAAATGCTATTACCAACAGTTTGTGTGGCAAGACTGCTTTCCTGTGCATTCCTCCTGCCACAACAAATCAGTAGGGGATTGTTTGCACTCCCTTTTGATCCACAAATGTTTCTCCTACTCTGAGACCCTTCCTTGTAGTTCAATAATTTGCACAATGGGCAGGGATGTGCAGGTGTTGTCCACAGTGCCTGCTGCAGCGTTACTGAGTGACACTTCATCAGTATTGTTAGTATGTGTGGCACATTTAATGACTGCCACTACAGAAGGCTGGCAGAGTGCGAAAATTACCTTATCTAACAGCGCGGCATGCTATACTGAGGACCCATCCACCCGCCTGAAGCCCCTCCTCTTCTCTTGCAAAAGACAGGCATGCACTGTGGTAGTGACGTATATGACAAGTCCAGATAAATGGTCACGTGACACTCCTGTGATGCTTGTAGAGCTTCAATAAGTGCAATGAGTTCCGCTGCCTGTGCAGAATAATGCGTTGGTAGTCTTTTTAGAATTAGTGTCCCATATTCACTGTCCACTAGATGCACCACCACTGCCGCAGTATGTCTGAGATCTGTGTCTTGGTCAATTGTCGCTGACCCATCAACAAAGAGGACCTCCCCCCCTCGAATGGCCTGTACTTTGCCTTGGGGATGCCTGCCTACGTGGGTCTATGGCTCGGCCTGGAAACATTTGTCTTGCAGGTATGTCTTGCCTGGTTTAGTGGAGCACCATATTTCGCTCTTCTTCTTTTGGTGTTTCATTGCACAGTGATTGTGCTCTCTATCTGCAGATGTATGCACCTAGCACTCCTGCACTAGAAAAGCCGTCAAACCCCTTAATTAATAGTCCCTACAGACTGACGCTGCCTAAATATGATACTACGACCTCTAATCTTGTGGCTGCGTTGCATTCCCCTGAGGGGGATCACCTCTCCGAAGTCCTGGCCATAAATTCACATAGGAGGCAGAGAATCCGCACTAAGAGAACAGAGTTGCCTCCTGATATCAGTGGCACCCTTGATAAGGCCATTGCTATGCCTAAAATGTCTGTAGATCTGGATCAACAAATAAAAATACCAATAGCCTCCGAGGCCACTAAACTGGAAAATCATTCAGGAAGTAATGGTGAAGCTTTGATTTAGACCTTTATTGCAACACCTCCTCAGGAGGAAGGGGTTACCAAGAATAACCATGCTCCTCCCTTATACTTCCTGACAAATTCCGAGAGAAGCAGTACTTCTGAGTTTTGGAGGCATTCCAAGGCTACAATCATCAAAGAGCTAAACGGATGTAATACTCTCTGTGACTTTGTTGTGTGGCTGGCTTCTCTAGATTCATTTATTATGAGACATTACGTTCACAGCACTGAAACATGCAGTCAAACAGACTCTCATGACCCACCCATGGTACACCCGATGACTGAGAAAAGGAAACTGTTCCTCCCAAACGGCCTTGCCACCTATGAATGTAGATAATTATTCACAAACTACATGGAATTTGCCAACCGGTCCAAGCCTTGAGTCAATGTAATCATTGATAGCAGCACCATTGGCTCCGACCATCACAAAAAACAAGCGGTCACACATCCCTAATCCTGCATTTCTCTCATCCTTTCACTCTCCTGCCTGTTAAATCTCATCCTGATGGCACCCATGGATCTATGAATCCTAGACCAAAATCGGCCAACTTGCAGAGTCTTCACCTTAGAAAATCCCATATGACAATGCCCAAGGATGAATATATCAGAGATCTGGTATTGGACCACAGGAACCTTATTATTATTAATGTAATGAAACCTTCTGGGAGTGAACCAAGAGAAGCTTTAGGAAATAAAGTACTTGCATGGCTTCGCGCAAGATCTGGGTCAGAGGTAGTCTGATGCTCCGACCTAAAGTTCCTGCGCAGAATAGAACTTGATGATTGGTCTGCCCAGAGGAATAGGCACTGTGTGTTGGTGGGGTGTGGAACTAGCAACTTGCCCCACTTTCCCCACATTTAAAACTTGTGCAAATATCTGCCCATGGGCTCTTCGGACGCCCCCAGGGATATCAGTTGAGCGTAACAGAACACAAAGCCTTTAGACCTTATCCACCTGGGCGTCATGGAGACATCTGAAACTGATCAGTTAGCCCAGCTTTTGGAACAATTACGCTCCGAGGTACACGCAGCCCGACAGGAAACCAATGCCTTAAAACGAGAGTTAATAGTCACAAAAGACCGTACTGATGAACTAAGCAAACAGCTACCACAAACAGAGGCCCGGATTCGCCCCATCCATTGCTACACCATCATCAGTCAATCCAGTACAGATACCGTTGCCGGGAGCAGTACCTCTGGCACCACCAGAACGGTTTAATGGAGACCCCAAAAGGTACGCAACATTCATGAACCAGTGCTGCCTCCATTTCCTTTGTAGGCTTGGGGCTTTCCTAAACAACCAGGCGAGGGTGGCCTTTGTGTTATCATATTTAAGTGGAAGTGCCGCAGACTGGTCGGTACCTTTAGTGAGCCGGGATGACCCATTACTGCAGAACTTCAGGGGTTTTCAACAGGAGATGGAGAAGTTATTTGCTCGACACTTGCATGGACAAGCTCTTGATAACGAACTCCTGTCCCTCTGCCAAGGGAATCCAGATTTGCTGACTTATATTGCCACCTTTAATAGACTGATTGTAGAAGCGGGGTGGTCAGAAGATAAAAGAACCACGTTGTTTCATCGGGGCCTACGAGGAGACCTGAAGGATGTCCTTGCTCAAGTGGTAGACCCACCTAAAGACTGTGCAGAGTTTATCAACCTGGTAGTTCAGTTGGACCACAGATTACAGGATCGAAGAACAGACCGAAGTAGACTCGAAAATCGTGCCATGTACATACGTTCAAAAGATAATGTTCAATGTCCATCAGAAAATATCACAGAACCCATGCAGATTGGAGGAGTACGACCCCCTTTAACCAAGGTTGAAAGAGACAAGAGGAGACAGCTACAGTTATGCCTATACTGCGGTAAATCAGGTCACTACCTCAAAGAATGCCCAGTAAAACCTCCAAGGAAGGTGGTAGGTACTACAGAGAAAGAAGATGATGGAAAGGAATCGGAAAACTACCAGGCCTGGCAAGCGTAGAGGTCCACTTGTCGAGCGAGAAGAATGAGTCACAGACCTCACATTTCGCCCTACCAGTAACCTTGATCAATCACCAACGACCGTCATGGATGCATGCCATAGAGGCATATATAGACAGCGGAGCAGTTGGTAATTACATAGATCGAGATCTGGCAACAGAAATGGGACTTCCCTTATGCACAAAACCAACAACTGAAAAGGTAACTACTGTTGACGGTACAGAAATGGCTTCGGGACCAGTAGCCCAATGCACAACAGAATTAACCCTTCTGTGTCAGGATGGACATCAAGAAGCAATCACGTTTGACCTCATCAAAGCTCCTCAGTTCCGGTTGATCTTAGGGATGCCATGGTTAGTACCTCACAATCCCCACATAGACTGGCATGCAGAGACTGACCTTTTCCAACGAATGCGACCATGCTTGCTACCCAAAATCTATACCACAGCCAAACCTGAAATCTGTTCAAGGAATAGCATCGGGGATCGCGGAACCAATGGACACCTTACCAAAAGAATATCAGGATTATCAAGATGTTTTTCAGAAGGAACAGGCTAACACATTACCGCCACATAGGCCCTATGACTGTCAGATCGACCTGATACCGGCCGCACAGGTTCCTTGTGGTCGAATTTATTTACTTACGGAAACCGAAAATCTCCACTTGAAGTCCTATCTGGATCAATACCTGGCTAATGGGTTTATCCGCCCGTCAAAGTCACAGGCAGCCTCTCCCTTATTCTTCGTACCCAAGAAGGAAGAAGATTCGAGGACTTGCATCGATTACCGCACACTAAATCAAATCACAGTAAAAAAACGCTACCCTTTGCCTCTTATCCCAGAACTGTTGGACCAAGACAAGGATGCCCGAATCTATACCAAACTAGACCTCAGAGGAGCATACCACCTTGTACGTGTTAAGAAAGGGGATGAATGGAAAACCGCGTTTTGCACCAAGTATGGCCTGTACGAATATCAGGTAATGCCTTTCGGGCTGTGCAACGCTCCCACAGCATTCCAATACTTCATGGATGATGTATTACGGGACTTAATCGATGTCTGTGCCCTGGTCTATATTGACGACATCCTGGTGTATTCCCCCTCTGAAAGAGATCATGTGGAACATATTCGCTCAGTCCTTGCAAAACTTCGCCAGCACAAACTGTACTCTAAACTCGAGAAATGCTCCTTCCATTTCACCAAAGTTGAGTTCCTCGGTTTTGTTCTCTTGCCAAAGGGAGTCAAGATGGATTTACACAAAGTAGATGCCATCCTTAATTGGCCGTCACCTTCGTCACTTAAAGGAACCCAAAGTATGCTCGGCTTTGCGATTTTATATCGCCGATTTATTCCAGATTTCTCACGGATAGTCCACCCAATCACATCGGTACTGAGAAAAAACAACAAAAAAGTCCAATGGACTGAAGATGCGGAACAGGCCTTTCAAGAACTCAAGAAAAGATTCACCTCCACGCCAATTTTTACGACATCCTCGCCCTGATCTCCCCTATGTAGTGGAAACTGATGCTTCCAGCGTAGCTATGGGAGCAGTTCTCTCTCAAAGAGATCCAGAGACAGGCCAATTACACCCGTGGTCTTTTGGTCACGTACATTCTCACCACCAGAACTTAACTATGCAATTACAGACAAAGAATTGTTGGCAATAAAATCAGCCTTCAAAGTCTGGCGGCAGTATCTATTAGGAACCAGACATACCATCACAGTAATCACAGATCACCAAAACCTTCAATACCTAAAGTCAGCAAAAGCCCAATCGTCACGCTAGTTGCGGTGGGCTCTATTCGTCGCAGAATACGATTACATAATAACATACCGACCGCGAGTTCGGAATGGGAGGGCTGATGCCTTGTCTCGTATGGGTGTTGGAGAGAAAACAAACAGTACCCTGGACCCTGTTGCCATCATCCCAAGTGATAAACTACTGGGACTCACTACCACATTGACTCTGAGTGAACTTCAAGATAAGATTTGAACCTTAATGAACCCTGAGATCTTGCAGAAATGGAATTCCCAAAATGAACATCACACTGTTCTGGATCGATTACCCTACTTCATCAAACGACTATATCTACCAAGTAAAGATCTGCAAGAATTGGTCATGTCTGGTTATCACGATTCCCTGATCGAAGGCCATCCCGGAATTGCTAAGACTCTAGCCAAGGTTAAACAGAATTATTGGTGGCCAACCTGGCGTAAGGACATTGCTCGATTCGTTCTATCCTGTGGGATATGTGGACAGAATAAATCACAAAAACAGAAACCAGCTGGCCTCCTACAACCACTGGATATTCCACCGCTCCCTGGCATACTCTTTCTCTTGATTTTATTACGGACTTACCTCCATGTCAAGGTTTTTATACCATTCTGGTGGTTGTAGACCTGTTCTCTAAAATGGCACATTTCATTCCATTCAAAGGACTTCCTAACGCTACCGGTCTGCAAAAGCATTTCTTGAACAGATTATAAAATTGCATGGTTTCCCCTCAGTCCTAATCTCAGATCATGGAAGCCAATTTGTATCCAACTTCTGGAGGAAATGTACCATGGCACAAATCGATGTTTGATTATCCACTAGCCACCCCCCAAACGGATGGACAAACAGAAAGAACAAACCAGACATTAGAACAGTATCTACGTTGCATGCTGCATCAAGTGGAAGAGAATTGGAAAGACTTGTTATGGATAGTGGAATATGCATACAATAACTCCATGCACCCCAGCACGGGACAAAGCCCGTTCTACACAATACACGGAAAACATCCACATACCTCTGAAATAGACTCCCCCACGACCTTGGAAATGCCAGCGGTAAAGACTCTACACACAAGCATAACCCAAGCCTTCAAAAGGGGAAATGAACATTTACTCCAAGCCAAAGACAGACAAAAGAAATTCTCGGACCAGCATCGAAAGAAAGCTCCCGATTACCAAGTTGGAGACGAAGTCTGGTTGGCATCAAAACATGTGCCCATAAAAGGTACCCGGACCTTTCGTCCAATAGATCTAGGACCCTATACCATCGAATCGGTGATAAATCCAGTGGCCGTCAAGTTAGCCTTACCACCAAGCATGCAAATTCATCCGGTGTTCCATGTGTCACTTGTAAAACCTGTATAACCAGGAACCCGAGTCCTAACACCACCAAAACCTGTGCTAGTTGATGGAGAGCCTGGATTTGAAGTTAAAAACATCCTGAATTCGAAACATACCTGATCTAAGCTATACTATTTAGTGGACTGGAAAGGGTACAGGCCTCAAGACTGAACTTCTGCACAGTAATTTTGGCAAAATGTTAAATCCTCCACAAAATTGTCTTTACGAAGACCTATCTTTAATGATAGGAAAATCATCACCTCCCTCTACCTTAGCATATAATAAACAAATGCAGGACTTGTTAAAGCTGATTGCTATGGAGGCGGCTGATTTAAATCTTCGTCCTGCCTTGGTAAAAAAGAAGATGTATCAGCTTGATTGGGCATATATATCTGATCAGATTGGCACATATAGTGCTTTTACCGAAAATGTAAAATTCAGGCATAAGCAAATGCCTCGACTACCGTATATTGTATATTTTCCTTGTATCCTGGCCAGGAATCTCTATTTGAGATATAGATTAAATTTGTATTGCATTAACACCCACATTATATTCTGGCAGCATTCTAATTATAGTGCTAATGGTGGGTTATGTCGTTTTTGCCAAAATAATACTGAGTCAGAGATCCTGAAATATCTGACATTATTTTGTCCATTCTTTGATCATCAACAAAACATAACAATAGGAAAGCAATTGGGATATGTAACATCCTGCTCATTTGAAATGTTGTGGATAAAATGTATGTGGGGAAGGAGTAACAGTTTAACGCTTGCCCTGACTCGATTGCTAACCTGCATTCAGACAAAACTCAATGAATTTGAAAAAATGAATTAAGAGAAGTGTATATATCTCTTTGTCTAATGAACTTGTAGTGTCATTTGAACAATGTGTGCGCTGATGTTATTAGTAGGTTCTTTTCTGAGCATATATTTAAGTAATTTGGTCTAGACAAGTGTTGAGCAATTTCACTTTCTGTGTGTTTTAATACCACTATGATATGCTGAAATTGTATGGGGCTTTAATTTGCATGGGAAGAACAATTCTGTATATTACTCATCCGGACTGTTATGGTAGCAGGATGTGGAGTTGATTATAATATGCTGAACTCAGAAACTCTGTACCTCTTATTATTGTCGTGAGATGAAAAGTGCCGAAACATAAGAAATATTGTTAGATTCACTGAAGTGTTGTACTTACTAGAGATATATTTCTTTTAACTTATCATAGTAAACGGGATGATGGTTCCTTTGATACTATGACATTATATGTAAATATGTATAACATTTAGTACATTTGTAAAGTTTTTTTTAAATTCTGGTTTGTAAAGGTGTTTATGCACTAAATACAAATACAAAATAAAATGTTATTTTATCACTGTAACGAGCACCTGGCAGGTACAGGAATGGGCTTGTGGGGAGAGTCGAGGTCACACTAATTCACACGCTTCACTCTCTCCCAGACAGATCAGCAACTCCCAATGTCCTCCACCTTAGTTTTTGCCTATAATTTTGATGCTGCCCTGCACCTCGCAGCACAAATCACGTGACCCATTTCTGATGGCACAATAGCCTTCCCTTCTGATCTTAGTGATTGATCCAGGGGTGTAAAGGTTTTATGGTCGGGGTTTGGGTTTGGACGGTGCCACCATGGCATGTGGATTAAAGCATGGTAAAGCTGTATTTCTTGTGTGGGAATCGTTGGGGGCAGGAGGGCTTTGCTATCTGTCCCGTGAGATTGTACTGAGAAGAGGCGATCTGCTTCCTTCTCATGACTTTGCAAGGTGCATTCTTTCCTGGGCGTGAGGGCCAGTAACTTTCTTGGAACAATTAATGAATTTGTGAACTCTGTGAGACCTGGCCGGGGTGGGGGTAATGTTCGCGCTCTTGCAAGGGTATCTAATACTAACACACAAAATGATGTTTGCCGCGCTTGGGCCTACATCTAAGATGGCTGTTGCTTGCCAAGATGGCGTTTGCACCCGCATCTACCATATAGCTTGTAATGTATGCACTAAGGTGATGGCGCACCCCCTGTTATGGGCACCCTCTAACCTGGATGTGCTCTCTTAACATTTATTTCTCATTTGATATTGCCTAGGGGATGGGAAGACCCTCTCCCCTTCCCAACAAGGGCCTGGAGTTGGAGGATGTTTTTTTGGCTGTAAACAAGTCTAAGGCCTTGTGTGCAGCCGGGCTGGACGGTCTGGCCAATGCAATACTAAAGGGCGAACCAGCACTCTGGGCACGTGTTTTAACTTGTTCTTTCCACTACATGCTAGCAAATGGAATCAAACCGGCTATTTGGCAATAGTTTGTACTCACCCCTGTGTTTAAGAAAGGTGACTGTTGTTGGGAGAGAGGTGGTCTTTCCAGCATTCCCCCACACTATTCCTGCATGGTCGGATCTCCCTTATGCTAAAGGGGGGAGACATCTCCCCTCTACCTTTTTACCCTCTTCGTATTAATATAGAATCATGTAACTAAAGTCACAGACTCCATTTTGTGGCACACCCAACGCTATCTTTGTACAAGGCCTGTAAATTATCTCTAAAAGCATGTCCCTCCCTCTGCCCAGCACCTCACACCGCCAGCCCAGGCCCCCACCATCTCCTGCCCACTCAGCACAACTCCTGTTCTCACGGAAGTCCAGCTATTCATTGTTGCAAGCATTAGTATCATCCCCGGACGAGTGATTTCACCACGCTGTGCGAGACCAGAGTAGGCCCCCACCCTTGGGAACATCCATCTCCACTAACCTGCCTGTGCTCTCTCGACCCCCACCCCACCCAGCCATAATACACTGGACCCAAGCCCCTCCTCTCTTTTGATGCAGATACACATCAAACCTTTCCATTGACCAAGTGAAGAACACCCACCCTAGCCCTAAATTCCAGACACCAATATATTCTCTCTAAAACTAACATATGTCTGACAGTATCATGAGGCATCAGGTAGATCAAGAACCACCAAGCTGGGCACCTGGGTCGGGGTACTGGGTTTACAGATACCAATGTGCAGAGGGTTGTTAGTGAACTTTAAATGTACCCCTATTTGAGTCAATGTTTATTATGGTCATTTGTCTCATGCCCCCAAAGCCTGTTGTTCTAGCTTAGATAGTGAGGGGAGAAGTATCTCTCAGCTGGCATGACCTTCACCCCGCGGAGATGAGCCCCGCTGACCCACGTGCTGAGGGAGTGACACCCGAGCAACCGCCAATCCAACATGGCCAGCCCCTATACATCTGTAATGTAGTAATGTAACTTACCAATTGTACTGCAGAATTATGTACCTATAGCTGGGCATCATCAGTGAAACATTTGTGCCTTATAATGTGCTGTCCTTGTAATGTTTGGCAGAGCGCTCTACGGCCAGCAGAGTTCTCTGCATGCACAATTTATCTCATATAAACTTTGTTCTACTTGCAATCTATCTCCTGGTCTCATTCCCTATTGGGGGTGTGTCCATTAGTTGGTCTTTTTTGGATATTGTCTCTGGGAATGGGCGCCTTCATTTGGTGACTGTCCGACGTGATATTCCTTGACGTCCCCCGTACTCAAAACACTTGCACTGACTCACAAGTCACAGGCTTACCTTGCCCTGTTATATCTTGTTAACCGGTTTACTGCCCACACCTCCACCAGACCTCTGAGATCCACACAAGCCTATTCACTAACTATACCTAGATTCAAGCTTCAAACAGCTGGGGGATCTAGCTTCCCAGTTCTCGCTGCTAAATTTTGGAACTCTTTACCCCTTACGCTTAGATCTGAACCCCCTTTTCATGCATTCAAGAGCAAAACCAAACTCTGGCTACATGAGCTGGACTTAGCTGCATCACGTACATAAGGCATGACATGCATTGTAATTTATGACAAATGTTCTTTCTACTTCACTTCTTTCACCCTACTGTAATTTTACTGACTATAACTGTAACTCATGTGCTTTCTTAAAGAATGCGCCCAAATGCCTCATAGCCAAGGGCGCAAAACAAATAAAACAAATACAAATACAAATACTGCGGTGAGATCCAGGGCTTCCTCCGGAAGGGCTGACCCCCCACCTACGGCAACCCGTCTCAAACAAAAATGCGTACGCAGCAAGGAAGGTTTTGTGGATCCCGGCTTTGCGAATACCCAACTGCTCCCCGGGCAGGGCCATGACGGGGAGGACCCCACTTGTGGATAGACCACGAACAGAGGCTCATGGAATACCACGGACACCTGAGTATTGATTGCAAGGGGAAGTAAAGGAGGGAAAGGGGAAATTGTGGAGCAGATTAATTAAGGGGAAGACGCAACGATTGGGATTGTGAGTGATTGAATGGAGTGTTTGTTAAAAACGAAGCGCTTTTATTTTTCATGGCCATTAGGTTTTTATAAAAGAGTATGGTGAAAAAATAAAAGGAGATACAGGAACCTAGCTCCGAAAGGGGGTGGAAGACGGTGCTGCGTAGCACTTTCCCGACCAGTGTGGAAATAAGTGAGGAAAAGGAATAAAAGTAGGAGCCTCATATATTTAGCAGGCTTGGGAAATAGTAGTCATTATTATTATTCTATAAATCTTTTTGGAGGTAGGCCCAGGAGGGGCAGAGGTGATGTGAGTATGAAAGGAAGGGACCTAAAGCTAAACTAGAAGGGGGTTAGGGATATAAGGTTTATTTTAAGAGTGTTCTATGTTCTCTGTTTTGGTTTTGTCAATGTATTAGTTGATTGGTCCTTTTACATGTTTAATGTTCCATGTTTCATGTATTTGATGTGACAATGCATAAGTAATGTTCTAAAATAAGAAGTTGAACATTGTGATTGGTACGTTAAAGGTTAAATTGCCACGTGTTATAACAAGAAGGAGGGCAGACAGAGAAGGCCCCTTGTCAACATGGGTCTAGACATGCCACGTTCACACATATGTAAACACCTCCCCCTATAGAGTGATCGGATAAATTAATTTAAAAGGCAATGGGGGACGGAGATAAAGGGGGAGGGGTCACCTCATATCTGGCCAGAAGAAGGGTCCTTTGACAAAGTGATATTAGACCATGTAGCGACTTACTTAATGGCAAAGTATAAAGGGCAGCAACTCCAAAATAGGCGAGAGGTGTTGGATTTGTGGAGGATGTTTGAGGAAGCACCCCTCACAAATAAACAGGAAAAGGAGGTAGACACCCTAGTCATGCCAAATGACGAAGGAGAAGGTAGGGTGAAAGAAAGGGAGGAACCTAAGAAAATGTACCCATTACTCACAAGGCCCGCAGAAGGGTATGCAGACCCAATGTACGTGCCAGGGGCCAGCGCCGCAGTCACTGCACCACCCCCTCCATACATTCCATCAAACACAACTCTTGCCCCTATGGGACCGACCACTCTAGATTTAGAGATAGCATTGACATCCACCCGAGAAGAACTAGCCCGATTACGAACATTGTGAAAGACACCACCCATACTACTGGGCGAAGTGCAACCGCCGTTACCACCCCCATTAAAAAGCTCCTCTGTATTGCCAGAAGATGAATGGAAATCCAGGGATTTCCTGTTTCGAATAGACAGTGCCCCAATTAAAGCGGTCCGGATGGAACGAGAAGGTGAGGTGGAAAGCGTGGGATACGATACAGTAGCTTCAGAGAGGGAGGAGCGGTAGTTGGAATACAGCAGATCCAGTGGGCAACTCCATAAGTAACAGAAACTGAGGAAGGATGGGTGGGAAGGCTCCAAAACAGGTTAGGAAGAATAGCAGTAGCAAAAAGAAAGGAGTAAAGGTAAGTAAAGGAAAGGTGAGATCATACCCCTCATCCACAAAGGGGCAGGGCGACCCCATTATGTGCTTTGCCACTGATGGATAAGAATAATCTCCTCAAAGCACTCCCACCGATTTCAGGGGATACGGGAAAATGGATATGCGCATTTGAAAATAACACAGCAGGGGTCCCATTAGCAATAGGAGATATTAAAAGCCTTTTGATTTCGGCAGTGGTGATACAGCAGACTCAGTGTGGGTGAAGACAGGGTTCCCGGGAGTGACCATGGGAAAGGACATGCATGACGGGGCATCCTTCAATAATGTAAGGGCACTAGTATGGGATGCACTGCGGAGGACCTTCCCTGATACCCCAGACTTACATTCTGTGATGCAATGCACTATGGGGGACGAGGAAGATGCTGCACAGTTCATTCTTCGGGTGCAGGAAATGTGGTAGACGGAGACAGGCACGGCCTGGGACCAATCCACCTCCCTGTTCTATTTAATCATCAAAAGAGGCCTCCCAAAGGAGGTTCAGAAGGCCTTTGATAAAACTGCTGGGATAGAAGCCAAGGGGTGGCCAGAAATACAAAGCATCAGAGTACACTGCTGCAGAAGGATCAAAGAAAGGGAAAAAGAAATAGCACAGAGGAGATTAGCAGATGAAGCAAAGCTTGTGCAGAGTAAGTCAGTGAAGGTTGCAGCGGTAACTGCAGTGCAGGGAGAAGAAGGGGAGGGGCAGGTTGCATTACAAGCTAGGATGGCAGCGGCATGGGTAGACATTGGCCAGGGGCAATGGGGTGGAGAGGAACGGTACACCAGACCTCAATGACAAGGAAGACCGGCAACAGGAAGAGGTAGGTATCGAGTGCAGCGAGGAGGAGGGGGTGGATATGGATATGGATACGAATATGGAGGACAAGAACCCGGGGGTGGGGGGCGGACCTGGTCCATGTTGGTCATGCGGGAGGTGGGGTCATTTTGCAAGGGAATGTCACACCTGACCTATAGCCAACTACCAAAATAATCAGAGATACAGTAATGAACAACAGTACAGCCACCCGCACCTGGGTAGCCCGTATGGCTTACCTATGGGCAGTCAGGGACAAGAAGAGCAGCCCAACATAGACTCACACCTGCATGCAATTCTGTAAGGCAACTACCACACTTCATGCAGTACCGCCCAACCCATCAGAACCAAGTGACACATACACATGCAAACCCGTTTGCCACCACTGCCAACGGTGCGCCAGTACCTTATCACTGAACATGTGTGTTGGGTGACAGTGCTTTC
The DNA here is from genome assembly GCF_040938575.1 of Ambystoma mexicanum. Taxonomy (NCBI): domain Eukaryota; kingdom Metazoa; phylum Chordata; class Amphibia; order Caudata; family Ambystomatidae; genus Ambystoma; species Ambystoma mexicanum. Next base: position 1,266,234,608 of record NC_090925.1, on the reverse strand, counting down.
TCTTGCCCAGGTACGAACACTCACTCAGACTAGGACAGCCCACAGAGAGCACTTGCGTGTCCAGTCCTATCGACTACCTTACGTCCAGACGAGGAACCACTGGTGGGGGCATAGATAGGAAACAAGCAGTTAATCTTTATGGTGGATTCAGGGGCAGAGAAATCATGTCTATGTGAAGGCGTTATTCCGCTATCTGGCAAAAATCTCGAGACACAGGGATTCTCTGAGACTGTGGTCACGGTTCCTTACACAGAAGATTTAGATGTTAAGATAGAGGGAAGAACAGTTCCTTGTTTACCATGAGAACTCTCCCATAAATCTGTTGGGATGAGATTTGTTGAGTAAACTTAACATGACAATTTCTTTTACTGACAGAGGAATAGTATGCTCCACCCCTGGCATGTGCTCCATTCGAGCATTGTAATTAATACAAACAATAGCTAACGAGACAGCCATAAGAGGGATACCAACCAATGCCGATATGTTTATTTATGGCATACAAGTGCTAGCAAGAGTGGTGCCAGAAATCACACGAAAAGAATGGAGAGCACCCTCCAATTTTGTTTTCCGCTCAATAGCCACCCCTAAGATATTTCCTGGTACTGTTTTGTCTCTTGATTTGCAAGGGGTGCAGGTTTCAGCAAAGCGTATTGTGGCGATTGGCCTGGACACGCATGGGTGTGAGTGGTGGACTGTGTTATCTATTGACCCAAATGTACCACTACGTGAATTAACTGATGAAGAGTTGTTCACTGACAATGACATTGAATGGGAAATAATAATGGAAGTATGTATGCCTTGTGATATAATGAAACAAAACAGATGAGTAACAAACTCCCTCATGGCCATTGTCAGTGCACTACCACCTTTTTGTGATGAGGACTTGCGGCTAGTGCCATCAAAATTGTGGACCACAAACCCCCATGATGTGGGACTTTTAAAAGAAGTGACCCCAATAAAAATAAAACTCAAGCCCGGGGCAATTCTAACCAGAGTAAGACAGTACCCTTTGTCCAGGGAAGCAGAGGAAGGGGTGAGACACAATATACGCCCACTTAATGATATTGTCCAAAAAGAGTTCCCTCTTGCCCCGAACCCGGCGTCCATCTTGGGCATCATTCTAAAACAGGCCATCCACTTCACCGTGGTGGACTTGAAAAATGTCTTTTTCTCAGTACTCCTCGATCCAGACTCTCAATACCTGACAGCATTTACTGTAGGGGAGAAAAGATACGAGCATTGCCGATTGCCCCAGGGGTACTAAGAAAGAGTGAGCATTTTCAACAGAATATTGCACAAAGATCTCGGCAACATTGCTGTTCAAAGCCCAATCATTCAATACATCGATGACTTACTAATATGCAGTGAGGGAGATTAAATGTGCAGGAAAGATTCTGTTGCCCTACTCACCTTATTTGCTCACAAGGGGTGCAAAGTGGACAAACCTAAACTCCAATATTGCCTTTCAGAAGTATTATATCTCGGTCAATTGATTTCAAATGATGGGAAAAGAATAATACCCAATAGAGCTGCAACAGTGCGAGCAGCAGTGAGGCCCCACACAGTAAAAGACATGCACAAGTTCCTTGCCATATGCAGTTATTGCCGAGCATGGATACTAGATTATGCCACATACACACAACCATTACTGCAAGGGCTAAAAGAAGCGCAGAAAGAGACCAAAGCAATAATATGGACACACGAGATGCATACTGCTTTCACAACACTGAAGGAACTAATATATACAGCCCCCGTTCTAGCGACATCTGATTATGAACAGGAATTTTTCCTGTTCTCACATTCAAATGGAACACTGATGACTGTGGTACTGACACAAAAGACATCATTGGGCCACACGCCACTAGCATACTACAGCAGCACCATTGATTCAATATTGCAGGGTCACTTTGCATGTGAACAGGTTCTTGCAGCCGCTGCCTTCGCCATTGAAAAAAGCTCCACAATTGTAATGGGGTGCTCTGTCACATTATTTGTGGAACACTCCTTGATTGCCATATTTGAGCGATCTAAATCCAACCTCACAACATAGTGAGCAACAGCTTCTGAATTTTCTCAAGTCCGAACATCTGTGTAATTCTGTAATGCTTACGTGCACTCCTTGAAAGCGTAATGCCTTCTCAGCCAGTGGATCTGTTACTTGGGCACTTTTAGGATTCCTTTTCTGTGTTTATGTTTTGTGGAGCTCTCCATCCTGTTTTCTACAGGGGCGTGTTGGAATAACAAATTTTGAACTTGGAAGGCTGCAGTGTCCAATGACCTCTTGTCTTTATAATGTCCTTGCTTTTCTAGAGATGTCTTGGGTAGGCATTTGGTGAAAATATTATAGTTTGTTAGATTCTGAATAGTCCCTACGTTGGAGAGGTCTCTCTTTCTAATATTTTCCCTTAATCTTGCAGGTTGATGGATTTCGCAAAGGTTAGTGGCTGCGGAATGACTATGAAATTACTCAGGATGAAGAAACGTTTAACAAACGTAAGTTCGTCTATGCAGAATAATTGCAGCCTTCAGGGAAGAGCGCAGTAAAAACTAAGCAGTGAAAACATGAAGAAACTTCAGGTACATAACTTAATTAAACTTCTTCTTTCTTATTTCTATTAAGTTTGTTTGTTAATAAAATACCTTTTGTTTGCAGGTTTTTGGAAATCTGAAGAAGAAATACCTTTGGAAGATGCAGAGTCTGCTGAGGAAACTTCTGAATGAAGGTACTACGACCGCAAATGAAGACTTCCACGAAGAAGATGCTGTGGCTCTGAGGGAACTTCTGACAGAAGATGCTGCGGCTACAAACAAAAACAGCTGACTGATGAAACGCTTCTGAAATACTTCGGTTCGGTAAGTCTTTTCAAATACTATGGAATTCTGTTGTATTTCTGTGAAAACAAATGTCTCTGTTTTTCTCCTTTGACAGGTTCTGTGAGGAGAGACGGCGGTAGCTTTACTCACTTTCAGCGGAACAGACACGAAGCAAGCTCTCCAGCGGAAGCGGGGCTTAAGTAGCTCCCTCTGCAATAGATATAGAGTGTGCTGTAAGCTATCAATGGACCTAGCGGCGGCCATGTTTAGTGTATGAAAACCACTGTAAACATTATGAGAGCCTATGGGTGCACATGTTATGAATGGTACAAATGTCATTTGTGCCAGGCTTGTACCCACTGTTGACCTGCTGACTGATGTGATGTCCCTTGCTTCTCCTGTATGACTGAATGGGATCTGTGCCCATTTACTGGGATCATGACAAATACGTTGCAAAACGGTAAATCTGCCACATTTCTCACAGAAGACATGCAGAATTATGATTGTGCCACTTATGAAGGGGAAGGAGACAACATTCCCAAAGCAAATGAAAATGCGTTGAGTGAAGGGCAAGTGAATTTTGTGGACGATCAGCATTGATTTGTGCAGAAACTGGTGAAAAGCATGTTGGTGCAGCGATAGAAAGATTGGAGGAAGGAGAATATGAAATCCTGGTACAGAAACGTTTGCCAATGCATTATTTCACTCAAGCTGCAGAATTGGTGGCATTAATAGAAGCCCTCCATGCAGCAAAAGGGTGTGCAGTAACATTATATTCCGATTCAGCATATGTAACCACTATGGGACATGCTGGATTATCCAGATGGAGAAGGGGGGATATAGAAGGGTGGGCGTGTCCCCAGTACAACACACCGAACTTTTGAATGAATTAATAAAAACACTTGCAGAACCATTGGTGGTAGCCCTGGTAAAATGCCCAGCTCATACCAACAGTAGTGACGAAATCGCACTTGGAAATGCAATGGCGGACACCACTGCAAAACAAGCAGCATACTTCCAAAAGAAACAAACACCAGAATGCGTGCTAAAAGGAAGAGAGGAAGAGCTTAAAGAAGAGGGGTATAATGCACTGCCAATAGCACAAATAATAGACCTCCAAAAGAAAGCACCATTTGCAGACCAAGAATTAAGGATACAAAGGAGATGTACACAGTCAACCACTGATCTTTTATGGAGACAGGACATAACAGGGAAAGTAGTGATGCCTGTAGAGCTTTTACAAATCTCATTCCAGCAACTACACTTTCCAGCCCACGCCTCAATGTAGCACATAGCTGCTGGCATACAAGAGGATTGGTTCATACCAAACCTTCAAGAATAATTACGAAAATGGCCATTGAGTGTATTACATGCCAAACATTTAATTCAAGACTGACCCTAAGAACACTGCGATGAACGTTGCCTCGCCCCATCGGACCTTTCCGGGAGCTGCACATAGATTATGTGGACATGGGAGAGAGGTGCAATGGGGCAAGGTACCTAATAGTGGTGGTCTGTCCCTTTTTCGCAGTGGGTGGAGGCAGGGCCCTGCTCCCACCCAGACACAAAGTGTGCAGCTAAATTATTAGTAAGGGAAGTGTTCCCACGGTGGGGCGTATGCAACGTCATACGCTCCAACAATGGGACACGTTTTGTAAATGACCTGTTCAAAGAGGTGACAACCTTACTGGGAATAAAACACAAAATGTGTTGCATTTACCACCTGTAAGTGAACGGGATGGTCGAGAAAATCAACTGCCTTCTCAAAAGCAGACTGCCTAAACCATGTTATACCTTAAAAAATAATTGGGTTTATTGCTTGCCACTGGCCCTGTTCCAGCTGCGTACACAGCCAAGCAAGGACCACCACTTGTCCCCCCACGAAATAGTAACTGACAGACGTATGGAAACACCATTGTCCCCCGTAAGAAGAATATCAGGTGATCACAGGACAGCAACAGTGTTGGGGGAACAATTCAAGGAATACCTAACGCAATTAACAAGGGCATTAAGAAGCATCGCCAAACAGATAGTGCCACCCTTCACCAGAGAAAATGAAAAAGATACTTCCACCGCCTCAGCAGATAGTACAATAAAGCCTCTCATGCCTGGGGAACTAGTGTACGTCCACCGCTTTGTGAGGAGTTGGAACTCCCAAGATTTCAGGGCCCTTATGAAGGAGTATATTGCACTCCTTCAGCAGTGAAGCTAAAGGGCCTGAAATACTGGGTACATCTCTCAGATGTTAGAAAAGCACATGATAGCATCACACCAGAAACAACACAAGAACATGAACGTGAGGCGACAGTGCCTTGAAAGCAGGACAGCGTAATACAAGATAGTGAAAAGTATAGAAGAACTATTGCAGCAGTGAGAAGAAGTGTACATGTAAATACATGATGAATATGCCAATATGAATATATTCTGATTTTAAAGAATGTCTCTCTATATATTCTATTTCTATAAGTACTACATTTACACTCTTACTCTCCTCATTTCTTACTGTCTACAGCTTACTTCCATATTCTCACTTCTATAATTTTGCTCCCCTTACTTTGCATTCAAACTGGAAAAGTGTGTTTTAACCCCTTATATCCCACTCTGGAGGTTCTACGATGGGGAAAGAAGTACTAGAAGAGAGCTAGATAGCAGTAGGAATGTAATTAGTGCCACTAGGGCATATTCATATGACTGTGGCCTTTATTTTATGGCCATCATCTTCTCTGTCATGTTGTTGTGTTTAGGAATGTACTGGATCATTTCTTTTATTGTTGGTGACATAAAAGAAGGGGGAACTGATAGAAGAAGGGGCAGACTAATATGGGATGGAGTTAAATATTACTACATTGCACAAAAACCACACAATAGTGTCACCACAGCACGGGTTAAATAACAGTGAAAACAAAATGTATGCATATGATGATTATGTGCCTACCTCACAAATGTCTACAATGCCACAAACTGATTCACAGACAGCCTCAAACCCTACCTCATATGTTGAAAATGTATACACTTTTTCCCCTACTGACATGTCAGACGCTCTCCCAAGCCTGTAATATTGGCAGCCTGATACCACTACCAATGTAAAAGTGAATACAGGCCTCTTCCCTATTTACCACCTGCACGATTTTAACACACACAAATCACTGAATGTTGATAACCAACGGTACAAAAGGTCATTTATTGTTGGTAAAAATAAACTGTCCCAAAGACGAAGGCAGCAAATAAAGCAACACAAATATGATGCATGATGCATATCATGGGTTGGTATTGGATAAGGTAGAAGATCCTCACCACCCAGACCAGTCTAACAAGTGGTACTCGGACATGAGCGACAGGCCACAAATGGTAGCTGCTATGTGTGTTCACTAATACCTCATGCGTCAGGAACACCTAAGGTCCTATTGCTGCAAGAATCTCCCCTAGTGGAAGCCCAATGTCTTATTCATCTCGCACTATGTAGAATACGGAACACCTTCCAGCACACACAGTCGAGCTACAATTGCTTTCTCCTGACGAGAAAAACTGCAAGAAGAAACCAGAAGGCACAACATGCTTCAAAGAGCCGTTCTTAGCAATAAAAGGGACAATGTTAGCTGAAAACAAATGTCAAGATTCAACAGTAATGTGCAAAGCAGAAGTGCTACGCGGCCTATCAGATAAAAGACTGCAGTGGATGGAAGATACTTGTGCCCAGATATGGTCCCAGCATGTCGCTAACATGGGTGACAGACCTCGAGAAGCCACTCAAAATCCCGAATGAAGAAAAATACAAAACTATGTTTCCAGGGGGAAGGAAGAGTACCCAGGGGTTCAAACTCGCACTGCAAAAGAACCCTCGTCATCCCTGACATGCGAAAAGGAACTGCAGCTTTGATGGACCATTACTGGGTGTGTGACAAATAGGCATGCTTGCACCACCCATCCTCATGGAGGGGCTATTGTGCTTTGGCAATGCTGCACTGCTGGTAATTCCAGATAAATCCCTCCGGAGGGAAGGGGTGCCCCACAAACTGCAACCCACACCCAAGATTGCGACTGAAGAACCCCCATTTATGACATACCATTGGAAGACAAACTACACGATCAAGTGACACGCCAAAAGAGAGCATCCAACTATCTCTCTAAAGACTCTTCTGACCTCTTGGCACAGATCCCTGATGAGTACAAGTTGTTTAAGACAGCAGAGACATTTTTTGCATCGTTTATCCCCAGTGTCCAAACACGAGCAAATGCCAAGTGGTTGCAGATTATTCACTGGGAACTGATCCAACTAGCAAATGACACAGAATAAGGGTTAAATATCATCAAGGTGGAACTAAGAGCACGAAGACTGATGACGATGCAAAATCGTTATGTGCGCGACCTGATCACGGCCATGGAAGGTAGTGTTTGCCGAAAAATCATCAGGAGTGCATGTTGCACGTTCGTGTCTTCTTCAGATGCTGAAAATGGGATACTTTCACATGTAATATCTGCAGTGCATGAACTTGGAGTGAGAATGAAAAAGGAAGGTGACATCAATAACAGTGATTGGTTCAGCATGGCATTCGACTGTGTGCCCTCATGGCTTGGGACTGCAATGAAGCTACTGATTCCCATCATCGTCTTCCTGCTGCTGATCCTCTGTGTGTTCCAGTTAGGGATACGATGTTGCACTAAAACAATTCCTAATAGTGCGATGATGATGGTGACTATAGGCAACCAAAATATAGATGGGTAGGTGCCTCATGATACTAGGGAAGCCCAAGTACAAAATGGCGAGAGTGATGAACCCAACTATCGTATGGCGGCCATATACAACACAGGAAACGTAGTAGATAACCTCTCTATCTGACCACAATCAAAGAGCCCTAGGATCTAGAAAACTATAAGGAGGTGTGGGTGGACCTAGCTGGGGACGGGGTTGTATTTACATGACCTGTACACCTGAACAATATGCACAATGAGTAGGGAGTTTAAGGAGTGTGTTTTGTGCCTGGATGCCAATAAAGAGTACCCCCACCTGGGATGAAGCAGTACAAAGGACAGAGGAACATAAACACACTGGTGGAGGGTATTCGTTACTTTAGGAGTAACGAAAGGGGGGAATGTTGGGACAGAGGTGATCTTTCCCGCATCCCCCCACGATATTCCTGGATGGTCGTATCTCGCTTATGCTGAAGGGGGGAGATGTCTCCCCTCCCGCTTATGTGTGGTCTACCTTTTTACCCTCTTCTTATTAATATAGAATCATGTAACCAAAGTCACAGACTCCATTTTGTGGCACACCCAACGCCATCTTTGTACAAAGCCCAAAACTGATCACTAAAAGCTTATCTTTGCCTCTGCCCAGCGCCTCACACTGCCAGCCCAAGCCCCCACAATCTCCTGCCCACTCCGCACAACTCCTGTTCTCACGGAAGTCCAGCTATTCATTGTTGCAAGCATTAGTATCATCCCCGGACAAGTAATCTCACTGCGCTGTGCGAGACCAGAGTAGGCCCCCACCCTTGGGAACATCCATCTCCACTAACCTGCCTGTGCTCTCTTTACCCCCACCCCACCCAGCCATAATACACTGGACCAGGCCCCTCCACTCTTTTGATGCAGATACACATCTAAATTTTCCAGTGACCAAGTGAAGAACACCCACCCCAGTCCTAGATTCCAGACAACAATATATTCTACCTAAAACTAACATATGTCTGAGAGTATCATGAGGCATCAGGTAGATCAAGGACCTCCAATCTGGGCACCGGGATCGGGGTAATGGGTTTACAGATACCAAGGTGCAGCGGGTACAATGTACTTATATCACTTGTTAGTGAACTTTAAATGTACAACTATTTGAGTCAACATTTATGATGGTCATTTGTCTCATGCCCCCAAGCCTGTTGTTCTAGCTTAGATAGTGAGGGAAGAAGTATCTCTCTGCTGGCATGACCTTCACCCCACGTAGATGAGCCCAGCTGACCCACGTACTGAGGGAGTGACACCCGAGCAACCGACAATCCAACGTGGCCAGCCCCTATACATCTGTAATGTAGTAATGTAACATACTAATTGTATAGCAGAATGATGGACCTATAGCTGGGTGTCATCAGTGACGCATTTGTGCCTTATAATGTGCTGTCCTTGTAATGTTTGGCAGAGCACTCTCTGGGCAGCAGAGTTCTCTGTTTGCACAATTTATCTCATATAAACTTTGTTCTACTTGCAATCTATCTCCTGGTCTCATTCCCTACTGGGGTGTGTCCATTAATTGGTCTTTTTTGGATATTGTGTCTTAGGAATGGGTGCCTTCACCGTACTGACCTGTCAAATTACAGACTCTTAGCCATGCTAGATTCGAGTTGAAAGATTTTTGCCTCTCTCCTTCTTCCGATCCTCCAAGCATGGGTTTATGAACGTGGCCTTTTGAGCAAATTGCAAACAGGCATCCGGAGTGGGAATTGCACTACTTTTAATATATTAGCACTTCATCATTTAATAGCAAATACAATTAAGCATCATGATAGGTCCATATACATATGCTATGTTGATTACGACTGTGCCTTCAACTGTGTAGCACGCAATTTGTTATGGGAAAAGCTGTACAATTGGGGAATTGATCAACTTTTGTTGTATTTTATTAAATCTCTGCATATGGACACGTCAGCGGTAGTCATAGTTGATCAAGCTGGCCGCATTGCTTGTTCAATTCCCACCAATCAGGGACTTAAAGCTTTTTAATCTCTACGTCTCTGATATGGATCAGGTACTGCGCGCATCTCGAAATTTCCCACCGCGCATTGTGGAGGAGCGTATCCCCTGTTTAGCATACGCTGACTACACAATTCTATTGCATTTCACGGCCATCGGCTTGCAGCGCTCGCTGAATGCCTTAGATGCTTATGTTGCTAAGAACTACATGCTTATTAATGATAAGAAAACCAAAATCACGGTCATGGGTGCACAGACCAAAGGTAAGATGTGTTTTAATTGGAGAATCAGTGTGGAATCTCTGGAAATTGTAAAGACCTATATTTATCTGGGGGTTCCTATGACCCCCGACCTGTTTTAACAATTTACGAGACTTTTATCATGCAAAATAATGTATTACAAAATTGTCTATTATTAGCCTGTTCATCACCAGGAATAGTCTGCTTGAGATTTATAAGCGAGCATCATTCCTGCGACCTTGTATGGAATTGAATCATTACCTCCACAATATTTTAAATGTCTCAACATCATGCAAGGTAAATTATTGCGGGCTATTTTGGGTGTTCCCTCAGGCAGTGCCAGCCGAAGCCCTCAGGTTTTAACTGGATGTGACTTCGCTTAAATCACTATTGCTGATCCAGGCAGTAAGCTATTAAATTAGGATGGGCCCAATCTGGGAATTCTATCCTGCTCAACCTTTTGGCACAGGGAACTAAAGACAATAGCCAAAATCCTTTTTATGTTAATCTGGTGAAAACGGTAAAGGCTCACCTTGACAATATTGGCCTTCCCCCTGCAGAATTCTGTCCCACTAACATCCATGTACTAAAGGTAAAAACAAAGGATTTGGACCGATCCGCAAACATTGAACATCTGAGTTAAAAAAAAAGCCTTATGTAGAATATGTGAGGTCAGCTTCTCCTGTGGGAAACCCTTGTCAGCACATTTTTAAAACCTTGTGTATCTTGTATTCTGCATTTTATTATCTATCTGCGTTTTAATATTATATCCAGAAATTAATATCTTGGTGCTTGGCAGGGTATTCCTCTCGAAAATAGGCTATGTCGGCTTTGCAATATAAGGGTTGAGACAAGCAGGCATTGCTGGATTGTCATGTGCTAAGGGAACAACATCAGAGAGCCTACCAAAATCGGGGCTCCCATTTAGAGCAACTTTATTCGGACCAATTTTGGAGTGCAATCTATTTAGCTAATTCATTGGTAATCAGTGGCTTAGCGGCATATGTATGGAAAGAGGTACTGTGTAAATTAGAAAAATTGTAACTGCGATAATCATTCTTATTGGTGTACATGTTTACTGTTTCTGGATGTGTCGTGTATAATGTGATATATTAATTAGTTTTAAATGTATCTATATTATGGTTTATGTAATTATTTTAGTGCAAAGGTTTATTGAAACCACTGGTATTTAAAAAAGAAAAAAGTAAAAGAAAAGATATACAAAACAATCCACGTTCACTAAGGATGAGCAAAGCTCAACCAGCCAATCACGCACAAGTGCATTCAGGCAGGCAGCACCCAATCAGGCTCACAGGCATTCAGGCCATTCACCCAAAATCAGACACCCGAAACACAGGATGTGGATTGGAGGCTACTCTCTAGCCTTTCAGAGCACTGCATTTTATTCATACCAGTTTAATTCAGAACTGACCCAGGCATGCTGTCACACAACAAAAACCAGGCACACACAACACAGAATGCATATTGACTCCTCACTCCATTCATACAGGCTCCACCTAAGGTTGCGCCTTCAGCACACAGTCCATGGGAAGGCTCTAGCCAGTCTGGCCTTCGTTTGCCCCAGGACCATATATGGTTCTTCCACCCAACATCCAATCAGGGAAAGGGAACAGAGCAAAGGGTTATCGGGACATTGAGAAAACAAGGAGTAGAGGCAAAGGAAACCAAGAGGCCACAGTGGCCATCTTGCCTTTGTTCAGGATTCCATTGATTCCTGTGGCAGGGCCTGGGTATCCCGAAAATGGAGGACACTCAGAGCCACTGCCAGGTCTGCATGTAACTGCCACAGCCCATAACCTGCTCTGTGGGCAACACACAGGTGCCTAAAAACATACACAAGGAATACAAGAGCGTACCTCCACCCAAGGGTGCCATAAGGGTATCCCATGGGTGTTGTTCAAAAAAAGGTAAAATGAGGAGCTGCACTCCCAGGGGTCCAGGATGGACCCTTATGGCAGAAAACGTACACAGAGAAGTGGTAGGACAAGGACTAGGAGACCCTATCTCCCCATAAGCCATTTCCAGCATTTCACCTATTCTTCAGAGTGACGACCTGCGCCGCGCAACCTCAAACGAGACCATGGAACCTCACCTTCCACTTGGGGACATATGTGAAGAGTTTCGTCACCCGCTCCCGTAGGGCTTTCGGGTGCATGGACTGGCACAAACCGCAAACCAGCATGTCATGGTACTCATCCAAGAAAAATAGACAAATCCAGTGCAGATCCAAGACCAACATCTGTCGGATGCAGTCCGCACACGGCTGAAGCTTGAGACCTTAGACGGAGGAGGCATGGGTTAGACAATTATTTAAGTAAGCTTGATGAGTGTTCCCGATTAGCGAACAGAGTGTGCAGAAAAAAGGAACTGAGGTCACAGGGCGCGGCGCCACCTCATATCTGGTGCAGGGCACATAGAGGCATTGGGCAGAGCTGACGCAGAGCCGCGCCTTGTCCCCTGGTGGTGGAAAGGTTTTCGGAGAACAGCTGCACTGCACAAGCTTTACACATACACACAGTTATAAGCAATCAAGCAAAGCAATAGCAGAACTGTTTCAAGAAAAGTGGTCTGGGAAAAAGCGGTTAAACAAATATAAAACAATCTGCCTTTTAATAATAAAGCAGTTACCTTCACTTAAATAGTCCTTCTCTAACCACTTAAGTAGAGTTTAAGTGTTCTAAAAGAGTTCTGATCAAAGGTGAGTAGCTGAGTAGGGGTTTAGGAAGTCACAAAACTCCCCCTCCACAAGCCATTTAAAAGTAGACACACATTGGTAAAAAATAGGACGTTTTGGGGTGCACGTGACTCCCAATTCCTAAACACTGAGGAGTCACCAGGGACGTCATTTCACCAAAATGCCAGGGGTAGGGGAAGTGACATCACACAACCCTTGACCTCTGTAATCACAGGAAGTGATGTAATTTGACCCCACCCCAAAGTGACATCATGGGATGAGATGAAACACGACCTTTCAGCCCTCGACAAAACAGGAAGTGGCGTCACATAGCATTGTTTCTAAGTACACTACGAACAATATGGTTACGAGATCACTATAAAGTGATATACATTTCATACAAGACTGAATCACCATATGCATCGTTAATATCAGTGCGTATAGGTCCATATTACCAAACCACTGTAAATGTAAGCAGACGTCCAAGGCCAAACGATAATGATGTGTTATTATATAGCACTTACACTTAAGCGCTTCATATAGAACAAATATACATACAATATCACCCAACCTGTGTTGGTACTCTTTATCAACCTCAGCAGGATGAAAGGCTGTGTTGACCTTGCTGGAAGTCGAACCTGCAACCTACAGATCACACACACATTGCAGCAGCCAGCCTTCCACCCACTGAGCTATTTTACCAGCTATAGCTAATCAGAAAACGAGCCACTCCAGAAAAAAAGACACACGTGCTGCTGGCCAAAGCCCAGGAGCCTCAATCTAAAACACATAAAATAACAAAATTAAAATGTGTATACATTTATTTTTTAGGGGTAGCAAGGGAGACCACAGGGGTAGCAAGGGAGAGCTCAGGGGTCGCAATTGTGACCGCTGCCGACCCCTAAATGAGGTCCATGGGAGTCACCATGGAAAGATCCAAGACAAGAACTCCACCCTGGACAGGGAGTGGATCTTACGCCCAAGCAATCCCTAATAGACACAGGAGAGGACCCCAAAAGGTATGTTATGCTAAATGCCTTCATATTATGTGTAGCCCATGGTTTTCTTTTTTTCCTGGCCCTGGAAGCCCACTATTAAAAATACTCTGAGCCTGAAATGACGAACCACAAGGACACCACCCCACCCGCACAATCCACCTGCTCAGGTGAGTTGCACTCAGCAACCTGCAATTAAAAGGTTAATACAGGAGATGGGACACACGCTGAGTTCCTTGATAATTAACAGACACAGACACCAGAGTTAATTTTTATAAATACCCATGACTGGGTCCGTCGTCATTAAACATACCCTTATAAGACCCTAGTATCCCCCCAGCTCCATCTAAGCTGGGACCAGCTACGACAGCTCACCCTTCCTTGGAGAAGTCCCAGGGACCCTAAAGATGAACTTTCCACAACCAATCCACTTCCTAAACTCAGGTACCACACACATGGAGAGCGAGGCCAGAGGATGGCCTCTGTGGGTGGTCCCATCTTTCAAAGCGGCCTTGGGCTGGCCGCCAACCTATGCCACCATCTCACGCCAGAGTGCCGCCCCTCTACTCCCTATTTAAACTAATGGCCATCTGATCTATTCCTACTTAACATTTACCTTACTTAACATTCGCCTAATTCCTCAACTCCCTAACCTTCCCTACTTAACATTTACCCTACTTAACCATGCAGAGTTATACACATAACATACATACATACATACATACATATAGACATACTACACAAACACAAAACCCCATGTCACAGTGGGGGGACTGCTGCAGACAGCCACCCCTTCACAGTACGATTAGGTGGTCCAATGTGCAGGACTGCTCCCGATGACACTGGTTGATGACTGGGACCTGCCCCACAGATGATGAGTGAGGCCTGGCCCTCTCCTTTTCTTCCAAGGTGGCCCTGTCCACCATGTGAGCCAACTGCACATACTGCATTATTTAAATTTTGTCCTGGGTGGCCCCCTATGCACCTGGGGACCGCCCACACTCACCGCCGTGACCCGCTGTATTCATATATCATTTAGGGTGGGCACCGTTGCATGGGGGGCCCACCCAACACCACCACCACAGCCCACGGTATAAATATTTTTAGGGTGAGCGTTGGCACCTTTTTTCAGTCACTGGACATGAGGCGGGCCTTTGGGGGGCATGGCCGGGCAGCCGGGCAGAGCCGCTCCCCAGACAAGGTCCTGGGCAGGCTATTCTTGATGGGCCTAGGCAGTCACCGCCATGCTGCCTGGGCCACAAATGTATCTGCGGCACATCCGGTCTGGTCTCCCAGGCAGGCCGACAGGCACCACGGCCCAGCCACGGCCCAGAGGTGGCCAAAGCCGCTCCCGGCATAGCAGCTCGGCTCCCCTGCATAGTCTCTGCGGGTGCTCCCTGTTACACCGCCCAGAACTTTTCAATGGATTAAGGGGCCCAGGGGGCCACTCGAGGCAGCGACCCCCCAGGTAAGTCTTTTTCTTTTCTCTCCCTCGCTTCAACTGCCCTCCAAACTGTCTTTATTTTTAAATCCGGTTGGATTCTTTTTCTCTCCCTTGCCCAGCCCATTCTTGGGCAGGGGAGTTCTTTTCTATTGTTCTGTCTTTTACTTTTACTTTCAACATTCCATCCAGCCCCATGGTGGGCTGGATGGTTTCTTCCAACACTTACATAAGTAAACACACACTTAATAAAGCCTTTATTACCCCAGTGTTTGTGTCTTTCTTTTCTGTGTTCCGCAGAGGGCCAACATGTAGCCCCACTAGCCGGGCCCTGTGGGGCCATGGGCTACATATGCACATCATCACTGTAGTCGTCTTAAAGAAACAAAACATGTCCATGTGGTAAAAAATTGTGGCCTTGGTCACGATGCAAACCAGACCTTGATGTGTGGAATTAGAGGAAAACGGTAAGCGAAACAGCAAAGAAAGGGAACGTCTGGGAATAAAACAGACTCCAGTCACAACAAGAAGGGAGAAATAACATAAGGGTGTGTGACAGTGGTTGCTGGGATGTATGTATAATCTGTTCCAAGATGGCTGAGGGGAAGGAGGGAAAGTAGAAAAACATTTGATTTTCATCAGCAAAAAGATGATAGTGAAAACCAATGGATGTTTTCCTAGGGCAAAGATATAGAAGGTGAAGAGCAGAGGTCAAGGACCGATCATTGGGGGTCGACAGTAAAGGGATGGGGTCAGAGGTTTATGGGTTCCAAAATATTTTAACGGATCGACCTACCAGGTTGAAGGCGATCTAGGCAAGAGCAGATTTGCGAAACCCAAGGACCTTGAGAGTGAGGAGGAGGAGCAGTCAACAGTGTCAAATGCATGATTTGCAGCCAGGGAAGGGCACTCAGCCAATTTGGTGGCTGTAACACTGTTTCCAGCCACCCGAGGCCCTTCCATGGCTGGTGTCATTTTTTTTGTTTAATGTGGGAAGTCAACAGGGAGCCTCTCCATGTTGCCTCCCCACCCGCAAACAAAACAAAAACCCATTCCCCCTCCCCTGCTGGATTGGAGCTTTGTGCTCCGGTCCCAGCGCTCCTCCCGCCAGCATAGAAATGAAAAAGGGACTTAGTCCCTTTTCCGAAGGTGGCAGCCCTCTTGTTTTTTTTTCTCCCTCTGGAGATTGGCATGGCGCAATAAGCGCAACCAAACTCCAGAGAGAGAGAATGAACTATTTACACCTCAGGTGTGAATAACAATCACACCCCAGCAGGGGGGCGTACAGGCCAGTAATGGCACACAGCCCTCGATTAGCTCAGGCCTGACTGTGCTCAGGCTGGTGGCCGTTATCGGCCATGTACATCCTCCCACCCTCCTGCTGAGGCATGATTGCTACAGTATAGAAGAGAGTTTGGAGTGGTGAGCATTAGAGAAAATGTTGGAGATATGCATTAGTGCCGTCTCCTTAGACTGTTTACTACGGATGCCAGATTGAAGTTGATCTCCAAGGCCATTATCCTCAAGGTACTTAGTGATCTTTTTTTTTAAGACCAACCATTGTGAGAAACCAGAGGGTGTCTCACCCGCTAGTCCCCGGGGATCTCTGTCTCAGGTGGCCAGGGCACGGCCATCGCCTTTGGATCCAGACCCTGGGGGTGGACCAGTGTGGGTGGATCATCTGGGTAAGGGCTCTACGGGGAGTGGGGATGAGACAGCCGTAGGTGAGACGCGGTATTCCCCACTTTTTTGTTCATCTAACCCATCCTATTTTTTAGGATTTGCTAAGGTCCCCAATTCCCTCCTCCTTTTTTACACAAACACTGGGCAGAGGAAGAGGGTGGCTGAGAGTAATAAGACTAACTCCCATACATCGTACTGGACATGTCCCATTAATCGGGTAAGGCAAAAGTCAGGCACTTGACTTAAGTGCATACACCTGATACTAACTAGTTCTCCTCACACAGATAAAAGGCAGAACCTAGAGACAAACTCTGAGCAAGGCGGAACACGAGTACAAGCAGCACTTCTGGGTTGAAGGCAAACCTACTGAAGCAGAGCGACGAACCAAGGGACGAGAGCAGCAGGTCGACAACCCCAAGAGTTCCCTATTGGAGGTAGTTGCCTCCAACCGGCCACGAAAGACACTGGAGAAGGCCAGATGCCATGTCAGAGGTTTTTCAAGGACGCCAGCGACCCTCCAGAGTCAACTGCATAGTTGGGAAGGCATGGCCAAGCCTGTGGTACTAACATTGACTCATGAATTGGAAATCGGAAAACCAAGAAAGGAAATGCACACAGCCGGTGAGTTGGCAAGCGACCTGAGAGACCGGGGTGTGTTAAAGAAAGTTTGAAGTGGTAACATTATATTGCAAGTGAAGGCTGGACGCGTGTGGATGAGATGTGAAGAAAGGCAAACCTGTGAATGAACTTTGAAGTAAGGACAGCTGTGAAATCAGCGATACTGAGTAGCGGAGTGGTTCGGCGAAAGGAAGTAGCCCACTTGAAAGTCTCTGTGAAAGGTGCATTGTTTGCAATGATAAAACGCATGAACTGCAAAAGCGAAGTGAGCTACATTAACTCCTAGAGAAGGAGAGAGTGAAAGTTGAACCGTGAACTTTTAGTCAAAGTGGTCCTGCGGAGGTCTGTAAAGAAAGCCGGTACATTTGAAAGTCTTCGACTTCTGAAAGCTGTCTGAGCCCCACTGAGGGAGACCTTGGGGAAGGGATCCCCCTTACATGTCTTGTTGAACTTTGTCCTGAAAAGGTCTGAGCCCGACAGAGGGGACCTCTGTGAACTTTGTTGTGAGAGGTCTGAGCCCGACAGAGGGAGACCTATGTGAACTGTGTTGGGAAAGGCCTGCGCCAGACAGAGGGGGGCCCACATAAACAGTTTTTTTAAGCAGTCTGAGCCCAACAGAGGGGGGCCTACATTAAAATGTTATTGAAACATTATTTGAAAGTCTGGAAAGGGAGACTTTAACGTGGAAGGCCAGGTGGGCCTTGATACACGTTTTGGAACTGTTTATTGTGTTGAAAACCTGAGCCAGAGTGTGTCATCCTGCCTACAGGGACCGCCTTACTACATGTGGTCTAATGTGGGGAGGAGAGCTGATCCAGCCACATTTATTCTTTTGAACACTGATTTTTCCTTTACATACATTTCTCTTTTATACACTTTTTGTACAAGGAATAGGGCAGGTATTAGGTTTTGTTAGCATAGGCCATTTTGATTAAGACGGACTCCACTAGGACTGTTTTGTTTATCGTTTGATGGTCGAGGCTAATCCCATCTTGGTTATAGGGCAAGGTAGGAGTGTTTCCAACCCCAGAAACTTCAATAAAGGTTTTACAAATTGTACCTATTGTGTCAGTGTCATACTTGTGATACCATGCCTCCCCTGTACCACTAAAGGACTTTTGAATAAAGGCGAAGGAGAGAAACCGGGCGATAGTTTGCTGGGAGGTTTGGATCAGCACAGGTAAGACAGTTACAGATTTGAAGTAGACAGGGTCAAGTAGGGAGAGGTTAAAGAGTTCAGAGAAATAAGGGAAAGTGATTGAGATTAAGTCTTTGAACATTTGGGGAGCAAAAGTGTCGATGTGAGTATAAAATGGGTTGGCACTGCGAAGGATGGATGCTAATTCAATAGGCGAGGTAGGGGAGAAGTAGTAGAGAGTAGAAGAGGCCTGGGGAGAGGTAGTGGACATAAGGAAGGTTTGGGTGGGAGGGCAGAGGACTGTGAGATTGACAAATTTGAGATATTTTATTGCAAAGGATACAAGGTTAATAGCAGAAGGGGAGGAGTCGATGGATATTGGCTGGGTAGGTATGAGCAAAGATTTGAGGATAGATTAAAGTTTTCAGAGGTGACTGTGAAGGGAGGGGATTATGTTTGTGAAGTAGGAGGATTTGGCAGAGTCCAGTACAGAGGTTAAGGCAGCAAGGTCATTTTTGTAGGCTAGTCTGTAATTTGTGGAAGCGTCATAGGTCACGGTGTATGTTTGTTTTGAAGGTCTGAATTTCAGAGGTGATTCATGGCTGAGGACGGTAAGGTGTGAATTTGAGAGTAGGGTAGTGTTGGTCAATGGAAGAGGCATGAATAGGGGAAAAGAGACAGTAAAAAGGCTCTCATACCATCATGGTAAAGGGCAAGTGAGTCCTGCCTGAATTTCCTTAATAATTGAAGAGGGGAGATGAGTAGAAGGTTGGGAGGTCGAGACGTTAAAGTGAACAATGGAGTAATTAGATGGAGAGGGGTCAATGCAGATATCAGAGGAGGAGAGTGAATTAGAGAAAAAGACCCGTCAAGAGACTGCCCAACAGACCACAGTGGGTAGGCAGGTCATGGGGGGAGAAGAGGGAGTGATAAGATAGGAGGGAGTTAGGTTTAAGGAAGGTGGCTTCAAATCTCTTCTAGAGGTTAAATTTCCCCAGCATGACAATGTGGCTGTCTGTAAGAAGTGACTCAAAGAGAAGGATCAGGGAAGAAGTTTAAAGGACATGGGGTTGATAGAGAGCCAGAACAGTGAGAGGAGTAGGAGGGAGTTGTTGAATAGTGCAATAGTCAAAAGAGGAAGAGTTGATGTCAGAAAGGGGCAGTTTTGCAGGCCTTATTGATCAATCAGGCACCCTACACTGCCACCCTTCCCAATAGCAGCAACCTGAGTGGGGCCTCTTCTGTGCTGGGACTTCCTGCAGCCTATGATGCTGTGCAACTTACACATGAATGAAGTTGGAGTGAAAAGTTGACCGTTTACAAGGGTGCTAAGCATGACATATTAAAGGACAACAGCATGAAAGCCTGGCCATGGTTTACCTATGCAAAACACCTTAAGAAAGATCAGGACGGGCTATTTGTGTGACAGCTCGGAGATAATTGAAGATACTATTAAAAACTCCTTGAAGAAAGCATATTAGGACCTACTTGGGGGAATCTACTGGAGAGAGCATATGATAGACCACTTGCCACTCAAGACATGGGGTTTAAAAATCTTTTTAGGCTATGAAAATGATCTTATTTGGCTTACTATACCTTTGGAGAGGATTCTGTACACTAAATTGTGCATGTAAATCCTGGATTTAATTAGTTTTACGTGTAATTGGAATAATTCCAACTCTACATTATGCCCGGTGTGCCAGACCTCCCTATAGAGGCGTTTAATGTATTATTCTGATTTCCCCACCTGAATGATATCCCTCGAATATGGCACGTTACTTTTTTTTAAAGTTTTCAAAGTTTGGACGATAATCGATGCTCGGGAATTGTGCAAGGCTGCACACAGAGAAAGTAGCGCATTTGCAGTAGCTGGTTTCCTGGTTAGAGCATGGAATAGGCAGAGACAATTCCTGCTGTAAACCTTTTCTGATTGCTATCAACTGTGCCTTTTTTTAACTTAACCTACGATGACTATTTTACTTGTAATGTGTTATTTATGTGCAGCTGTAGCAATTATGTTTTTTAATTATATTCTATGTGTTAACAGCTATTGGAGGCTGCATACATTTGGTGCTCTCAAAGAAAGTTCTAACCACTGGCACTGATCACCACAAAACTTTATTCTGTGTTGGGAGGCTAAATATACTTTATGGGTGTAAACAGAAAAGTACTTGTCTTCTGGTTCTTTCCTTTCTACCCCCAGAAGAGTTCAAGTCTGCACATGTCTTTACTTCTGGTGGATCACTGGCCTCCAGAGATGTTGAATTTCCCAGTGAGGTAGCTTGGGGACTTCAGGGTGGCAACCTTATAGATGATGCAACAGGATTTGAAGATGATACAGGCTTGCAGCGGGAGCCAGTGCAGTTTGATGAGGGTCGGGTGATGTGGTCGAATTTGCAGAGTCCTTTGATAAGTCATGTTACTGCATGCAGGACACATCTCAGGGGTGCCAGGGTAGTCAGCAGAAGGCCACCCAAAACCGCATTAGCATCATCCAGATGGGCAAGGACCAAAGCTTGTTAAACAGATCTGTTGTTTTTTGCGAAGAAGGGCTTGATTGTCTGCACGAGAGAAAGCTGGTACCAAGCCGTTTGCATCTTCCTTGCTATATGCTGTTTGAAAGTCTGTCGATGTTGAACTCAAGGTACTTTGCACTGGTGGCCAGCCAAGGTATGAGGCCCTCAAGGTTCATATCAGAGAGCGAGATCTGCATGTCAGGGAGTTCAGTGTTATTGGTCAGCAGTAGAAATTCAGTTTTGGAGGGGTTGACCTTCAGGTAAGCACTGAACATCCACAACTGGCACAATGTGAGGCTCTGGATGTCTTTGATGGAGGATATCGTGAGGTAGATCTGAGGGTCATCTGGTTGATGTGAATGTTGTCTGCAGCAAGCAGGGTTGTGAGCGGTTTCATGTAAAGATTGAAGATAACAGAGAACAGGATGGATCCTTGCAGGACTCCATAGGTGATTGATAGAGTTGGTGATCTGGAGGAATCAATTTGTACAAACTGTTGGTGATGTTCAAGGTAGAATTTGAACCAGCGGAGGACCATCTCCCTGATCCCCATGCAACAATGTAGATTGTCGGTGAGTGTCTGGTGGTCTAATGTGTTAAATGCTGCTTAGAGGTCAAGGAGAACCAGGAGTCAAGGATGGGCCTCATCAAAGATTTTAAGGGCATCACCAATCACCTTGATAGTAGCCATTTCTGTGCTGCCTCTGAAGCCAGATTGGGAGGACTGAAGGAGATTATTGGCTTCAATGTGTTGAAGGAGTTGCATGGCTACTGCTTTCTGAAGGCTTTTACCTAGGAAGGGAAGATGGGTGGTGGGGCAGTAGTGTACTGGAGGGTTTAAGAAAGGTCTCCCATGAACAGATCTGCATTTTACCACTGCTGCCACCAGAGGTCCTACTCTGCCTGCAGCTTTGCAACCTAGAGCTCCCCTGCTCCCTCCCCCCTAACATTTCTAATGCTGCTGCACTCCAACAGCGCAGTCACATGAGGGATCACTTGACATGGCCTTCCTCTTCTTATTCCATCCTTGGAGGGCATGTTGAACTAAGGGTGACCCAGTTAAGGGTAGTCCCTTATCCCTGTTTACCCTTTTTTACCTGCCACCTCTTCTACCTTATCCCAAGCACTATCTTTTATGTTATTACTATGCTGTATTATGTTATTACTCATGTCTGTGCTAACGCTCTCCCATCTCATTTTTACTTGCTCCAGTCTGTCCCTTCTCTCATCCTTCTCCCTCTCCCACAGTATCCCCACTCAACTATGCTTCCTTATATACAGACCTATTGTTCATCTCCCGGCTCTTCTACCTTTACCCTTCAGCAGTTTAACCTTTCTAATCTGATCCATTCCATTATCGCTATGTCACCCCTTTCTTCTGTTTCTGTAGTCCTGTGGGATGCTTGTTATTATATGATATAACAAGGCATTTATAATGCGCCTATACACAAGTGTTTCAAGGCACGACGAGGCAAGGGAGGGGGAACAGAGGGAAGACAGACAACGATCCTACTAGACCAGGTGTCGTTCAGATCGCGCAAGTGCATGGGAAAGGGGAAGGGGGAGAGTGCGGGGCAAGGGCAAGCGACTGTGCAGAACATGGGATAAAAGAATAAATAACAGTAAGTAGAAGTACGGCCAGCAAGTGGTCAGGGTAAGTGCAGACAACATGTGTCAAGTCCTGGAGTGGGACTGTAGGGATACAGAAACAGTCCCCAAGTGCGGGGGTTGCCAGGAAGGCAGTGCAGGTGTGCGACTGGTGGGGGAGGGGACCTGGGCCTGGGATCAGAGGCTGGCCAGGTAACCAGTGCAGTTTCAGTTTCAGCCAGGAAGTCAGCAGGGGAGAGGAGGAGAAAAAGTAGAAGCAAAGAGAAAGGTTTTGAGGTGCTTCCACAACCGGAGATGCTTCTCCTCAAGTTTCAGGGAGGCAGGGAGGCCACTCTAGAGGGAGGCCCCAGCCGAAGAAAGAGATCTACCACCAACTCGTTGCTTGGAGAAGCGACTGACCCTGAGGGAGTTGGAAGCGGATGAGCGAAGAGCTCAAGAAGGAAGATATTTAGGAAAAAAGAGTTGAGGGTATTGAGGCCCCAGTCCCCAGAAGGCCTTGTGGACAATGCACAGGGTTTTGAACTTAATCCTCGCAGCCACAGGGAGCCAGTGCAGAGATTTCAGTCCTGGAGAGGTATGATCCCTGGACTTGAGGCCAAGGACAAATCTCGCAGTCCTGTTCTGGATGAGTTGCAGAGTAGAAGCAGGCAGATTTAAAAAGAGGCTGTTTCAATAGTCAAGCCTAGAGAGGACCAGAGATATCGAGACTGTGAGCTTCTGGGGGAAGGAGAGGAAAGTAAGGATACCTCTGAGGAGGTGCAGCTGATAGTGTGACTTCTTAGAGATGTTGGAGATGTGAGGAGAGAAGGAGAGTGTGGAGTGGAAGATGACCCCAAGGTGGGAGCAGGAAAAGGGCCAAGAGAGGCCGGCCAGAGAGTGACAGGAAAGGAGGGAGCGGGAATGCCGATGAGGAGAATCTCGGTTTTACTGGCATTAAGGAAGAGACCATTGGCGGCACACCACTCCTGGATGGCGGACAGACAGTCAGAGGTGAGAGAGGGAGAAGAGGTGGCTGAGGGTAGCCTGAAAATTAGCGGAGTGTCATCCCAATAGCACTGGAAGTTGGGGCAGAGCGCGGCAATGCAGTGGGCAAGAAGTGCCAGGTATTGACTTAACAGCCATGGAGAGAGGTTAGACCCCTGGGGAACACCACAAGTAGAGATAGAGATAGAGAAGAGGAAGGACCCAAGTTGAACCTGGGAGGGTCGATCAGAGAGGAAGGAAGTTAGCCACACCAGGGCCTGACCGGTGATACCCAGGTTGTCACGGAGACGGTTCATCAGGATGGCATGGTTGACCGTGTCAAAGGCAGAAGAGAGATCTAGTAGGATGAGGACACAGGGGGTGTTGGAATCAAGGTTGGAGAGCAGGTCTTCACGAATGTTCAGGAGAGCAGTTTCTGTGCTTCTGGCAGCTCTGAAACCAGACTGATGATCATAGAGACAGCCAACAGATTCAGTGTGGAGAGTGAGCTGGGAGATGGCCAGCTTTTCCAAGAGTTTGCCCAGGAAAGGAGTGATGGAGATTGGGCGATAGTTAGCCGGGCAGGATGGGTCGGCAGAGGGTTTCTTAAGAAGAGGGTGCACAAGGGAGTGCTTCAGGGGGGAAGGGAAGACTCCAGCGGTGAAGGAGTGGTTGCAGAAGTCAGCCAGGGCAGGAGCCAGGGAGTCAATGCGGTCCTTGATGGTTTTGGAGGAACAGGGATGAACCTGTTTTGATGAGACTTTCATAGATCGGACTTGTCTAGCAACCTCGTCTGGGGAGAACAGGGGAAAGGCAGAGAAGGAGGGAGGAGAGGTGGCCGAAGAAGGGCCAGAGGAAGAGCAGGGAGTAAAGGGAGGAAGGGGAGAGGAGGAGAGAGAGGACAGGATGTCCTGAGTTTTAGAGATGAAATGAGAAGCCAGTGCCGTGCAGAGGGCCTGGGAAGGGACAGGAGAGGTAGAGACTGCAGCAGGATTAGCCAGTTCCTTGCAGATTTTAAAGAGTTCGGCCGAGTTGTTAGTTGCCGCAGAGACGCAGGCTAGGATGTGAGCTCTCTTCTTGATGAGGACAGAGAGCCGGTATTACCTTTAGAGCAGGCAGCAGGCCAGTTTGTCAGAGGATGCACAGGAAGCACGCCATTTCCTCTCAGCCACCCTGCACTTGCGTTTAAGACTGACAAGGTCTGAGTCGTACCAGGAGTTGCACTTGGCTTTGGGCTTCAGGCGGATCCTCAGGACAGGGGCAAGAACATCGAGAGTATCAGATATAGCAGAGTGGAGCATGTAAAGGGCAGTGTCAGGGTGAGAGTCAGCCAAAGTGGGAGAGGGGGTGAGAAAGTGGCAGCGAAAGCCTCAAGCCTTCATGGGTCGGATGACCGAGAAGGTGGGTGGCAGTAATGGAGTAGGCTTGGCCTGAGGGGTAGAGAGGGTGAACTGGGAGGAAAGGGGAAAATCATCGCTCCTGGAGAGAGGAGTGGTGAGAGGGATAGAAAGGGGAATGTATGAGGAGATCAGAAAATCCAAAGTGTGCCCTGCAGAGTGAGTTGGGCCAGAGGGGAGAATAGAGAGTGAGAAAGAGTCACAGAGGTCGCGAAGGAGTCCAGAGGAGGGACAGGAAGCATCCAGGTGGATGTTGAAGTCTCCAAGAAGGAGGAGTTGAGTGGTCGAGACCAGGACGGAGGAGGAGAGGTCCGCCCACTCAGAGAGGAAGGAGGAGATCCGACCAGGTGGCCGACAGATGGTAGCCACAGTAAGGGAATGGCTAGGAGAGAGAGAGAGAGCCTGCAGACAAGGCATTCGAAAAAGGAGTAGGCCTGCGTAGGAATGACAGAGGCAGGAATCCACTCTGGGAAGATCAGGGCTACACCTCCACCAGAGCGGTTGGACTTGGGTGTGGAGAAGATCTCGTAGCCGTCAGGGAGGAGAGTGTCAAAGCTTGTGACAGAGCTGGCCGTGAACCACGTCTCAGTGAGACAGAGGACAACGGGGTCAAGTTCCTC
Source organism: Ambystoma mexicanum (assembly GCF_040938575.1). NCBI lineage: Eukaryota > Metazoa > Chordata > Amphibia > Caudata > Ambystomatidae > Ambystoma > Ambystoma mexicanum. The sequence goes on along the minus strand of NC_090925.1, from coordinate 1,266,209,197 downwards.
CAGAAGGCGGCAGATTTCAGAGGCGTGTTTGACAGCTGAGCAAGAGTTTAAAGTGGCAATATGGAGAAGGTTGCCATCCTTGAAAGACTTCCGGGGAGGGGTACAGAAAAGGAGGTACGCCCTGCGGAGGTACAGAAGAAGCCCCAGGGGGGGGCAGAAAGGGAAGGAGGAGAGGGCAAGGTAGCCAAGGAGGAGGCAGCAGTGAGAGGGGAGGGGGGAGAGGGGACAGCAGAAGAAGAAAGGAAATTGATGAGGCGCAGGAAGCATCTATTGAAGAGGAGAAGGTTGGCTTGAGGGCCTTGGACTAAGACAGTACCATTCACATAAACATTAATGATGACCTTAGAGGAGTGGAAGGAGGCCAGGAGGGCCTCCCACTGTGTGCCACCATTAATGGGAGAGGAAGAGAAGGGAGAGAGCACAGAGACCATATGTAGAATCCATAGGTCTGGTGAGGGAACGGCACAGAGGATATCGGTGACAGTTTGCCTGGAGGAGGCACTGGTATAGGTGTCAGCGATAGGGAGGCCTGGGTTGGAGACCAGAATGTCCTTTTTAAACTTCTTCCTACCGGATTATGTGAGGAGAGCAGTATAGTCGATAGAGAAGCAGTTAGAGACAATAGGAGAGACAGAGAGCACCATAGAGTAAGTTTGGAGAGGAGAGGAGAGGAGAGGAGGGGAGAAGGAAGGGGAGAGCACTAGTGAAGGACGCAGGGCAAGGGTGAGAACAGGAGAAGAACACACCTAAGTTTGAGAGTCCTGAACAGTGGGAAAAAGGCCTAGGTCTCACAATGCAATTTAAATACTTTCACAATGCAATTTCTAAATCAGGAGAAGAACACACCTAGGTTTGAGAGTCTTGAACAGTGGGAAAAAGGCCTATGTTTCACTTCACTATACAATTTAAATACTATCACAATGCAATTTGAAATACTTCCACAATGCAATTTTTAAATCAGGAGAAGAACACACCTAGGTTTGAGAGTTTGCTAATAGTTAGGTTTGCAGGGTAGGGTGAGGTTCTGACCCACCCCCAACCACGCGTACCTGCCCTAGTCGCAGATGGTTAACGGCTGGAAGCTGGCTTCCCCTGCTGACACCTACAGAAACTGTTGGGAGCTGCCTCTTGCAGGAAGGGCAGTAGGGGCTCCGGGCAGAGGGCTGCCCAGGGAGAGTAGGATAAGCGGGGCAAGGTCCAATCAAAGGAGGATGCAGGCTGGAAGGCGGGAGGAGGGAGGGGAAAGGCAGGAGAGCGTCGGGTGCAATTAGTGTGGATGCCAGGGCCTGGGGGTGCTTCAAATGGATAAAATCAAACAATAATTAGGCCCAGGAAGGGGGCAGGTATCAGCACTCACCGTGAGATGCCTGATGGCAATCCATTTCCTTCGCTATAATCTTTACTTCCTACATATCATTGAAACCTGGCTCACCCCTCATAACACTGCCATCTCTGCTGCTCTCAGTTACCCCGATACTCATTTCTCTCATACCCCCGGCCAACATGGCAGAGCGAGCAGTATTCTTTACCACTCTCATTGGTCCCTCACTCCTTCCCTCTCTCACCTACCATTTTCCTCTTTTTAATATAACTTCTCTTTTCTTACACCTCTATTCTATACCTGGTGCTCTTCTTACATTCTATGATGATCTTGATACCTATCAGCTAGCAGCCTGTCCCTTTCTGCTTCTTGGTGATTTTATTATTCAGCTGTTTTCCACTTCAATCCCATTGAACCCCTGTACTCACCAGAACAACTATGCTAACCAGACATTAACATCAATTGATTCACCAAAGATTTATCAATGGTGATACTCTTCCTGAGTCACCACTTACCTTGACAATTTGTTATTTGACCATTTGGACACACGCCTTGATAACGACTGGATTGGTCGAAACACGTGTCAGCTGTTTATGACCAAATAAATTCTGCACACAAGCACATGACCCTGTTCTACAGTTTGGACTTTCTTGAACATATTTTTCTTGGAACTGCGCATTGGGTTTACCTTCACTCCATAGTTTACAGTTCCATGTGTCCTGGTGCTGTTTAGGGGGCACAGTGGAAGGTTTCCAACGCAGCAGAATCACATAGCTTCGATAATTAGTGGTACTAAATAGCGCACTGCTACCTTACGACCCCTAGTTTGCTCTTTTTTGCTGTTTCTAGATTCGGTCCTCGACATAATCTACAGGTCCTAGCCACTCTATCTAAACCTGATCTTAGTCCAATCCATTAGAGGATCAGGAACTGGTTCAATATAAACCAAATGTAGATGTTGCAAACTCTATTACATGGAAAAAGATATATATATCCCGTCAAACTTGTTCTCTTTCTCATATATTTTTTTAACAACTTTATTTATTTTGGTTACAGCATACACATTTCATGATTCAGCACTGGAACCACCCCCTTAACATTTGACATGAAGAAAACATATTTAACCATCGCCCTCGACCATCCCCGTTGCGATCTCCCCCTTGTTCGTGAAGTGCTGGTGACCAGGAATGGTGTGGAGGCCCTAAGGTCTCAGAAAGTTTGTCACCAGCCGCGGCTGGAAGGTTAGTGCTGGGAATCGGCTATGGTATTCCAGCACCGGAGTCCAGCAGTCAGGAAAGCGATGGAGAGCACCTTCGTTTGCCACTGTGACCTTCTCAGCCACCAAGATTTCCCAAACTTTATCCACCAGAGGGGCAATAGAGGGCCCTCCTGTGCTTACCATTTGCGGGCCACTGTTATCTCTGCAGCCAGAAGCAGGTGTGTGAGAAATTTAGCAGTGTGCCCCATTTTGGGATAATACATACAATAATGACCTAGTTGGTTAATAGTCACCCCCTGCCCCCCATCTAAATCATAGAGTTTTTTCCTGGTTTTGTTGGAGTTGCTAATCAGATCTTCCTTGTCAAAGCCTAGTATATGTAAAAGCTTACACATATTTCCCCTAAACTTGTTAAAATATAGGATAGTCCTATCTGTTAGTGTTAGGTTAAAATCTACGTATAAAAATTTAGCTGGGGGAGCAACAACTTTAGAAAATATACAAAGTTTCTTCCAGAGCAAGTTGTTTCAAGAGAAACAAGCCCCACCTCATGTTTAAAGGCACAATTAGGTATAAAAGGGGCTAGGCCTGAAGTCTTTTTCCAGATGGACCCCTGTAAAGAATTCAAGTAAGGTCCCAAATCTAGAAGAATAACATCCAAGCCATAGGTCAGTGCTGGTACTATGTTTGTCAGATAAAATATCAGCACTGGAATAAGGGAAATCGTAACCAGACAATTTTTAAGCTATAAGGGGCTGCATGCTTGCTCTCAGCCGCTGCTTGATGGTGGCAATTGAATCATAATTGGAGATGGTAAAACCCAAATAGTTAATAGAATAAACTCTTTCCAATTTTTAATCTCCTGCTGACTAGCGCATAGTTTGAGGCTTTCTTTTGTTTGTGTATACAATGATGTTAGATTTACCCCTGTTTACCAATAAGTTATTGTCTCAAACCTAGCTGTTTAGTATTGAACTCAGTTGTTCCGTTAGGCGTAGGCCTCTCTGCCACTATACAGGACTCTCAAATCTAGCTGTGTTTAGTCCAGTACTCTATTGTTTTAATTGACTCTCAAATCTAGCTGTGTTTTGGTATTGTACTCTATTGTTCAACTGACTCTCAAACCTAGCTGTGTTTAGTCTTGCACTCAATTGCTCTGTTAGGTGTAGGCTTCTCTCCCACTATACAGGACTCTCAAATCTAGCTGTGTTTAGTCCTGTACTCTATTGTTCAACTGACTCTCAAATCTATCTGTGTTTTAGTATTGTACTCTATTGTTCAACTGACTCTCAAACCTAGCTGTTTTTAGTCTTGCACTCAATTGTTCTGTTAGGTGTAGACCCCTCTCCCACTATACAGGACTCTCAAATCTAGCTGTGTTTTAGTATTGTACTCTATTGTTCAACTGACTCTCAAATCTAGCAGTGTTTTAGTATTGTACTCTATTGTTCAACTGACTCTCAAACCTAGCTGTGTTTAGTCTTGTACTCAATTGCTCTGTTAGGCGTAGGCCTCTCTCTCACTATACAGGACTCTCTGTCATGCGGCGGCCGTGGAAACTATGGCCTTCCTGGAAGCACCATGGATTTCCCCCGAGACGCTACGTGACGTTCAGGTGAGCGGTCTAGTGTTGTACATTGCCGCCTCCCCCTTTATACGGCCATGTGTTGAAGCGGCCGGTGCCTTGCACATACATCTTTCCGCAGGCCATGCTCGTCTACTTTCACTTTGCCTTCCGAAGCTCTCTTTCGGTGTGGCATTTCGTTCGGGCCCCTTCTTGCCCATATTTTCCGTTCACGCTGTTCCTGATCCTTCTGTGTTTTCTCGCTTTCTCCTTATCTCTCTTCCCCTCTCGTGGGCTTCCGTCTCCTTTTGGAGCCGGGTTGTTTGCTCAGGCTCACCGCTACTACTCTTACTGCTCACTTTCTTCCCCTCTTAGTCTCAGGTGTGTTCTCGGCTCCCGCTCGCCTCCGTTTCATCTCTTAGCCCCTTCGCTATCTTCTTGTCCCTCTCTTTTTCTCGTCCTGATATCTTTCTGTTGTTCTCTTCCTCCCGCTGCTCTAGCCATCTCACTCATGCAGCATTTATACATCAGCTCTGCTATATTTACCCTTATATCTTTCTCATCCTTTCTCTCTTCTTCCCTCTTATTGGTTTCTCTCTCGTTACCACTACCCATAAAGCTACTTCAGTGGCGAGATACTTACCAGTGCAGTCCTTCCTGGAGTTGAATTCTTCCCTGCAGAGTGATCCATCCTGCAGAGTTTTCTACAACAGAGTTATTAAGGACTTGGCTTCCAATTCAGATCTAAGACTCTTCAGGGTTTTTTCAGCCAGGAGGCTTTTTCCCTGTCTTGGGGCTTGCTCCCGGGGTACCCCGCGGTCAGGTGTTCAGTCATCCAGACAATGTGGCCTCCGACAGAGCTCGCCCTTACCTGCACGAAAAGAAAACAAGAAAGAAGACAGAAGAAAAGAAAGAACCCCAATGCAGATGACAAACAGACCCCCAGGAGTGTCCACCCAAAGAAAAATGGGGGGTCAGGGGGAGGGAGGGAAGGATTTACAGACTTTGGCAGAGTGCAACGCCGAAAGATTCAAATGGCGTCCTTGGAACGATACCAGGAGTTAGTTGGAGCAATCCAGAGTCTGACCACAGAGGTCCAGTCCCTCCGTGCTGAGAACCTCGCCTTGAGACAGCAAGTTAATACCCGTGAGGAGAGTAGAGGGGACTTACCCCACCTACCACTGCCATTCAGGGAAATATGATGGCAATCCCAAGACGTTGAAGGAGTTTCTGGGCTCCTGTTTGATGTATTTTACATTCCGCCCTCGAGCCTTTGAGACAGACAGAGCCCGAATAGGGTTTCTAGTATCCAATTTGGTCAGGAATGCCTTAGCCTGGGCTACACCATTAATTACACAGTCCGATCTATCTACCAATGATTATGCCGCCTTTACAATACACCTGATATGAGGCTATGCTTGATCTGAGACAAGGAAGCTTGGATGTACAGACATATGTGTCTACGTTCTTGAGACCTGCAGCAAATTCGGGATGGCCCGACTCGGCCCAGCAGGCCCTCTTACGCTGGGGGTTTCATGAGGACATTAAAGACGAATAAGCATGAATTTCTAGACCTCAGTCGTTCCAAGAACTTGTCTCTCTTGCCTTGCAGATCGAGTTCAGATTGGGGGAAAGGCGCCAAGAGAGACGAAGGACCCGACAGCCACCACCGCCTCAGTTACTCCCTTCCCCTTCTAGTGACAAGTCCAGCTCTTCATTAAATGAAGAACCCATGCAGATAGGAACTGCAAGAGGTCCATTGACTGCTGAAGAACGAAGAGAAGATGAGATCTCGGCTTATGCATGTACTGTGGGTCTCAAAAACACCTCCTAAGGAACTGTCCAGAAGTCCCTCCTCTCTGAAAGGGAAACGTTTCCCCCCGAACCTAAGCAGGGAAAGATCCAGGGGTTCAGGTCAAACTCCCTGCATCCATAACTTGCCTACAGTACCCAAGGAGGACACTTGTTTGATGGTGTTTTCGGTGAAACTGTTGTTTGGGCACTCTACGTCTTGGGACGCTGTAGCAATGCTCGACTGTGGTGCAGCCGGGAACTTTTTTGATATCAACTGGGCCAAAGAAAACGGTGTGCCCATACCTATGAAGACCCAGACCGTTGCAGTAGAAGGAGTGGATGGCTCTTCTCTGTCTTCTGGATCCATTAAGTATGAGACTGAACCACTCAGGGTACAAATGTTCCAGCACCATGAAGACGTTGTTTTCGATCTTATCAGGGTGGCGCATTTTCCAGTGGTTCTAGGTATTCCCTAGTTACGCAGGCACAACCCTGCAATTGACTGGGTAAATAACACCATCATATTCCAATCCTCATTTTGTCTAAAAGAGTGCCTCCATGTTCCTACGAATCCTCCTTTGTCCAATCAAGAAGATTGTTTGTCAGCTGCATTCATTCATGCGATTCCTCATCACTACTGAGACGTCCTTGAAGTTTTCACAGATAAACAACCACATGCCCTTCCTCCTCACCGGAAAGAACACTGTGCTATTGATACCATCCCGGATGCTTCTATTCCCTTTGGCAGGATGTACCCCTTGTCTCTACCAGAACGTAAGGCCCCTAAGGAGTACTTTGACGCTAACTTACAGTATGGCCTTATCCAAGAATCCAAGTCACCAGCTGGGGCTTCATTGTTCTTAATCCCCAAGAAGGGATCCACAGAATTAAGACCGTGCATCGACTACAGGGGTCTTAATAGATTGACTGTTAAAGACCGATATCCGAGGCCACTGATTAAGGAAGTTCTACAGGCAGTTCAGGGAGCCACAGTGTTCACGAAGCTGGATTTGAGGGGCGCATACCATCTTCTTCGCATCAGATCAGGGGACGAGTGAAAGACGGCCTTCCATACCCCTCTCGGACACTTTGAATATAGGGTCATGCCCTTTGGTTTGGTCAATGCTCCCGCAGTATTCCAAAGGTTTGTGGACAAATTATTTGTTACCCTCTGTTTTCCAATCTGGTCGTCTATCTGGACGATATTCTGGTCTACTCAACCTCTCTTTCCGAACATCATCAGCATGTTCGTGAAGTCCTCAGACGCCTACTTCAAAACCACCTGTATGCTAAACCGGAGCAGTGCATCTTTGATTCCTCTTCTGTAGCATACCTGGGCTTCATTTTGTCCCAAGAAGGGGTTTGCATGGACCCTGAAAAGACCAAAGCGATAATACAGTGGCCCATTCTCAAGAACGTGAAGGACATACAGCGCTTCCTCTGTCTTTCCAACTTCTATCGGCAATTTATGGCTGGATTTTCCAATCTGATCCTTCCGATAACCTCATTATTAAAGAAGGGAGTAAAGTTTGTTTGGTCTTCTGAAGCAGATAATGCCTTTCATAATCTAAAACAGGCTTTCACTTCTGCTCCAATCGTAGTCCAACCTGACCAAGCGAAACCTTTAATAGTGGAAGCAGATGCCTCAGGCGGAGCTATTGTGGCAGCTCTCTTGCAAAAGGGGCCAAATGGCTTGGAACACCCTGTGGCGTATTTGTCCAGGACCCTTACTACTTTGGAGCAGAATTATTCCGTGATAGAAAGGGAGCTGCTCGCTATCAAACACGCATGCAAGGAATGGCGTCACTTATTGCAGGGTGCTTTACACAGTTTCACAGTACGCACAGATCACAACAACCTACGAGTACTACAACAGATGGAGTGCAGGAATGTCAGGCATGCCCAGTGGGCTTATTATTATTCCCAGTTTGACTTTGAAATCTCCTATGTTCCTGGTAAAGACAACGTACTGGCTGATGCTCTGTCTCGTAGCCTCGGGTTTGAAATTGAACCTGGCCAGGGACATGAATTGTTGCTACCTGGCAAGGGATTTGCGACCGTAGCCAACACCTTTCTCCGCGAAGTCCAGTCCAGCCAAACTCTAGAAGCCAACGTTCCCCTATTTCATCTAGAGGAAAGAAAGGGTCTTCTTTTCAAGGGCCATGCCCTATATGTTCCTGGTAAGGAACAGCAGGAACGTATCCTCTCTTGGTGTCATGATAATCCCTTGGCCGGGCACATGGGTCAGAAGGCCACATTGGAATTATTGCTTCACTATTTCTGGTGGACTGACTATGTCAACGATGTAAGGACCTGCGTCAGTAGTTGTCCTACCTGTGCATCCAGCAAGTACCTTACCTCCAAACTAGTGGGCCTCTTGCAGCAAGAACCACCTCCAAGTAGGCCTTGGATCCACATCTCCATGGATTTTATTGTAGAACTCCCTATCTCACAGGGATATACAGCCATCATGGTTACCATCGACTCTTTAAGCAAGCAGGCTCACTTCTCTCCCCTGAAGGGTCTCCCTTAGGCTCCAGAGACTGCACAGGTATTACTTCGAGAAATAGTCCGCTTACATGGACTCCCAGAGACTATTGTAACTGACCGAGGGTCGCAATTCACCTCCATGTTCTGGGCATCTCTGTGTAAAGTATTGAAGATACACTGTGCTTTGTCTTCACGATACCATCCTCAGAGTAATGGCCAGACGGAGAGAATTAACAGTACACTAGAGCAGTATCTACGCTGTTTTTGTAGTCAACAACAACAAGAATGGAGCTCGCTTCTCTCAACAGCTGAATTTGCATTCAATAATTCAACTCATACAGCCATTCGCATGAGCCCATTCTACCGCACCTACGGATACCATCCTCATCTTCTGCCTCTTTCAGACACAGAAGTCTCTAAGTTGCCAACTATAGAACAACTCACTGACTCCCTAAAGAATACCCACAAGCTAGCCAGTGAGGCATTAGATATCAGTCGTAAGAGGTACAAGAATTGGGCTGACAAAAAGAGACCACCCAATCCACACTGGGAAGTGGGTTCCAAGGTTTGGCTAGCCACCAGGTTCCTGCCTCGGTAGGTTCATACGGATAAATTCACCCCCCAGTATATCGGGCCCTTCAAGATCCTGCAGAAGGTCAACCCAGTGGCCTACCGACTCAGCCTTCCATCTCACTTACGGCGGATTCACCCCGTTTTCCACACTTTGCTGCTGAAGGCTTACCAGACCGACACCTTTCATCGGAAAGTCCCAAGACTCAGAACCCTGATGTGCTCTGAACCTCTGGAGTATGAAGTGTCTCATCTGGTGGATTCCCGTTATCGTCATGGCACCCTTCAATATTTGGTGCATTGGAAGGGCTATTCTGACACCGAACGCACCTGGGAACCTCGAAGTCACACTCATGCCCCTTTACTCATCAGAAGATTCCATACACTCCACCCGGGCAAGCCAGGAGATCCCCCCAGAACAAGGGGGCATACTGTCATGCTGCGGCTGTGGAAACTATGGCATTCCTGGAAGCGCCATGGATTTCCCGACACTCTACGTGACGTTCAGGTGAGCAGTCTAGTGTTGTACATTGCCATCTCCCCCTTTATACAGCCATGGGTTGAAGCGGCCGGTGCGTTGCACCTATGTCTTTCCGCAGGCTATGCTAATTTACTTTCACTTTGCCTTCTGAAGCTCTCTTTCCGTGTGGCGTTCCGTTCGGGCCCCTTTTTGCCCATATTTTCCTTTCACACTGTTCCTGATCCTTCTGTGTTTTCTCGCTTTCTCCTTACCTCTCTTTCCCCTCTCGTGGGCTTCTGTCTCCTTTTGGAGCTGGGTTGTTTGCTCAGGCTCACTGCTACTACTCCTATTGCTCACTTTCTTCCCCTCTTAGACTCAGGTGTGCTCCCGCTCGCCTCCCTTTCATCTCTTAGCCCCTTCGCTATCTTCCTGTCCCTCTCTCTTTCTCGACCTGATATCTTTCTGTTGTTCTCTTTCTCCTGCCGCTCCAGCCATCTCCCTCATGCAGTATTTATACATCAGCTCTGCTATACTTACCCATATAGCTTTCTCCTCCTTTCTCTCTTCTTCCCTCTTATTGGTTTCTCTCTTGTTACCACTACTCATAAGACTACTTCAGTGCCGAGATACTTACCAGTGCAGTCCTTCCTGGAGTTGGATTCTTCCCTGCAGAGTGATCCATCCTTCTGAGTTTTGTACAACAGAGCTATTGAGGACTTTGTCTTCCAATTCAGATCTAAGACTCTTCAGGGTTTTTTCAGCCAGGAGGCTTTTTCCCTGTCTTGGGGCTTGCTCCCGGGGTACCCCGCGGTCGGGTGTTCAGTCATTCAGACAGCGTGGCCTCCAATGGAGCTCGCCCTTACCTGCATGAAAAGAAAACACGAAATAAGACAGAAGAAAAAAAAGAACCCCAAAGCAGATGACAAACAGACCCCCAGGAGTGTCCACCCAAAGAAAAAGGGGAGGAGGAAGGGCGGGAAGGATTTACAGACTTTGACAGTCTCTAATCTAGCTGTGTTTAGTCTTGCACTCAATTGCTCTGTTAGGCGTAGACCTCTTTCCCACTATACAGGACTCTCAAATCTAGCTGTGTTTTAGTATTGTACTCTATTGTTCAACTGACTCTCAAATCTAGCTGTGTTTTAGTATTGTGCTCTACTGTTCAATTGACTCTCAAACCTAGCTGTGTTTAGTCATGCACTGACTGTTTCTGTTAGGCGTAGGCCTCTCTCCCACTATACAGGACTCTCAAATCTAGCTGTGTTTTAGTATTGTACTCTATTGTTCAACTGACTCTCAAATCTAGCTGTGTTTAGTATTGTACTCTATTGATCGGTTAGGGGTAGGCCTCTCTCCCACTATACAGGACTCTCTAATCTAGCAGTGTTTAGTCCTGTACCCAATTGTTCAATTGACTCTCAAATCTAGCTGTATTTAGTATTGTATTCAATTGGTCTGTTAGGTGTAGGCCCCCTCTGGCCATCCGGACCCCAATTGAAGCGTTAAGCACTACGTGCCAATATTGATCATCAACACCAGTGAAACCAAGTCCCACTACACTGCCAATACCCCTGAGAACCCATAGCTACTTACCTTAACTGAGTCCCAAACCACCCGACAGCCGAACGCCTAGCACCCCCAAAATCCCCTGACAGTGTACCCATAGGAAACACTCCGGACCCATCGACAGGAAGGACAGACAGAACCCGAGAGCATCCAAGCATATCAAAATTAGAGGAAACATCAATACTGTCCTTGCACAATACATCACAGAGGACCACCTACCCTGCTATCTCTGCACCGTGAACCACAATGCCCCGATGCCGAAATGGACACCGAGAAAGAGAGCAAGACCGTACAACAATGCACACCCACGCACAAAACCAAGAACACCCAGCAGACGCAGCCTCAAATGTAGGAAGCAACCCGCCTAACACTGTCATCACCAGAACAAACTACGTAAGAGAAAAATCCCTGTATCTTACATCATACCTCGCGAGAACCAGGGAGCCTCAATACCTCAATGATACTGAAATCTCGAGACAAAGAAAGAATCCCCCGAAACACCTGGAAAAAAGACGCAAGCACCCAATAAGAGAGTGGGATGACTCCAATCCCATTACCGCATACATCACAAGAACAGAAGAGCACCACCCACACCACACCATACCAGACAAGACGACAAAGCCCTGGCAACCAACAACCCAACCATTAACCTAACAGACCTATTCAATGAAGAAGAAGCCATCCCTGACCTTCAAGCTATCGTAATCACCGGAGAAGCACCACGATTAAACAGCCATGCTATCAATCTAGTGAACCGCTCCAATGAAGAAGCAGCCGTCGCTGTTCTTCATCCAATCAACATCAATACAGAAGCGCCACCACTGAACAACTACAAACCAAAACAAGGAACAACCAATAAACAAAACCACACCAAGAAAATACACTGTAACTTAATAAACACAAAGTCAATGTTCAAACATTCAACTGAAATATACAACCTCCTATTGACGGAGGTATCAACATCCTATTTGTAACTGAAACATGGATAGACGACAACTACAAGATCACACTCAACAATTGCCTGCCTGAAAACTTCAAATGCATCCAAGCAAACAGACAAATAAAAGAGGGGGTGGGGTGTGGGGGGAGGGAGGAGGTGACTGGGAATCATCCACAAGGAACACCTGGCTATCAAACTGGAAGACCCATTAAACATCGATAAATGCGAATCCTTAATGCTACGCCTATCAGTAAACCCCAAAACAAACCTGAAATTCATACTGATATACAGACCACCAACCTACGATGCAACCTTCGAAGGCGCCTTCACGGAAGCAATCACCATCCCAGCCATCAAGCATGATCATTTGATCATGCTTGGAGATTTCAACATCTGGTTCGGTGAAGAAACCTCAACCACACAAAAATCTTAAACCGCCCAACTAGCAGCAATGTTATCTAAAACAACTAGTCAAAGGAGCAACACACTTGGCAGGGCATACACTAGACGTAATCTTCGCCAACAAAGAACTCGTTATCACGGCACCCCCTATTCAATTACTCTGAAGCGACCACCTCATCATTCCATTCATAATCACAATGACCGCTCCAATAAACAAGCAACAAGACAAACCACCAATCACCATGAAAAGAAACTGGACAACCATAAAAAATTCCAACCTAACTGAACTCCTGGAACTCAGCAAACCACAAGCAACAATTATAGAAGAAACTGACCTGGATGAAAAAGTAGCTTTACTCCACACCTGGATCGTAACAACCATAGACGACATCGCAAAAGAAAAACCTTTCACTCCCTGACGTAAAAGAACAATGGCAAAATGGTTCATCCCACTACTCAGCGCCATGAAAAGAAATAAACGAAAACTAGAATTAGAATGGAGGATCAACAACAACACTCACTACAAATAAATTAACATTTATGCAACAGATACGCTCTTAAAAAAAGGAAATACAAAAAGCGAAGAGGAAACAGTACGATAACCGAATCTTCAAAGCACCAAACACCCAGAAAGAACTCTTCAAAATCATAAATAAAATTAAAAACCCCCCAGGATGCAACAACACACCAATTCCATTGATAAAACTATGCAATGACCTAGGAGACCACTTAAAAAAAAATCATTACCATCCAACAAACCATCCAAAGCAGACCACGCGATAACACTACAGACCCCACCTATCCTCACGAGGAACATACGAACAAACTACGAGTCTTCCCCGAAATATCAGTGGAGCATTTCGTCAAATTGGTAAATCAAAGCAAGAAATCAGACTCTCGCAAAGGCCCATGCCCCCTGGACATTTACAAATCAATTCTCAAACACGGAACTCCTATGGAATACCATAGGAATGTCCTCAACATCTTGATCTCAACAGGTAAAGTACCACTCTCCTTCAAATCAGCAGACATCAGGCCGCTACTCAAAGATACAGCAGGAAACGTAGAGGGCCTGTCCAACTACAGACCCATCTCCAACATACCGTACATAGGCAAACTGCTAGAAACATACATATACAAAACAACCCAAGAATTCATAGAGGAGCACTGCCTACTAGACAAGGCACAAGTTAGCTTCAGACCAATGAGCGAAACGGAATCAGCTCTCCTCTCAATATGGGACGACCTAAAAGCAAACGCAGACACAGACAACAGTACTGCCTTGATACTTTTAGACCTATTTGCAGCATTCGACACCATCAACCACAGCATCCTCATAACAAGATTAGAAGGACTGGGAATAGCAGACACCGCCCTACTATGGATCAATCCTTCCTAACAAACAGAACATCCTTCTCCCCACTTTTATTCAACATCTACCTATCTAAAATCATCAAATGACACGGCCTCACCTGCTACAACTACGCCAAAGACACACAAATAATCTTCAAAATACAAGACACCTAAGAAGAAAACTCAACACTAGAGACCTGCCTTTGTAATGTATTCAGCTGGATGAACTCGAACCACCTCAAAATTAACCCAGGCAAAACAGAGATAATGATGGCCACAAAAAACGGTGGAGACAACAACTACATCCCTTGGCCAAGAGAACTCGGTACAACCCCAGCGCCATCGTCGATTGTAAAAAACCTGGGGGTCCTGATGGACAACAATCTCACTCTAAAGCCACAAGTAAACGCTCTACTCAAGAAATGCTTCTTTCTACTGCGAGCGGCAAAAAGGATCCTACCGTTCCTGTCATTCGCCAACAAAACACTTACCATCATTGCCCTCGTCATGCCCAGAGTAAATTACGCCAATAGCCTATACCTGGGTATGCCTGAACGACTACTAAAAAAACTACAATGTATACAAAATGCGGCAGCCAGACTCCTTCTGAAACTACCCCAAAGAGAACACATCACACCTGCGTTAAAGATACTACATTGGCTAGCAATAAAACTAATAAAATTGAAATCAATGTGCATCACGCATTGAGCTATACACAGCCAAGGCGCAAAATTCCTGAGAGATAAATTACGCCTACATCAGACAACAAGAATGCTCAGATCACGCAACGACATCTGCCTGCAACTGAAACCCTACAACAAAAGAAAACTCGGAGGATCCTCTTTCTCTCACCAGGCACCGAAAACTTGGAATGACTTACCAAAGAATATACAAAACACAAGAAACCACCTACTGTTCAGCAAACTGCTAAAATCCTGGCTCTTCACTGCTTAACTAGAAGACCACCCACAAGAACACACACACAGCTAAAACAATAATGAAAGAAGACGCTGATCCTGGTTCCCACCAAGCAATCAAATACAAACAGAATCTAAGGAATGCACTCCACGTCATACCAAACGACATAATGAGTGACAGCCACGAAAGGAGGACACTAAAGTCTGAATACATAGGCAGACCAAGACGGAAGCGCTCTGACAATCCATCTATAGCATTCTGGCCTGGTACTACACCCGAAGTCCCAGCAGTCCAATTACACATAGATAGCAAGGGAAAGGGGCCATCAGACACCTTGATCCGATACCTAAGGAGGACAATAGACACACCAATCACATCATACATAGTTCATTAGAATACAACAGGGAGTGCGCCGCGCTAAAACCCTCAACAGTCAGGCGCTCAAGAAAGGATAGTAGCAACATATCTCACCCATAGTAATACAAATTAAATCGAACAAGATGGGCCACAACCAGGATTTTCACCCCACTAACCCTACCTTCAAACCTCTGCATACCTAACTCACCTGAAAATTCACACAACTTACTCTCGCCCAGCAAACCACACGCACTTCACCACACCGCATCAACAACAAACTAACAACACATAAACAGCACCAACAGCACACAAGGTCTTGCCCGGTCCAATACCTGCACCAAACCTCAGCGCACGGTGTATACCGAACTGAAGCGGCCAAGAGCACACCACCTCTCTCACTCTCATACTCCCGGTTCTCCCGACTAACACACCCCCCGCCCATCTTCTTGTTTTACATATCCGCCAGAGCGCCTGGGAACCAACTCCGTTGGTGACGGTGCGCAATATAAATACATTTAACATTTAACATTTATAGCATAATTAGAACATTTAGTTAGTTTCCTTTGCAGGCCAATAGGAGTCAAATCGAATCATAACAGGTCATCAGCAACTGCCAACCAGTGTAGTCTTGTAGCACCAAGCTTAATTGAGAATTTACAGTGTCAGAAATGTATACGTTAAAAAGTAGCAGGGCACACCATCCTTTGTCATCCTAATCCCCACATAACTATCTTGGTGTGGTAAGGATAATAAATTGACTACGGCTCACAGGAACTCCCCAACTAATCAACCGCATTAATCAACAGAAGCTTTGACTCAAAGGCATTTGACATGTGCATTGTAGCCATATAAATTGTACCATTGGTACCGGTTCTTACTCAGGCTTGAATATGGGCCATGATGGCACCATTTAGGGTAGTACCTACCTTTTTCCGAAAACCCACCCGAAATGTACTCAATTTGTTTAGTTTATCAGCTCATGTATACAATTCTTTCAATAACAATGATGCACAAATCTTACATGTAGCATCTAGAATGGCTAGCGGGCGATAATTCACAGGATTATACCTTTTTGAAAATAGATATAATAAACGACAAATGCAATGTCGATGGAAATATGTTGGTTCTCAGAATTTCCTTAAACCGACTGAAAAGAAATTCTGACCATTTGTCGGGATTGTTCTTTATATTTATCGGCGCCAAGTGAACAGTGCTTGGAGCCCTGGACAGCTTGCTTTTACAAATGATTTCCTGTATGTCCTCAACAGTCAAAGGATGGTATTTAAATGTCGTAGGAGATAGGTTTTGAAAATTAGCGAATAAATTGTCAGTCAATTTGAAATTTTCCTTACCTTTGTCACAGTGTTGGTCAGGTCCCAAAACCGGGATGTATTAGACATCTATACATATTTAAGAGTTTTCAGACTGTCTTTTATACACAGTTGGATTTTTTAAATCTTTTAATACAATTTTTTTACTGCTGGCAAATGCTTTTCTTCACTACAACAAAAGCTTTAGCATCTAGATTCTGTTGCCACGTTAGTTTTCTAATCAAAATCTTCTTATTTCTTTTTGCGTTTGCTATCCTAAAGTCATATGAATGCGCTAATATTCTTGGGACTCAACATTGTCCTTTCCCATATATTTCCTGCAGGCACATAACACCAGTGTCATTAAAGGCATGGTCTAGTAAAATTTTGTATTGTCCCTAGGGGTCGGCCATGTTTTTTTAAGCCTAAGTGGCTCGATTTTAGAAAACTTTCCTATGGACCTTACCCGAGTTTTCGTCCATTAAACGCACGTGAAAACAAGCACCAGGGAGCCGCCATTTTCTGATAATCCTATCTTTTCCCCGATCGCCCTGGCTGACCTGCTTTTGCGGCACTAAATCAAATCCCCCGCCCCTGAGCCTGACATTATCAAAACATTCATATTCCCCGCCTCTCCCCGTGACGTTACTGTGCTGTGTAGGCAAACGCGCCCAGTCGTCTTCTGCGCGACTCCACACAGAACCCGGAAACCAACACAGATCAACTCACAACACAGCGCGCCACAATTCGGAATATGAAACTGTACTTTAAAATGAAACAGCAACACCGTACATTTAGTAAAGTACATTTATTTTACATTAAATGTTTAAAGAATATTCAGCAATTGCCATATGAACTCCGGAAGCCATTTTTTTTCTTTTATCTGTATCCGCAATAACTGTTCTGTTTCATCTTGAGTCACGCGCTGTTCCTTTATGGTACACAGGGTGTTCATTTTCGTAAAAAGAATCACTTTGGAAACACGGCGAACCGCAAGGCTGTTCCATCAACTAGGCACTAGTCCAGCCTAAAGGTTGATATGTTGCTTCTAGCCACTAGTACAGCGTAAGGGCATGTGGGCCCTTGGCGATCGTCCCATAATATGGTGATCGTGCTCCAGTTGTTGACACGAAGCTGCAGGTGTCTGCTGAAGAATCCATCCGCCGGTGTCTCAAACAAATGGCAGTGGCAGAAAGGGATCAAATACCTGTTATGAAAACAAAAAAAATATAATTAGTCTCGCTAGCCGAACTTCATTAATATTACTCATTTTATTTATTACGGCCGATCAGAAACTATTTGCTTGCAAGGATAGTTCAATGGAGTATGTTCGTCTCTAAAATCAATGCGAAAAGTAACGAGATAAATGGAGGCCAACACACAATGATAAACGACAGTTAGTCTACATGAGTGAGGAATGATATGATATATGATATGGCATTTGTAACGCGCCTATACTCAAGTGTTTCTAGGCGTGACGAGGCAGGTGGGGAACAAGGGCAGACAGACAACGATCCTACTAGGCCAGGTGTCTTTCTGATCGCGCATGGGGAAGGGCTGTACATGGTTAGTTGAATACAAATTAAATAATAGGGCCAGCTGGTGGCAAGTGCAAGGTAAATGCCGGGAGAAGGGGCTGAAGGATACAGAGACAGTCCCGTAGTGCAGGGAAAAGTGGCTGGGCCAAGGACCGAGATCGGTGAGACCAGTGGACCTGCATGCCCATGTGCCCACTACGAACAGTTTTACTTGCTTTTCCTAGCTCTTCATTCATTCATTTATTCATGCATCCATTCATTAAATCTTCATTCCGGTATAAAAGCGTGTAAAGATTTACTTACATTATATTTGAAATTTCCATTGTGTCTCTTCGTAATGCAGTCTGTAAAACGGACCGTGCTCTTGACAATGATTTTTCGTATACTGACCTAAAACTGAAACTCGGTCTAGTTTCTGAATTTTCTGCCTTATCGTCTCTTACGTTATTGCGCACTCCCTTCAAATGTAGTTCTCTCGGCATGGTCCCTGTTTCAAGGTCAAAAAACAATAGACCCTTATACTTCCAGTGCGACTTGTGGGCCTCATCTGGGCGCTGTCCTTCGCATTCTTTATTTGCAACATCACGTAGTATAGGCATCTGTGAGAACTTGAAGTTTAGAATCCGTCTATGTAGTGCGCCTCAATGTGCAAATGCGAACTGGCTTCTCTCCCAAATGCCACGGCCCGCTTGGCTGGCGCGTTCTAAGTGCCCCAATTTTGTCCCCGTTGTCTGCGAGCTTTGCAGCACAAATTGAGACATTTAATTTTTGGCGGAAGGTCAGGGAAAGTATAAAGTACCACAGGAGTTAAAAGTGAGATTTATTGTTTGTTTGTTTGTTTTATTATTTGCAATACGCAAGCCTCCCCTCCGTTAACAGTGCGCAGCATTTACATTTACATGAGATGAGACATGAGAAAAATATATACATAAACATATGTGAGGTGAATAGAGAGAATTCAAAGATGACACCCAGCTTGTTCGCCACCCATGATGGTGATGGTAGGGGTTAGGTTTACAGGTACACTGTACAATAACATTTATTTACAAAAAGACAATTGTATTGCAATTATTTAAACCGGGATTTGTACTTCAAAATCAGCTGTGCTTCGGGTTGGCATGGCACAGTCGCAATGTTCGGTGGCAATGGATCACTGCTCTGCACAGAAACGTCCAAAATTCCATATCTGTGCTTCTCTAACACAGCAACAATAAGGCCTTTCACAAAGTCGAACTGCATTTCATCATAGACTGGTTTGATCACCCATTGCTTACTTCGTTTTGAAAACACCTTAGTGTAGCGAGGCATCCTTACTTTACCCCTACTCCTAGATTGTTCACGTCCGACATTGCTGTTATGGGCCAAGACCGCTAGTAGAGTGCGATGTTTCATGCCCCGAAAGCTAAAATGCAAGCGCTTTGGCCTGTACGTTAGGCACATATTGTGGAACACCTCCAAATCTCCTGTGTGACAGAATTCTGTCAGTCCTCTCAAATCTCTTGATAGAGTTTTGTCGAAAACAATCTTCTCAATGGCTTTGTGTGTCGGTGAAGATGGAATCAACCAATTCTTCTTCCGTGCCTCCTCTGGGGACAAAGGGCCATGTTCACATTGGTGGAAATGTTCATTTGCTGTCCAGCGGTGAACGTTGGTACAGTGGTGCATCAGTGACCGCCATTTTTCAAGTAGTATTTCCACTGACCCCTCACAAGTTTTTGAGCTCCACCAAAGATGGTTGGTGATAGAATGTGACCACTGCAAAATACTTTCAAAACCTTTTTTTTTTTCCCTGCAGCCGAGATTTTCTTATTGATTGATTTAGCAAGATGCCATACGTCAAATTGATGTTTAATATGTGGGAACTGCTCTCTCATTGTCTTGGCAATTGAAACGTGTCTATCCGTGGCTATGAGGTCGATGTGCATTCCCCTCGATTGTAGATATTCCACTGATTTTATAAAACCTAGTTTCTCCATGGCCACTTAGGATGTACATTGTGTTACCTGCACGACCACCGAACTCACAATTTTCTTACTATCCATGTCCTGAAAGTGGTAGGTGCAGTACTTGGAAGAAAATCCAGGGCTGTCGCACTGTCCATCGCCGGCTAGCCTGAATCGCTTGCCTTCAAATGTACTTGCTAGAGACAATTGTTCAATTTTCCAAGCATCACTAATGGCCGGAAACAGATAATCACGTTGGTATATGTAGTACAGCGCTTTAGAAATGAAATGGAGTCCCACAAACTGAAAGAAAGCCTCTAACTTTCTAAAACTGGAGCCACTAAAAAGTGATGCAGCTGCACACAGTAGATTGCCTGCTGGCAGTTTCTCCAGCATCGGTTTTGCAGACCATGAGAACCTATGATTTAATCTACAGGCGGCATTTATTTTGACGTTACTGCCTTTTATTTGACGAGTCACATTAATCAATGGCTTCCCACATACTTTTCCTCTAATGGAATGCACACATTTCAGCATACTTATAATTTCCATCAAACAACTGTTGAATACAATGTATTTGCTCTCTTTCATTAGACTGTCATCCTGCGTCAACGTTGTTTCGGCATGTGACGTTGTGGAGATTTCAACACATTGGAAAGTAATATTGCTGATATCAAGTTCTGATGCGTCTATGGATGCTGCGGCTTGTTCATTCTCTGTCATTTCGACATCTATTACTTCAACATTGATGGGAGAACACAACAATGTCGACAGGTTTTTTGGTGGCAAATTTTTGGCGGGTGTAGATTGTGTAAATTTATCTGCAACTACTTCAGAGCTATCTTCAATACATTCAATAACATCTTCTTGTGGTGGTGCGGTCGCACTGTAGCTATGGTCCAATACAACTTTGCTGTAGTCTCCAAACACAGTTAATTCATGTTCTGGCCATTGGACATGAGCAACTCGAGCCTGAACACGCCTCGCCTCAATTAATAGTTCCTCCATAGTGTACACGGTCTGGCAAGCCACATCTCTCATTCGCTTCACTGTCTGTGTGTGTATAGTTCTGACACCCACGGGTAACTGGAGGAGAGATTGGAAAAGGGATGTTCAGTTTAAACACAAGATGGAGTGTAGTAGAATTGACTGGAAAAAAACATAAAATAGTCCCCAGCACAAACATTTTTTTAAAGTTATGAACTGTTTGTAACTAACCTTTTTTTGTTTTTTTTTCTTTGCAACTTTTTTGGCTCGACCTTCAACATCTGCACGCTGTAGCTCCGATTCGTTTCCGCATGTCCTCCCTTCCTCTTGCGCTGCAACGACTATATTTTCTGTTTCCGCATAGACAGCACGGAATGAGGCTCCATCGTCTCCCTGAAACATAGTACTTTTATTACTATGTATCAAAATATTGTTAGCATAAACACACGTGAGGACGAACACACAGGTACATCTCAATAGCCAAACACGATTTAAACATTGTGTGCAACAATCAAACGACAAGTATTCGACCAGTGATGATCTATTTCGATGGAACTGTCAGTATCCATACCTCTGGTTCTGCATTGACTGCCATGAATGGTTGTATTGGAGAGGAGGCATCCGCATCTCCCTGAAACACAGTACTTGCATTAGTATGCTTTTCAATATTGGAAACACAACACACACTTGGGGTTGACGGCACAGGTACATATAAAGAGATAACCACAAATGATGCATTGTCCAAAAGAATCAAGGAAAATCCAAATATGATCACATTTCATTGACTTATTTCAAGGATTCCTTTACATCTGCATCATCTAAATGAGATGTTGTGATTGTGGTGGAAGCTCCGTCGTCTCCCTGAAACACAGTACTTGGATTAGTATGGTTTTCAATATTGGAAACATAACACACACTTGGGGTCGAACGCACAGGTACAAATAAAGAGATAACCGCAAATGATGCATTGTCCAAAAGAATCAAGGAAAATCTAAATATGATCACATTTCATCGACTTTTTTCAACTAATTATTTACATCTGCATCATCTAAATTGGATGTTGTGATTGTAGTGGAAGCTTCGTCGTCTCCCTGAAACACAGCACTTGCGTTAATAGGGAAGAAAGTATAGCAAATGGAATCACGTTATATGATCACGCATGATGGAGCTGTCATTATCCATACCTCGTGCTGCTGAAGAATATCTATGGATGTTGCAAATGTAGTGCGCACTTCCGAAAGCTGTTGCGCCGATTCGTATACTTGAATGTCAGGCTCTGCATCAAGTGCAGGGGTTGACGCTCCATCAACTGCCTGAAACATAGTACTTGCATTAGTGAGGATTACAATTGTGAAAACATAACACACACCTGGGGTCGACAGCACAGGTACATATCAACGGCTAACCACGAATGAAACATTGTGTAGAACAATCAAACAACAAGAATTCCAGCTCTGATGATGACGCTCGATGGAGCTGTCAGTATCCATACCTCCTGCTGTTGAAAAACTTCTAGAAATGTTGTAGATGTGGCGGACGCTTCAGCATCTCCCTGAAAGACAGTACTTGCATTAGTATGGATAACACTAATTATAACTGAAAACAAACACCAGTGGACGATAACTAAGGTGTATATCAATTGGAAAGCAGTAACCAAACATTCGGTAAAATAATTACACGATAGAATAAAACTATTACTTGACATGCATAAAACAAGTATGTAGCGGATTAGCCTAGTAAGATTACCTGATACGCGCTAGAAGTGGTTGATAACTGCGACCACATCAAGGATGTAGAATGTTCTTGCTTCAGATTCAAGGTATAGTCAAGAAGTTGTAAAGGTCAATTAATGATTGATAATGAAATGCCAATATTAAAAATAGCCATGTAAGCCGACAGAATACTTGAAAAATGCTCAATACAGCACAGTTCCCTGTCCCATATATATATACATTGTGTTTGTGGGTTATGAAATCGAAAAAGAATATATTGATAAATGTCATTATTCAAAAAACTATACACTCATATCAATATCGAAATTATTACAAGGGATAGAACACCTACAATATCAATTAATCAATTCGGCTACCTACACACTACCGCAAGGCCTAAAGCTAAATCCGGACACTTGACTCACCGGTGGCGGAATGTGGACGAATAGAGTGGGAATAGCGTTTTCGCGCAATTTCCGTGTCGTTCGCCGTTTATTCTTCTTTGTTACCCAAGAAGTTGTGTACATGTCCAAGGAAAAGTGCCGGCTGCAGATGCGGTATCTATCACCCCTCTTGTCCTGTAAGACTTGTTGGACTCTACTTTCCAGCTCATCCAGTGGATATCCGCAATGTCTGACCCATTCTCTTATTCGATCAACAGTTTTCGGGACTACATGCATTGTAGTTCCTTCAGATTTCGCATGGGTCTTCGAAGGGCAACCGCTAATCGAACAGGCAGGCATTGTTGATAAATCAGAAAAGTAAATATCAACATTATTATACAATCTTCAAGAATAAAGATTTGATACAAAAGTAAATGAATCATACAATGATCAATGCAAGGTTTGTTTTGGTCACAGGAACTATAGCAGTTCATTATGTGCGGCTTAGTATTTGCATAAGTTGCAGAAATGTATAATTGATGTGACTGAAATCTGAACATGTGACTCGTCCCTTGGATGTTCTGTCTTGCACGAGAAGGAAACATGCTTACATTATAGACTGGACCCCCGAAGGATGCAATTCAATGACAATAGACAAAGATGAAAATAAATAGATCTATTGATAGCATAGCAATGGAAATTCAAGTCAATAGCAATGAGACCAATGAACATAGCACTATTGGGTACTCTACTCGCAAATAGATAGAAATTTAAAAATCTGTGAAATATGACCAGGATACATGGCCTTACCTTGACCAACAAACAGTTGGATTCAGCAAGCAGAGCAGTATGTTGCGGGAGAATAGGTGGATGGCCACAGGTAGCGCACTGATGGGTATGCTCGAAGCGGTCACAGAAGTTCACGGATAGCACGACGACGAGCAGATTAGCATAGATCTCAGTGGTTCCCAGGTAGCACGTTCAGGAGTTGACTTGCAAAGCACAAAGATGTTCTCATGAGGCATATCGAGTGGTTTTTAAAGTATTAGAAACTGGGGTGTGTTTGTGAATGAATGACGTATGTATGTCATGGTATTAGGGGGGCGGCCTGCTTGAAGGGGAGGCCTGCATGGAGACACGGGGTCTGAGGAGGCCATGTGACCGGTGGCCCCTTGGCGTGGGACATCTTTTGAAGTGTACATGTAGTTTGGCACCTTGGCCTTTCGCGCCCCTGACAGCCCCCCATGCCAGCGCGCATCCACCGGCGCGAACCGCCTTTGATACAGGGGGGTGGGATGGATGGCCCTGGGGCGTGCAGATAAGGCACAGGAAGACTGCTGAATGGAGACACACTTATGTGGATAGCAGGGGGGCGGCCTGCTTCAAGGGGAGGCCTGGCTGGAGACACGGGGTCTGAGGAGACCATGTGAACAATGGCCCCTTGGCGTGGGACACCTTATGAAGTGTACATGTAGTTTGGCACCTTGGCCGTTTGCGCCCGTCACAGCCCCCCATGCCCGCGCGCATCCACCGGCGCAAATCGCCTTTGATATAGGGGGTGGGATGGATGGCCCTGGGGCATGCAGATAAGGCACAGGAAGACTGCTGAATGGAGACACACTTATGTGGATTGCAGGGGGGCGGCCTGCTTCAAGGGTAGGCCTGGCTGGAGACACGGGGTCTGAGGAGGCCATGTGACCGATGGCCCCTTGGCGTGGGACACCTTTTGAAGTGTACATGTAGTTTGGCACCTTGGCCGTTTGCGCCCGTCACAGCCCCCCAGGCCCGCGTGCATCCACCGGCGTGAACCGCCTTTGATACAGGGGGGTGGGATGGATGGCCCTGGGGCGTGCAGATAAGGCACAGGAAGACTGCTGAATGGAGACACACTTATGTGGATTGCAGGGGGGCGGCCTGCTTCAAGGGGAGGCCTGGCTGGAGACATGGGGTCTGAGGAGGCCATGTGACCGATGGCCCCTTGGCGTGGGACACCTTTTGAAGTGTACATGTAGTTTGGCACCTTGGCCGTTTGCGCCCGTCACAGCCCCCCATGCCTGCACGCATCCACCGGCGCGAACCGCCTTTGATACAGGGGGGTGGGATGGATGGCCCTGGGGCGTGCAGATGAGGCACAGGAAGACTGCTGAATGGAGACACACTTATGTGGATTGCAGGGGGGCGGCCTGCTTCAAGGGGAGGCCTGGCTGGAGACACGGGGTCTGAGGAGGCCATGTGACCGATGGCCCCTTGGCGTGGGACACCTTTTGAAGTGTACATGTGGTTTGGCACCTTGGCCGTTTGCGCCCGTCACAGCCCCCCATGCCCGCGCGCATCCACCGGCGCGAACCGCCTTTGATACAGGGGGGTGGGATGGATGGCCCTGGGGCGTGCAGATAAGGCACAGGAAGACTGCTGAATGGAGACACACTTATGTGGATTGCAGGGGGGCGGCCTGCTTCAAGGGGAGGCCTGGCTGGAGACACGGGGTCTGAGGAGGCCATGTGACCGATGGCCCCTTGGCGTGGGACACCTTTTGAAGTGTACATGTAGTTTGGCACCTTGGCCTTTCGCGCCTCTGACAGCCCCCCATGCCAGCGCTCATCCACTGGCGCGAACCACCTTTATATCAATATATAGTATATCGCCTTTATATCAATGATAGTATATCGTTGCTTATCAATAACAAATGCCACATACCAGAGATTCTTGTAAGCACAGACCCACACTTCAACCGGTTTATTATAGTGGTCAAGACCCTAAGGCCTGTATAATCCAATGGTAATTGTTAGTATAGATATATGTGTGACTTTTATAGAGACATAACCTACTGAAAGACTTTGAACAAGTGTTATTTAGTGCATGCATTATCGAGAATATGTTATGCTAGCTTAGATAAATAGTGACCACCCTGCTTCACAGCGACCAGACCTTCACCCATTCGGAGCACAGATGTCTGACGTCCATCCTTGAATGGAGTCACACTTGATTCATTTAAAAAATCGAAACAAACGTTGTTAAAATATATGTGGTGTTTTATTTTGTATCTTATTTTCATGACACAAAAATACAAGACTTTAAAGATTATACAGGTCAGGTTGCAGCACAGCAAGAGAAAATCCCCTGTACTGACCGCTGTCACTCGGGAACGTTTCTCTAATGGCACGAATGGCACAGGCGGGTATCACTCTTCGAACGCGGTGTCCAAGCCTCCCGTGGAGCCACCATGTAAAGGAATGATAGGCCACCAGCCTGTACCACCTGTGAAAAGGAATGAAACAAACTGTTTTTAAATGACCAAGATAAGTTTAATAAACGTTTGTTGTCAATGACAATTCTTGTAACTAATGGCATTCTGCACGGACAAATGCTATCTAGACAATGCACACTATTGAACGACTTACATGCGTTATAATGATATGTAGATGTAATTTTGGATATAGTAGAAGAACATGAAATAGGAGTGGCATGACAAGCAGAGTATACTTACTCGTTACTCGGATTACGAGAACGAACAGTTGCGCGAAGTTCGTGCATAAGCACCATCATTATTCTCAACACGGCCCGTGTGAGGCAGGCTGCCCTGAAGTCTGGCAGCTCGGTGATGCATTGCGGTCGTGGCTCGCCTTCCGAAATGTAGGCCAGGCATCCCGAGTTTTCTCGGCAGCAGCAGTTCTCCTCCTCAGTTGGCATTAGCTTGCACCGATTGCATGTGCACCAGGTGGAGACGCCGTCCATTCGACTAGGCCCAGGCTCTTCATCTGTTGATTCGTCCTGCCAACTGCCGTCCGAATCCCCATCGTTTTCGCGTGCTTCCCTTTCCAGTAGTTCCTCCTCGGTATACTCGGGCTCGTACATGTAGGGCATTATTGTAGCCATTGTGTGTTAAACAAACTAAAATAATTTATAGCGGTGGTACTGGTATCTGTTCACACGGGCTACAAGCGGCGAAGGTAGCTGACCAGAGCACTGAAACGAGTCACAGAATACTCAAAGTAACACAGAGAGAGGAATGGAATCGAAAATCTGCTGCTGTGTGTTGTGAAACGGTCTGTTTATACTTATTGAGGAAAGAGGCGTCCTGCCATTTCCATGGCGACACGTCATTAGCTGAAGCGCAGCGAATGTTGACACGAGACGTGCTTTGGCGTTGGGAAATGGGCGGTACGAGTCTGCTGATGACACTCCCAGGGGCGGGGGAATTGATTTAGTGCCGCAAAAGCAGGTCAGCCAGGGCGATCAGGGAAAAGATAGGATTATCAGAAAATGGCGGCTCCCTGGTGCTTGTTTTCACGTGCGTTTAATGGACGAAAACTCGGGTAAGGTCCATAGGAAAGTTTTCTAAAATCGAGCCACTTAGGCTTAAAAAAACATGGCCGACCCGTAGGGACAATAAAAATTTTTACTAGACCATGCCTTTAATAGAGTCTACTGTAAATAAACCGGGATAGTTCTAAGGTTGGGTTTGTTTAAATAAGTTATTCAATGCCCGAGAAACTGTTTTCATTCAATCTGATTCCACTTGACACGTAGTCCTCCCCTATGTGTTGTAGCAAACGCTAAAGTGGGTGCAATTTCATCAGATTGAATAGTTAATCTAATACTGAATTTAATAATCTAATGGTCACTGAAACTTACCTTTTTGATTATTAAAGGAGAACATAAAAACATAAGATTGCTGGACACAAAATAACGGCCAATCCATGATGAGGAAAACCTCTGATTTATGTGTTGATATTGTATGATGTTTCAACTCCAGTGGGAACTAGAGTTTGAAATTCCAGTATTCCATTAGGTTTCTCCACGGTTTGCCTCCGTGACCACCTCGAGTCAGATTAGAACAATCTGTAGATGGTAGTACTAGTTTGTGAACCATCAGTGCAGGCGGAGTTAAAATCACCAAATATGACGATATTGTTTTTATGCTCATTACCCAACCATGTTTCTATTTCATTAATGGCAGATTAAATATTGCAAATTTGACTTTTCTCTGGGTTCTGTAAGGAAGTATATAAAGCGCTGTAAGGCGCTATATAAATAAACAATCAATCAATCAACACTAAAGACAGACACAAGTGATCACAGTTCAAGGGTGTTTATTAAACTGAATTACTGGGTTGGGAAAACGTCTAATCTAAATCTATATCTAAGATCGGAGCAGGCTACGACCATCAAAATAATAATGAGGCAGTCCTAGTGGCGTCTTGTCAAATAAAAGGGCCTAAGCTAAAAAAAAAACGATTTACAGCTAAATACAAAAAGATTGTCGGATAGTGTTCACAAGAAAAGAAAGAAGTGTTCTCATATGATAAGTCAGGATGTTATAGCCGGTGTTACGCTCACTTGGCTCCCACAGGGGCGTCGATCGGACCCAGACAGCTGCGGTCTCCTCCAACGTGATGCGTAGTGCAGAGATGACAGACTGGACTGGCCCACCTAATCTCGTCTGCTTGACCCGTAGAAGTATTCTCCTGCAAGTGGAGAAAGGGATTTAGCCACCCGTGGATTCTAGTAATGGCACCCCACTGTTCTCCCCACTAATCACCTCCGATATTCGCTTTCAGTAATCTCACCTTATGTTTTTGAATGATGAGCTCTCCATCCTGCGTGGAATACAGGGGCGCGTAGATACCAGTTACTTCACTGGTTCGAAGGCGTTGGAAGAGTTCCGGATGAATATTGACTCCGAGGTTCCTGGCGAGAACCCATAAGTATAAAGTCCAAAGAGTTCAATATGTCCGATGTTCACTCTTGTCGCATTCCCTTCTTGTGCTGCAGCCGGGTCCAAGAGAAGATTGTATTGTGGCAGCTGATGGCGTTCAGGTAAGAGTCTGTATTACCCAATGCTGTCCGGTAAAAAATGCATGTATTTAACTTGTTGTTTTCTCTCTCCTTACAGGTGCGGCATAAGAAGTTGCGGGATGTTAAAGAATAATGCCTCCGGTGGTAAATCAGGTAAGTCTATGGTGGTAAAAAGAGATTGTATTTGTTGGCTCTCTTGGCTCACCTTATGTTTCTTTGTCACCTAGATGCTGGAGTTCGGCGAGGAAAATGATGGAGGCAGCGCTGAATCGAAAAATGCAGTGAGGACTGGTGAGTATGGCGCGGCGCTGCAGCTGGCGTTGCGACGCGTGCGGAAATAATGTCTTTTCCAAGATCGAAGACGTGATGGATCCGGAATCAGGTAAGGAATTAAAATAAAGTCTGTATTCTATCCTTTCCTTCTTCTTTTCTCTTTTTCTAGGAGCTCAGGATTCGAGGAGGGTGTGGCAGAAGACTGGATGCTGACTGCAGGCACGGTGAGCGTTACGCTGCTGGATGCAGAATAACGCGAAGCATGTGCTGCTGTTCGGGTGTGGTTTAAATAGCCTTCAAACTAGTCCCAGGTAAGAAGTTCCTCCAGAACCACCCCCGAGTAAAAAATAGTCCCTGAAGTAAAGTAGTCCCATTCAGGCCTCACGTTGGCTTGACTTCATTGCAGCATGGTCTGCATGAGGTAAGTAATGTACATGAGCCTGGCGCCTATGGCGCCAGGACTGATTTCCTCTATGAGCCTGGTGCCAATGGCACCAGGACTGTACCCAGACAGCCCCTAGCCGAAGCTGCTGGGTTTTTTGTAAGCACCTGGATGCCTTCTCCCGGGGCTGATGGGATTGGTCCAGATGCCCGGGGGTAGGCATCATGACAGCCGGGGTCTCCTTTCCCTATGTTTTTAGCACGGGACAAGGCGGGACTCCTGAGCACAGCACACTCTCGAGCTTCTCCCGCACAAGTCTACAATTCCTCTCAGCGATATCAGGCTCTTTGGAGGTTAAGTCTCTTTTCTACAAAGTCTCTTTGCCTCCGAGGGACTGATTTGTTCAACAAATATCAAAACAAAAGTTCCTTTCAGTATGTTGGGTGATGACTTTTTCACCCCTGCATCCCCCTCTTCCGGGCTCAGACCCTTCTCGATGTTAGCCTCCCTCCGTCTGGTTCACTACTGCTTTTTTTTTCTTCAAATTTTATTAGTATCAATGCTTTTACAACTCAACGCAGGACTCCTGCAAACATCATCATGTTATAAGATACTGAGAAGGTTTTGACTTTCTCCCCACCCCCAAACAACTATTTAAACACCCCGCCGCCCCCTCCCTTACCCCAACAGTTTTTCGGCCGCTCAAGGGCAGTCTCCTAATTGGTCCCTCCGGGTTCCCCATTCCTATCCCTTTGGTCCCACCTTGAGGTTTGAGGGCCTAGGTGGAGGCACCTCGAATTCGATTGGCATCATGCTACTCCCAGTACGCCACAGTTTTGCCCGTGAAGTCATGTGTTTCCCTGTCATGGGCAGGTCCACTTTTCCTTACTTCACTCAATGCGACCCTTCGTCAATTCCCAGCCCCACCTCTTCTTCCTGCAAGTGTTCTGGGTCATATTTGACAGAAAGGGTGCCCATTCCATGGCTCTCGTCGGTGATTGATTATGTATTTGCCTCGGTAGCTCCTCCATTCTATATAAGTCTAGTGCCTTAACTGCCCACTCTTTTTCACTCGGGAGGCTCTCCCTTTTCCATCCAGATGCCAGGCATGCCCTAGCTGTCAGCACAGCAGGAGATAGTGCGTCATATGCGGTAGTTTCGTCCATTCCTCAGTCGACGTTTCCGTTCCGAATAGCACCAGTAGCGGGTCCAACCTCCTTTCTATTTCTTCGAAGCCCCTAGTCCATCCCAGCACTTCTTTCCAGAACTGTTGTACCTTTCCACAGTTCCACCACATATGCCAATAGTCTGCTACCCGTCCACATTTCCTCCAGCAGTGGGGATCTGCCCCCAGAAACATTTTCCCTAGTCTTGCCGGGTCCCAATGCCATCTGTATAGTAGCTTGAGCCTATGCAGCTTATATTGGAAAGCTACTGATGTTCGGTGGGTGCTTAGGCAGAGTGTCCTACATTGATTCGTGTCTAACTCCCTCCATCAAGTCTCTTTCCCACCTCTCCTTGAGTGTAGATACTTCATCCCGTCTGGCCTCTAGCAGTGCCTGGTATAACTTTGAGATGAGTCCCCTAGTGCCTTTTGCTGTGTCCAGAACCCTCTCTTTATGCTCTTTATGCGTCAGGGCCCTCTGAAGTTCCTCCTTTCATCTTTCTGACATTAGCACCCCCTTCACTTGCAAGTATTTAAAGACTGACATGTTGCGCATCCCCAGGGCTATTTCAAGGTCCGCTAACCCTAGGAATTAGTCCTTCTTTAGGACCTGCTCCAACCTCTCTAATCCCGCTTCGACCCAATCCTGGAACTGCCCGTGGCCCGGTATGTTGTCTCGTATGGGGGGTTCCCATTTATGGCTCAATGGAGAGAGCCATGTTGTGACTCAGTTCATTTCCTTTCTGACTCTCCATAGCGTCAATAATGGCCCCAAATTTATGTGTGAATGGATTCTTCTTGGCATTGCTCTCATCGGTGCCCAAAACCATTCCCTCAGGGTGACCGGGCGGAATCAGTGATCTTCTATCCCCACCCATTGTTTATCATTATCCATATGTAGGTGAGGAATCAGGGCCCTGAACTGGGCAGCTCTATAATACTTTCTCATCTCACGGAGTCCCACCCCTCCCCTTTCCTTTGGTTGGATAAATATTTTGTAGGCCACCCTCTGCTTTTCCCCCACCATAGGAATCTAAGTATTTTCTTCTTCAATTCCCCAAATTGCATCTCCTGTATTTCTATCGGGAGTGCCTGATATAAATATAACATTCTGGGAAGAATCATCATTTTAAGTGCATTTAGTCGCCCTAACCAGGAGATCGTCAGTTTCGCCCATTTCTCCATTTCACCTGTTAGCCTGTGCAAGAGCGGGGGGAAGTTGCATTCATACGGTCTGTCTAATTTCCACGGTATTCACACCCGTAGATACTTTATACTGTCCCTTTCCACTGGTATCCTCAGGTCCGACCATCTCAGGAGTTGTTCCGGTGTACCCTCACCTAGGGGAAGGATAATTGACTTGTCAATATGTATCTTAAAACCTGACACCTTCCCATATTCCTTTATGACCCTGAGTGCTCTCTGTAGGAAGTTCCCTGTGTTCGAGAGGTACGTAAGGATATCGTTCGCATACATACTTATTTTAAGTTTCTGCTGCCCCACTTCGAACCCCTCTATCCCATCACCTCCCCTTATCCACTCCCCCAGGGGTTCCATTGCCACAGCAAACAGTAGGGGCGAAAGGGGGCAGCCCTGTCTGGTTCCTCTTGTCAGGTGGAATTCACGCTTTTTGACCCCGTTAACCATTACTCTGGCAGTCGGTCCCGTATAAACCGCTCTAATTGCCCTGCACATCTTCTCTCCTACCCCTATTTTGCGAAAAACTGCAAAGAGGAAGGCCCACTCTACACTATCGAATGCCTGCTCGGCGTCTAAACCTAGGAGTGCTTGTTCCCCTGGCTTTTCCCCTACGTGCTCCATTAGGTGAAGTGTCTTCCTGATTGCATCCGGTCCCTGCCTACAAGCTAAAAACCCCATTTGATCGGGATGTATTATGTGTGGTAACTTTTCTTCGAATCTTGTCGCCAGGATCCGAGTGAAAATCTTTTCAGACATGTTTAAGAGTGAAATTGGACGGGAGTAGGAGCAAAGAGAAGAGTCTCTCCCTTCTTTGGGGATGACTGAGATCAGGGCCTTGCTAAATGAAGATGGGGCCTTCCCTGTTTCCAAGATGTGATTATACAATTTTAAGTGTTGTGTCAGGATTCAGGAGTATTTTTTATATAACCCTATCGTGTAGCCGTCCTCCCCTGGGGCCTTCCCGCTCGGGAGGCATGATATTGCACCCTGGACTTTCTCTGCTGTAATTGGGCTAAGTGTTCAATCTCTGGGGGTGTAAGTTAGTTCATGTGTACATCCCTCAAGTATTCACCAATCTCTCCGTCTGCGCCCTGAGCTTCGCTAGCATATAGTGTTTCGTAGTACTGTGCAAATCCCTCTGCAATATCCTTCGCGTGTGCCTATCTCCCATCCGGCCTCCCAATTTGGTAACCCACCGTTCGCCCCTCTGGGCCCTAAGACTTGCCGCCAGGAGCGCATCTGCTTTGTCACCCTTTTCATAATACTTTTGCTTCAAATATCTTAGTTTCCATAGCATTTCTCCCATACCCAGAGCCCTCAACTCTGCCCTTGTAGCCAGAACCGTCTCTCGGTGTGCCTCTATATCCCCTATCCCAGCATGCATCTCTCCCTTTTGTTCCACTATTTCCTTGCAAAGGTTCTCTTCTACCAGGCCCCTCTCTCTCTTCTTCCTCGCTCCCTCTCTGATCAGCAGACCCCTCCAAGTGGTCTTCCTAGCATCCCATACTGTTCCACACTCACTTCCCCTGTATCATTAAACTCAAAGTATTGCGCTATTCCCTTGGCCAGGTGGTCGGAGAAGAGGGGGTCGCACCAAAGCGAGTCACTGCATTGCCATGTGCCCCTTGGTCTGAATAGGCCAGAGATTCCTAGGGTGCTGGTCACCATATCATGGTCGGACCATGCCACTGGCCTTATAGTACTCTATCAATCTCAAGCTCCGCTCCTTGTTAAGAAGGAGGCAATCAATCCTTGTATATGTTTTGTGCGGGGGGGGTGAATGTAAAACCTTCTTCCCTCGGGTGTTTCTGTCGCCATATGTCTACCAGTGCATACTGCTCCAGTGCCAGGCCCAGGTGTCCCCATTTGTCCACTCTCTTATCCATGTTCCCCCCTCTAGTCTTTCTGTCCCATGTTTTATTAGCCCAGGCATTGAGGTCCCCGCCAATGATGTATAGGTCAGGCTCCCGCTCATGTATTCTATCCAGCGCTTCTTTTATGAATCTTTCTTGACCCTGGTTGGGGGCGTATACTGCTGCCCGTAACACTTTAGCACCGTCCAGAGTACCCTCCACTATTAGCAGCCTGCCCTCTAACAAGTTAGTAGCACCACAGTCTTGGATCCGGCAATGTCTATGGAGTATTATTCCCACACCTCCCTTTTTTCGTGGGTCCAGGTGCCCAGTGCACTCGCCCTACCCCTCCACCTCGTAGCTCTCGTTCCTCCACCCCGTACTAGCCTTGTCTTTGCCAGGAATAAGATATCCAGGGAGACTTTCCGAAATTCCCTTACTACCAATTACCTCTTGGTCGGGGAGTTCAGCCCTTTTACATTTAAGATGCCCACCTTCAGGCCCTTCTTAGCTGCACCATCCCCCGTTTCTGATTCTTACTTCTGCGTTTGTCCTCTCATGCCTAGGGTTTGGTGTCCCCACAGGATGTGTATTCTTTTCCCTCGGAGGGACATGCCCGGAATTTCTCAGGTTAGCCCTTCTGGAGCCGGTAACCCCCTCAAACTTTATACTAAACGTTTTAATGTTCCTAAAAGTAAACCCCCTTCCCCCAACTTGGAGGTACGAACTGTGAAGTAGGAAACGCCCCCTTTTTCACCGGGGGCCACTTTCGAGGGGTCTGAACAGCCTCCCTCCAGCAAGTTTCAAATTTTACCAGAGCATCCGTCCAGATTTCGTTATCTGGTACGGACCCGCTCACCTATTCACCACAATCGTCTCAGTCCACTTTCTGCTCTTGAGCCGCAGGCAACTTCATCGGTGAGGGTCCGTTGAGCCTCATGAATTTCCACCCCATCTGGGCTCTCCTCCTTCTCTGTGGTCCTGGTGCAGGTCGAGGATATGTCTCCTCAGAGGTCGGGTCCTGTGGGCCTTGCGGGCCTCTCACCTGATGTCCCATGTCCAATGTGAGGTGTCTCAGGGCTTGTTCCGCCACTTCTATCGAAGTCAGTCTGTATTCATCTCCTTCAGCCTCGAATTCCAGTGAGAGTAGATAGCCCCACATGTAACGGATCCCCCTTTCCCACAGCCAAGTCCTGAGTGGTCTGCAGCCTCTTCTCCTCGCCAGTGTAAGATTGGAGAGGTCCTGGTATATGAAAACTTTAGAACCTTCAAATTCAATTTCTTGTTGTTGCTTTGCTCTGTTTAAGACCTATTGGGCCTCATTACAACCTTGGTGCTAAGTGCACCAACTTTACCACCATGGTGTAAACTCCGTTTACACCATGGTGGATGGTGGATTTACCGCCCCATTCCAAGGTGAGTGGGGCGGTAAATCCCCATTTCCCATTTTCCCTTCCCCATTCCCATTTTTGCCCCATAGGGCATAATGGGAGTGGGGAAGGCGCTAATTACGGCACCGTAAATTACGGTGCCGTAATTAGCACCAAGGTGCCTTAGCACCATGGAACTTAACGCCTGCAAAAAGCAGGCGTTAAGGTGGGAATCAGGCGTTAAGGGTTAACAGTGGCGTTAACCCTTAACGCCTGAGTTGTAATGAGGCCCATTGTCTGTCTCTGTAACTTAGAAATCTGGCCACTATTGAGCGGGGGCTGTTTCTGTAGGGTTTACCCCCCCTCTGCGCCCATTCCAACTTTACCGTCTTGCCCTCTTCCGTTGCAAAGAGTTGATGCATCAATGCATGTACCTTTTCTTCAACATGCCGTGGCATTTCTCTATCCGATTCTTTCAGGCCCAGTATTCTCACATTGTTTCTTCTCTCCCTGTTTTCGAGGTCGTCGATTTTCAGCCTTATTTCCTCTTCCCTGAGGTCCAGCTCTGTCATTCCGCATCCAGACACATCTCCACCATATCTGCATTGAGCTGATTGTGCTCTAATTCCTCGATTTTTCCTCCCACTGCAGTCACTCTGCCTATCAGGTCTGTTAGTGACGCTTGTATGTCCCCTCGCAGGGCCCTCTGCCAAAATATGTCCGGTGTCCTCTTTAGTGGAGAATTTAGAGAGGTCAATTCCAGTAGCCATTGCGCTGTGGGATTGGTCAATGTATGCTTGCCTCTGTCCTTTGGGCTGTGACCTTCGTGCTTCTCTTCTATCTCCCCTCTCAGTGCGCACTCCAATACTATCTCCTCCTGTTCCTGCACGCTTACTCGCTTTCTCTGCGTTCTCTGTGCTGTCCCTGGTTTCTGTGCCCTTGTGCCCTTGTGTTTCTTCTTGAGAACTTGTCTCCGGGGGTCTCAGGGTGTGCCCTCTTAGTTTATCCTCTCCGACGTGTGACCCTCAGCTGTGCGGCACCGCGTAGGCAGAGGATGTTTGCGGGGTGTCTAAGATAAATCGGTCTGAGCACGGCAGTCCTCCTTCGCACTGTCCGGCAGTGCCAGCAGTTTATTGTCTCTGGGTGCTAGGTTGGGGATCAGAGCCAGCCAGTTGGCTGCGCCTGCACGTTGCAATGGCGTTGCGCCAACTCACTTCCCTTGCTCCCAGTTCCCAACTCGCGCACTGAAAATGCGAGTTGCAGCTCCTCTCAGCACTCTCCTCACATCCCTCTTTAGCTCCCGTTGCGTCGGATCTTGCTCGCGTGGGAAGAGAGGGGGTCTGGGCACGTATCTCTCTTTATGTGCGGGCACCTACCTTTCTTACACTCCGGACCCAATATGGCTTCCTCCATCCAGTCTCACCGTGCCTGCACTGCTGTTGAGCCTTCCCACATCGCTCCTCTGCCAATTAGGGACATGGTGTTCCTCGCAGGTCCCTCCTCGGACGTGCTATCTGCTCAGCTGTAGCTGGATGGAGTCTGCTGCACAGCCTTGGGATTCCTGGGGCCTGACACGCGGTCTCCCACGTGGGGTTCCCCCGCGCCTGCACTGCGCTTTCCTTTTCTAGGCCGGTTATAGGTGGGGGGGATCCCAGCTGCTTATACACCTCCCGCTCTCCCTCAGGCCTCTTTACTTAACTCTCTCCTCTTCGCCGCTGGCCCTCTCAGCGCCGTGCGGTCTGGGTGTGGGGAAGCACATCCTTGTTTGGTTGCAGCAGAGGTCCCCTCAAGCGCTCCTCCTTCGCCGCCGGGGCTCACCGTGGAGTTGTACCGGTGGGCAACTGTCTCCCTGCCGGGCCTCTAGCTGCACCTCTCATCGGATGGTCGCTGCTCAGAGAGATTTGCAGGCTCGCCGGGGTCTTCCGGCGGGGATCCTGCAGTCAACAGCTCCAGCTGGGCTCCTCCTCTAGCATCCTTGTTGGGTGCATTGCGGGGTGTATGCGATTCAGGGTGGGGAAAGCTTCAACCGTCGCCCAGTGTCCGCCGCCACAGGATGCTTTGCCTCGCCTTGGCTCACATCCACTTGAGATGGTTGTGATACGCCGGGCTTTCTTCGCTGCCGAGCGCGGCCCTGGCACTGCTAGCACCTCCGGGGAGGCCTCCTCCACGTTGCTGCACTTCTCGTGGGTGTCCAATGCTTCCCTTGCACCTACGGGTGCCCCAGTCGATCCTGCATCGAACGGTTGCCTCAGCTTGCGGTTTCTGCAGGTATGGATGCTCAATCACCTCTCTGAAGTGCTGGATGGAGCGGGAGCTGTGAACTCAGGCAGCCATCTTGTCCCGCGCCCCCTAGTGGTCTCCTCCACTACGGCTTTTTAATCAAATTGGATGATGACTTTTCACCCCTGGGTCTCTCTCTTCCGGGCTCTGACCCTTCTCGAATGTTACGGATCAAAGACTTTTGACTGTACAAGGGGTTTTACTCGACCCTTGTATGACCACTTTGACCTTTTCCGTTGGGCTCTCCTAGGGCCTTCTCGTATCGGTAGTTTCAACAAAACGGGGACCAGCCAGAGTCTTTTGATTGAGCGTCCACTTGGCGCCGGACCCCTCTGCAGCTGGTCTTTCCCTGCGTTTGTAACAGTTCAGTAATATGCACAGCCTTTGTTCTTTGATTCACCTTAGGTTGCCATTTGCAACCTTCGCCCAACACAGTTTGGTTTACTATGGGTTCTCCCTCCGACTCACCAGCTGTGATGAACCGATTGGTGTTTCTTGTCCCTGGAGTCAAGGATGATACCACGGTAATGATCGTCTCTCCCTGCCTGGTTTATCAGTGTAGGAGGGCTCCGTGAACCGTTGATATCTGCTACACCACACGCTGGCCGTTATTCCTGGTTTTATGATTACTTTAACAGAGGCTTTGCGGGTCTGGGTGGGAAAGGGCAAGGGCACTTCTCTCCTTGTGATCTCCTCAGTTCTCCCCGCCTTTCTCCTTCTCTTGAATTGCCGTCCTGGAATAGCTGACTCATTGTGCGGTCTGCCTTGCTTGTAAAGTGCTCTCATGCTCCACCTTTTATCCTTGTGGGGAAGGAAAAGGGCAGTCAGGTGTGTGTGGTTATTATCAATTGCCTAACTTTGTCTGACCCTTGTGTTGGGACATGTCAGGTAAACCGCCCTGGTATTACTCTGTTGTCTTTCATGGTGTAAGAAAGTGTTTGTGTTGGAAAAGCGGGTTGGGGTAGAACTTCTGAATATCGTACGAGGTAGGATGGGGAAAAGGTCTTATAAGGAAGGGGGTACAGCGTCTCACCCGTCGATGTCCCACTTCCACTCCCAGAGGAACCCCCATCCAGGTGATCCTCCCGCACTGGTCCACTCCCAGGAACTGGATCCAATAGCGATGGCTGTGTCCTTGCCACCTGGATGACAGCTTCTCTGGGACTAGTCAGGGAGACACCTCCAGGTTTCTCACAGTCTCAATATAAATGAAGAGTATTTCTATTTCACTATTTCCAGATTCCACCCCTACTACTAAGATTCCTTCATTTGTGGTTTCAATTAGGTGGGATGTCAATTTAAGCTTTAAATTTACAGCGATCACCATACCACCAAAAGGACGGCCACTTGTACCTTTGATGGCTTCATGAGTAAATGTTTTAAATCCTTCTATGCATAATGGAGTCGTCAACATAGCTTCCTAAGATATTGTGCCCTAGAAATATAGATCTGCGATTAGTAGTTTTTGTGATATTCAAGAAGCCACAGCTATTCCACAACAGAATTTCTAAAGTGCTTGTACTAAAGGCTAGTAATCAGGCCCTTGGGGACAGTGTTTTTGCTAAGAGCAGCAGCCAACCATGTCCAGTCTTGAAGGGACTCAAGACTATTCGATTGGTCCAACGTGTTTCTAACAGTCCTGGTAGCATTTGTGTAATCTCTTTTTATTACCAGAGGTGGAGTACCAGTTTGTTTCAAGCTGCCCAAGTCTCTACAGTTCGACAAATAAGACGTTATTTGTGTGGGATTCCTGAAACTCAATATGTCAAAACCGATAGACTGATAAGCATCTGTTTGTTCCCAGACCAAACGAGCCACTATGTGTGAATAGAAGTGACAAAAAAAACTCAGGTGGGACTCTGGCTTGTCTATTCTTTTTAGTGAAGGGGAGGGTTATGAACCTATACACTTACAATCCATCAAAATAAAGGTCTATCACAGATGCCAACACCAGAAATGCAAAAAAGGTAGCAGGCGCCCCTCTCTCGAAAGAACAAGGCATGATAACCTGTTCAGTGGTTATTAACCACATTGAGAGTTCGCAGCCATTGCTTTTTGCTCACTGTACCTTCACAGATGGGAAATTTCCATTTGCATATCAGTCTTTGTCCCGCCCACAAGGGCAGTCCAGCACCGAAATGCTATGGCAATTCCTCTCTGAACAAGAGTACCATCAGCAACCCCATACACGTGTTTCAGCCTTGTTGGGCATCATCAGTGAGGTGAAGCTGAGCCTCTCTAAGCACAGTGAGCAGGGAGTCCACGTCTGGTTGCCCCCAGGTAACCTAGGGTGACCAACCCCAAGTTCCTTTCAAAAATACAAAAAAGGTAGCAGGCGCCCCTCTCTCGAAAGAACAAGGCATGATAACCTGTTCAGTGGTTATTAACCACATTGAGAGTTCGCAGCCATTGCTTTTTGCTCACTGTACCTTCACAGATGGGAAATTTCCATTTGCATATCAGTCTTTGTCCCGCCCACAAGGGCAGTCCAGCTCCGAAATGCTATGGCAATTCCTCTCTGAACAAGAGTACCATCAGCAACCCCATACACGTGTTTCAGCCTTGTTGGGCATCATCAGTGAGGTGAAGCTGAGCCTCTCTAAGCACCCTGAGCAGGGAGTCCATGTCTGGTTGCCCACAGGTAACCTAGGGTGACCAACCCCAAGTTCCTGGGCAGGACAAAGACTGATATGCAAATGGATATTTCCCATCTGTGAAAGGCACAGTGAGTAAAAGCAGTGGCTGCGAACTCTCAAGTGGTTAATAACCACTGAACACGTTATCAGGCCTTGTTCTGTCGAGAGAGGGGCGCCCGCTACCTTTGCAAACTCAACACCAGAAATGGTTTAAAAATAATTGGATTTCAATTTTATTCACAAAAAATACTCAGGATCATCAAAAGTTTATATAACTCAATAATAGCACATAGTGTAGTCCTGTTTCATTCTGCAATGCAGATATTTCAAGTTCATTCCACAATTCATGTATTTCAGTGATGACACATAAGATGCCACTTATTTCTGCTCAATTCATAAAAACAACCCATAAACACAACGTGTAAAAACGTGGCAATGTAACATGGTCAGATAGTATCTGATGGGACAGGACCGACAGAGCTGAAAAGCCACAGAAGGGCACACGGATTAAATACACAAAGGTCTATGGATAAAGCGGACGACGCAGCGCAGATGAACGATTACGCCTTTTCTATAACCAAGCCTTGTTAAGAATACACCCTACTGAAGAGGGTCTGTACACTGTTTAGTGATTGAGGTGGTTTAGCAGTGGGATCACACACAGAGATTCTTATACGCACCCCACCAGTGGTTGCCAGAAATTCCCCACAGTGAGGAGGAGGAGATCATGGAGAAAGCGATTTCCTGTCACGGCTCGCTCCCTTCGCTCCCATTCCCGTCACTTGGGGGCATGTTTTGGGGTTTATTCCCTACTGGACATTTCCTCCGAACCTTATGCTACAGTGCTGTGATGAATTGGGAGTGCTAAAACCTTATTTTCCAAGTTACCTCCCTTCCGGATCCATTCCAGGTTTTTGGCAGCCAGCATGCTACTTTAATCTAATGACTATGCTTCCCAGAATGCCTGGCTCACTGCTTCACCTCCTCCCTTGCAGGATAAGGTTGGGTGGAGGATAGGCAACACCTGTGGCTGCAGGTGCAGCAGGCGGCACACCTGAAGGGTGTGCTCGTTAAGCAGCTTTAAAAGCCTCAGTTTGCTTCAGTCCAGCGCTGGTCATTGTTGCAGTGTTCCTGTTGTGACTGGTCCCTTGTTCCTAGCTTTTGTGCCTAGTTCCTAGTTCCTGTTTCTTGTTCCTCTGCCCTGGATTTCGGATTTGTGTGCTTAATTGATTTCTGCTTTCTGGATTTCCCTTTCTGTCTTCCTCTGTCTGCAGGCAGCCTTTCTCTGTGCTTTACCCTTTGATGCTGCCCAATCTGCATGTGTTCTCTGTTTCTTTGATGCTGTCCTTTGCCACTGAAAAACTTGATGCATTAGTCTTTCCCTTTATAGATTTAGCTTCCTGCCTTTTCTCCTTGGATGGGTGGGAAAGGTTTCCTTTTGTGATATCATTTTCCCTGCTCCTGATCCTTACTTTCTATTGGGATCCATTCCATGTTTTCCATTGCACTTCTGCATTTATTTCCCATTCATTATTAGGTGTGGGGTGCTGTTTTAACTAGTCCCTGTGTGAATGCCTTTTGTTTTCCTCACTATTCTATAATCACAATTCATACTTGCCCCTTGACTTGGGTCTTATGTATTTAGTTATCCTCCACCCATTGCTGTTATAGCCTTCTGGGTCCCTGTTTGATCAACTGGGTTCGTGGGTTTACTGACATTCAAGTGGTCTTTCCGGTCCTCGTGAGTACTGTTTCTAAGTTCCTTATTCAGTATCATCCAGAGTGTCAGCTCACAGATCCTGTCCTTGCTTGCCCTCTACGTGGGCTTAGCGCTGTCAGTATCTGTAATAGCATAGGGGGTAAGGAGTTTGCCGACTTTCCTTTCAGTCATAAGGAGGTTCTAAGTGCTTACCCCACATCCCTTTTCATATATTGGTATTATTGTTTCACTCTATTTGCACTCCTGGGTTTTAGTATACACGAGTCTTGGGTATTGTATGCACGTTGTTAGATTCAAAGTTGTTCACTGTGCGATTCCGTGCACATTTCCCTTGCCATATTCATTGCCTTCTTCCTTTCTTAACAGAATGGCCAGCCATTATTCCCGTTTGAATATGGCCAGTTTAAGAAAGAAAGGCAGCAAGGCCACTAACAAGTTTGTACAGAAAGCTTCCCTTACGTTTACCTGTGACAATCAAATCACTGATCCTGACTTAAATGAACTCCTTGTCACAAATGGGTATTTACGTGCAAAGTATTTCTCCCACAGGATGGCCCATCGTACATTGCCTGATCTTAGTTCTGTCTTTAATTTTGATCCAGATTCTATGTCCGCACAAGCCTTAGCAGCGGAAAACAACACACTGCTAGATTTATTACACACGAGTACCTCTGTTGTTGAACCCCATGATTCTGGTTGTGCTTTATCTCAGATTGAACAGTTTCATGATTCAAACATAAAGAATGGAGGGGTTCCTTGCATATCTTCTGTTTTCAGCCCTCAGTCTACAGCTTACTCCTCTGCACAAGTACTTACTGTAGTCCCTAATGCCAAGAGGTCTGATGTCAATAGTCTGCTTAAGGGAAACACAGACCAAGTCGGTAAGAGAGAGTATAAATCACAAAACTTGCAAGCAGTAAATGACAATGTACAATCAGTGCACATCCGGATGGCTAGGGCAGGATCCAGCCCTGATGCCACCATGCCTTCCCCTGTGCCTACTGATAGGGATGTACAGTTAAGGCGGGGTATGCTAAAAGCTGAACTTGAGGAGTTTAAACAAGAATACATTACTTTACAAGAGGAGAATAAAACCTTACAGTCTTTTCTGAATACACCTCAAACTTTATCCGTTGATGAAGTGAATACTGTTCAGTCTCTGAGTGCGGAGATTTTTGTAGGTCATGTTACTTGTCAATATGTAAAATCTATTGGGAGTGAAAGTCCTTTTTCTAGCACAGCACTTATTCAGGGCACAGGTTCTGACAATTGTTCTACCGTTTGTCAGGAATTGCTGTTAGCTGAAGATTTACAAGCCACTCCTTTGCCTAAGATTTCCTGTGTAGCAGTTTGTCATAATTCTGAGCTTGAACGCATACATGCTTCTGATTTCCAAACACAATCCACAATGGTGGCATACACAGAATCAGTCACTACTGTAGGCTTAGGTTCTGCCCTTTATCTAGCTGCTGAGACTGAAGTAGACATTCAAGCTGATGTGGAAAACGATACTACCTCTGTGTTCGCTCCTCCTTCTGCCAATTTTTGTCACAATGAACAGTCAAAGACAGTGCAGAATTCTTGTTTTGATGGACTCATTCCCCAGTATACTGAACCAAAGACCCGGCAGGCGATTCCTGAACTGTTGATTGTTAATATGCCACTTTCAGAAGCTAAGACAGAGGAATGGACATTTGACGAAATCCTGATTAATAGAGACTTTACTATGGTGATTCCTCTGGTTGATTTTGACTTCTACAAAGGAAGAGACTCTGTGTCATCCACTAAGGAGAGGGACGGCATGGGTACAGTTCAGTCTTTGGTTACTGGTGCCAAGGAGTCTACCGCCCTAAAGGTGCTTTCCATTCCTGAGCCACAAATGTGTCTGTTGACTTCTGGGACTTCAGTCTGTCCTCCTACAACCATTGACTCTTCGATTATCCAGTCCACGGCTCTGCAGTCATCGTTGACACACGTGTCTTCAATCAATGAACAATTGCTATGTCTGCCAGTCACTCAAGAGCCTTCACCATGTACGTGGTCAGAGCCAAAGACCTTGAAAAATTTGTCTTCAGCTAACGAGACGGCTCCAGCTTGCATGCCCTCAGCCTTAGAATTTCCTCTGGCATACCTATTTTCGGCTACAGTGACTCATCCAGCGGATTATCCTTCAGCCATGGAGCCTCTGGTAGCACATCCTGAGTGCATGTCTTCAGTCCCAGAGCCTACTGCTAGTTTGGCTTCAGTTCATGAGAGACCTGTTTCCTGCTCAGCCCCGCTGCCAATATCGGAGGTGCACCTGTCTACTCTGTCTGATCATGTTGCATATTCTTCTACTTCAGAGTTACTGCCTGAATCCCAACCATTTATTACGGATGAACGTCCAGCATGCCCTTCTTATGCTTCAGGGGGATCACCAGAATGCCTGCCTTTTACACAAGTTAATTCTCCCAACTGCTTGACTGTAGCATCAGCGCCTCACGAATATGCAACATCTGAGTCTGAGACTTCTGCCAGCTCTCTCTTCAGAAACATCAAGCTGGATCACGACTCGAGAGGGCCTTACATGCAAGGCCATTGGACTTGCCTGGAGTGTTACAAGAGGGAGACGGATACCATCCGCCATGGCCCAGTCACCGAACAAGTAGCCGACCAGGATAGCGGGCTGGACGGTTCGCATTTGGGGGCCGGTTTGGATCAGCCGCTTGACAGCTTTCTTGTTGCCGGATCCCACATGAGCCTGAGGGAGGGGACAGGCACGGCCCCCCAGCTGCAGCACCAGTCGGGTGCAAGTAGCCAAAGGAAGGGTATGACTGCTGCAGTTCAAGATGTGCCTGTTATTGCTCCTGCTGCGAGTGTGCCTGATGTACCAAGTACTGCGTCTATCACTCCTATCGGTATGCCAAACGTCCCTGCGGTTGTATCCCACGTGCAACAAGGTGGCTACATGACTGACACCAGGAGTGCCAGCCTCATACAACCCATTGGACTTCCAGGCCCCCAAGGCGTGGAACAGATGCAGTCGAACCTTGGTCACCCTCAACCACAGGCCTTTACCCAGATGGATGACGGGAGAAGATCTGAACCTCTACCTCGGCCGCCACCTTCTTTTTCTGAACATGAACATTTCCTGAAACCTGCTATTTTCTCACCTCCTGTGTGTCTGCTCTCGGCAGGGAGGCTACCAGAGCATCTACCATTGTCTAAAGCATGTTGCACCAGCCTGCCTCCCTCCTCAATGATGTATGAGTGTTCGCTCCCAGTGTCTGAGCTTCCTGGACCTTCCAACTCTGCTTCGGGTCCTGCAAGTCCTTCATGCCTTTCTTTGACCCATGAGTCTCTTCCTCACTGAAAACCTGCCTATGGCTCTTCTAGACTGCGGCCTGATTCTATTC
Organism: Ambystoma mexicanum; assembly: GCF_040938575.1. Taxonomy (NCBI): domain Eukaryota; kingdom Metazoa; phylum Chordata; class Amphibia; order Caudata; family Ambystomatidae; genus Ambystoma; species Ambystoma mexicanum. The sequence continues at coordinate 1,266,164,297 of NC_090925.1, read as the reverse complement.
ATTCCAGTCCCTCTGCTTTTGCCCGCGGGTCATTGTTTCCGTCAGTGCCACCTCCGAAGACAAAGCGCTCCTGTCATGGAAGGAAGATGTTTTGTGCGGGTGACGGTCGCCTGGAGTCGGCCGTGGGAGGGGGTATACTGTCACGGCTCGCTCCCTTCGCTCCCGTTCCTGTCACTTGGGGGCATGTTTTGGGGTTTATTCCCTACTGGACATTTCCTCCGAACCTTATGCTACAGTGCTGTGATGAATTGGGAGCGCTAAAACCTTACTTTCCAAGTTACTTCCCTTCCGGATCCATTCCAGGTTTTTGGCAGCCAGCATGCTACTTTAATCTAATGACTATGCTTCCCAGAATGCCTGGCTCACTGCTTCACCTCCTCCCTTGCAGGACAAGGTTGGGTGGAGGATAGGCAACACCTCTGGCTGCAGGTGCAGCAGGCGGCACACCTGAAGGGTGTGCTCGTTAAGCAGCTTTAAAAGCCTCAGTTTGCTTCAGTCCAGCGCTGGTCATTGTTGCAGTGTTCCTGTTGTGACTGGTCCCTTGTTCCTAGCTTTTGTGCCTAGTTCCTAGTTCCTGTTTCTTGTTCCTCTGCCCTGGATTTCGGATTTGTGTGCTTAATTGATTTCTGCTTTCTGGATTTCCCTTTCTGTCTTCCTCTGTCTGCAGGCAGCCTTTCTCTGTGCTTTACCCTTTGATGCTGCCCAATTTGCCTGTGTTCTCTGTTTCTTTGATGCTGTCCTTTGCTACTGAAAAACTTGATGCATTAGTCTTTCCCTTTATAGATTTAGCTTCCTGCCTTTTCTCCTTGGATGGGTGGGAAAGCTTTCCTTTTGTGATAACATTTTCCCTGCTCCTGATCCTTACTTTCTATTGGGATCCATTCCATGTTTTCCATTGCACTTCTGCATTTATTTCCCATTGATTATTAGGTGTGGGGTGCTGTTTTAACTAGTCCCTGTGTGAATGCCTTTTGTTTTCCTCACTATTCTATAATCACAATTCCTACTTGCCCCTTGACTTGGGTCTTATGTATTTAGTTATCCTCCACCCATTGCTGTTATAGCCTTCTTGGTCCCTGTTTGATTAACTGGGTTTGTGGGTTTACTGACATTCAAGTGGTCTTTCCGGTCCTCGTGAGTACTGTTTCTAAGTTCCTTATTCAGTATCATCCAGAGTGTCAGCTCACAGATCCTGTCCTTGCTTGCCCTCTACGTGGGCTTAGCGCTGTCAGTATCTATAATAGCATAGTGGGTAAGGAGTTTGCCGACTTTCCTTTCAGTCATAAGGAGGTTCTAAGTGCTTACCCCACATCCCTTTTCATATATTGGTATTATTGTTTTACTCTATTTGCACTCCTGGGTTTTAGTATACACGAGTCTTGGGTATTGTATGCACGTTGTTAGATTCAAAGTTGTTCACTGTGCGATTCTGTGCACATTTCCCTTGCCATATTCATTGCCTTCTTCCTTTCTTAACATTTCCTTAAGTAAAAGCTATATAATTGAGCTTGTTGAGAAGTGACAGAACAATTAGCTCCTGAAGAAAGTTCTCCATTAAAGGTTTAGAACTGAAACATGTTGCATAAAGACAGGGGGCGGACAACGTATTAAGTTAATTCCTCCCATCCTATCTTATGACATTGATTTAACTATAGATAAGAAACAGAATTAGTCACTCCATTTTTTATGTAATTAGTTACTGTATTTTGTCAGTGTTTTTAAACGTTGTTTTATGAATTTTGCAGAATGAATTGAGATCTTGTGTGCCATCACTGAAACACATGAATTGTGGAATGAACTTGAAATATCTGTATTGTAGAATGAAATATGACTACACTATGTGCTATTATTAAATTATATAACCCTTGAAGATACAGAGTATTTTGTGTGAATATAATTTAAATCAAATTATTTTTAAAACCTTTTTGGTGTCATCTCTGATACACCTTTATTTTGATGGATTGTAAGTGTATAGGTTCATAACCCTCACCTTCACTAAAAAGAAAAGACGGGCCAGAGTCCCACCTGAGTTTTTTTGTAATTTAGCTCATCCGGGTATTGGTCGCACGCCACACACCTCCAGGTTTGAGGTAGTGATCCGGAGTCTCTTTGTGTTAATTGTGTGAATAGAAGTGAGCCACCAATTTATCACCAACTTGGATCATGAATTTCTACCCAGTCAATATCTCCAGTGTGTAATAGACAAAGCACTGCTATCTTCGAGAAGATATGTAGCAATCTTGATCAATTCAGATATACTGTTTAGTTTATCCGGGTTATATTTATAAAATCAATCACCCGATCATCAAAGTTAAACTCACTGTACATTTCACTTTGGTTCAATTTAATGGGCTTTTGGTTCGAAGCACCCCCGACTTCAGTGTACGCTACTGTATTGACCACACTTGCATGGTAATTCATAGAATTTCGCACAAAAGTGGCGCACGCGGCTGGCGCACAGTGTACGTGTGCGAATGTCTGCGCCAGCCGCGTGCGCTAAAATCGATTTCCGCGCACAGCGTATTCATGGATTTCAGCCTCCAAAACCAGCCGTGGCGCAGAGTGGCGCAGCGACCCTGCAGCAGCGCCAGTTACGCCCCCAAGAACGCCCTCGCGCAAGGAAAAGCCATCAAAATTCCTAATTCAGCGCAAAGGGCTGCGCTAACCCTGGACCAGTACACAGGGCTGCCAAACAGCAAACGCTGAGCGGGGAACGTGTATTACTGGGGTGCGCGGGAAGTTCCACATGCGATTTCAGCAGGGTACATGTATTTCTGGGGTGCGGGGAAGTTTAACACGAGTTTTCAGCAGGGTACGTGTATTACTGGGGTGCGCGGGAAGTTGCACAGGCGATTTCAGCAGGGAACGTATATTTCTGGGGAGTGGGGAAGTTCCACATGCAATTTCAGCAGGGTACGTGTATTTCTGGGGTGTGGGGAAGTTTAACACGCGATTTCAGCAGGGTACGTGTATTACTGGGGTGTGCAGGAAGTTCCACACGCGATTTCAGCAGGGTACGTGTATTTCTGGGGAGTGGGGAAGTTCCACATGCGTTTTCAGCAGGGTACGTGTATTTCTGGGGTGCGGGGAAGTTTAACACGCGATTTCAGCAGGGTACGTGTATTACTGGGGTGCGCGGGAAGTTCCACACGCGATTTCAGCACGGTACGTGTATTTCTGGTGTGCGCGGGAAGTTCCACACGCAATTTCAGCAGGATACGTGTATTTCTGGGGTGCGGGGACGTTTAACACGCGATTTCAGCAGGGTACGTGTATTTCTGCGGTGCGCGGGAAGTTCCACACGCGATTTCAGCAGGATACGTGTATTTCTGGGGTGCGGGGACGTTTAACACGCGATTTCAGCAGGGTACGTGTATTTCTGCGGTGCGCGGGAAGTTCCACATGCGATTTCAGCAGGGTACGTGTATTTCTGGGTTGCGGGGAAGTTTAACACGCGATTTCAGCAGGGTACGTGTATTTCTGGGGTGCGGGGAAGTTTAACACGCGATTTCAGCAGGGTACGTGTATTTCTGGTGTGCGCGGGAAGTTCCACACGCGATTTCAGCAGGATACGTGTATTTCTGGGGTGCGGGGAAGTTTAACATGCGATTTCAGCAGGGTACGTATATTTCTGCAGTGCGCGGGAAGTTCCACATGCGATTTCAGCAGGGTACGTGTATTTCTGGGGTGCGGGAGTTTAATACGCAATTTCAGCACGGTACGTGTATTACTGGGATGCGCGGGAAGTTCCACATGCGATTTCAGCAGGGTACGTGTATTTCTGGGGTGCGGGGAAGTTTAACACGCAATTTCAGCAGGGTACGTGTATTACTGGGGTGCGCGGGAAGTTCCACACGCGATTTCATCAGGGAACGTGTATTTCTGGGGTGCAGGGAAGTTTAACACGCGATTTCAGGAGGGTACGTGTATTTCTGGGGTGCGCGGGAAGTTCCACATGCGATTTCAGCAGGGTACGTGTATTACTGGGGTGCGCGTGAAGTTTCACACGCGATAGGCCCTGTGCGAGTGGGGTACGTGTATTTCGGGGGTGCAGGGGAGTCCTACACGTGAATTGCCAGTGTGGGTCCTCCCAGGTGTTCCCTCTACACCCTCCACAGCCCCTGAAGGCAGCCCACACCACAGGGGACTACCCTGCACCCCTGGTCATGTCCGCAGGCAGCCCATCCACCATGGGCATGCCCCCCCAGCCAAGCTACATGTCACCTTGCACTAGTGATCACCAACGCATTACCCCCTTGCACCCTCATCCCTCAGCAGTGCAGGGCACCTGCCAGCAGGCCCCCACTCATGTCCCACTCATGTCCCCTTGCACCCCCACCCCCAAGCAGTGCAGGGCACCTGCCAGCAGGCCCCCACTCATGTCCCCTTGCACCCTCACCCCCAAGCAGTGCAGGGCACCTGCCAGCAGGCCCCCACTCATGTCCCACTCATGTCCCCTTGCACCCCCACCCCCCAGCAGTGCAGGGCACCTTCCAGCAGGCCCCCACTCATGTCCCCTTGCACCCCCACCCCCCAAGCAGTGCAGGGCACCTGCCAGCAGGCCCCCACTCATGTCCCCCAGCACCCCCACCCCCCAGCAGTGCAGGGCACTTGCCAGGAGGCTCCCACTCATGTCCCCTTGCACCCCCACCCCCCAATCAGTGCAGGGCACCTGCCAGCAGACCCCCACTCATGTCCCACTCTTGTCCCCCAGCACCCCAACCCCCCAGCAGTGGAGGGCACCTGCCAGCAGGCCCCCACTCATGTCCCACTCATGTCCCTTGCACCCACACCCCCCACCAGTGGGGGGCACCTGCCAGCAGGCCCCCACTCATGTCCCCTTGAACCTCCACCCCCAAGCAGTGCAGGGCACCTGCCAGCAGGCCCCGACACATGTCCCCCAGCCAACACGTCATCACAATCTAGATCCCTGGCCCTTATGGCCAGCCTCCACATGCCAAAGACCCACCCAAGTATTGCATCCACCCACATAGAAATTCCAATTACATGATACAACCACAATGGCAAGTATGTAAATGAACACATGTCCGTCACACACACACAATGGGTGCAAGTGAATGTCAAAACCCATATCATGACATGCATGAAACCAATGAGATAATACCACAAATGGAAGTATAAAAAAATATATATTAAAGATAACATGAACGTAAATCAAATTAAACACACAACAATGGGAATAACAAAAGAAATGGTCCATGTCCGATAAATAATGAAAATCAAGAAAACATAAGCAAAAGAAATACAAAAAGAAATGTTGTCCAAAGTCACAGTCCAAAAAAGCAAATCCAAGGGAAAATAAAAAGTAAAAACCATTGCTCCATGGTGAACACAAAAAAAATATTAAAAAAGATGAATCCAATGTAGAACTATGTACAATTGAAGAATCCAGGGTCCATGAGCCCAACTTAAGAAATGAAACCTACCAAAAACTACTACCTAATAAAAAAAACTATATACAAAAATGTGGTGCATTGTCCAAGCGGTCCAAAATAAAGAAAAAGCTAAAGGAAACCTAATACTAACTAACTAACTATTTACAAGGGCAGGGGGCAAGTCCAACGGCTCACTTTTTGATGTCCCGGGCCCGGGCATCATCGAACTCCTGCTCGATGTCCCGGAGGCGGTCCTCTTCCATGGCCCCGAGGGATCGCAGGGACGATGACATCTGGATCTCCAGGTCCCTGTGAATGGCCTCGAGGCACTCGGCCCACCTCAGGGCCCTACGCATGGAGTTCTCCGCCCTGACCATCGTGAGCCGTGCCTCTTCCGCCCGCTGCCGCTCCGCATCTATCGCATGGCCCAACCGCTGCCACACGGAAGACACTTCCCGTCCAGGGTCCTCCTGCCCTCCGGCTGATGCCTGCCCCTCCGATGATGAAGGCCCCGATCCATCATGGCTCCCACCTTGTTGCTGCTGCTGCTGTGCCACTGCCTGTGCCCTGGCTCCTGCTGCCTGCACATCCTCCTCCAGCTGGGGTGCAGTTGTTGAGGTGGCCACCCCTGCTGGACGTCCGACTCCCGACTGTGACAGGGATGTGTCCTCCACCAGCCTGGCCGCAGGGTCAGAGGCAGCTCCACAGGGCACCCAGGTGACACATGGGTGGGAAGATGGCACGGAGGATGACTGGCGCATAGGGGGTTCAGTTGAGGAGAGGGTCGGAACAAGGTCCAGAAAACAGAGGAATCTGGCCCTGGTGAGCTGTCCCAGTGGGTCAACGCGGTCAACGAGCCATGCGAGAAGACATGCAGTCTCCTCATGAAAAGACTGCAGGTCAGCTTGCATGGCACGTTGACGCAACGCCACCCCACCCAGGACAGGCTCAACCCGGTGCCGGATAGCCACATCGGGAGAGGAAGGCCAGTTGGTGTAAGCCGATCCCTTCCCTGAGAACGGGTCTGGACGTAGGTATCCCTGCTGGTGCAAGATGATGCAGTCACAGGATCGGGGACAGGATTACACACAGGCACCTCCGCGGCGGCCTGTGCTGCAATGCACCACTAGCACCAGTGGAATCCCCACCTCCAGACCCCGTCTTTGTCCCTTGCACGGCCTCCTCCTCCACCAAAACCCCCACCAACCTGGATGACTCAGTGCCATCTTCCTCCGTCAGGCCCTGTGGGGTCTCAGCTGCCCCTTCGGCTGCCGAGGAGTCCAACTCCAACCTCCGCCTCTTGGACCTCCCCTGGCACGGGACTCCTCACTCCCTGACGAGATGACAACCTGGGAGGGGAGCGATCCCTGCCGCTGTGCTCCACAGCACCCTCTCCACCCTCTTCATCAGTCGACGCTGCAGACAGGGAGAGATAGGACACAGGCATCAGGGCACTGTATAATGGACTCATACACACATGACAGTTGCACACGAGTGTCATTGTCAAACTTCAGACATGGCATCACAATCCCCAACACATATGTCATTTCAAATCACACACATGAGCTATTCCACAGCCATATCGCAACAGCCAGCACCATCCATACACATACAACAACATGAGCAGGCAAGGGTGAGCGAGACATCACATGAGACAGAAGGAGTGCACTAGACATGCACACACGCCACCACACTTACATGCATGTGTACACCTCGACCAAGTGTCGCAGTGATGAGATCGGCATCCATGTCACATCTGGCAATCAGTCTTCTACACATCAGTCTCACATGCATCCATGTTGCATGACAGTTGCACACTTGTCAGATACACATACATGCACATGTACACAGTGCAGATACATGCAGCTGGAACCAACATCCATGTGTGACACCACAACCTTGACAACTGACATACACAGTCATTCAAACAGGTGTGCTCACACATCTGCATTTGGCCTGCATGCTTACCCACAAATACACCATCCACGTGTCTCACACATGAAAGGACTTGCATGTGTCAGCCTCACAGCCCTGTACATACACATCCATACATGGCCCTACAAAACCACATGTGCAACCTGCACACTACTGGCACACCACCACACGCACAGCTTCCAATCAGTATGCATGTACACTTACCGCTCGACTGCAGACGGATCTGCCTCTCAAGGACCTGGACGTAGAGCGCTGGGCATACGTGTTCCAGGACCCTCATTTGGTCTTCCGACAGGTGGCCCCGGCACCCCTTAGCGTCTTCAAGAGGCACCGGGCTTTTTTGAGGGTCCTGGACCTGAAGTCCTCCCAGCGCTTCTTGACATGATGGAATTCGCGGACTGCCACCCCCTCCGTGTTGATGGCAGTCATGATGTCCGTCCAGATCCTGGTCCGTCCTTCCTTGTCGGCGCGCAACCTTCTGAAGAGGGCATCATTGTCATGATCTCTGCTTCCAAAAGGTCAGGGTTTTCCCAACTCCCTTGGAAGCAGATCCATAACCCAGGTTCCGAGTGCCAACCAGTCCCAATTGGGACCTTTTGGACCCAGTCCTGGCGCCAGTGGCACCAGGCTCATAAATATGCCCAGTCCCAGCGCTGGAAGCGCCGGGCTCATAATGCTTGGGTGGACTTACCTGCAGCAGACCATGCTGCTTACTTGCCTGCCAGTTGAGCCTCTGATCCTCTTCTGTTTGGAACTACTTTTCCTGTTGGGTGGGGCAGGAGCCACTCCCTAGATTCAGAACACTGGAACTCTTCTGGAAAGCAGGAACTCTTTTCTTACCTAGGTGTGGCTGTGGAAGGAGACACCTAAGCACTACAGGAGGCTATTTAAACCACACCCGATGGATGAATCTTGCTTTGCGTTATTCTGCATCCTCTGCAGCAGAACGCTCATCGTGTCTTCTGCATCTGATCCTGGGCCTAAGAAAAAAGGCTTACCATCCTGAATCCAGTCTTCAGCAACACCTATAAAGACAAGAAAGAACAGGTTAGCATTACGGTCTCCAGTGAGAGCTCTTCACTTACCTGGTCCATCGGCTGTCACCAATGCCTCGCGCTGCATTCCGGCATCTGAAAGACAAAGGCTTACCTACTCTTCGTGCGCTCCGGAGGTCTTCACACTGCATTCCGGCATCTGAAAGACAAAAGCTTACCAACTCTTCGCACGCTCCGGAGGCCTTCGGCGCTGCATCCCACATCTGAAAGACAAAACAAGGTGCGTTTAAAGACATTGGGGAACTTTAATACTCACGTGCCATTACTCCTTTCCACATCTAACCCAGTGGGTATTCCGGCACCCTGCAGCCGCTCCGAACTTGTACCTGCAAAATAAAAAGACAGTTAGAGCGCATCGTGAAGCAGGCAACAAGCGCTTACTTACTTCCAGGCGCTTCTATTCATCACACGGGCTCCATCTTCAACTCACTTCAGCCCGTCATCCGCCATCGCCGGAACCCTGCAAAACAAGAAACATCATTACTAAAGACTTTAAAGACATTAGAATTACTCGAAACTTACCGTTCGTGCAGTAAACGACGGACAGCAGTCCTCTGAAGTCAAGAGGCCTGCTCCCCTTATCCAGTGAAGAAACTGGTTACAGCACCCTGCCCCGAGGCAGATGGAGAGCACGGCGTTCACTTACCTAAGGTGAGAGCGTTAACCTTTGGGGTTCTACAGGAGAAGAGAAAGGGAAGAAGAGAGAGACATTCAATAACCCAGTTCCTTAATCCCATATTTTCTATCTGCAGACATCTTACCCTTCGAGTCAGACATACAGTGCACAGAGGTCCAGCCCAAAGAGCCAGCCGTGTGTTACACATCACCTTTGAAGATACGGTATACGCCCAGTCAAGACCGGCGCCTCTACGGGAATCAGGTGAGCGTTACAGAACGCAAAGCCTACCACAAAACTCCCGTCCAGGCGCTATGGAAACCTCGGATACCTACCAGCTAGCCCAGTTACTTGGGGAACTAAGGGCAGAAGTGCATGCAGCCCGTCAGGAAACGAACGCTCTAAGAAGGGAACTGATTATTTCCAAGGAGCGAACAGATGATCTCGCTAGACAATTGCTACAGTCACAAGCCGGACAGACCCCGTTACCCGCATCTGGGGGAAATCTTCCTTCTACATCCTCTATGAATCCAGTGCAGATCAACCTACCTGGGAATGTACCTCTGGCTCCGCCCGAACGATTTTCTGGTGACCCAAAGAGGTTTGCAGTATTTATCAATCAGTGCCGGTTGCATTTCTTATGCCGGCCAGCAGCCTTTCCAACTGATCAAGCTAAAGTAGCTTTCGTGCTTTCGTACCTTAGTGGAAATGCGGCAGACTGGTCGATCCCTCTAGTAAATCAAGATGATCCGGTCCTCCATGATTTTCAAGCTTTTCAGCTCAGTATGGAAAAACTGTTCGCAAGACATTCACAGGGGCAGGCCTTGGACAATGAGCTTCTTTCGTTGCGACAAGGTAATCAAGACCTTTTGGCTTATATTGCGTCTTTCAACAGACTGATAGTGGAAACTCATTGGCCTGAGGACATAAGGATTACGCTGTTTTATAGAGGTCTACGTGGAGAGCTCAAAGATGTGTTAGCCCAAGTAGTGAATCCCCCACAAGATTGTTCGGACTATATAGACTTAGTTGTTCAAATAGATCACAGACTGCAGAACAGGAAGGCCGATCATTCCAAGTTTGATGCTCGAGTATTTTCCAAACCGCCAACTCCTTCCAAAGGAGTAGACTCCGGGGAACCCATGCAAATAGGGGGTCTGAAAGGTCCTCTAACACAAAAGGAGCGGGAAAGGAGAAAACAGTTGCAATTATGCCTCTATTGCGGAAACTCAGGGCACTTTCTTCGAGACTGTCCGGTGAAACCTGCCAAGAAGGCAGTAGGAGCTGCAGTTACCAAAGTTACAAACTCTGAGCAGGGAAACGACCTCGCCCGACAAGAATAGAGGTCCTCTTGCCGAGCGTGAAAACCAGTTCCGTGACCTCGCATTTCGTGATACCTATGGTCCTCATTAGCCCTGATAATCCGGATCGATTACATGCAATTGAAGTTTACGTCGACAGCGGTGCCATCGGCAATTATGTGGATCATGAAATGGTTTTGAGGATGAATCTAACTCTTTGTCCCAAGGCTGTAAAGGACGTCATTACTACGGTGGATGGTACGGAGATAGCCTCCGGGCCAGTAACGCATACCACTCAAGAGGTGACGCTAGTAAGTCAAGATGGACACCATGAGAAGATTGTGTTCGATGTGATCAAGGCCCCTCAGTTTCAGATTATTCTAGGAATACCTTGGTTAAAGAAACACAATCCTCTGATCGATTGGCGAGCAAGAACGGTCCAGTTTCCAGAATGTGTCTCTACTTGTCACCCTCCACCTGGTGTTGCACTGGCAGCAATTTCTTCAGAGACTCCCCAGTTACCTCCCGAATACCTAGAATACCAAGATGTTTTCCGGAAGGATCAGGCTAACTCTCTACCTCCTCATAGGTCTTATGACTGCCAGATAGACCTGATACCTGGATCTACTCCTCCTTGTAGTAGAAATTATGCCCTCACCGAGCCTGAGAACCTTCACCTTCGACAATACCTGGATCAATACCTGGCAAATGGGTTTATTCGTCCTTCCAAGTCCCCTGCTTCTTCAGCTTTGTTCTTCGTTCCAAAAAAGGAAGGAGACCTTAGAACTTGTATAGATTATCGCTCCCTGAACCAGATCACTGTTAAGAATAGATATCCGTTACCTTTGATCCCTGAACTCCTGGACCAAGTCAGAAAAGCATGCATATATACAAAGCTGGATCTTAGAGGAGCTTACCACTTGGTACGAGTAAAAGAGGGCGATGAATGGAAGACGGCCTTCCGCACCAAGTATGGGCTATTTGAATACCAGGTCATGCCCTTCGGACTTTGCAATGCCCCGGCCGCCTTTCAATATTTTATGAACGATGTCCTCAGAGAGCTCATAGATGTGTGTGTTGTTGTTTACATTGACAACATCCTCGTTTATTCTTCATCGGAATCTGAACATCGGAAACACGTGAAAATGGTCCTCGAATGATTGCGTCAACACAAACTTTTCGCTAAATTGGAAAAATGTGTTTTCAACGTGACTGAAGTTGAATTCTTGGGATTCATATTATCACCTGGCGGAGTGCGTATGGATTCAAAGAAGGTCGATGCAGTTCTCAAATGGCCATCACCATCCTCGGTAAAAGGTGTGCAAAGCATGTTAGGCTTCGCTAACTTTTACCGCTCGTTTATCCCCGAATTCTCTCGAATAGTCCAGCCCATCACTGCCTTGTTAAAGAAAAACAAACGTTTTGAATGGTCTACCGAGGCGGAACAAGCTTTCCAGGATTTGAAGACTAAATTTATCTCTGCACCAATCTTAAAACACCCTCGCCCCGAACTCCCCTACATCGTGGAAACTGATGCTTCAAGCCTTGCCATGGGGGCAGTTCTATCACAAAAGGACCCGGTAACCAATCAGTTGCAACCCGTGGCATTTTGGTCCCGCAAATTCTCGCCTCCTGAAATCAATTACACGATTACTGACAAGGAACTTCTGGCTATCAAGTCTGCCTTTAAGGCTTGGCGACATTATCTGCTGGGGGCCCGACACACCGTTACTGTGATTACGGATCACCGAAACCTGCAATATTTGAAAACCGCAAAAGCCCAATCCTCTAGACAACTCCATTGGGCATTATTCTTTGCCGAGTTTGACTTCATAATTACCTATCGACCTGGTACAAAGAACGGTAAAGCTGATGCCCTTTCTCGGATGGGAGTGGAAGAACACTTGATCAACCCTAAACCTGTACCAATCATTCCCGAACAAAGAATTCTGGGTGTAATCGCCACAGAATCCATAGAGGAAGTTAAGGATAAAGCCAGGCAACTTGTAACTCCAGCAGACATACAGAATTGGCATCTGCAGGGAAAGGACTTTGCAGTAAAGGACAACTTATTGTATTTCCAAGAACGATTATACCTACCCAGCACAGATTTACAGAAAAAAGTAATCTCGTGTTATCACGATTCTTTAATGGAAGGACATCCCGGTATGGCCAAGACCTCAGAAAAGATCAAGCGCTACTTCTGGTGGCCGTCTTGGAAAAAAGATATCAGAGACTTTATAATGTCCTGTGGAGTATGCGCCCAAAACAAGAGTCAAAAGGAAAGACCAGCAGGCCTCTTACGCCCTATTGACATCCCACCTCGCCCTTGGCATACGCTTTCTATGGACTTCATCACCGATCTACCTCCATGCTCCGGATACAATACGATTCTAGTAATCGTGGACTTATTCTCCAAGATGGCGCATTTCATTCCGCTCAAAGGCTTGCCAACAGCAGCAACTCTGGCCCGAGAATTTCTCGAAAACATCGTCCGACTGCACGGTTTTCCTTCGGTTCTAATTTCGGATCGAGGTAGTCAATTTATTTCTCATTTTTGGCGAAGTTGCTGTCGGTCGGCTCAAATTGATGTGAGACTATCGACCAGTCACCACCCTCAGACCGACGGACAAACCGAGAGGACCAATCAAACTCTGGAACAGTATTTACGCTGCATGCTGCAACAAACTGAAAAAACTTGGAAAGACATCCTTTGGATAGCCGAATATGCCTACAATAACTCTGTCCATTCGGGAACTGGGAAAACCCCGTTTTTTCTTTTGTACGGCAGTCACCCTCGAACTTCGGAGTTAGATCCCCTCCAAGATCTTGAAACACCAGCAGTAGACTACCTGCATTCTACAATCACCCAAGCCTTTAAGGAAGCTGTTTCTCACCTTCAAAGGGCTAAAGAACAATACAAGAAAGGAGCAGATCAACATCGGAAGGAAGCCCCTCAATATCAAGTAGGGGATCAAGTCTGGTTATCCACCAAATATCTACCTCTAAAAGGGCCACGCACATTCAACCCAAGATACCTTGGTCCCTATTCCATCACTACCATAGTAAACCCAGTAGCGGTCAAGTTGGACTTGCCCCCGCACATGAAGATACATCCGGTCTTCCACGTCTCTCTATTAAAACCCGTGCAACCTCAAACCCGACTAACTAAATCTCCAAAACCTATCCTAGTTGATGGAGAACTCGAGTTTGAAGTCAAAAGCATTCTGGACTCCAAGATCTCCAAATCTAAACTATTTTACCTAATTGACTGGAAAGGCTACGGCCCCCAAGAGAGATCCTGGGAACCTGCTGAATATGTCCACGCTCCTCGCCTAATCAAAAGATTTCTCCGAACATTTCCTGACAAGCCAAAACCCCTGGAGAAGCCCGGTTTGGGAGGGGCCTTGAGGGGGGGTACTGTCATGATCTCTGCTTCCAAAAGGTCAGGGTTTTCCCAACTCCCTTGGAAGCAGATCCATAACCCAGGTTCCGAGTGCCAACCCGTCCCAATTGGGACCTTTTGGACCCAGTCCTGGCGCCAGTGGCACCAGGCTCATAAATATGCCCAGTCCCAGCGCTGGAAGCGCCGGGCTCATAATGCTTGGGTGGACTTACCTGCAGCAGACCATGCTGCTTACTTGCCTGCCAGTTGAGCCTCTGATCCTCTTCTGTTTGGAACTACTTTTCCTGTTGGGTGGGGCAGGAGCCACTCCCTAGATTCAGAACACTGGAACTCTTCTGGAAAGCAGGAACTCTTTTCTTACCTAGGCGTGGCTGTGGAAGGAGACACCTAAGCACTACAGGAGGCTATTTAAACCACACCCGATGGATGAATCTTGCTTTGCGTTATTCTGCATCCTCTGCAGCAGAACGCTCATCGTGTCTTCTGCATCTGATCCTGGGCCTAAGGAAAAAGGCTTACCATCCTGAATCCAGTCTTCAGCAACACCTATAAAGACAAGAAAGAACAGGTTAGCATTACGGTCTTCAGTGACAGCTCTTCACTTACCTGGTCCATCGGCTGTCACCAACGCCTCGCGCTGCATTCCGGCATCTGAAAGACAAAGGCTTACCTACTCTTCGCACGCTCCGGAGGCCTTCGGCGCTGCATCCCGCATCTGAAAGACAAAACAAGGTGCGTTTAAAGACATTGGGGAACTTTAATACTCGCGTGCCATTACTCCTTTCCACATCTAACCCAGTGGGTATTCCGGCACCCTGCAGCCGCTCCGAACTTGTACCTGCAAAATAAAAAGACAGTTAGAGCGCATCGTGAAGCAGCCAACATACGCTTACTTACGTGCTTCCAGGCGCTTCTATTCATCACACGGGCTCCATCTTCAACTCACTTCAGCCCGTCATCCGCCATCGCCGGAACCCTGCAAAACAAGAAACATCATTACTAAAGACTTTAAAGACATTAGAATTACTCGAAACTTACCGTTCGTGCAGTAAACGACGGACAGCAGTCCTCTGAAGTCAAGAGGCCTGCTCCCCTTATCCAGTGAAGAAACTGGTTACAGCACCCTGCCCCGAGGCAGATGGAGAGCACGGCGTTCACTTACCTAAGGTGAGAGTGTTAACCTTTGGGGTTCTACAGGAGAAGAGAAAGGGAAGAAGAGAGAGACATTCAATAACCCAGTTCCTTAATCCCATATTTTCTATCTGCAGACATCTTACCCTTCGAGTCAGACATACAGTGCACAGAGGTCCAGCCCAAAGAGCCAGCCGTGTGTTACACATCACCTTTGAAGATACGGTATACGCCCAGTCAAGACCGGCGCCTCTACGGGAATCAGGTGAGCGTTACAATCATACTGCCCCAGGACTTGCTCCACCAGGACACCAACTTCGGTGGCAGTGAAGCTGGTGGCCCTCTGCCTCTCTGGCTGCGGGTTGCCAGTGGTCTCAGATGGTGGTGTGCCCGACATGGCAACCCCAGAGGCAGGAGTGGGTGGGCAACTGGGTCCTGGGGCTGGGCTGTGGAGCGATGGAATCCCAGTCGGGAGTCTTCGGTTCCAGAAGGGGTGGTCACAGCAACAGCACCCCTGGCTGACGTGCAGGCAGAAAATGGCAGGGCGCGTGGGCAGCAGGCAATCAGGCAGCAGCAGATGGCAGGTGGGAGCGTGCTCAGGGCGCAGAGGGGCAGTAATTCATCCTTCTGGGCAGGAGCATGGTCTTCCATGTGTGGACGCGTGGTCAGCTTGATATGGAGTGATTTGGCACGTGAAAATCTTGCACGTCAGCATGTAATTCGAGGAAAGGTCCTTAGCGCGTAAGCCCGTCAGCGCACCTACGCGATTTCATTGGACCAAAGGCCCTTAGCGCGTAAGCGCGTCTGTGACATGACGTGCGCGGGTGTTTCCCTCATAGCACGTGATGACAGAGCACACGTGGAAAAGCTGCACGTCCGAGTGTCAGCGCGTGTAATTGAAGGAAAGGGCGCGTACATGCGTAAGTGACATGTACGTGTGGGCCGGTTTCAAAGGTACATGTAGGACGCCATTTCCTTGTACGTGCTTTTTGTGGAGAGCGAGTGGGTGGATTCTGTACTTCTTGTCGGTTCACATGTGATTACTTCACAGCGTTTCAAGTTCGTACTCCCTGTTACCTCTGACAGCTTTCATTTTTCTACTTTTTTTGGGCCTGTCTCCTCAGACAGCGTACAATTCTTCTTTTGGCAGGGGTGTTGCCAACACGCACACGTGCGTATTTTTCACGTTCTTTTTCCAGGCAGACGGTGAGTTCCGCACGTACTTAGCAACTGTGCTTGCCCCGTGTGTCGCGTACCCCTTCAGAGGTCATTGTACGCTGCGTGTATCATGCTTATGCTTATTTTTGTGTTTCTGGGTGCCACAGCGTAGTGCGGGTTCATTTTTCCACGCACGTGGTCTACGAGGGGTTGCGTGCATGTTTATTTTTGTTTTTGGGCTGCCTGTGCATTGCGTGACCCGTCATCTTCCCCCAGGGGTCACAGACAGCCTTGTTAGAGCACTAGGGTACGAATTCCATCTAGTACCCTACCCCTTTGACCCCCAATTGCCCAGGACAATAGTTAACTGCTCCTCCCATACGCACAACAACATCAGTGCCATGGTTGGGAGGTGACCAAGCGGTAAGGGAGGCAAAGGTGGCCGACCTTTAAAAGGTGGACGTGGTGGGCGCGGTAGGGGACGTGGCCAGGATTTGCAGGGTGCCCGTAGACCCCCATGTGTGGAGGACCAATCAGGGACACCCATGCCCCCCCCCATGGTTGAGGAAAACGTGGCTGAGACCATCCCAGCTCAGCCCCTGTTGGACCAGCCCATTGTGGCACCTGACCTGGCACAGGATGACTCCCTGGCTGACTTCCAGGTCAGCAAGTCTAGGCCACGTGTGGCGGTGCAAGTTGTCACCAAGGCAAGTGGATCTGGGGCAGCTATGTCATCTGCTGCCCCAAGTATGCAGGGTGGTGAGGCTGCAGGGGCAGCTGCAGCTCCATCTGCCCCAGCTCTGACTCTCCCAGCCAGGACAGTGTCGGTCCTGGTCCATCATACTGATGTTTCCCCTGCCAACATCACACTTCAGACAATGCCTGCACCAAGTCCTATGGTCAATGTGCATTCGCACACTCCAACAACCCAGTCCACCGGTGATTCTGCACCTACTGACCAGAGCGGCATTAGCCACTCTGGCTCCGCTCCACCTTCTAAAAAGAGAAAGAAGGGTGCTCTGGCACGACAGGCTGAGACCCCAGGCACGGCTACACACTCCGGCACGTCAAGGAAGCCTTGCTTTAATGACGCAGAGCTTAATGCACTTGTGAGCTATGTGTAGCAACATAGCCACGAAATGGTGGTGACTGCAGGGTCCAAGACCACACCTGGTCAACGTAAGGCACACTGGCAGACCATCGCCAATGACATAAGTGCCCTTGGATTTGTGAGGCGCTCAGCTGATGATTGCTACAAGCGGTGGAACGACCTGAAAAGCAGAGCAAAGGACAAACTGGCCTCAAGTCATGCCGCTACTCTGGTGACTGGGGGTGGGTCTCCACAAGAGGACAACAAACTCACTGAGCATGAGTCTGTTGCTGGGACCTTCATCACAGAGGAACAGATCCGAGGTGTGGGAGAACTACCCCATTATGACTCATTGTCCGGTGAGTGCCCATTCGTGTGTGTGTGTAATGCATGTGTATGTTGTTTGGGTGACGGGTTCTGATTGAGTGGCAGGTGAGGGTGTGTGTGACTGAGTAGTATGGGTCACCCATGTGCTTCATCCAAAACATTCTGCGGCCTCGAATTTGGGTATGACACTATCCCTGATGCCCACAGTATTAATTTAGCACAACATTACGGCAGTTGCCCTTGAGGTGGCATCATGCAACAACATTGTTTGTATTTTTCAGTGTTCTTTCAGGCTGATTGTTTCAATTCTCCCACTTTTGCAACACATTCCTCAGCCTTATTGTGACATATGTGACATGCTTCTGTCAGTTGAGATGAAGAACCCCACATAGGCCCACATGTGTCACCTTGGTAGTTGAAAGATTTGACCATTCAGGCTGAATGAGTATTGTCCTGATCACATGATGTTTTTGGTCCTGTTTGAATGTGGAACATGCTAGTTGTTTCCTGTCATGTTGAAGAGCACAACCATTGATGTATACATGGCCCTGCAATCACTGTATTTTTGGACTCTGGATGTGTTGCAGTGTGTGGCACATGGCTTATCTTTTCACACTATGTGGCATTTTTCATCTCTTCATGTCCATCTCACGTGGATGGGTGACAGTACTCATTCACTGACATATGGATGTACTTGTGGAATGTACCATGACTATGGTACATGCCATCTGTGTGATGGCATGTGTCATTTATGTGTATAGGACATGCCACTCACAGGCCAATGTGTGATGGCAGTGCTACCCAGCATGCAGCAAATGTGTTGCTCTTCCATCTTGGTGTCATCAGTGTCAGACCTTTGCTTCCCCAACCAACTCTGTGACAGTGCATGCATGGGAGGGTTATAGTCATATGGGACATGTGTAAATCATGTACTGGTTCTGTAGCTTGTCAGGCCTATTTGTGTGCTATGGTGCTAATGCCTGTTTCCATTAATTGTCTTTCATGTTTTTGCAGGGGATGACACACTTGATGCTGGTGAGGTTGAGGAGATGGTGCAGACCCAGTAGGAACCTGAGGCACAACCGGCCACCAGTGGGGGACGTGGTGTGGTGGTGGGTGAGATTTTTGATTATTTTTTGACAGTGTGTTGCCCTGTGTGGCTCCAGTGGGCATCCACTGTATTCCGGCTGGGCACATGCAGGCTTGTCCTGAGTTTGGGTTCGATGCTTGGGTTCGTGAGACACACACCCCTCCTGCTTACCGTTTCCATGGGCTTGCAAAGGGTGTGACCAAGTGACAGTGATGTACACAGTGATGTTGGGCTCCCATGAGCTGTCTGGGCAGTCTGTAGTCAATACTGTGTAGACATTCCTTGTGAATATTGTTGTTGTATTGTACACCCCATGTTGGAATTATGTATGCTTCTGCTTCCATGTCTCCCTCTAAATTTGCAGGTTCATTCCTCATGTCTTCACAAGGCCGACTACTTTGGAGATGGAGTTCATGTTGTATGCAGTACACAGACAGGTTTTGAAGCCTGCAAGACTACAGTTGGAAGAGGGCAAAGTGGCGGCATATTCAGGTTGTAAGACTACGACTACTTGTCATGATGCCTGCTCCCGGGGAGCCGGTTCAAGCCCGGCGTCCCCGAAAGTGGACATCCAGTCCCCAAGGAAGGACCCAGCAACCCCATATAGGGGCCCTTTGGACAGTGTCCTGGCGCCTATGGCGCCAGGCTCATAAAAGACATCAGTCCTGGCACCATAGGCGCCAGGCTCATTATGGGAATACTTGGGTGCACTTACCTGATGCAGACCATGCTGCAGGATCCCGGCCTCCTTGAGGCCTGAAAGGAACTACTTTACCTGTGGGACTAATTTACCATCCGGGCGTGGTCGGGGAAGGATACATACCTGATTGGAGGAAGGATACATACCTGGAACTTCTTCCAAGGCTATTTAAACCCCACCCGAACAGCCACACGTGCTTCGCGTTGTTCTGCATCTAGCAGCTGGACGCTCACCGTGTCTGCTCCTGCATCCTGACTTCTGCCACGCCTGCCAGCATCCTGGATCACCTGCAAAGGAAGAGAAGAAGAGAACAGAAGAAGGAAAAGTCCTTACCTGCTAAATCCGCATCCCGGAGACATCTCGCCGACAATCCTGAAAAGGAAGACTTTAATTTAAAAGCTCATCGTGTTGATCGCTGTAGCGCCGCATTCCACTCACCTTTACAGGGCGCCTCCATGTTCAGCAGCGATCATCTGGATTCGCAGTCACGCCCCAGCACCTAGGGAGAAAAAGACCAGAACAAAAGGTGAGAGAGAGAAGGGGAAAAGGAAAGCTAAATTTCCATGTTAAGACTTACCTGTTGATTCATTCCCTCTTCATTTCGGGTCCGCGCCGCATCCTGGCATTTCCGGACCCCGGCCCCTAAGGGGAAAAAAAGACATCAGCGTTAATGAGCGAATGAAAAGACATTACCTAAAAACGCTCATTAAAGACTTACCTGATTTCTACAAGGATTTCACCTCTCATCTCGGGTCGGTGCCTGTTCCCCGGCATTCCGTACCCCGGCCCCTATGGGGAAAAAGACACTAGCATTAGTACATTAATGCATGGACACAAGGGGAACCTCTTATCAAAAAAACTTACCTGGAAGCCAAGCAAGTTTGGTTCTCACCAATCCGGAAATCCAGTGAAGTAACTGGATACCAACGCGCCCCTGCATCAGAAGCAGGATGGAGAGCTCGTCCTTCCAGACCCTAAGGTGAGACGCTACGGGAAATCACAGAAGGGTTTCAAGGAGGGTGAGAGGGGAAAGTGGGAGGCCGATTGCATTACCCCGCAGACAGTTAATCCCCTATTTTCCCCTACAGAAGGATACTTCTGCGAGCCAGACAAGCCAGATATGGGGGCCCGGTCCAGTCCGTCTTCCAAACCCTGCGCATCACCTTAGAAGAGGTCACAGCAGCGCGAACCAGGCCAGCGCCTCCGTGGGAGTCAGGTGAGCGTAACACTACTTTAACTTAGTACTGCCATGTTTTAGTTATGTTTGAGCTTGTGTAGCTGCATTGTATTGTTGGTAAGTATTTGGTCATGTGTGTTGTTAGTTCAACATTACTGGGAGCATATTGTTTGTGGCCAGTTTCCATTAGGGACACTGTACTTTGTGACACTTGTGTCAGGTTTTCGGGATTGCTTTGTTTGCTCTCACATAGCGTGACATGCCATGGTGTGTTGGGTGGTGGTGCTGGGGAGGGGTTGGGTAACATGGCACTGTCCTCATGTTGTATTTTGCAAGGGGGTAATGCATTTAGCAGCATATGTGTCTTTTGATGACACAGCATTGGTGGTGTTTCTGTAGGTAGGGATGCACACATTGTGACACTTCCAGGTGACCAATCTCAGGCTGGTATGGTCGTGACAGTTCACTGTTCCTTGTGTCATCATCGATTGTCAGCTGGTATGTGGGAGGGCTGTGTGCACTCCACAGGGGTGTGATTCTAAGTGAAGTAATTAGCCACCAGCTGCGTTCGGGCTGCCTCACCCCGTGCCCTTTCCCCTCCCATGCGCAGCGTGCGTGCATGTGGTTGGGGATGTGGGGGCACCACCAATTCCACCGGCAGGCCACGGCGTGTTGCAACATTGCGCAGGACACATGCTGTCACTATGATCCTGCACACTACTGGGGGAGCGTATAACAGCTGCCAGCCAGAACGGTCAAGGGAGCGAAAGCGTGACTTGAGCACTCCGAATGTGCGCTCCACTATACCCCGGGTTGCAGTATGGGCTGTGTTGTATCTTACCTCGGGTGGCGTGGTGGGGTTCCGAATTGGCGTCAACATGTGGGTACTCAGAGAGTAGGCACTGTCCCCTATGGAGGTGGTGATTGGTATCATTAGTAGGGTTGTGACATTACTCAGTATCTGGCATGCATGCATGCGCTGTGGCATTTATACTCACCGAGCAGCCATGTATCTCCATGTCGCCGAACTTCTAGGTCCCGGTTTAGGGTTGACATTCTGTAAATGAAACTGTCGTGGGTGGACCCTGGATAGTTGGCATATACTGAGGTGATGATTCCCTTGGCATCACATACTACCTGGACGTTGATGGAATGCGAGTGCTTGCGGTTTCTATAGATATGCTCTGATACCTTGGGGGGACGTAGAGACACATGGGTGCAATCAATGGCACCTAGGACTTTGGGGAATTGTGCCACCCCGTAGAAATCCTGGACGGCAGCCTGCCTTTCTGCAGGTGTTCTGGGCAGGTATATGTGCCTGCGGACTGATGGGCGTGCAGTCATGATGGCCAAGACCTGGTGTAGGCAGCGTGACTGCGTGGCCTGTGACACCCCCCCCCCTATGGCACTTGTCCGCTGAAATGATCCGGTGGCCAAAAAGTACCGTACATTGAGGACCTTCTCCAGGGGGCTGAGTGCTTGGGAGCAGAGGGTGGGTGATGTGAGGTCATCCTCCCACTCACTGACCAGGTCGAGTATTATGTGAGGTGGAAACCTGTACCTCCCATACACCTGGTCATCAGGCATGCCAAAAAGGGTGGTTCTGGGTGTGAAAATTCTGGGCCTGACTATCCTCCTCCTCCTCCTACGGTATCACACGACCACTGCTGCTAGGAACGGTATGTTCATCCTGGCGTCTGAGCTTGCTTGTTGTTTGCGCGCACTTTTATGCCTGCTTCCTGCTGGCGTATGTGTTTCTGGATTAGCGCGTCTTTTTTGGCGTGTGCGTGTGGGCGCATTTGCCTCCTGTACTTCCCCGCCCACCCCAGTAATACATGTACCCCGCTCGCCCAGGCCCAATCGCGTGTTAAACTTCCTGCGAGCCCCTGAAGTACACGTACCCCGCTCACCCAGGCACAATCGCGTGAAAAACTTCCCGCGAGCCCCTGAAGTAAACGTACCCCGCTCACCCAGGCACAATTGCGTGTAAAACTTCCTGCAAGCTCCTGAATTACATGTACCCCGGTCACCCAGGCACAATCGCATGTAAAACTTCCCGCGAGCCCCTGAAGTACACGTACCCCGCTCGCCCAGGCACAATCGCGTGTGAAACTTCCCACGCACCACCGCAATACACGCTATTTTTGACACAGCGGGTGTCCGTGTTTGTTGCGTACTCCTTTGCACGTCATTTGTCCTAGAGGGCCACAGTATGGGACATTCATCAGAGCTGTATATACAGGGTTTTTGTTAGCGCAGGGACGCTACCGCCTGCCTTCCTTCGTGTGACAGACATGTGTTGATGTACATAGTTGACTTTTGGTTTGTGTCATGAGATCGCCATTTCACTGCTGGGGGGTGGGGGTGCAAGGGGACATGAGTGGGGGCCTGCTGGCAGGTGCCCTGCACTGCTGGGGGGTGGGGGTGCAAGGGGACATGAGTGGGGGGCTGTTGGCAGGTGCCCCTCGGTGCTGGGGAGTGGGTGTGCAAGGGGAATTGAGTGGGGGCCTGCTGGCAGGTGCCCTGCACTGCTGGGGGGTGGAGGTGCAAGGGGACATGAGTGGGGGCCTGTTGGCAGGTGCCCTGCACTTCTGGGGATTGGGGGTGCAAGGGGACATGAGTGGGGGCCTGCTGGCAGGTGCCCTGCACTGCTGGGGGGTGGGGGTGAAAGGGGACATGAGTGGGGGCCTGTTGGCAGGTGCCCTGCACTGCTGGGAGGTGGGGTGCAAGGGGACATGAGTGGGGGCCTGCTGGCAGGTGCCCCTCAGTGCTGGGGGGTGGGGGTGCAAGGGGACATGAGTTGTACATGAGTGGGGGCCTGCTGGCAGGTGCCCTGCACTGCTTGGGGCTGGGGGTGCAAGGGGACATGAGTGGGGGCCTGGTGGCAGGTGCCCCTCAGTGCTGGGGGGTGGGGGTGCAAGGGGACATGAGTGGGACATGTGTGGGGGCCTGCTGGCAGGTGCCCTGCACTGCTGGGGGGTGGGTGTGCAATGGGACATGAGTTGGGGCCTGCTGGCAGGTGCCCTGCACTGCTGGGGGGTGGGGGTGCAAGGGGACATGAGTGGGACATGAGTGGGGGCCTGTTGGCAGGTGCCCTGCACTGCTGGGGGGTGGGGGTGCAATGGGACATGAGTGGGGGCCTGCTGGCAGGTGCCCTGCACTGCTGGGGGGTGGGGGTGCAAGGGGACATGAGTGGGGGCCTGTTGGCAGGTGCCCTGCACTGCTGCGGGGTGGGGGTGCAAGGGGACATGAGTGGGGGCCTGTTGGCAGGTGCCCCTCAGTGCTGGGGGTGGGTGTGCAAGGGGACATGAGTGGGGGCCTGCTGGCAGGTGCCCTGCACTGCTGGGGGGTGGGGGTGCAAGGGGACATGAGTGGGGGCCTGTTGGCAGGTGCCCCTCAGTGCTGGGGGGTGGGTGTGCAAGGGGACATGAGTGGGATATGAGTGGGGGCCTGCTGGCAGGTGCCCTGCACTGCCGGGGGGTGAGTGTGCAATGGGACATGAGTGGGGGACTGCTGGCAGGTGCCCCTCAGTGCTGGGGGGTGGGTGTGCAAGGGGACATGAGTGGGGGCCTGCTGGCAGGTGCCTTGCACTGCTGGGGGGTGGAGGTGCAAGGGGACATGAGTGGGACATGAGTGGGGGCCTGCTGGCAGGTGCCCTGCACTGCTGGGGGGTGGGGGTACAAGGGGACATGAGTCGGACATGAGTGGGGGCCTGCTGGCAGGTGCCCTGCACTGCTGGGAGGTGGAGGTGCAAGGGGACATGAGTGGGGCCTGATGGCAGGTGCCCCTCAGTGCTGGGGGGTGGGGGTGCAAGGAGACATGAGTGGGACATGAGTGGGGGCCTGCTGGCAGGTGCCCTGCACTGCTGGGGGGTGGGTGTGCAATGGGACATGAGTGGGGGCCTGCTGGCACGTGCCCTGCACTGCTGGGGGGTGGGGGTGCAAGGGGACATGAGTGGGGGCCTGCTGGCAGGTGCCCTGCAATGCTGGGGGGTGGGGGTGCAAGGGGACATGAGTGGGGGCCTGTTGGCAGGTGCACTGCACTGCTGGGGGGTGTGGGTGCAAGGGGACATGAGTGGGGGCCTGTTGGCAGGTGCCCCTCAGTATTGGGGGGTGGGGGCGCAAGGGGACATGAGTGGGACATGAGTGGGGGCCTGCTGGCAGGTGCCCTGCACTGCTGGGGGGTGCGTGTGCAATGGGACATGAGTGGGGGTCTGCTGGCAGGTGCCCCTCAGTGCTGGGGGGTGGGTGTGCAAGGGGACATTGGTGGGGGCTTGCTGGCAGGTGCCCTGCACTGCTGGGGGGTGGGGGTGCAAGGGGAAATGAGTGGGACATGAGTGGGGGCCTGCTGGCAGGTGCCCTGCACTGCTGGGGGGTGGGGGTGCAAGGGGACATGAGTGGGGGCCTGTTGGCAGGTGCCCCCCAGTGCTGGGGGGTGGGTGTGCAAGGGGACATGAGTGGGGGCCTGCTGGCAGGTGCCCTGCTGGGGGGTGGGGGTGCAAGGGGACATGAGTGCGGGCCTGTTGGCAGGTGCCCCTCAGTGCTGGGGGGTGGGTGTGCAAGGGGACATAAGTGGGACATGAGTGGGGGCCTGCTGGCAGGTGCCCTGCACTGCTGGGGGGTGGGTATGCAATGGGACATGAGTGGGGGCCTGCTGGTAGGTGCCCCTCAGTGCTGGGGGGTGGGTGTGCAAGGGGACATGAGTGGGGGCCTGCTGGCAAGTGCCCTGCACTGCTGGGGGGTGGGGGTGCAAGGGGACATGAGTGGGACATGAGTAGGGGCCTGCTGGCAGGTACCCTGCACTGCTGGGCGGTGGGGGTGCAAGGGGACATGAGTGGGACATGCGTGGGGGCCTGCTGGCAGGTGCCCTGCACTGCTGGGGAGTGGGGGTGCAAGGGGACATGAGTGGGGGCCTGTTGGCAGGTACCCCTCACTGCTGGGGGGAGGGGGTGCAAGGGGACTTGAGTGGGACATGAGTGGGGGCTGCTGGCAGGTGCCCTGCACTGCTGGGGTGTGGGTGTGCAATGGGACATGAGTGGGGGCCTGCTGCCAGGTGCCCTGCACTGCTGGGGGGTGGGGGTACAAGGGGACATGAGTGGGGGCCTGCTGGCAGGTGCCCCGCACTGCTTGGGGGTGGGGGTCCAAGGGGACATGAGTGGGACATGAGTGGGGGCCTGCTGGCAGGTGCCCTGCACTGCTGGGGGGTGGGTGTGCAATGGGACATGAGTGGGGGCCTGCTGGCAGGTGCCCCTCAGTGCTGGGGGGTGGGTGTGCAAGGGGACATGAGTGGGGGCCTGCTGGTAGCTGCCCTGCACTGCTGGGGGGTGGGGGTGCAAGGGGACATGAGTGGGGGCCTGTTGGCAGGTGCCCCTCAGTGCTGGGGGGTGGGGGTGCAAGGGGACATGAGTGCGGGCCTGTTGGCAGGTGCCCCTCAGTGCTGGGGGGTGGGTGTGCAATGGGACATGAGTGGGGGCCTGCTGGCACGTGCCCTGCACTGCTGGGGGGTGGGGGTGCAAGGGGACATGAGTGGGGGCATGCTGGCAGGTGCCCTGCACTGCTGGGTGGTGGGGGTGCAAGGGGACATGAGTTGGACATGAGTGGGGGCCTGTTGGCAGGTGCCCTGCACTGCTGGGGTGTGGGGGTGCAAGGGGACATGAGTGGGGGCCCGTTGGCAGGTGCCCCTCAGTGCTGGGGGGTGGGGGTGCAAGGGGACATGAGTGGGACATGAGTGGGGGCCTGCTGGCAGGTGCCCTGCACTGCTGGGGGGTGCGTGTGCAATGGGACATGAGTGGGGGCCTGCTGGCAGGTGCCCCTCAGTGCTGGGGGGTGGGTGTGCAAGGGGACATGAGTGGGGGCTTGCTGGCAGGTGCCCTGCACTGCTGGGGGATGGGGGTGCAAGGGGAAATGAGTGGGACATGAGTGGGGGCCTGCTGGCAGGTGCCCTGCACTGCTGGGGAGTGGGGGTGCAAGGGGACATGAGTGGGGGCCTGTTGGCAGGTGCCCTGCACTGCTGGGGGGTGGGTGTGCAATGGGACATGAGTGGGGGCCTGCTGGCACGTGCCCTGCACTGCTGGGGGGTGGGGGTGCAAGGGGACATGAGTGGGGGCCTGCTGGCAGGTGCCCTGCACTGCTGGGGGGTGGGGGTGCAAGGGGACATGAGTGGGACAGGAGTGGGGCCTGTTGGCAGGTGCCCTGCACTGCTGGGGGGTGGGGGTGCAAGGGGATATGAGTGGGGGCCTGTTGGCAGGTGCCCCTCAGTATTGGGGGGTGGGGGTGCAAGGGGACATGAGTGGGGGCCTGCTGGCAGGTGCCCTGCACTGCTGGGGGGTGGGGGTGCAAGGGGACATGAGTGGGGGCCTGTTGGCAGGTGCCCCTCAGTGCTGGGGGGTGGGTGTGCAAGGGGACGTTGGTGGGGGCTTGCTGGCAGGTGCCCTGCACTGCTGGGGGGTGGGGGTGCAAGGGGAAATGAGTGGGACATGAGTGGGGGCCTGCTGGCAGGTGCCCTGCACTGCTGGGGGGTGGGGGTGCAAGGGGACATGAGTGGGGGCCTGTTGGCAGGTGCCCCCCAGTGCTGGGGGGTGGGTGTGCAAGGGGAAATGAGTGGGGGCCTGCTGGCAGGTGCCCTGCTGGGGGGTGGGGGTGCAAGGGGACATGAGTGCGGGCCTGTTGGCAGGTGCCCCTCAGTGCTGGGGGGTAGGTGTGCAAGGGGACATGAGTGGGGGCCTGCTGGCAGGTGCCCTGCACTGCTGGGGGGTGGGTATGCAATGGGACATGAGTGGGGGCCTGCTGGTAGGTGCCCCTCAGTGCTGGGGGGTGGGTGTGCAAGGGGACATGAGTGGGGGCCTGCTGGCAAGTGCCCTGCACTGCTGGGGGGTGGGGGTGCAAGGGGACATGAGTGGGACATGAGTAGGGGCCTGCTGGCAGGTACCCTGCACTGCTGGACGGTGGGGGTGCAAGGGGACATGAGTGGGACATGCGTGGGGGCCTGCTGGCAGGTGCCCTGCACTGCTGGGGAGTGGGGGTGCAAGGGGACATGAGTGGGGGCCTGCTGGCAAGTGCCCTGCACTGCTGGGGGGTGGGGGTGCAAGGGGACATGAGTGGGACATGAGTAGGGGCCTGCTGGCAGGTACCCTGCACTGCTGGGCGGCGGGGGTGCAAGGGGTCATGAGTGGGACATGAGTGGGGGCCTGCTGGCAGGTGCCCTGCACTGCTGGGGAGTGGGGGTGCAAGGGGACATGAGTGGGGGCCTGTTGGCAGGTGCCCCTCACTGCTGGGGGTGGGGGTGCAAGGGGACATGAGTGGGACATGAGTGGGGGCTGCTGGCAGGTGCCCTGCACTGCTGGGGGGTGGGTGTGCAATGGGACATGAGTGGGGGCCTGCTGACAGGTGCCCTGCACTGCTGGGGGTTGGGGGTGCAAGGGGACATGAGTGGGGGCCTGCTGGCAGGTGTCCTGCACTGCTGGGGGGTGGGGGTGCAATGGGACATGAGTGGGACATGAGTGGGGGCCTGTTGGCAGGTGCTCTGCACTGCTGGGGGCTGGGGGTGCAAGGGGACATGAGTGGGGGCCTGTTGGCAGGTGCCCCTCAGTTCTGGGGGGTGGGGGTGCAAGGGGACATGAGTGGGGGCCTGCTGGCAGGTGCCCTGCACTGCTTGGGGGTGGGGGTGCAAGGGGACATGAGTGGGACATGAGTGGGGGCCTGCTGGCAGGTGCCCTGCACTGCTGGGGTGTGGGTGTGCAATGGGACATGAGTGGGGGCCTGCTGGCAGGTGCCCCTAAGTGCTGGGGGGTAGGTGTGCAAGGGGACATGAGTGGGGGCCTGTTGGCAGGTGCCCCTCAGTGCTGGGGGGTGGGGGTGCAAGGGGACATGAGTGCGGGCCTGTTGGCAGGTGCCCCTCAGTGCTGGGGGGTGGGTGTGCAAGGGGACATGAGTGGGGACATGAGTGGGGGCCTGCTGGCAGGTGCCCCTCAGTGCTGGGGGGGGTTGGTGTGCAAGGGGACATGAGTGGGGGCCTGCCTGCTGGCAGGTGCCCTGCACTACTGGGGGGTGGGGGTACAAGGGGACATGAGTGGGACATGAGTGGGGGCCTGCTGGCAGGTGTCCTGCACTGCTGGGGAGTGGGGGATCAAGGGGACATGAGTGGGACATGAGTGGGGGCCTGCTGGCAGGTGCCCTGCACTTCTGGGGGGTGGGGGTGCAAGGAGACATGAGTGGGACATGAGTGGGGGCCTGCTGGCAGGTGCCCTGCTCTGCTGGGGGGTGGGGGTGCAAGGGGACATGAGTGGGGGCCTGCTGGCAGGTGCCCTGCACTGCTGGGGGTGGGGGTGCAAGGGGACATGAGTGGGACATGAGTGGGGGCCTGTTGGCAGGTGCCCCGCACTGCTGGGGGGTGGGGGTGCAAGGGGACATGAGTGGGGGCCTGTTGGCAGGTGCCCCTCAGTGCTGGGGGGTGGGGGTGCAAGGGGACATGAGTGGGACATGAGTGGGGGCCTGCTGGCAGGTGCCCTGCACTGCTGGGGGGTGGGTGTGCAATGGGACATGATTGGGGGCCTGCTGGCAGGTGCCCTTCAGTGCTGGGGGGTGGGTGTGCAAGGGGACATGAGTGGGGGCTTGCTGGCAGGTGCCCTGCACTGCTGGGGGGTGGGGGTGCAAGGGGACATGAGTGGGACATGAGTGGGGGCCTGCTGGCAGGTGCCCTGCACTGCTGGGGGGTGGGGGTGCAAGGGGACATGAGTGGGGGCCTGTTGGCAGGTGCCCCCCAGTGCTGGGGGGTGGGTGTGCAAGGGGACATGAGTGGCGGCCTGCTGGCAGGTGCCCTGCTGGGGGGTGGGGGTGCAAGGGGACATGAGTGGGGGCCTGTTGGCAGGTGCCCTGCACTGCTGGGGGGTGGGGGTGCAAGGGGACATGAGTGGGGGCCTGTTGGCAGGTGCCCCTCAGTGCTGGGGGGTGGGTGTGCAAGGGGACATGAGTGGGGGCTTGCTGGCAGGTGCCCTGCACTGCTGGGGGGTGGGGTGCAAGGGGAAATGAGTGGGACATGAGTGGGGGCCTGCTGGCAGGTGCCCTGCACTGCTGGGGAGTGGGGGTGCAAGGGGACATGAGTGGGGGCCTGTTGGCAGGTGCCCCCCAGTGCTGGGGGGTGGGTGTGCAAGGGGACATGAGTGGGGGCCTGCTGGCAGGTGCCCTGCTGGGGGGTGGGGGTGCAAGGGGACATGAGTGCAGGCCTGTTGGCAGGTGCCCCTCAGTGCTGGGGGGTGGGTGTGCAAGGGGACATGAGTGGGACATGAGTGAGGGCCGGCCTGCTGGCAGGTGCCCTGCACTGCTGGGGGGTGGGTGTGCAATGGGACAGGAGTGGGGGCCTGCTGGCAGGTGCCCCTCAGTGCTGGGGGTGGGGGTGCAAGGGGACATGAGTGGGACATGAGTGGGGGTCTGTTGGCAGGTGCCCCGCACTGCTGGGGGGTGGGGGTGCAAGGGGACATGAGTGGGGGCCTGTTGGCAGGTGCCCCTCAGTGCTGGGGGGTGGGGGTGCAAGGGGACATGAGTGGGACATGAGTGGGGGCCTGCTGGCAGGTGCCCTGCACTGCTGGGGGGTGGGTGTGCAATGGGACATGATTGGGGGCCTGCTGGCAGGTGCCCTTCAGTGCTGGGGGGTGGGTGTGCAAGGGGACATGAGTGGGGGCTTGCTGGCAGGTGCCCTGCACTGCTGGGGGGTGGGGGTGCAAGGGGACATGAGTGGGACATGAGTGGGGGCCTGCTGGCAGGTGCCCTGCACTGCTGGGGGGTGGGGGTGCAAGGGGACATGAGTGGGGGCCTGTTGGCAGGTGCCCCCCAGTGCTGGGGGGTGGGTGTGCAAGGGGACATGAGTGGGGGCCTGCTGGCAGGTGCCCTGCTGGGGGGTGGGGGTGCAAGGGGACATGAGTGGGGGCCTGTTGGCAGGTGCCCTGCACTGCTGGGGGGTGGGGGTGCAAGGGGACATGAGTGGGGGCCTGTTGGCAGGTGCCCCTCAGTGCTGGGGGGTGGGGGTGCAAGGGGACATGAGTGGGACATGAGTGGGGGCCTGCTGGCAGGTGCCCTGCACTGCTGGGGGGTGCGTGTGCAATGGGACATGAGTGGGGGCCTGCTGGCAGGTGCCCCTCAGTGCTGGGGGGTGGGTGTGCAAGGGGACATGAGTGGGGGCTTGCTGGCAGGTGCCCTGCACTGCTGGGGGGTGGGGGTGCAAGGGGAAATGAGTGGGACATGAGTGGGGGCCTGCTGGCAGGTGCCCTGCACTGCTGGGGAGTGGGGGTGCAAGGGGACATGAGTGGGGGCCTGTTGGCAGGTGCCCCCCAGTGCTGGGGGGTGGGTGTGCAAGGGGACATGAGTGGGGGCCTGCTGGCAGGTGCCCTGCTGGGGGGTGGGGGTGCAAGGGGACATG
Organism: Ambystoma mexicanum; assembly: GCF_040938575.1. NCBI lineage: Eukaryota > Metazoa > Chordata > Amphibia > Caudata > Ambystomatidae > Ambystoma > Ambystoma mexicanum. The sequence continues at coordinate 1,266,133,505 of NC_090925.1, read as the reverse complement.
AGTGCAGGCCTGTTGGCAGGTGCCCCTCAGTGCTGGGGGGTGGGTGTGCAAGGGGACATGAGTGGGACATGAGTGAGGGCCGGCCTGCTGGCAGGTGCCCTGCACTGCTGGGGGGTGGGTGTGCAATGGGACAGGAGTGGGGGCCTGCTGGCAGGTGCCCCTCAGTGCTGGGGGGTGGGTGTGCAAGGGGACATGAGTGGGGGCCTGCTGGCAAGTGCCCTGCACTGCTGGGGGGTGGGGGTGCAAGGGGACATGAGTGGGACATGAGTAGGGGCCTGCTGGCAGGTACCCTGCACTGCTGGGCGGTGGGGGTGCAAGGGGTCATGAGTGGGACATGAGTGGGGGCCTGCTGGCAGGTGCCCTGCACTGCTGGGGAGTGGGAGTGCAAGGGGACATGAGTGGGGACCTGTTGGCAGGTGCCCCTCACTGCTGGGGGTGGGGGTGCAAGGGGACATGAATGGGACATGAGTGGGGGCTGCTGGCAGGTGCCCTGCACTGCTGGGGGGTGGGTGTGCAATGGGACATGAGTGGGGGCCTGCTGGCAGGTGCCCTGCACTGCTGGGGGGTGGGGGTGCAAGGGGACATGAGTGGGGGCCTGCTGGCAGGTGTCCTGCACTGCTGGGGGGTGGGGGTGCAATGGGACATGCGTGGGACATGAGTGGGGGCCTGTTGGCAGGTGCTCTGCACTGCTGGGGGCTGGGGGTGCAAGGGGACATGCGTGGGGGCCTGTTGGCAGGTGCCCCTCAGTTCTGGGGGGTGGGGGTGCAAGGGGACATGAGCGGGGGCCTGCTGGCAGGTGCCCTGCACTGCTTGGGGGTGGGGGTGCAAGGGGACATGAGTGGGACATGAGTGGGGGCCTGCTGGCAGGTGCCCTGCACTGCTGGGGGGTGGGTGTGCAATGGGACATGAGTGGGGGCCTGCTGGCAGGTGCCCCTCAGTGCTGGGGGGTGGGTGTGCAAGGGGACATGAGTGGGGGCCTGTTGGCAGGTGCCCCTCAGTGCTGGGGGGTGGGGGTGCAAGGGGACATGAGTGCGGGCCTGTTGGCAGGTGCCCCTCAGTGCTGGGGGGTGGGTGTGCAAGGGGACATGAGTGGGGACATGAGTGGGGGCCTGCTGGCAGGTGCCCCTCAGTGCTGGGGGGTGTTGGTGTGCAAGGGGACATGAGTGGGGGCCTGCCTGCTGGCAGGTGCCCTGCACTACTGGGGGGTGGGGGTACAAGGGGACATGAGTGGGACATGAGTGGGGGCCTGCTGGCAGGTGTCCTGCACTGCTGGGGAGTGGGGGATCAAGGGGACATGAGTGGGACATGAGTGGGGGCCTGCTGGCAGGTGCCCTGCACTTCTGGGGGGTGGGGGTGCAAGGGGACATGAGTGGGGGCCTGTTGGCTGGTGCCCCTCAGTGCTGGGGGGTGGGTGTGCAAGGGGACATGAGTGGGACATGAGTGGGGGCCTGCTGGCAGGTGCCCTGCACTGCTGGGGGGTAGGTGTGCAGTGGGACATGAGTGGGGGCCTGCTGGCAGGTGCCTCTCAGTGCTGGGGGGTGGGGATCAAGGAGACATGAGTGGGACATGAGTGGGGGCCTGCTGGCAGGTGCCCTGCACTGCTGGGGGGTGGGGGTGCAAGGGGACATGAGTGGGGGCCTGCTGGCAGGTGCCCTGCACTGCTGGGGGTGGGGGTGCAAGGGGACATGAGTGGGAAATGAGTGGGGGCCTGTTGGCAGGTGCCCCGCACTGCTGGGGGGTGGGGGTGCAAGGGGACATGAGTGGGGGCCTGTTGGCAGGTGCCCCTCAGTGCTGGGGGGTGGGGGTGCAAGGGGACATGAGTGGGACATGAGTGGGGGCCTGCTGGCAGGTGCCCTGCACTGCTGGGGGGTGGGTGTGCAATGGGACATGATTGGGGGCCTGCTGGCAGGTGCCCCTCAGTGCTGGGGGGTGGGTGTGCAAGGGGACATGAGTGGGGGCTTGCTGGCAGGTGCCCTGCACTGCTGGGGGGTGGGGGTGCAAGGGGACATGAGTGGGACATGAGTGGGGGCCTGCTGGCAGGTGCCCTGCACTGCTGGGGGGTGGGGGTGCAAGGGGACATGAGTGGGGGCCTGTTGGCAGGTGCCCCCCAGTGCTGGGGGTGGGTGTGCAAGGGGACATGAGTGGGGGCCTGCTGGCAGGTGCCCTGCTGGGGGGTGGGGGTGCAAGGGGACATGAGTGGGGGCCTGTTGGCAGGTACCCCTCACTGCTGGGCGGTGGGGGTGCAAGGGGACATGAGTGGGGCATGAGTGGGGGCCTGCTGGCAGGTGCCCTGCACTGCTGGGGGGTGGGTGTGCAATGGGACATGAGTGGGGGCCTGCTGGCAGGTGCCCCTCAGTGCTGGGGGGTGGGTGTGCAAGGGGACATGAGTGGGGCCTGCTGGCAAGTGCCCTGCACTGCTGGGGGGTGGGGGTGCAAGGGGACATGAGTGGGACATGAGTAGGGGCCTGCTGGCAGGTGCCCTGCACTGCTGGGGAGTGGGGGTGCAAGGGGACATGAGTGGGGGCCTGTTGGCAGGTGCCCCTCAGTGCTGGGGGGTGGGGGTGCAAGGGGACATGAGTGGGACATGAGTGGGGGCTGCTGGCAGGTGCCCTGCACTGCTGGGGGGGTGCAAGGGGACATAAGTGGGGGCCTGCTGGCAGGTGTCCTGCACTGCTGGGGGGTTGGGGGTGCAAGGGGACGTGAGTGGGACATGAGTGGGGGCCTGTTGACAGGTGCTCTGCACTGCTGAGGGCTGGGGGTGCAAGGGGACATGAGTGGGGGCCTGTTGGCAGGTACCCCTCACTGCTGGGCGGTGGGGGTGCAAGGGGACATGAGTGGGACATGAGTGGGGGCCTGCTGGCAGGTGCCCTGCACTGCTGGGGAGTGGGGGTACAAGGGGACATGAGTGGGGGCCTGTTGGCAGGTACCCCTCACTGCTGGGGGGAGGGGGTGCAAGGGGACTTGAGTGGGACATGAGTGGGGGCTGCTGGCAGGTGCCCTGCACTGCTGGGGGGTGGGTGTGCAATGGGACATGAGTGGGGGCCTGCTGGCAGGTGTCCTGCATTGCCGGGGGTGGGGGTGCAAGGGGACATGAGTGGGACATGAGTGGGGGCCTGTTGGCAGGTGCTCTGCACTGCTGGGGGCTGGGGGTGCAAGGGGACATGTGTGGGGGCCTGTTGGCAGGTGCCCCTCAGTTCTGGGGAGTGGGGGTGCAAGGGGACATGAGTGGGGGCCTGCTGGCAGGTGCCCTGCACTGCTTGGGGGTGGGGGTGCAAGGGGACATGAGTGGGGGCCTGCTGGCAGGTGCCCTACACTGCTCGGGGGTGGGTGTGCAATGGGACATGAGTGGGGGCCTGCTGGCAGGTGCCCCTCAGTGCTGGGGGGTGGGTGTGCAAGGGGACATGAGTGGGGGCCTGCTGGTAGCTGCCCTGCACTGCTGGGGGGTGGGGGTGCAAGGGGACATGAGTGCGGGCCTGTTGGCAGGTGCCCCTCAGTGCTGGGGGGTGGGTGTGCAATGGGACATGAGTGGGGGCCTGCTGGCACGTGCCCTGCACTGCTGGGGGGTGGGGTGCAAGGGGACATGAGTGGGGGCCTGCTGGCAGGTGCCCTGCACTGCTGGGGGGTGGGGGTGCAAGGGGACATGAGTGGGACATGAGTGGGGGCCTGTTGGCAGGTGCCCTGCACTGCTGGGGGGTGGGGGTGCAAGGGGACATGAGTGGGGGCCTGTTGGCAGGTGCCCCTCAGTGCTGGGGGTGGGGGTGCAAGGGGACATGAGTGGGACATGAGTGGGGGCCTGCTGGCAAGTGCCCTGCACTGCTGGGGGGTGCGTGTGCAATGGGTCATGAGTGGGGGCCTGCTGGCAGGTGCCCCTCAGTGCTGGGGGGTGGGTGTGCAAGGGGACATGAGTGGGGGCTTGCTGGCAGGTGCCCTGCACTGCTGGGGGGTGGGGGTGCAAGGGGACATGAGTGGGGGCCTGCTGGCAGGTGCCCTGCACTGCTGGGGAGTGGGGGTGCAAGGGGACATGAGTGGGGGCCTGTTGGCAGGTACCCCTCACTGCTGGGGGGAGGGGGTGCAAGGGGACTTGAGTGGGACATGAGTGGGGGCTGCTGGCAGGTGCCCTGCACTGCTGGGTGGTGGGTGTGCAATGGGACATGAGTGGGGGCCTGCTGGCAGGTGTCCTGCATATGCCGGGGGTGGGGGTGCAAGGGGACATGAGTGGGACATGAGTGGGGGCCTGTTGGCAGGTGCTCTGCACTGCTGGGGGCTGGGGGTGCAAGGGGACATGTGTGGGGGCCTGTTGGCAGGTGCCCCTCAGTTCTGGGGAGTGGGGGTGCAAGGGGACATGAGTGGGGGCCTGCTGGCAGGTGCCCTGCACTGCGTGGGGGTGGGGGTGCAAGGGGACATGAGTGGGACATGAGTGGGGGCCTGTTGGCAGGTGCCCCTCAGTGCTGGGGGGTGGGTGTGCAAGGGGACATGAGTGGGGGCCTGCTGGTAGCTGCCCTGCACTGCTGGGGGGTGGGGGTGCAAGGGGACATGAGTGGGGGCTTGTTGGCAGGTGCCCCTCAGTGCTGGGGGGGTGGGGGTGCAAGGGGACATGAGTGCGGGCCTGTTGGCAGGTGCCCCTCAGTGCTGGGGGGTGGGTGTGCAATGGGACATGAGTGGGGGCGTGCTGGCACGTGCCCTGCACTGCTGGGGGGTGGGGTGCAAGGGGACATGAGTGGGGGCCTGCTGGCAGGTGCCCTGCACTGCTGGAGGGTGGGGGTGCAAGGGGACATGAGTGGGACATGAGTGGGGGCCTGTTGGCAGGTGCCCTGCACTGCTGGGGGGTGGGGGTGCAAGGGGACATGAGTGGGGGCCTGTTGGCAGGTGCTCCTCAGTGCTGGGGGGCGGGGGTGCAAGGGGACATGAGTGGGACATGAGTGGGGGCCTGCTGGCAGGTGCCCTGCACTGCTGGGGGGTGCGTGTGCAATGGGACATGAGTGGGGGCCTGCTGGCAGGTGCCCCTCAGTGCTGGGGGGTGGGTGTGCAAGGGGACATGAGTGGGGGCTTGCTGGCAGGTGCCCTGCACTGCTGGGGGGTGGGGGTGCAAGGGGAAATGAGTGGGACATAAGTGGGGGCCTGCTGGCAGGTGCCCTGCACTGCTGGGGGGTGGGGGTGCAAGATGACATGAGTGGGGGCCTGTTGGCAGGTGCCCCCCAGTGCTGGGGGGTGGGTGTGCAAGGGGACATGAGTGGGGGCCTGCTGGCAGGTGCCCTGCTGGGGGGTGGGGGTTCAAGGGGACATGTGTGCGGGCCTGTTGACAGGTGCCCCTCAGTGCTGGGGGGTGGGTGTGCAAGGGGACATGAGTGGGACATGAGTGAGGGCCGGCCTGCTGGCAGGTGCCCTGCACTGCTGGGGGGTGGGTGTGCAATGGGACATGAGTGGGGGCCTGCTGGCAGGTGCACCTCAGTGCTGGGGGGAGGGGATGCAAGGGGACTTGAGTGGGACATGAGTGGGGGCTGCTGGCAGGTGACCTGCACTGCTGGGGGCTGGGGGTGCAAGGGGACATGTGTGGGGGCCTGTTGACCGGTGCCCCTCAGTTCTGGGGAGTGGGGATGCAAGGGGACTTGAGTGGGACATGAGTGGGGGCCTGCTGGCAGGTGCCCTGCACTGCTTGGGGGTGGGGGTGCAAGGGGACATGAGTGGGACATGAGTGGGGGCCTGCTGGCAGGTGCCCTGCACTGCTGGGGGGTGGGTGTGCAAGGGGACATGAGTGGGGGCCTGCTGGTAGCTGCCCTGCACTGCTGGGGGGTGGGGGTGCAAGGGGGCATGAGTGGGGGCTTGTTGGCAGGTGCCCCTCAGTGCTGGGGGGTGGGGGTGCAATGGGACATGAGTGGGGGCCTGCTGGCAGGTGCCCTGCACTGCTGGGGGGTGGGGGTGCAAGGGGACATGAGTGGGACATGAGTGGGGGCCTGTTGGCAGGTGCCCTGCACTGCTGGGGGGTGGGGGTGCAAGGGGACATGAGTGGGGGCCTGTTGGCAGGTGCCCCTCAGTGCTGGGGGGTGGGGGTGCAAGGGGACATGAGTGGGACATGAGTGGGGGCCTGCTGGCAGGTGCCCTGCACTGCTGGGGGGTGCGTGTGCAATGGGACATGAGTGGGAGCCTGCTGGCAGGTGCCCCTCAGTGCTGGGGGGTGGGTGTGCAAGGGGACATGAGTGGGGGCTTGCTGGCAGGTGCCCTGCACTGCTGGGGGGTGGGGGTGCAAGGGGACATGAGTGGGACATGAGTGGGGGCCTGCTGGCAGGTGCCCTGCACTGCTGGGGGGTGGGGGTGCAAGGGGACATGAGTGGGGGCCTGTTGGCAGGTGCCCCCCAGTGCTGGGGGGTGGGTGTGCAAGGGGACATGAGTGGGGGCCTGCTGGCAGGTGCCCTGCTGGCAGGTGCCCTGCTGGGGGGGTGGGGGTGCAAGGGGACATGAGTGCGGGCCTGTTGGCAGGTGCCCCTCAGTGCTGGGGGGTGGGTGTGCAAGGGGACATGAGTGGGACATGAGTGAGGGCCGGCCTGCTGGCAGGTGCCCTGCACTGCTGGGGGGTGGGTGTGCAATGGGACATGAGTGGGGGCCTGCTGGCAGGTGCCCCTCAGTGCTGGGGGGTGGGTGTGCAAGGGGACATGAGTGGGGCCCTGCTGGCAAGTGCCCTGCACTGCTGGGGGGTGGGGGTGCAAGGGGACATGAGTGGGACATGAGTAGGGGCCTGCTGGCAGGTACCCTGCACTGCTGGGCGGTGGGGGTGCAAAGGGTCATGAGTGGGACATGAGTGGGGGCCTGCTGGCAGATGCCCTGCACTGCTGGGGAGTGGGGGTGCAAGGGGACATGAGTGGGGGCCTGTTGGCAGGTGCCCCTCACTGCTGGGGGTGGGGGTGCAATGGGACATGAGTGGGACATGAGTGGGGGCCTGTTGGCAGGTGCTCTGCACTGCTGGGGGCTGGGGGTGCAAGGGGACATGAGTGGGGGCCTGTTGGCAGGTGCCCCTCAGATCTGGGGGGTGGGGGTGCAAGGGGACATGAGTGGGGGCCTGCTGGCAGGTGCCCTGCACTGCTTGGGGGTGGGGTTGCAAGGGGACATGAGTGGGACATGGGGGGGGGCCTGCTGGCAGGTGCCCTGCACTGCTGGGGGGTGGGTGTGCAATGGGACATGAGTGTGGGCCTGCTGGCAGGTGCCCCTCAGTGCTGGGGGGTGGGTGTGCAAGGGGACATGAGTGGGGGCCTGTTGGCAGGTGCCCCTCAGTGCTGGGGGGTGGGGGTGCAAGGGGACATGAGTGCGGGCCTGTTGGCAGGTGCCCCTCAGTGCTGGGGGGTGGGTGTGTAAGTGTTAGGACACCTACCTGTGCTGGGCGGCGGGGCTCTGGGGGGCGTGCTGGTTCCTGGCGGCTGTACCCACGTCTCAGATTGTGGAGACGACGCGCCGCCCCGGGCACATTTCCCCGGCGGATTTGCTCTGTCCTGGCCCATGTGGGGCACGGGTGTCGTTTACGCAGCTGTTCGAACGTGTTTGCGTTCCAAACCTCGTTCGCGCGGCGACATCCATTCGCGCATGCGCATTGCAGCGCGGTTCAAGCCTCGTTTTCACACAGGACCGCTACTTAAGCGATCCGAATTAGTTTTCCCATCGCGTCTCAACACGGTTTGTTCCCTTCCGCTTCGCTCCCTGGTTCTGTGGTTCTTGGGTCCTGATCCTGTGCCTGGGCTGTGTCCTTCCCTGCCCCTACCCTTGTCTGGCTCCCCTTTCCCTTCCCTTACCTGTCTTCTTGTGTACTCTGGTCTCTTTCCTTGGGGTATCTTCCTGCTTCCATCCTTGCCTGAGTTGCCCGCCTCCTGCTGAGTCTCCTGTGGTCCTGGTCTGCTTCTCCGGCTCTCCTGCATTGGTACCTTGGACTCACTGCTTACCTGTACCTGTACCATAGACTCTTTGCTTACCGGCATTGGTACCTTGGACTCTCAGCTTACCTGTACTGGCTACTTTTGTACTTTCACTATCCTGGATAGCTGCTTGGGATACTTTGCCGGTACCTGCCAGAAACATCTACGACCTTCCCAGTCAGTGCTTGCACTGTTCTGACGCCACGTTAATATTGGGAAGCGTCATTCGTGGCGTCAGGAGCTGGCCCCAGTTCAATCCTTTATTACAGGACGGGTCCGGGGTTGGTTCTTTGCATCGCTACTCTTCATTTGCGAAGACTTCATCAGCTACGTGTCTACCTCTACCACGACCTGGCTACCTCGGCACGCAAGACTTCTGGAGATACAGGTACGCCCCGTCCTCGGGACACACAACTTAACAGATTGAGACGACTTATCCCCAGTTCTGAGACGGAGATGGAGGAATCCCAGGAGATCCATGACGAAGTTAGAGCCTTAAGAGCGGAAATGGCGGTATTACGTCAGGAGAATCTCAATCTCCGCCAGATGGTCATGCAAGGAACCCCTGTTATTCCACATGCGGAGACACCAATGGCTACTACCGCACCCATGAAGTTTGATGGTGATCCTAGCCGTGTGGCAGAATTCTGCAACCATTGCAGGATACATTTTTTGTTCCGGGCATCACATTTCACACAAGAAAAGGCTAAGATTGGCTACATCTTGGGAAATCTAACAGGAAGTGCCTTGGCTTGGGCTTCTCCCTTGGTATCGGCTAACAGTCCCATTCTTAATGATTTTGTGGCATTTGAGAAAGCATTTTTGGAGGTATTTCAGTCTCCCAATTTGGCAGTTACGGCACAGAATCAGTTGATGGATTTAAAACAAGGATCCAGTGATATTATCACTTATATAAGTCGGTTCCGTCAATTGGCTACGGACTCTCAATGGCCCGAAGTAACGCAAAAGACTCTGTTCAGACGCGGCCTAAGAGAAGAATACAAGGACGAGTTACTTCACATACCCGAACCTGAGACTCTGCCGTTACTCCAGGAGCAGGTCCTACGTATTGATCATCGCCTGGCCGAACGAAGAGGTGAGAGACGTCGGTTAGAGAGGTTCCTTCCCCGACCACTTCCTCAGGCTGGAGGCGCACCTGTCATTTTGGAGATGGGTCTAGAACCAATGCAGCTAGGAGCACTCAGAGGACCATTATCGGAGGCTGAGAAAAGACGCAGGAGAAGTCTCCGTCTTTGTTTGTATTGTGGTACTGCCGGACATTTTCTCAGTGCTTGTCCATTGCGACCAATCAAGAAGGTGGAAAACTAAGAGGCCTGTCGCGACGGAGGAAGGCAGTGACAGGCCCTTCGATCTCTTCAGTCCTTCCCATTCCTGTGACGACCCATCCACCCATGACTCCGGTGGCCCTTATGGCTCTTCAGATCCGGGTTACCTGGCATAGTAAATCAGTGATTGTATTGGGTCTTCTGGATTGTGGAGCCTCAGGTAATTATGTGGACTTTGAATTTTCCAAGAAGAACGGGATACCTCTGCTTGATAAGGGTTGTGCTACCCTGGTGGAGGTAATTGATGGAACCCCTTTGGCCTCCGGTCCGGTTCGCCAACATACCGGAATTCTACAGCTACAGATAGCTGAACACCACGAACTGATTTCTCTTGATGTGATTAAATCACCCTCATACCCGATAATTCTGGGGTTACCGTGGCTATTACATCATAACCCCATTATTGATTGGGCTTCCTGTACCCTGACCTTCGCTTCCAATCGATGTAGTCGGGAGTGTAACACCTTCGGACCTAGTACCGGATCTTCCACTATTGCCACTCAGACAGAAGGATCAGGACCGCTCCAAGTGTGTACCTTGTCTTCGGTACCCTCCGACTACAACGATTACCATGAGGTATTTTCTGAACCGGGTACCATTCCTTTGCCACCTCACAGAGACTTTGATTGTGCCATAGAACTACTACCCGATGCAGTAATTCCTCATGGCAAATTGTATTCCTTATCACCTCACGAGAGAGAGGTCCTGCAAGAATACTTGGATGACTGTCTTCAGAAAGGTTATATAACACCTTCTAAGTCACCTGCGGGATTCCCTTTGTTCTTTGTGAAAAAGAAGGAGGGCACTTTACGGCCTTGTGTGGACTATAGGCAATTAAACGACATCACACGAAAGCATCGATATCCGTTACCCTTGATATGCAACATTATGGAGTCTTTGCGGAATGCCTGTATATTTTCTAAATTGGATCTCCGAGGGGCATACCATTTAGTACGTATCAAGCCGGGCGACGAATGGAAAACGGCCTTTAAGACCCCAGCAGGGCATTTTGAGTATCGTGTAATGCCGTTTGGTCTGTGCAACGCTCCAGCCGTTTTTCAACGTCTAATGGACGACATTTTCTCGGATTTGATTGGTGTATCCGTATGGGTATATCTCGATGATATTTTGATATTCTCCAAAGAGAAAGAGGAACATCTACGTCACGTGAAGGAGGTTCTTGGTCGGTTACATCACAATCCCTTATATGCCAAAGCTGAGAAATGTCACTTTCATCAGAGTAGTATCGAATTTCTTGGATATGTTATTAGTGAATCCGGAATACACATGGATCCTGCCAAGGTACGGGCGATTCAGGAGTGGAGACAACCTTACGATTTGAAATCTCTTCAGCGTTTCTTAGGATTCGCCAATTTTTACCGGCGTTTCATACCTGCCTATTCGGAAGTAACCGCGCCTTTGTCAGATTTGACCAGCAACAAGACTCCGTTCAGATGGACTGCAACAGCAACCAGTGCTTTCAAGAGACTGAAGGAGGCATACAGTACTTCCCCGATTTTACATCATCCTGATGAGAACAGGCCATTCATCGTGGAGGCAGATGCTTCCGATTTTGCTGTTGGGGCTGTCCTTCTTCAAGACGATCCACAGACAGGGTTGGAGGTTCCTGTTGCCTATTATTCCCAGAAGTTAACATCCAGCGAACGAAATTATGCAATCATTGAAAAGGAGCTATTGGCCATAAAGGTTGCATTTGAGGAATGGCGTCACCATCTTCTGGGGGGAAGATTCTCAGTGGAAGTACGCACTGATCACCGGAACCTACAGTATCTACGCTCCTTACAGTGTCGTACTTCTCGTTTGGCTCGTTGGGCCTTGTTCTTTTCCCAATTTGATTTCACGATTTCCTACATCCCTCAGTCACGCAATTTGAAGGCTGACGCTCTTTCTCGCTCCCTGGAGAACAACGTTGAACTAGATCATCGAGCTCAACAAGTACTTCCTTCCAAACACTTCTGGTTGGTTATATCTCAATGCTTGGATACCATCCTACAGGACACTCAAAAGGATCCCAAGTATTCCTTACTTCTCCAACACCCTTCAATTAGGGAGAACGGTGGCCTACTCTTCTTTCACAATCGGTTATACCTCCCCACTGAGGTACTTCGGACTGCCGTCCTGCAAGCATTACACGATTCTAAGATTGGGGGACATCGCGGCATTCGATCCACTCAGGAACTGATTTCTCGCCAATTTTGGTGGCCAGGATGGGCTAGGCAGACAAGAGAATATGTGGAATGTTGCCCAGTGTGTGCCCAGGTCAAGATTCCACGAAAGAAACCTATTGGACTTCTCCAACCCACCGAGAGAGCACCATATCCTTGGCATACTATTGCCACCGATTTTATTGTGGACCTCCCTCCCTCGGAAGAATATACATGCATCATGGTGGTCATCGATTGTTTTTCTAAGCTAGCCCATTTCATTCCATTCCGGAAGGTACCTTCAGCCGGTAGTATGGCTCAGGCCTTTTTACATTCTGTTTATCGCTTACATGGACTTCCTGAGAAGATTATTTCAGACCGTGGATCTCAGTTCATTTCTGCCTTTTGGAAGCAACTTTGCCGTCACTTGGGTGTCCAGCGTGCTCTCAGTTCCGGCTATCATCCACAATCCAATGGCCTGACTGAGCGGACAAATCAGACTTTGGAGCAATACTTACGCTGTTTTTCCAATGCTTCTCAATCCAACTGGGCAAAACATCTGGATCTAGCTGAGGTGGCTTATAACAATTCTAAACACTCAGCCACTGGAATGAGTCCTTTCTATTGTTCCTCAGGTCTTCATCCCAGGTTGATTCCATTTCATCCTGTTCCTTCCAGTACGGTTCCTTCCGCGGATCAGATGGTTGCTGATATCCAGAAGAATCAGATCCAGGCCACAGGAGCTCTCGCCAAGGCATGTGAAAGTATGAAGGCACAGGCTGATAGGAGAAGGAGTAGTGAGCCAGCTTTCCAGGTTGGGGACATGGTATGGCTCTCTTCTAAGAATTTACCAGTACACAATCTCCCGATTAAATTAGCACCCCGTTTTCTGGGACCTTTCCGGGTGATCAGACGAATCTCCTCTGTGGCATTCAAGTTGGATTTGCCGCAGTCTTGGCGGATTCACCCCGTCTTCCATGTGTCTCTCTTTAAACCGTTTCGGTCTGATCCGTACGGTCGTTCGCATTCTCGACCCACGGCCATTGATGTGGGAGGCACTCCGGAATTTGAGGTGCAGGAGATTTGTGACTCCCGTTTCTTCCGGGGTAGGCTTCAATTTTTGGTGGACTGGAAGGGTTACCCTGCTTGTGATCGGACTTGGGAACCTTGTGTGAACATTCATGCCCCCGTCTACTACGGGAATTTTTTCGTAGGAATCCCTGGAAACCGGGTGCTCCGGGTCTTTCTGGTGGGGAGCATAGTGTTAGGACACCTACCTGTGCTGGGCGGCAGGGCTCTGGGGGGCGTGCTGGTTCCTGGCGGCTGTACCCACGTCTCAGATTGTGGAGACGACGCGCCGCCCCGGGCACATTTCCCCGGCGGATTTGCTCTGTCCTGGCCCGTGTGGGGCACGGGTGTCGTTCACGCAGCTGTTCGAACGTGTTTGCGTTCCAAACCTCGTTCGCGCGGCGACATCCATTCGCGCATGCGCATTGCAGCGCGGTTCAAGCCTCGTTTTCACACAGGACCGCTACTTAAGCGATCCGAATTAGTTTTCCCATCGCGTCTCAACGCGGTTGGTTCCCTTCCGCTTCGCTCCCTGGTTCTGTGGTTCTTGGGTCCTGATCCTGTGCCTGGGCTGTGTCCTTCCCTGCCCCTACCCTTGTCTGGCTCCCCTTTCCCTTCCCTTACCTGTCTTCTTGTGTACTCTGGTCTCTTTCCTTGGGGTATCTTCCTGCTTCCATCCTTGCCTGAGTTGCCCGCCTCCTGCTGAGTCTCCTGTGGTCCTGGTCTGCTTCTCCGGCTCTCCTGCGTTGGTACCTTGGACTCACTGCTTACCTGTACCTGTACCATAGACTCTTTGCTTACCGGCATTGGTACCTTGGACTCTCAGCTTACCTGTACTGGCTACTTTTGTACTTTCACTATCCTGGATAGCTGCTTGGGATACTTTGCCGGTACCTGCCAGAAACATCTACGACCTTCCCAGTCAGTGCTTGCACTGTTCTGACGCCACGTTAATATTGGGAAGCGTCATTCGTGGCGTCAGGAGCTGGCCCCAGTTCAATCCTGTATTACAGGACGGGTCCGGGGTTGGTTCTTTGCGTCGCTACTCTTCATTTGCGAAGACTTCATAAGCTACGTGTCTACCTCTACCACGACCTGGCTACCTCGGCACGCAAGACTTCTGGAGATACAGGTACGCCCCGTCCTCGGGACACACAACTTAACAGTAAGGGGACATGAGTGGGGACATGAGTGGGGGCCTGCTGGCAGGTGCGGGGTTGGTGTGCAAGGGGACATGAGTGGGGGCCTGCCTGCTGGCAGGTGCCCTGCACTACTGGGGGGTGGGGGTTCAAGGGGCCATGAGTGGGACATGAGTGGGGGCCTGCTGGCAGGTGCCCTGCACTGCTGGGGGGTGGGGGTGCAAGGGGACATGAGTGGGGGCCTGTTGGCTGGTGCCTCTCAGTGCTGGGGGGTGGGTGTGCAAGGGGACATGAGTGGGACATGAGTGGGGGTCTGCTGGCAGGTGCCCTGCACTGCTGGGTGGTAGGTGTGCAATGGGACATGAGTGGGGGCCTGCTGGCAGGTGCCCCTCAGTGCTGGGGGGTGGGGGTGCAAGGAGACATGAATGGGACATGAGTGGGGGCCTGCTGGCAGGTGCCCTGCACTGCTGGGGGGTGGGGGTGCAAGGGGACATGAGTGGGGGCCTCCTGGCAGGTGCCCTGCACTGCTGGGGGGTGGGGGTGCAAGGGGACATGAGTGGGACATGAGTGGGGGCCTGTTGGCAGGTGCCCTGCACTGCTGGGGGGTGGGGGTGCAAGGGGACATGAGTGGGGGCCTGTTGGCAGGTGCCCCTCAGTGCTGGGGGGTGGGGGTACAAGGGGACATGAGTGGGACATGAGTGGGGGCCTGCTGGCAGATGCCCCTCAGTGCTGGGGGGTGGGTGTGCAAGGGGACATGAGTGGGGGCTTGCTGGCAGGTACCCTGCACTGCTGGGGGGTGGGGGTGCAAGGGGACATGAGTGGGACATGAGTGGGGGTCTGCTGGCAGGTGCCCTGCACTGCTGGGGGGTGGGGGTGCAAGGGGACATGAGTGGGGGCCTGTTGGCAGGTGCCCCCCAGTGCTGGGGGGTGGGTGTGCAAGGGGACATGAGTGGGGGCCTGCTGGCAGCTGCCCTGCTGGGGGGTGGGGGTGCAAGGGGACATGAGTGAGGGCCTGTTGGCAGGTGCCCCTCAGTGCTGGGGGGCGGGTGTGCAAGGGGACATGAGTGGGACATGAGTGGGGGCCTGCTGGCAGGTGCCCTGCACTGCTGGGGGGTGGGTGTGCAATGGGACATGAGTGGGGGCCTGCTGGCAGGTGCCCCTCAGTGCTGGGGGGTGGGTGTGCAAGGGGACATGAGTGGGGCCTGCTGGCAAGTGCCCTGCACTGCTGGGGGGTGGGGGTGCAAGGGGACATGAGTGGGACATGAGTAGGGGCCTGCTGGCAGGTACCCTGCACTGCTGGGCGGTGGGGGTGCAAGGGGACATGTGTGGGACATGAGTGGGGGCCTGCTGGCAGGTGCCCTGCACTGCTGGGGAGTGGGGGTACAAGGGGACATGAGTGGGGGCCTGTTGGCAGGTGCCCCTCAGTGCTGGGGGGTCGGGGTGCAAGGGGACATGAGTGGGACATGAGTGGGGGCTGCTGGCAGGTGCCCTGCACTGCTGGGGTGGGGGTGCAAGGGGACATGAGTGGGGGCCTGCTGGCAGGTGTCCTGCACTGCTGGGGGGTGGGGGTGCAAGGGGACATGAGTGGGACATGAGTGGGGGCCTGTTGACAGGTGCTCTGCACTGCTGGGGGCTGGGGGTGCAAGGGGACATGAGTGGGGGCCTGTTGGCAGGTGCCCCTCAGTGCTGGGGGGTGGGGGTGCAAGGGGACATGAGTGGGGGCCTGCTGGCAGGTGCCCTGCACTGCTTGGGGTGGGGGTGCAAGGGGACATGAGTGGGACATGAGTGGGGGCCTGCTGGCAGGTGCCCTGCACTGCTGGGGGGTGGGTGTGCAATGGGACATGAGTGGGGGCCTGCTGGCAGGTGCCCCTCAGTGCTGGGGGGTGGGTGTGCAAGGGGACATGAGTGGGGGCCTGCTGGTAGGTGCCCTGCACTGCTGGGGGTGGGGGTGCAAGGGGACATGAGTGGGGGCCTGTTGGCAGGTGCCCCTCAGTGCTGGGGGGTGGGGGTGCAAGGGGACATGAATGCGGGCCTGTTGGCAGGTGCCCCTCAGTGCTGGGGGTGGGTGTGCAAGGGAACATGAGTGAGACATGAGTGGGGGCCTGCTGGCAGGTGTCCTGCACTGCTGGGGGGTGGGGGTTCAAGGGGACATGAGTGGGACATGAGTGGGCGCCTGCTGGCAGCTGCCCTGCACTGCTGGGGGGTGGGGGTGCAAGGGGACATGAGTGGGGGCCTGTTGGCAGGTTCCCCTCATTGCTGGGGGTGGGGGTGCAAGGAGACATGAGTGGGACATGAGTGGGGGCCTGTTGGCAGGTGCCCTGCACTGCTTGGGGGTGGGGGTGCAAGGGGACATGAGTGCAGGCCTGTTGGCAGGTGCCCCTCAGTGCTGGGGGTGGGTGTGCAAGGGGACATGAGTGGGGGCCTGCTGGCAGGTGCCCTGCACTGCTGGGGTGTGGGTGTGCAATGGGACATGAGTGGGGGCCTGCTGGCAGGTGCCCCTCAGTGCTGGGGGGTGGTTGTGCAAGGGGACATGAGTGGGGGCCTGCTGGCAGGTGCCCTGCACTGCTGGGGGGTGGGTGTGCAATGGGACATGTGTGGGGGCCTGCTGGCAGGTGACCCTCAGTGCTGGGGGGTGGGGGTGCAAGGGGACATGTGTGGGATATGAGTGGGGGCCTGCTGGCAGGTGCCCTGCACTGCTGGGGGTGGGGGTGCAAGGGGACATGAGTGGGTGCCTGTTGGCAGGTACCCCTCAGTGCTGGGGGGTGGGGGTGCAAGGGGACATGAGTGGGGGCCTGCTGGCAGGTGCCCTGCACTGCTGGGGGGTGGGTGTGCAATGGGACATGAGTGGGGGCCTGCTGGCAGGTGCCCTGCACTGCTGGGGGGTGGGGGTGCAAGGGGACATGAGTGGGGGCCTGCTGGCAGGTGCCCTGCACTGCTGGGGTGTGGGGGTGCAAGGGGACATGAGTGGGGGCCTGTTGGCAGGTGCCCTGCACTGCTGGAGGGGGTGGGGGTGCAAGGGGACATGATGGGGGCCTGTTGGCAGGTGCCCCTCAGTGCTGGGGGGTGGAGGTGCAAGGGGACATGAGTGGGACATGAGTGGGGGCCTGCTGGCAGGTGCCCTGCACTGCTGGGGGGTGGGGGTGCAATGGGATATGAGTGGGGGCCTGCTGGCAGGTGCCCCTCAGTGCTGGGGGGTGGGTGTGCAAGGGGACATGAGTGGAGGCCTGCTGGCAGGTGCCCTGCACTGCTGGGGGGTGGGGGTGCAAGGGGACATGACTGGGACATGAGTGGGGGCCTGCTGGCAGGTGCCCTGCACTGCTGGGTGGTGGGGGTGCAAGGGGACATGAGTGGGGGCTTGTTGGCAGGTGCCCCTCAGTGCTGGGGGGTGGGTGTGCAAGGGGACATGAGTGGGGGCCTGCTGGCAGGTGCCCTGCACTGCTGGGGGGTGGGGGTGCGGACATGAGTGTGGGCCTGTTGGCAGGTGCCCCTCAGTGCTGGGGTGAGGGGGTGCAAGGGGACATGAGTGGGGGCCTGCTGGCAGGTGCCCTACACTGCTGGGGGTAGGTGTGCAATGGGACATGAGTGGGGGCCTGTTGGCAGGTGCCCTGCACTGCTGGGGGGTGGGGGTGTAAGGGGACATGAGTGGGGGCCTGCTGGCAGGTGCCCTGCACTGCTGGGGGGTGGGGGTGCAAGGGGACATGAGTGGGACATGAGTGGGGGCCTGCTGGCAGGTGCCCCTCAGTGCTGGGGGGTGGGGGTGCAAGGGGACATGAGTGGGACATGAGTGGGGGCCTGCTGGCAGGTGCCCTGCACTGCTGGGGGGTGGGGGTGCAAGGGGACATGAGTGGGACATGAGTGGGGGCCTGCTGGCAGGTGCCCCTCAGTGCTGGGGGTGCAAGGGGACATGAGTGGGGGCCTGCTGGCAGGGGCCTGCACTGCCTGGGGGTGGAGGTGCAAGGGGACATGAGTGGGGGCCTTCTGGCAGGTGCACTGCACTACTGGGGAGTGGAGGGGGTCATGCGTTGGTGATCAGTAGTGCAAGGTGACATGTGGCTTGGCTGGGGGGCATGCCCATGGTGGATGGGCTGCCTGCGGGACATGACCAGGGGTGCAGGGTAGTCCCCTGTGGTGTGGGCTGCCTGCAGGGGCCGTGGAGGGTGTAGAGGGAACACCTGGGAGGACCCACACTGCCAATTCACGTGTAGGACTCTCCTGCACCCCAGATATACACTTACCCCACTCGCACAAGGCCTGTCGCGTGTTAAACTTCCCGCACACCCCCGAAATACACATACCCCGCTCGCCCAAGGCCAATCGCGTGTGAAACTTCCCGCGCACCCCAGATTTACATGTACCCATGCCAATCGCGTGTGAAACTTCCCGCGAACCCCAGATTTACACGCACCCCGCTCGCCCAAGGCCAATCGCATGTGAAACTTCCCGCGCACCCCCGAAATATACGCACACGCTATTTTTGACACAGCGGGTGTTCGTGTTTGTCGCTTACCCCTTTGCACGTCATTTGTCCTAGAGGGCCACAGTATGGGACAATCATCAGAGCTGTATATACGTGCTTTTTGTTAGCGCACATTTTGGTGCACATTTTTTTCATGCGCAGGGACGCTACCACCTGCCTTCGTGTGGCGTACGTGTTTAGGCCTGTGCGCGTCTTCGCCGGTGTGCTGGTTTGCCCTATTCGATTCCATGAATACGTGTTGTAGGCGAGCGTGTGGGCGTTCCGCGCACCTACCTCCTGTACTTCCCCCGTGACGCCCACATTTTCACGCGTTGTTCCCCATTCCGCGTGTCACGCCCCGTGTTGCGCCTACTTTTGTTATGTGCGCCGCGCTATGTGCGTGTTCGCTGTGGCCGTAGCGCACGCCGTTAGATGACCTGTGCGCCAGCGTGCGCCACGCAGATTTTCAGCGCACATCCCACATTTTACTGGCGCACGGACTTCCATGAATCGATGTGCGCGGGTTTTGCTGCGATTTTCGCACTTGCACTGCGATTCGCACGGTTTCGCACACTTGCGCGGGAATTTTCAGCATACATAATTGATTTACTGGTGTTTACTCCAAGAGTAGAATCTCCAATTTCGCTATTAATATTGAGTGATGTTTGTGGCTGTGGTGATGTAACATTTTCGGTAACAGCCAGTGTTTGTATACACTGCTCACAAACATCTTCATTTCCCTGAGGTAACAAGAATTTGTCTCTCTCTCCTTGGGAAAACGTGCTTGTTTAACTTTTCTTTTTCTTTGCTTCTTTTGGCTGTAGATGCAGCATCAAGTTAAAGGATGGCCCCAAGGTGCCAAGATTAGGAAGGATGTTAGAAACACTTCCTTGTTGTATGTTTTAGGAATAATAAAACCGACTTGAGGGTGATGCCCTTGTTGATCTGAGATAAATTATGATTGTGGGTAGAGGAGAGCGTGGCTCTGTGATCAATGTCTCCCTCCTTCGGATCACTAGTGTGGGAAACATCATACAACCCTTGGCACATACGCAAGAAAGACTCATCCAGGACCATCAAGTCCAATCGACTAAAGTTTGGTTAGGAGACTGCAAGAAAAGGTGCTAGATCATTCAGGTTTTTCAGCTGGCAAAATTCAGTTCTCTTTGCCTTTATGTGCCTTGTCTGCGCAACAGGGCACGAAATGGCATCAGCTAAGAGAGGCTGTTCCTTGCTTATGGGCACGCTCGGGGGGAGGGTGAAGGGGGACAGGATGACAGTCGGGCAGACAACCATAATGGTGGTGTTTGATGTACTTCTCAAGTTGT
The DNA here is from genome assembly GCF_040938575.1 of Ambystoma mexicanum. NCBI lineage: Eukaryota > Metazoa > Chordata > Amphibia > Caudata > Ambystomatidae > Ambystoma > Ambystoma mexicanum. The sequence continues at coordinate 1,266,114,108 of NC_090925.1, read as the reverse complement.
ATTTGCGAACATGTGGAGGACAGAAGTGTTGATAAAGCAAGATCTAATGTGTCCACTTTTCTCTCTAAGCTCAACACAGCAGTCTTTAGTCTCACAATTCTTCTTGAGACTCCAAACATATAATAGGGAAGCTTTACTCACACACTCTCCAACAGCCCCGCAGACCACTGCAGACCGCACAATTGCCAGCGCACTCTGCATGGTGAGTTGGTTTTTAAAGCACTGGTTCCTCCTTGTGTCAAGGGGTTCAGGATCGAAACAACAGACAATGCAAACGTTTTGCAGACTTGCCACCACTTCCAGTCACCTTTTCTAGATGTTCACTTGTATCCTTTCTCCTGAACCCCCTGATTCCGCTCTATGCCCTCTCAGCAGCACAGTTTACTTCTTTTTTTTTACACTGTGTGGGTGCAGCACAGTTTACTGATTTCTTCATCTCTAAAATCACAAATCTCTGCTCCTCATTCTCAGACTACCTGCTCTTTACAGCTCTTTCCTCCTCCCATTTACATTCAGACACCGTAAACTCATAAACCCCCCTTGATTGACTCCCTTCTTCTCTGATACTTCTGGTCATCTCATCCTCTATCTCACCTGTCTTTTCAATCTCTCTACTCTGCTGTCGTTCCCTTCTCTTTCACTCATGACATAATCCCAAATCTGGAAATCCTACCCATGACCCTTTCATGCTCTTACTATAGCCCAATTTCTCTTCTGCCTTTCCTCTCTAAACAGTTGAAATGGATAATCTACTCAAGGTTCTTCTGACCCCAATCTCCACTCTCTAATTTCTCCTCTACAGTCCTACTTCTGCATGCGTAATTCCACATAAACTGCCCTACTATTACAGACTTTCTTCTCTTTGCCCGGCATAGTCAACTTCCCTCTATTCGCATTCTCATTGACTTAGCAGCTGTATTTGACACTGTGGGACCTCCTCCCCTTTTGTCTTCTCTGTTTGCTCAGCCTTTCTGGTACTGTGCTTCAATGATTCACTTCTTTTTCAAATTGTTCCTTTTTCTGTCTCCTGGGCTGGCTCCACCTCTGACGCTAGTCCTCTCCAATTTGGGGTTCAGTACTTGATCCTATTCCCTTCATACCATTCTCCTCTCTCAATTTACATCTTCCTACAACATTTACTCTCACTACTATGCAGATGGTTTTGAACTATTCTTCTCTGCTTTGACTCCCTTCATGTCAAAGTCTCTGTCTCCCTCTCCACTGCTCAAACTTGGATGCACACCCATTTGCTTCACTTAAATCCTGCTCGTCGGCCTCCCATCTCACCCCCCTTTTCCGCTCCGTCTTCAACTCTGCTATTCGTCTCATGTTCTCCTTACTCATTTGGGCTCCTATGACCCCCCCATCTGTGCTTTGCTTCTCTCCTCTCATCTGACAACCATCTCCTATTACACTTACTCAGTAAAGTTTTTAAACACATTCACGATCTAGCCCCCGTGTGCTCAGTCTTGCTTGCATTCTTTCTTTACTTGCACTCAAATTCTGGAACTCTCTCCCTCTTCGGTCGACCACCTCTCTTCACACACTCTTAAAAATCATCTACTTTCATCACTACCCAATGCTTGATCATTCTACTACTACATAATCATGTTATTTTCCTCATTATTGTACCATTTTATCTTAATCTCTATTCAGCGCTTTGGCAAACCCTCTCTACAAATTCAATAAAATACACTGTAGAGCTGTTACAACCTCTTGATATTACCACTAGATCTTCCCAGTCCCAGGTTGCTTGAAACCATCACACATTAGGTCATTGTTGAAGTGGCCTTATGGGAAACATCACATGCGGTATCGGATAAATTCACGTTTATGCACCATAGATGCATAACAGTGAAACATTGCTTGGAATGCTTGAACTCTTTGAGAGTAGTAAGCCATGTTGATTTGTTCTCCCAAAAACATTTTGGGTTGTGCCAGTGCCGAACCTGATTTAGGTACATTTACTGAATAAGCCAACTGACTAGAAGCATTGTGGACGTTACTGGTTATGAGCTAGTCGTGTAGAAAATTATAGACGTGCATGTCTTACCTGCGGAGAAGTGCCACCACCACCACAGCCAGTACCTTTGTGTATACACAAGGTGCCCACGTTAATGCAGTATTTTGAACTAGTAGTTTCCCACCATGAACCTGCGATATTTGCAAAGCTGTGGTAACATTGAAATATAAAAGTACCATCTCTCATGTAAAGGGCTGCCATGTTATCGTCCTTGGAAATAAGTGGAATCACCTCTTGCAAGGTGATCATTTTGAAAATCTGATCTTGACAAATTTGTTGTGGGAAGGTTTCTAGGGTTGGACCAATAGTTGTGTCTTTCTTGTGAACTAAGAAGTAGTATAAGAATATTCCTGTATTTCTCTATCATGGTGGAACTCTAACCCCCCTTTTTCCAGCAATGCTGCCACCTCAGCTTCTAGAAGCAGCTGGCAGCCTCTTTTTGGACAAATGTTCTTTGTAGGAATGTTGTAGTCTGAAACTCTACGCAGTAGCCATGTGTGACCATGTCAAATGCCAACAGATAATTGAAAATACCTTCTCGTGCATTGGAACATTGCTTTATTATTCCTTCTACTGGGGTAGCATGGGAAGGAAACTCGCACAGAAAATGATTTTTTTGGTGTTGCTTTGCCTTTGGCAGGCGCCCCTAGACCATGTTCACTTCAAAGTTATCTGGAATGACTTTGGTGTGGCAGGCCCTGCTGGGATCCTTGTTGGAAAAGTGAAACACACCTTGGGTGGGTTGAACACTCTGTTAAGGTGTCAAAACCCTGATTGTTGTTGTATGCGGTACGCCACCTTAGGCTTCCTGTGCCTCTGCGGGACTGTTTGCCCACAAATTTGTCCTATGACCTTTAGGGACTTGTTTCTTTTCTCCAGGTAAGTCATTCATTACCTTCTCAAAAAGAAATTCCCCATTGATAGGTTTATAAATGAGTGCAGCCTTGGTCTACGGTTTGAACCCTGCGATAAAGAGCCATGAGTATGTTGAGTATGGCAGCATTAACCATCTATTGGCACGCTGGTTCTGAGTTTTCAAGCCTATTATTGATTACTGTGTGATGCCAGTTGACTATCCTTAACCATGGCTTGTGCTTTGGACTCGAGACTTTCTGACATTTCATGTAATTGCTGCATGGCGTTCTATAGAAAGCAGTCATAACTGCTTAGCAGTGAAGTGTCCTCCTTGAAAGGTGCCTCCAGGAAGTGAATATTGACACCAAAGAGAACAGTGAAGCTATAGAATGTTTGAATGTAGCCACCAAGAATCTTGAGCTGCAAATGAAGGACATGGAAAACAGATTATGCAGAATTAACATAAGGGATCAAAACCTGCCATAGTCGGCAACGGACAGGGAGCTAAAGGTCCTGGGGATGTTCACTGACATTTTAGGAGATACGGCCCCAGAGAAAATTGAATTGGATTGAATCCAAAGAATGGGCAGGATCATGAAGGGCCGGGGTAGCAGGCCGCAGGACGTGCCAGCGGCTTTTACGCAATACACCCAGAAGGAGGCAATGCTGTGAGCAGCGAGGGCCAAGGAAACCCTAACAAACAAGGGTTCTCCCATCCAGCTATGTCAGGGCTTAGCGGGATCCATGCTCCTCAAAAGACGACAGATGGTTCTGGTGGTGAGGGAGCTGGCCTGCAAGGGAATCCGCTACAAATGGACCTGCCCATTTGGGTTGGTCTCTGAATGGGAAGGAGTACAGAAGCATATAACCACCACGCAAGAAGGGGCTGATGATGTGTTGAAGTTGGATGCAGACCAGAATGGACAAGAGGATCGTCCCTCACTCCCTGAAAACCGACGGAGGCCTAGACCCTGGGAGTAGGGAACGGCAGGAGAGTGACGGAGGCGGAGACCCCCCTTGAGGGGCCCCCAACCTAGAATGGGGAGGTGGGCGGGTGGACATTGGCAGATTAACAAACTGGATTGAAGTAAAGAATGTGAATGGGTCACATTGAAAGGGTGGTGGGCACAAAAAGGCATGAAGATGGGCACTAGGAGGGCAGAAGTTTGCTCCGTCTTGTACTTCCAGAGGGCGATAACGCTCAGGGGGAGGCCTGAAGGGAGGGGTGGTGAAGGGTGGACGGGGAGGGGCTAAGGGCGAGTCCCATAGTTGAGACAGGCGGGGGGCACGGGAGGGGGGAGTTGGGAAATGCGGGGACGCATCGGAAGTTGAAGACCGGTGCCGGGCAGAGTAGGGACGAGGAACATGCGGGAACCGGGAAAGGGGCAAAGCTTTGAATTGGAGGAGGGGTGGGTGGAAGCCGAGGAAAAATGGTCCAGAGTGAGATGGGCAGTGCGAGATGCAGCCAGAGGCAGAAGCGGGAGTTCCGGAAACATTCCAGTGGGCTACAAATAACATTTGGGGATTAAACTCCCCCCTGAAGAGGAAGACATTTGAATTATTCATGAGGAAGTCGGGCCCAGACATACTGGTGCTTCTGGAGACTCATCTCCTGTGTAGGGACCAGACGAGACTTCGACTGAGGGGCTTTTCCCGCACACACCAGGCATCTGGACCTAACAAAACAAGTGGAGTGGCCCTGGCTCTCCGACATGGAGTGGATCTCAGAGTAACAGATTCCATGGCAGATAAAGGGGGGAGGTGGCATACACAGTGGCCTCGGTTTATGGCCCCAATCTAGGCCAGGCGGCCTTTCTTAAGGATTTACTAGGCACTCTGGAGGGATTCACGAGGGGCCACATTATATTGATGGGGGATTTCAACCTAGTGTGGTCTAGGACACTAAATAGGTTGGCTGGGGGAGGGGCACTACACAAAGAGGGAGTATCGTCCAGGTCGCTGGAAGGACACTTTGCGGTCCTAAACCTTAGGGATGCAGGGAGGGAAGTGCATGGGTACAGGGAGTGTTTTGCCTTCTGCTCCAATGTACATGCATCGCACTACCAGATTGATTACATCTGGGTATTGGCGCTGCTCCTAGGGGAAGTGACTAAAATAGAGGTGGGGCCACTAGATATAGCAGATCACACTGTAATCCAAATGACCATACATATTCCAAGGCACAGATGTGGAATCTGGGGATGGAGAACTCTGGGAGAACTGCTAAGGGACCCAATACTTAGAAGGGAAATGGAGGGCAAGATTACTTCCTTTTTTGAGCTGAATGAGGTACAGGACACGGGGGAGGAAATACACTGGCACGCGTTTAAGGCTACAATTAGAGGAGAGTTTATTGCAGCTAAGGCACAAAGAGACAAAGAAATTAAGCTGCTGTAGACCCAATTGGAAGCAGAAGTGGAGGGCGTTAGACGACGGCTGTTGATAGCTCCAACCAGTACAATCATGAAGGAATATAGGCAGGCAGTTAGGCAGCTGACCATTCAAAGGGCGCACAGGGCCATGTTATCGACCTGTAAACCCTACTTTGCTAAGGCAAACAAAGTGGACAATCTCCTGGCTCGGCTACTAAGAGGGGAGGCAACTAAGAAAACTGTGACAGCAGTAGTGGATGAGATAGGCCGCCACCATACTCTCACAGGGACATCCAAGACTGCTCTGCGCGGAACTATGCAGACTTGTACACAACACAAGCCCTCTCTGATCAAAGGCAGGAGGATTTTCCAGCTAAAATTAGATTGCTGAGTCTGGGGGAAGAGGAGAGGGCAGCGTTAGGGAAGATATCATGAGGAAGAGGTACGCATAGTGATATTGGCACTGCCTCAAAACAAAGCGCCAGGCCCGTATAGCTTCACAGCAGCTTTCTATAAAACCTTTGCAAGAATCCTAGTCCCCCATTTTACTGGGTTCTATGACCATTTTCGGGAGGGTGGGTGTACCTTCGCATCAATGGAGTAGGCTAAAATGACCCTTATTCCCAAACTCAACAAAGACCCCACCAGGTGCAGCTCATATCGACCACTAATTAATGTTGATGCAAAAATGTATACAAAAATGTTGGCTAATCGGCTCGAGGGAATACTTCCAGACTTGATTCACCCTCATCAGGTGGGCTTTGTAAAAGGCTGACAAACATTTGACAATATAAGACGCATAGCTCACCTGGTGGAAAAAGTCCACAAGACCGTGACTCCTGCATTTCTTCTCTCATTTGATGCAGAGAAGGCGTTTGACAAAGGGGAATGGTCTTTCCTATTCAGAGTGATGGAAAAAATGTGGATGAGGACAGACTTTATCAAGACGGTCCAGGCTAACCACAGAACCCAAACGGCATGGCTACTCTTTAACGGGACACTTTCCTGTAGCTTTAGGCTAACTAGGGGTACCAAGCAGGGGTGTCCATTCTCCCCTTTCCTCTACGTGATATATTTGGAACCGCTTCTTCAGTACCTGCGGGAAGCTGCAGATGCGAATTCCATTTGGGGGAACTCAGCATAAGGTGGCTGCATTTGCGGACGACTTGCTACTCACACTTACTCACTTCCACAGACAACACACAGAGGGGTTGCAAGAAGCGTTCTCCTTGATTTTGGAGCGCCTCAGGCCTGAAGATCAACTAAACCAAGTCTGCGGTATTAAAATTTCTTTTTTTAATTCCTTTTTATTAACTTTAAACAAATGCAATAAAAATACAACAACCTGTGTCCTACAAACCCCCATGCCCCCGCACCCCGCTCGGTCCAAGTGAAGCTGTTGAAGAGAGGGGGGCTAAGTCTCTTTTGCTTGTCTAATACATGTCCAACAGTTGCAGGCGCTGTGTGCACCATTGTGCTCTGAAATTTTCTTTAAAAAAAGACAGTACTTCCCCCACCATCAGTCTCTGGCAAAGCGTGCCACGGTATTGTTCATAGCCTATGTTGCCCATTTCAGTGCTACAGATTGCCAGACCTTTCGAAGCCAATCTTGGAATGTGGGTATAGCCGTTTCCTTCCACCGTTGCACTACCAGCAGCATTGCCGCCAATGTGAGCATCGTTTGTGCCCTCCTCTGCCCTTTCCCAGCCGCTACCCATCCCCTCATCAAATCCCATTAAAATCTCTTCCGGAGAAGCCCCTGCATTTTACCAAAAAACCTGCGCTTCCTGCACCTCCTCCCAGAACTATTCGATTTTGGGGCATATCCGCCAAATGTGGGACCATATGCCACCACCCCCTCCCTCCGAGACCCCCTCCAACACTTGGGAAGACCCCGGGTAAATACTGCTCAGGCAGGCCGGGGTGTGGTGCCACTAGCAGCCTGTACCAGCATTCCTGCAATTGAGTTGCCTTGGCCACGTTTGGGATCAGCCTCCACAGCCTCTCTCAATAGTCCCTTGACATTTCCCTACCCACCACCCGTTCCCAGTGGTCCATATATGGCCATGCGGCCCACAGAGTGGCTTCGTCTAAACTTTTGTATAAGCTTGATATCAGTCCTTTTGGCCCATCCTGGGTTACGAGGTACTTCACAAAAGGGATGAGCAGCCGGGTGGCTGCTGTTTTAACCATTGGATCGTGAAGCCAATGTCTCAGTTGAAAATACCGGAGCCACTCTGTTTCATCCACCCGAAGCATTGTTTTAATAATTAAAGGGTCTAATGGTCAGACCCTGGAACACGTCCCACAGTTTGCGGCACACCCCCATCTCTCCCATTGAGCGAATGCCCATGGAGCTGTCCACAGTGTAAAGTCGGGGTTCTGAAATATAGGAGCGAATGCGAAGGGAAGGGTGTTATCCCATACTTCTCTACTATTCTATCCCATGTATCCACCACCAACCTCGTGATAGCGCTCAGATACATGTGCTTTGACCTATGTTGTCATGGCAGCCACAGGACCTCCCCAGATTGTGCCTTGCTACCGCCCTGTCCATCGTTGCCCATTGTTTGTCCCAGGACCCCGAGAACCACTCCCTAATGATCCACAGTTGGGTTGCCTCGTAGTAAAAGTGGAAATTGGGAAGCGCCATGCCCCCTTCTGAGCCATCAGCAGTGTACGACTTATCCTTGGTCTCTTGCTCTCCCATAAAAATTCACCCGTTACTTTCCCTAGATCACCAGAGAAACTTTTCAGGACTGCCATCGGGAGGGCCTGAAACAGATAGAGGAGCCGGGAGAGTGTCACCAGTCTGCCCATCCATGAGACTCTGAGTACCTTCCACTCCAGGAAGTTTGATTTAATGGCATGCTGCATGGGTGGGTAGCTTGCCGTGTACCAACCAGAAAGTGTTGGGGTTATTACAATGCCAAGGTACCTGATCCTGCCCGGGCTTCATATGAAGGGCGATGAAGCCTTTAGCTCCACCACCTCCCTGCCTCTCACCGTCAAGTTCAAGAGCTCCGACTTAGTGTTGTTTATCTGAAGCCCAGAGGCCCCCACAAACTCTGCTAAAATTCCCCTGCATGCCCTTATGGAATCCCCCAGTTTTGAAAGGGTCAGTAGCATGTCATCAGAGAAGAAGGCCTCTTTCTGCTGGAGTCCCCCAAATGGTATGCCATGTATCTCACCCGATTCCCTCAGTGATTGCAACAGAGGTTGCAAACTTTTGCGTGCAACAGAGGCGATAACGGGCACCCTTGTTTGGTTGCCCGGTTGAGCCGTATACTATGGGGCAAAGAGCGGTTTAAAGCAGGCATGCTGCGGGTGAGATGTGATTCGCCTGGACCATTCGCAACAAGTTCCATTCTAGGCCTATCCTCTCCATCACTTTGAAGAGGAAGGGCCATTCCACTCGGTCAACAGCCTTCTCGACATCAAGGGATAACAGGACCGCGGGAATGGAAGTCCTATGGACCTTATATACTAAGTGTGGTTTATAGTCATAATCTCGAATACAAATATGTCGAAAGTCATAATGTCGAAAAAATAAAGTCGAAAACAAAAATGTCGAATTTCTTTTTTTTTGTTGATTTTTATTCGAAATGGGGGGGTTCCCCCCAACCCGCCTTTTTTAATTTTTTTTTTATGTTTTACCCCTTTTTTTTACCACCGGAACCCCAAAAAAACATGTAAATTAAAAAAAAAAAAATTCGACATTTTTGTTTTCGACATTATTGTAATTCGACATTTTGTTTTCGAGATAATGACTGGACACCCCTAAGTGTGCCACTCTTCTAATATTATCAAATGTTTGCCTCTCTGGTACAAAGCCCGACTGATCCGGGTGGATTAAGGATGGCAGGCGCGCCTCTAATCTATTGGCCAGGATCTTTGTATATATTTTGGCATCCATGTTTATCAGGGCTATGTGCCTGAATGATATAAATCTAGTGTGGTCTTTATTGGACTTGGGGGGCAAGGTGATTTTTGCCTCCTCCATGGACGCTGAGATTCTACCAGACTCCCAAAAATTATTAAACAAACTGGTGAGTTGCAGTATCAGATCATTTGCAAATGCTTTATAATAGGGGACAGTAAATATGTCCGGTCCTGGGGTTTTATTGGCCGGGAGGGCTGCTATGACTCTTCGGACCTTGTCTGGGCTGATCTTCTGCCCCAGTTTTCCCCTCCCTTCCAGATCGAGTGAAGGGAGGTGAAGCCTATACACAAAGTCCACCAGCCCTTGGTGCAGGGTTTTTTGAGATGAGTACAGGCCCTCATAGTAAGTTGTGAAACACTCCTGGATCTTCTCCATACAGGTGTGCCAGACGCCCTGGTCCTCCATTATGGCAGTGATGGTGTTTCTGCCGGCTGACCCCCTGAGCAGGCATACCAGAATTTGATCCGCCCTTGCTTGCCGCTGCGTAAAAGCACTGGTGCACGAACAACATTGACCTTTGTGCTGTTTTAGTTCAGAGGATGTCAATTGTCCCACCGATTGTCTGTATTCCCTCATGTGTTTCCTGGAGGGTGCTCCTACTGCCTGCATCCTACTTACTTTCACCTCTGCCTCTAGCTGGCTTTCTAGTGCCCACAGCTGCCTAGCCCTCCTGGATTGCATGGTGATAAATTCTCCCCTCATGGTGGCCGTAAACGCGTCCCAGCGTACACTCTTCCCCCATTGTCCGAAGTATTGTTCAGAGTGAAGAAGTCTTTTATCTTGTCCTCTAGTTCCCCTTTAAGGAACCAGGTCCCACAATAGATCCCCCCGGTACCCGTCATCCCCGGATTCCTGGTCTACGTCCTGGCAGGCGCAGGTCCATTGTAACCACTGCATGGTCAGCAATTCTCAGCGGACCCACCTCCATGCCCGAGACTGCACCCAACAGAGCGCCCGACACCCAGATATAATCATTGCGGGATTGTGTCCCATGCACGCTGGAGTAAAACGTGAAGCATTCACTGTTTCCCTGGACCCCCCCTCCAGATGTCCCATAAACCCAGGGATTTTAATCTGTTTTGTAATGCCGGCGAGGCCACTGCTTCCCCGTGCCCACCTTCCCCCGCGCTCCTGTGTAACTCCCGGGAACATGCCCGGCTTAAATCTTCCATTAGAATAATGTGGCCTTGCAGCGCCTCCTCCATGACGTTCAATAGCTCCCTCAAGAACACCTCCTGCCCCACATTAGGGGCATACATTGATTCCAGTGTGTATGTGGCCCCCGCAAATTCCCCCACCACTAATACGCATCTACCCCCTCTATCCACTTTAGAGGATTGCACCCTTCCGCAGTCCATCCTGTCCCTAATGGCCAAGGCCACTCCACATTTCTTTGTTTCACTGGCTTCGCGCCATACTCTGGAGAAGCCCTGCAGTTGCAGCCTTGCCTGGTCTTTTCTCAGGAGGTGTGTTTCTTGAATTGCGAGCACATCTGGGGCCGATTTCCTAGTGAACTGTCCCAGTTTCTCCCTTTTGAGAGGGGAGTTAAGCCCCCTCACGTTACGTGTAGACCATTTGAATGGACATCAATCAGGTGCCTCCTCCCCCCTTTTCTCCCCCTCTCGCTGCCAAGTTCCCTGTCTCCCTGGCCTAGACCCCTCCCCTTGCCTGCTCACTGGGCCCTCCCCTCTTCCCCTGGCATCGATCCCCAACCTTTGGTGCCATTTCCTCCACCCCTCCCTTTCCCCCCCTAACAACCCTCTCCACCCCTCCCTTTGCTTATCCCTAATGGTCACTTCCCCCTCCCACCCTTTTCCCCCAGGCACTGCCGTCCTTACTGAACCCAAGACGGAGCATCTGCCATTGCCCATTGACTCCCCCTTGTATCCCACCATCCCTTTTAAGCAGGTCTACCTGCTTGTTCCCCATCATTAGCTGCTAGCCTTCATTGCGCTGCTCCTCCTCCCCCTGCGGCTTCGACGGTAGGTCCCGCAGGGAGGCCTTTCTCCTGGGTTGTTCTCCTGCCATCGACCACTTCCAGGGGGTGTGGTCTTGAGCGGGTCCTTCCCTGGAGAAATCGCTCTTTTTGGGGTCCCAGGCCCGCCTACAGTTGAAGGATGTCCATCCTGTGCCAAGTTGTCATGATGCGCTTTTGACTTCCCTGCCATTCAAAAACCAGTCCAAATAGGAAGGTCCATTTGTAATGCATTCCCCTGCTGGTCAGTTCCCTTACCACCGGCCCCGTTATACTCCACTTTAACAGCGTGTTTGCTGCCAGGTGTTGGAACAAGGAAATAGACGTGCTTCGGTAGGTCACCAGTTCCTGTGCCCTTGCTGCTCTTAGGACCGCTTCCTTCTGCGCATATCTTGAGAAAGCTGCCAGTACATCCCTCAGTCTACCATTACAGCCTCTAATATTTCTGCCAGTCCTATGCATCCAGTCTAGTTCAATCTTTTCAGGGTTTGTTTCCCCCAGGAGAGCTGCACAGATCTTCTGAACCTCGCCCTTTAGCTCCTTGTCCACCACAGATTCAGACAGGTTTTTGACCCTTATGTTGATCCTCCGCGACCTGTTCTCCATATCCTCCATTTGCAGCTCAAGGTTCTGTGTAACCACGTTTAGCCGCTCTATGGCCTCTCCATGGAGGGTTGTGTCCTTATCCAGCTCTTGCAATACCCTTTCGAGGAGGTCTGTCCTCTCCCCCAGCTGGCCAACCTCCCGACGAATTTCTGTTAGGGCTGAATTGAGATCCGATCTCATTAATTGGAATTGTTCTTGGAATGCTTTAGTAAGCAATGATTGAAGGGACATCATGTCACTATGAAGGTCCTGCCGCGAGATGGGCTCTCCAGCTGCTGCCCCCACTGATTCTCCCAGGTCCGCCATTCCTAGGGATGTTATCGGGCCTCTTTGCTTCTGTTGGGTGCCAGATGGCGGGGAGGGTGCCTCCTGCCCCTCCTGTTACAGCCTGCTTGATGGCATTTGCTTTAGTCTAAAACATTCACCTTGTTCCTCTGGGCTCCATACCTCGCTCTTTCCTTGGCATTGGGTGTGGGGCACCAGGCCCTGCTCATATAACCCTCCTCTCACTGTCTGGGAGGCTCTCCCCCCTCGTCGGGGTCATGCCACCCTCTCTCAGCGTTTGCTCCAGTCTTTGCCCTCTGCTTCTACAGCTGCGTTGCCTTTTCAGCCCCCTGTTTAAGCCTCCAGTTCCTATCCAGTGATTAGGCGAACCGCCAGGCCCCTCCTCTCCAGTCCTCTCACCTCCTCTCCTGCACTTCTATTTGCTGATTGAGGCCGCTCTTACAACCTCTCCGAGACACCTCTGGGTGTTATGGACTGTGGCCCCTCCGACCCTGGCCCTGTTCCCAGGGTTGTTGAAGACTGTGCCCTTGGTCATCCAAGACCCTTAGCGTCACTAGCCTCTCCTGCCAGTGATCCAGTCTCCAGGCCCTCCCCAGTAGCTCTGTTTGATTTGAAGTGGTCTGGGCCTCCTGGGCCGGACCCCTGTTCCTGTAGGCCTGGTTCCCTCCCCTGGCCCTTGTTAGCAGGTTGGGTGTCTGCTGCACTTCTTTCTCTCTGTTACAGAGAGGGACGCAATCGATTCTCCCCTCAGATGCAGAGCCTCGCCTGAGGTGGATGAGGGGGTGCCCCGCATGGGTGCCCCCTCCATCTTCAGGTGTGGTAGCTTACCCCCTGACCTCTCTTTTCCCAGGAGTTTAGGGGGCGGAAGTTCTGTTCGAGTTCTCCTCCTCCCCTCCATGCGAGGATTCCCGTTACAGTTGCTATGACTGTAAGCCGCCTTGGCGAGCATTGACACTGTTGGTGCGCTCATGCAGGGGGGATCCACCCTCCTTTCTCACTGCCTGCTGTCCTGGGCATGTGGTCCACTCCTCTGCCTTCTCCCCACTCCACCAACCTTCTAAGCCCCCCCCGATCGGGCCACCGCCACCCCGGCAGGGCCAGACAACTTCGCCAAGCACCGGGACCCTGGTTCTCCTATATTGCCAAGGGTCTCATTTTCCTCCTCTGCTCCCTTAACGAAGGTCAAGCACGTCATGCTGGTTCCCCACCACCTTATTGTGCTCTATGGCGCTGCTTGCCTCGTTCCTGCTGCTCGCCTCCTACCAGTGACTGGATGGGCTGTTCCGTGGGGGCTCCCGCTCACCAGATTCCTGCAGCACTGGGCTGCTCCCCTCTTCTTCTTTCTTCACCTATGGGGGGATGGCGCTTCTCTCCTAGTCTTCCGCACAGGCCACCTCCCCCAGAATACATAGGCGGGCCTGACCGTCCAGCTGAGCCCTTTTACGCCTGGGCATTGGGAACTGCTGTGAACCTCGATAAGTGCTGAACCCATATGCATGCATCAGTATTGGCCGAACCCCAAACCCTCTCCCGTAATGATAGGCTCACAACTTGTGTCAAGTGTTGGCAATATAAGGCCGTAGGATTTTATTGTACAGATATGAGTTATGGAAAATACACAATATCACATATCATGATGGTATCATACTTTTGGGCACCGGGTCCTGAGGTTACCCCCGCTGACCCGTGCCGCTTTCTTGTGTCCCAAGACTTGTTGTGGGCACCGTACAGTGCCTTGTACTTCTTTTTGTTCATCGCCCCTTTTTGTAGGGTGGGCGGGTTCTGTGGTAAAGAAGCAAGAAGATTTGGAAGACACTGATGAACCTCCTGTTTGCTTGGGTCCCCGTTCAGGGTCCACAAACAGATTGTGTTTACTCTGAGCATGCTGCTCATATTTATAGGACCCAGGGAGGCCCTGGGTCTTTGTTGTGTATGTGGTGGGGGCTGCTGTTGTCGCAGCCCCCGGCCGGATAGCTGACTGTCTGGCCCCCTGGTGGGGGCAGATCTTGTGAACCATGGGCCCTGCCTGACGGTTGTTTTACTTATGGTGCTTAGCACCTTGCTGTTTGGAGGAAGGGTGAGATGACTGTTCGCACCTTACCCTTCTGTGGCTTTGTGCTGCCGAGACTGCGTGTCTCCGTAGCTGGGGGGAGGAGAGGAGCAGGCACAGAGAAGGTTGGGGCTGCCTCTCTCCCAGCTGCCGATGGTAACAGCAGTTACCCTGCCTCGCTTGTGGGATGCCCATGCAGCATTGCCCATAACTGCTGAACCCATATGCATGCATTAGTATTGGCCGAACCCCAAACCCTCTCCCGTAATGATAGGCTCACAACTTGTGTCAAGTGTTGGCAATGAAAGGCTGTAGGATTTTATTGTACAGATATGAGTTATGGCAAATACACAATATCACATATCATGATGGTATCATACTTTTGGGCACCGGGTCCTGAGGTTACCCCCTCTGACCCGTGCTGCCACACACAGGCAGGTTGACGGCTAACCATGTTCCCCCAAGAGTATGCCCTAGAGACAGCCCCTGTGAGCAAGTGTTGCGTTGATTTCTCGAAAGAAATGCTCCATGCCCTGGTTAGACAAATGGGTGCCGTCGTGGAGAAAGAGGTCTGGGTTGCCTAGTGTAATGGCTGGGTGTTTTATGAAACCGGTCCTCTTGTCATACAGAATCTCTCTATCCCCCTGTTCAATTTCCTTCTGGATATGTCTATAGATTTGTAGCAGTTGGCCCCTAGCCATTTCTTTCTTGGTAAGATGGCTGAGAAGTATATTTCAGTACCCCTCCAGTTGTGCGAAATGCCTGCTATGGAGGAGCAGATTTCTTCACATAGGATGCGTCTAGCCATGTTGAATAGGTCGTTGCCCCCTAGGTGAATGATCAGGAATTCTTGGGAGTCCCTGTATGTCACCAATTCTGCTAGTGTTTCGTGGACGTCGGCCCACAATAGGCCTCTGTATCCCCACCATGAAGTAATGGTGTTTCTGAAAGGTGGCCCTTCTTTAGTCTCTTCTGCCTATCTGCCTTTCCTGGAAACGAATGAGTGGCCAACTATCCATGCTGATCGGAGTGTGGTCCTCGATTCGCCTGTTGTTTCTGTGGTGGTGGGAGGGAGGGAAAAGAAAAGAAAATTTGGGGGAGGATGGCTATATCAGTTGTGGTCTGATATATCTTTTATAACAGTCTGACTTCCATCCCCCTATGTTTTTTAGTTGTTGCTGTGCTAAGCCTCCCTGCCATGCTGCAGTGGCGGCACCTATCCTGAAGGAATGGGTAGCAAACTGTTTGGGATCCCACCCTGCTTTGCTGATTGCTTTTATCAGCACTCTTTTAAATTGGTAGCGGCTTAGATTAGAGCCGATGCATCCTTGTGGATTGAAAAACTCCCCTCCCCCACTTTATGGCGCTCACTACAGCCATGTTATCGCACCAGATCAAAAGTTCTGTATTCGCTAGTCGCCTGCCCCAGATGTGTAATATTAGCCAGATGGGAAATATTTCTAGTAGGGTGATGTTTCTTGTCCACCCTGCTGCTTGCCATGAATTGGGCCAGTGTCCTGCCACCCATTCGGAGTCTAGTATGGCTCCAAACCCCTTGCTCCAGGCTGCTTCGGTGTATAAGACCCTGTTTGACCAGGTATTTGAAGGCGTTCGCCAAAGTAAAGACCCGTTGAAATCTCTGAGGAATTTTCCCCATCTTTCCAGGTCTTGTTTCACCTCTCTGCCTAGCTGGATATGCAAGTGTGGTGTGGTGAGTGATTTGATTTTGAACTCTAGGCTTCTGGAAAATATCCTCCCTTGCGGTATTATTCTGGATGCGAAATTGAGGCTGCCTGCTAAGGATTGTATTTCCTTTACTGTCCTCTTTTCTTTCGTTATCAGGTTTTGTATTTTAAACCGGAGTTCTGCTATTTTTATTTTGGGGATTCTGCAGAGCCCCTTTGCTGTGTCTATTTCGATGCCCAGGAAAATTATGTTTGTGTCTGGTTCGGTGTTTTTTTCCTTCGCTAGGGGAATTCCCCACTGTGCGGCCTTGTGCTCAGGTTTTGCTAAAGCCCTGCCGCATTCCCCGGAGTTCGGTGGCCCTATGACCATGAAATCGTCTAGGTAATGCACTATTTTTTTCCCTGGTCTCTGCTTTAGGAAAGCCCATTTTCCTGGGTTCTTTTTTGGGGACCAGGCCTAGTGGAGATATTAAATAGTTCTTTAAAGGCATGCCGTCCCAGGGACCTGCTACCCTGCCTAAATGCAGTTCTTTCTTGATTTTGGTTTCTACTATCTGGGGGTTGTCCCTGGCTGACTTCAGGTTCATCGGGATGGTGTGTGGCCCAGAACCCTTAAATGGGATGGAAAAACCTTTGGTGAAACCCTGCCATAGTATCCTGCTGATTTCCTTGTCTGGGTAGTTGTTTAGGGCGTCCCTAAAGTTGCCCGGGTTGATGGGTGTTCGTCCTGGTTCTGAAATTGGGGGTTGGCACCTATCATTCTTTCTTGGCTGGTAGTCTGGTGCAGTTGCTTGCTGCATGGTCGCTGTTGCAGTTTGTGCAGGTGTGTTTGTACCAGCATTCTTTGCCCCATGTACACTGGTTTTTCCCAAAATTTCTGCATGGGATGTTGGATTTGGCAGCCTGCTGTTTGTTCTGTCTGTGGGCATTATTTTTAGCCGCCCAAGGCTGGTTCCTCCAAAAGGGCCGCTCCCCTTTTTTGGATTTATCATTGTCATGGGATTTGCTTCCTTGCGAATTTTTGCTATTTTTGGAAGAAGAATGCATGGTATCTTCTTCCTGGGGAGGTTCGGCGTTGAGGGTGTATAAATCGTTCTGGACTTCATCCCACTCAATGGGCGGCCTTTCTGACATGCTCCTCCTAAATCTGATGTCATATGCTAGCCATGTCTTCCCCCTCTGGGTTACTTTTACTTCCCTTTTACTTCCCTTATTTTATCAACGTATGCCCAGCTCTTCCTACCATCCATGGGGAATTTTTCTTCATATATTGTTGCTAAGATGGCAAAGGCTTGTAACCAGTTGTCCCAGTTTTGTTCGACCTGGGCGTTTCTGGCTATAGCTTTTTCTTCTATCTTTTTGGGGTCTCTGAAAGCGCCTTTTCTCTTTGCGTTGGGCTTATATTAAGGAAAAGATTTCTATAAATTCCTTGGCCCATATGGCTTATTTGATTGTGGTATCAATTGACCGTATTCTTCCAAGAGTATGCCCTAGAGACAGCCCCTGTGAGGAAGTGTTGCGTTGATTTCTCGAAAGAAATGCTCCATGCCCTGGTTAGACAAATGGGTGCCGTCGTTGAGAGAGAGGTCTGGTTTGCCTAGTGTAATGGCTGGGTGTTTTATGAAACCGGGTCCTCTTGTCATACAGAATCTCTCTATCCCCCTGTTCAATTTTCTTCTGGATATGTCTATTGATTTGTAGCAGTTGGCCCCTAGCCATTTCTTTCTTGGTAAGATGGCTGAGAAGTATATTTCAGTACCCCTCCAGTTGTGCGAAATGCCTGCTATGGAGGAGCAGATTTCTTCGCATAGGATGCGTCTAGCCGTGTTGAATAGGTCGTTGCCCCCTAGGTGAATGATCAGGAATTCTTGGAAGTCCCTGTATGCCACCAATTCTGCTAGTGTTTTGTGGACGTCGGCCCACCGTAGGCCTCTGTATCCCCACCATGAAGTAATGGTGTTTCTGAAAGGTGGCCCTTCTTTAGTCTCTTCTGCCTATCTGCCTTTCCTGGAAACGAATGAGTGGCCAACTATCCATGCTGATCGGAGTGTGGTCCTCGATTCGCCTGTTGTTTCTGTGGTGGTGAGAGGGAGGGAAAAGAAAAGAAAATTTGGGGGAGGATGGCTATATCAGTTGTGGTCTGATATATCTTTTATAACAGTCTGACTTCCATCCCCCTATGTTTTTTAGTTGTTGCTGTGCTAAGCCTCCCTGCCATGCTGCAGTGGCGGCACCTATCCTGAAGGAATGGGTGCTGAACTGTTTGGGATCCCACCCTGCTTTGCTGATTGCTTTTGTCAGCACTCCTTTAAATTGGTAGCGGCTTAGAGCCGATGCATCCTTGTGGATTGAAAAACTCCACCCCCCACTTTGGGTCGTTGTGTGTAATAGAGGTTGGTGATGCAAACCAGACAGTTTGTTGCTTCATCAATGCAACAAATGTTGATGGTTCTTTTTGCACCCGTTTTCGACTGCTGCATTTCTATGTTAACACTCTCCTGTCTCACCCTGACTTCCATGACACCCAGGCCGTTTGTGGCCTTGGTGCTGGAAGCGATGAGTTATCTTACCCGGAAAGCCCCAAAGTAGGCTAGGAAAAAGGCTGTTTTAAATAATATTATCTCGTATGGGTGCCAACATATGGCTTCCAACTGGCTTGCTATCTGCACCAGTTTGCTGAAATCAAGGGGTCGGCGGGTGTCCACTTGGGCACCCTCTATTCTGCCCCATCCCTTCATTGCATAAGAGATGAGGGCGTTCTGGGTGGGGTCTGAATCGCCCCGTATTTTTGTAAAATATGAAATTGCCACCAGGTGTCTTTTGGCCCAATCCCTTTTGAAACCTTGTTCCCGAGCCCATTTTAAAATACTTCTATATCTTTAATCGTTATTAATTCTACGTGGTTTATACCTGTGGCCTTAAATACTGTTTGTAAACACTTACTGTACTGTGTTGCCATAGTGCTTGCCACTGCCCTCTCTGTCATCTCCGTTAGGAAGCCTGTGAGGTTGTTGGCACCCGTTGGTGATGTGCCTGATTCTTGTTGGGCATCCCGGCCTGGGATTTCTGGAGCTGGCGTTGATGCCAATGTGTTGTTGGCACCCGTTTAAGGGGTGCCAGCTTTGTATTGGTCATCCCGGCCTGCACTCTCTGGTGCTGGCGTTGATGCCAATGTGTTGATGGCACTCGTTTTGGAGGTGCCTGGTTTTCGTTGGGCATCCCGGCCTGTGCTCTCTGGCGTTGATGCCGATATTTTTGTCTTCCCATTATTGCCCAGCATTCTGCTGGTATTGGCGTCATCTGCTCTTGGGCGTGCTGCGCTAGCTCTCAGAATCTTGTCCACTGGAAGCGAGATAAGGCATCAGCAATGTTATTATCTGCCCCTGAAATGTGCTTCGCTTTGACTACAACGTTTTCTTGTAGTGTGACTGTTGCAATGGCTCGTAATACTTTCAGTACTAAAGGGCATTTCGTAGACCTTCTGTTTATGGCGCCCACTACAGCCATGTTATCGCACCAGATCAAAAGTTCTGTATTTGCTAGTCGCCTGCCCCAGATGTGTAATGTTACCCAGATGGGAAATATTTCTAGTAGGGTGATGTTTCTTGTCCACCCTGCTGCTTGCCATGAATTGGGCCAGTGTCCTGCCACCCATTCAGAGTCTAGTATGGCTCCAAACCCCTTGCTCCCGACTGCGTCGGTGTATAGGACCCTGTTTGACCAGGTATTTAAAGGCGTTCGCCAAAGTAAAGACCCGTTGAAATCTCTGAGGAATTTTCCCCATCTTTCCAGGTCTTGTTTCACCTCTCTGCCTAGCCGGATATGCAAGTGTGGTTTGGTGAGTGATTTGATTTTGAACTCTAGGCTTCTGGAAAATATCCTCCCTTGCAGTATTATTCTGGATGCGAAATTGAGGCTGCCTGCTAAGGATTGTATTTCCTTTACTGTCCCCTTTTCTTTCGTTATCAGGTTTTGTATTTTAAACCGGAGTTCTGCTATTTTTATTTTGGGGATTCTGCAGAGCCCCTTTGCTGTGTCTATTTCAATGCCCAGGAAAATTATGTTTGTGTCTGGTTCGGTGTTTTTTTCCTTCGCTAGGGGAATTCCCCACTGTGCGGCCATGTGCTCAAGTTTTGCTAAAGCCCTGCCACATTCCCCGGAGTTTGGTGGCCCTATAACCATGAAATCGTCTAGGTAATGCACTATTTTTGTCCCCGGTCTCTGCTTTAGGAAAGCCCATTGGAAAAAAGAACTGTATTGCTCAAATAATGCACAGGATGCTGCGCACCCCATGGGGAGGCATCTATCTACATAGAATTTGTTGTTAAAAGTGAAACCTAGCCACTGCTGTGAATCTGGATGGACTGGCAAAAGTCTGAAAGCAGATTCGATGTCCAGTTTGGCCATCAAGGCGTTTCTGCCACACTCTTGTATGAGCCTTACCGCCTCTTGGGAATGTGTGTAAGATACGGCGGATTCTGTGTGTGGGATGCCGTCGTTTAAAGACTGGCCTTTAGGGTAGGAGAGATGATGGATTCGCCTCATTTTCCTGGGTTCTTTTTTGGGGACAGGCCTGGTGGAGATATTAAATAGTTCTTTAAAGGCATGCCGTCCCAGGGACCTGCTACCCTGCCTAAATGCAGTTCTTTCTTGATTTTGGTTTCTACTATCTGGGGGTTGTCCCTGGCTGACTTCAGGTTCATCGGGATGGTGTGTGGCCCAGAACCCTTAAATGGGATGGAAAAACCTTTGGTGACACCGTGCCATAGTATCCTGCTGATTTCCTTGTCTGGGTAGTTGTTTAGGGCATCCCTAAAGTTGCCCGGGTTGATGGGTGTCCATCCTGGTTCTAAAATTGGGGGTTGGCACCTTTCATTCTTTCTTAGCTGGTAGTCTGGTGCAGTTGCTTGCTGCATGGTCGCTGTTGCAGTTTGTGCAGGTGTGTTTGTACCAGCATTCTTTGCCCCATGTACACTGGTTTTTCCCAAAGTTTCTGCATGGGATGTTGGATTGGGAGCCTGCTGTTTGTTCTGTCTGTGGGCATTATTTTTAGCCGCCCAAGGCTGGTTCCTCCGAAAGGGCTGCTCCCCTTTTTTGGATTTATCATTGACAAGGATTTGCTTCCTTGCGAATTTTTGCTATTTTTGGAAGAAGAATGCATGGCATCTTCTTCCTGGTGAGGTTCAGCGTTGAGGGTGTATAAATCGTTCTGGACTTCATCCCACTCAATGGGCGGCCTTTCTGACATGCTCCTCCTAAATCTGATGTCATATGCTAGCCATGTCTTCCCCCTCTGGGTTACTTTTACTTCCCTTATTTTATCAACGTATGCCCAGCTCTTCCTACCATCCATGGGGAATTTTTCTTCATATATTGTTGCTAAGATGGCAAAGGCTTGTAACAAGTTGTCCCAGTTTTTTTCGACCTGGGCGTTTCTGGCTATAGCTTTTTCTTCTATCTTTTTGGGGTCTCTGAAAGCGCCTTTCCCTTTGTGTTGGGCTTCTATTAAGGAAAAGATTTCTATAAATTCCTTGGCCCATATGGCTTATTTGATTGTGGTATCAATGTTCCATGCCAGGCATCTTTTGTATCTATTTAATATCGCTGTTTGGAAAGATTTCATTTTTTGGTCTAACTGTGCATTACAGATTGTTATAATGTCAGTTGTATTGCTGCCGGGTGTCCCTGTCACGCCCGTATTGTCTGCACTGGGGGTTGCCCATGCTTTTAGAGCACCTGCTGAGTCTGTTGCTCGAGCTGTGGAGGCTGTTTGTATTTATAGCTGTGGGTGCTACTGGCAACTGCTATACTTGTTGTGGCGGGATTGCTGTAGGTAGGGTTATGGGTGGGTTGACAACCGTTATTGTAGGTTCTACTGTGATGGTAGGGTTTGAGGCCCCAGGTTCCCTTGTGGGCGGTGTCTGTTTCCCCCTTACTTCTACCATTAGTTGCTGTAATTCCGCTACATTCTCGCATAGTTTTGATAATTTTTTGTTACCTTTTTTGGCGCCTTCAGATACTTTTCTCCTTTTTAATGGTGCAGAAACCTCATCTTGGCTGGGTGGGCTGGTAATTCCTTCCCTGGGTAGGCCGTACATGTTTTCTCTAACCCATGCCCATCTGTAGTGCTCTGCCGCTTCAATGGCTGCTAACAATTGTGGAGATTTGGGCTTTTGCGCCGGTGTTGAGGGTGCCCGCGCTTTCCGTTTAGGCCCCATGATCTTTTATGTCTGTTATAGGAAAAGGAACACGTTTTATGAAGGAGTTAAAATTGTTGCTATCGGCAAGCTCTTTGAGCCTGTTCTATTTGTTGCCAGTGCTGGGTAACTGCTGGCTGTGCCTTCTTGAAAGGGTTCAAAGAAAAATTGTCTCCTAGTGTCCGCTTTGTGCGGTGTTTATTTTAATAAATGGGCAGCCCCCAGACTTGTTTCACTGGTATTTAAATAATTGGTTTCGCTGTGAGGGCACCCGTGCAAAATTACAGAAAATATTTTTAATCTGCAGTATTTGGGCCCGCCGAGCTTTAAAATGCGTTCACAAGCTCTGCGTGGATGTCAAGAAAAAACAAGCTCCTGGCTCGCCGTGCTACCAGGCTGGCTGTGGCTCTGCCCGAGTTTAAAACTGGCTTGTGTTATCTTGCCCCGCCTGCCTTATAACGCGGGGGCTCCGGTCCACTGTAACAAATTGTATCTCTTCCCAGAAACAAGAGTCTATTTTTCCTCCCTCGTAGCCCCAGTGCGGTGGCTCACCTGTAAGTTGCTGAATCGGCAGGCCGTCCGCGCTGGGCTGCTCGGGTGCCTCTCTCTCCTTCGTTCGTACATGCTTAGGATGATTCTGCAGCACGCGTCTTTGTTTGTTTTGTTTTGGACACGCTCGCCGCTCGCTTTTCCTCTACGCCAAGATGTTGAAATTGACGCCATCCGCGCTGGCTGTTCGGTTGCCTCTTCTTCCTTCGTTAATGCTGCAATGCAATTGCTTTTAACAGTACAATGTTCAGGAAAGAAAAAAGACGCTGCGATGTACAGCGAACTTAGATTTGCTAAAGAAGCAAGAAGATTTGGATGACACTGAGTAAACAGTGAACCTCCTGTTTGCTTGGGTCCCCGTTCAGGGTCCACAAACAGATTGTGTTTACTCTGAGCATGCTGCTCATATTTATAGGACCCAGGGAGGCCCTGGGTCTTTGTTGTGTATGTGGTGGGGGCTGCTGTTGTCGCAGCCCCCGGCCGGATAGCTGACTGTCTGGCCCCCTGGTGGGGGCAGATCTTGTGAACCATGGGCCCTGCCTGACGGTTGTTTTACTTATGGTGCTTAGCACCTTGCTGTTTGGAGGAAGGGTGAGATGACTGTTCGCACCTTACCCTTCCGTGGCTTTATGCTGCCGAGACTGCGTGTCTCCGTAGCTGGGGGGAGGAGAGGAGCAGGCACAGAGAAGGTTGGGGCTGCCTCTCTCCCAGCTGCCGATGGTAACAGCAGTTACCCTGCCTCGCTTGTGGGATGCCCATGCAGCATTGCCCATAACTGCTGAACCCATATGCATGCATTAGTATTGGCCGAACCCCAAACCCTCTCCCGTAATGATAGGCTCACAACTTGTGTCAAGTGTTGGCAATAAAAGGCTGTAGGATTTTATTGTACAGATATGAGTTATGGCAAATACACAATATCACATATCATGATGGTATCATACTTTTGGGCACCGGGTCCTGAGGTTACCCCCTCTGACCCGTGCTGCCACACACAGGCAGGTTGACGGCTGACCGTATTCTTCCAAGAGTATGCCCTAGAGACAGCCCCTGTGAGCAAGTGTTGCGTGGTTTCTCGAAAGAAATGCTCCATGCCCTGGTTAGACAAATGGGTGCCGTCGTGGAGAGAGAGGTCTGGTTTGCCTAGTGTAATGGCTGGGTGTTTTATGAAACCGGGTCCTCTTGTCATACAGAATCTCTCTATCCCCCTGTTCAAGTTTCTTCTGAATATGTCTATTGATTTGTAGCAGTTGGCCCCTAGCCATTTCTTTCTTGGTAAGATGGCTGAGAAGTATATTTCAGTACCCCTCCAGTTGTGCGAAATGCCTGCTATGGAGGAGCAGATTTCTTCGCATAGGATGCATCTAGCCGTGTTGAATAGGTCGTTGCCCCCTAGGTGAATGATCAGGAATTCTTGGGAGTCCCTGTATGTCACCAATTCTGCTAGTGTTTCGTGGACGTCGGCCCACCGTAGGCCTCTGTATCCCCACCATGAAGTAATAGTGTTTCTGAAAGGTGGCCCTTCTTTAGTCTCTTCTGCCTATCTGCCTTTCCTGGAAACGAATGAGTGGCCAACTATCCATGCTGATCGGAGTGTGGTCCTCGATTCGCCTGTTGTTTCTGTGGTGGTGAGAGGGAGGGAAAAGAAAAGAAAATTTGGGGGAGGATGGCTATATCAGTTGTGGTCTGATATATCTTTTATAACAGTCTGACTTCCATCCCCCTATGTTTTTTAGTTGTTGCTGTGCTAAGCCTCCCTGCCATGCTGCAGTGGCGGCACTTATCCTGAAGGAATGGGTGCTGAACTGTTTGGGATCCCACCCTGCTTTGCTGATTGCTTTTGTCAGCACTCCTTTAAATTGGTAGCGGCTTAGAGCCGATGCATCCTTGTGGATTGAAAAACTCCGCCCCCCACTTTGGGTCGTTGTGTGTAATAGAGGTTGGTGATGCAAACCGGACAGTTTGTTGCTTCATCAATGCAACAAATGTTGATGGTTCTTTTTGCACCCGTTTTAGACTGCTGCATTTCTATGTTAACACTCTCCTGTCTCACCCTGACTTCCATGACACCCAGGCCGTTTGTGGCCTTGGTGCTGGAAGCTATGAGTTATCTTACCCGGAAAGCCCCAAAGTAGGCTAGGAAAAAGGCTGTTTTAAATAATATTATCTCGTATGGGTGCCAACATATGGCTTCCAACTGGCTTGCTATCTGCACCAGTTTGCTGAAATCAAGGGGTCGGCGGGTGTCCACTTGGGCACCCTCTATTCTGCCCCATCCCTTCATTGCATAAGAGATGAGGGCGTTCTGGGTGGGGTCTGAATCGCCCCGTATTTTTGTAAAATATGAAATTGCCACCAGGTGTCTTTTGGCCCAATCCCTTTTGAAACCTTGTTCCCGAGCCCATTTTAAAATACTTCTATATCTTTAATCGTTATTAATTCTACGTGGTTTATACCTGTGGCCTTAAATACTGTTTGCAAACACTTACTGTACTGTGTTGCCATAGTGCTTGCCACTGCCCTCTCTGTCATCTCCGTTAGGAAGCCTGTGAGGTTGTTGGCACCCGTTGGTGATGTGCCTGATTCTTGTTGGGCATCCCGGTCTGGAATTTCTGGCGCTGGCGTTGATGCCAATGTGTTGTTGGCACCCGTTTTAGGGGTGCCAGCTTTGTATTGGTCATCCCGGCCTGCACTCTCTGGTGCTGGCGTTGATGCCAATGTGTTGATGGCACTCGTTTTGGAGGTGCCTGGTTTTCGTTGGGCATCCCGGCCTGTGCTCTCTGGCGTTGGCGTTGATGCCGATATTTTTGTCTTCCCATTATTGCCCAGCATTCTGCTGGTATTGGCGTCATCTGTTCTTGGGCGTGCGGCGCTAGCTCTCAGAATCTTGTCCACTGGAAGCGAGATAAGGCATCAGCAATGTTATTATCTGCCCCTGAAATGTGCTTCGCTTTGACTACAACGTTTTCTTGTAGTGTGACTGTTGTAATGGCTCGTAATACTTTCAGTACTAAAGGGCATTTCGTAGACCTTCTGTTTATGGCGCCCACTACAGCCATGTTATCGCACCAGATCAAAAGTTCTGTATTTGCTAGTCGCCTGCCCCAGATGTGTAATGTTAGCCAGATGGGAAATATTTCTAGTAGGGTGATGTTTCTTGTCCACCCTGCTGCTTGCCATGAATTGGGCCAGTGTCCTGCCACCCATTCAGAGTCTAGTATGGCTCCAAACCCCTTGCTCCCGGCTGCGTCGGTGTATAGGACCCTGTTTGACCAGGTATTTAAAGGCGTTCGCCAAAGTAAAGACCCGTTGAAATCTCTGAGGAATTTTCCCCATCTTTCCAGGTCTTGTTTCACCTCTCTGCCTAGCCGGATATGCAAGTGTGGTTTGGTGAGTGATTTGATTTTGAACTCTAGGCTTCTGGAAAATATCCTCCCTTGCAGTATTATTCTGGATGCGAAATTGAGGCTGCCTGCTAAGGATTGTATTTCCTTTACTGTCCCCTTTTCTTTCGTTATCAGGTTTTGTATTTTAAACCGGAGTCTGCTATTTTTATTTTGGGG
The DNA here is from genome assembly GCF_040938575.1 of Ambystoma mexicanum. Taxonomy (NCBI): domain Eukaryota; kingdom Metazoa; phylum Chordata; class Amphibia; order Caudata; family Ambystomatidae; genus Ambystoma; species Ambystoma mexicanum. The sequence goes on along the minus strand of NC_090925.1, from coordinate 1,266,088,005 downwards.
ATTCTGCAGAGCCCCTTTGCTGTGTCTATTTCAATGCCCAGGAAAATTATGTTTGTGTCTGGTTCGGTGTTTTTTTCCTTCGCTAGGGGAATTCCCCACTGTGCGGCCATGTGCTCAAGTTTTGCTAAAGCCCTGCCGCATTCCCCGGAGTTTGGTGGCCCTATAACCATGAAATCGTCTAGGTAATGCACTATTTTTGTCCCCGGTCTCTGCTTTAGGAAAGCCCATTGGAAAAAAGAACTGAATTGCTCAAATAATGCACAGGATGCTGCGCACCCCATGGGGAGGCATCTATCTACATAGAATTTGTTGTTAAAAGTGAAACCTAGCCACTGCTGTGAATCTGGATGGACTGGCAAAAGTCTGAAAGCAGATTCGATGTCCAGTTTGGCCATCAAGGCGTTTCTGCCACACTCTTGTATGAGCCTTACCGCCTCTTGGGAATGTGTGTAAGATACGGCGGATTCTGTGTGTGGGATGCCGTTGTTTAAAGACTGGCCTTTAGGGTAGGAGAGATGATGGATTTGCCTCATTTTCCTGGGTTCTTTTTTGGGGACAGGCCTGGTGGAGATATTAAATAGTTCTTTAAAGGCATGCCGTCCCAGGGACCTGCTACCCTGCCTAAATGCAGTTCTTTCTTGATTTTGGTTTCTACTATCTGGGGGTTGTCCCTGGCTGACTTCAGGTTCATCGGGATGGTGTGTGGCCCAGAACCCTTAAATGGGATGGAAAAACCTTTGGTGAAACCCTGCCATAGTATCCTGCTGATTTCCTTGTCTGGGTAGTTGTTTAGGGCATCCCTAAAGTTGCCCGGGTTGATGGGTGTCCATCCTGGTTCTAAAATTGGGGGTTGGCACCTTTCATTCTTTCTTAGCTGGTAGTCTGGTGCAGTTGCTTGCTGCATGGTCGCTGTTGCAGTTTGTGCAGGTGTGTTTGTACCAGCATTCTTTGCCCCATGTACACTGGTTTTTCCCAAAGTTTCTGCATGGGATGTTGGATTGGGAGCCTGCTGTTTGTTCTGTCTGTGGGCATTATTTTTAGCCGCCCAAGGCTGGTTCCTCCGAAAGGGCTGCTCCCCTTTTTTGGATTTATCATTGTCAAGGATTTGCTTCCTTGCGAATTTTTTGCTGTTTTTGGAAGAAGAATGCATGGTATCTTCTTCCTGGTGAGGTTCAGCGTTGAGGGTGTATAAATCGTTCTGGACTTCATCCCACTCAATGGGCGGCCTTTCTGACATGCTCCTCCTAAATCTGATGTCATATGCTAGCCATGTCTTCCCCCTCTGGGTTACTTTTACTTCCCTTATTTTATCAACGTATGCCCAGCTCTTCCTACCATCCATGGGGAATTTTTCTTCATATATTGTTGCTAAAATGGCAAAGGCTTGTAACAAGTTGTCCCAGTTTTTTTCGACCTGGGCGTTTCTGGCTATAGCTTTTTCTTAAATCTTTTTGGGGTCTCTGAAAGCGCCTTTCCCTTTGTGTTGGGCTTCTATTAAGGAAAAGATTTCTATAAATTCCTTGGCCCATATGGCTTATTTGATTGTGGTATCAATGTTCCATGCCAGGCATCTTTTGTATCTATTTAATATCGCTGTTTGGAAAGATTTCATTTTTTGGTCTAACTGTGCATTACAGATTGTTACAATGTCAGTTGTATTGCTGCCGGGTGTCCCTGTCACGCCCGTATTGTCTGCACTGGGGGTTGCCCATGCTTTTAGAGCACCTGCTGCGTCTGTTGCTCGAGCTGTGGAGGCTGTTTGTATTTATAGCTGTGGATGCTACGGGCAACTGCTATACTTGTTGTGGCGGGATTGCTGTAGGTAGGGTTACGGGTGGGTTGACAACGGTTATTGTAGGTTCTACTGTGATGGTAGGGTTTGAGGCCCCAGGTTCCCTTGTGGGCGGTGTCTCTTTCCCCCTTACTTCTACCATTAGTTGCTGTAATTCCGCTACATTCTCGCATTGTTTTGACAATTTATTGTTACCTTTTTTGGCGCATTCAGATACTTTGCTCCTTTTTAATGGTGCAGAAACCTCATCTTGGCTGGGTGGGCTGGTAATTCCTTCCCTGGGTAGCCCGTACATGTTTTCTCTAACCCATGCCCATCCGTAGTGCTCTGCCGCTTCAATAGCTGCTAACAATTGTGGTGATTTGGGCTTTTGCGCCGGTGTTGAGGGTGCCCGTGCTTTCCGTTTAGGCCCCATGATCTTTTATGTCTGTTATAGGAAAAGGAACACTTTTTATCAAGGAGTTAAAACTGTTGCTATCGGCAAGCTCTTTGAGCCTGTTCTATTTGTTGCCCGTGCTGGGTAACTGCTGGCTGTGCCTTCTTGAAAGGGTTCAAAGAGAAATTGTCTCCTAGTGTCCGCTTTGTGCGGTGTTTATTTTAATAAATGGGCAGCCCCCAGACTTGTTTCACTGGTATATAAATAATTGGTTTCGCTTTGAGGGCACCCGTGCAAAATACAGAAAATATTTTTAATCTACAGTATTTGGGCCCGCCGAGCTTGAAAATGCATTCACAAGCTCTGCGTGGATGTCAAGAAAAAACAAGCTCCCAGCTCGCCGTGCTACCAGGCTGGCTGTGGCTCTGCCCGAGTTTAAAAATGGCTTGTGTTATCTTGCCCCGCCTGCCTTATAACGCCGGGGCTCCGGTCCACTGTAACAAATTGTATCTCTTCCCAGAAACAAGTGTCTATTTTTCCTCCCTCGTAGCCCCAGCGCGGTGGCTCACCTGTAAGTTGTTGAATCGGCCGCCGTCCACGCTGGGCTGCTCGGGTGCCTCTCTCTCCTTCGTTCGTACTGGCTTAGGATGATTCTGCAGCACGCGTCTTTGTTTGTTTTGTTTTGGACACGCTCGCCGCTCGCTTTTCTTCTATGCCAAGATGTTGAAATTGACGCCATCCGCGCTGGCTGTTCGGTTGCCTCTTCTCCCTTCGTTAAGGCTGCAATGCAATTGCTTTGAACAGTACAATGTTCAGGAAAGAAAAAAGACGCTGCAAGGTACAGCGAACTTAGATTTGCTAAAGAAGCAAAAAGATTTGGATGACACTGAGTAAACAGTGAACCTCCTGTTTGCTTGGGTCCCCGTTCAGGGTCCACAAACCGATTGTGTTTACTCTGAGCATGCTGCTCATATTTATAGGACCCAGGGAGGCCCTGGGTCTTTGTTGTGTATGTGGTGGGGGCTGCTGTTGTCGCAGCCCCCGGCCGGATAGCTGACTGTCTGGCCCCCTGGTGGGGGCAGATCTTGTGAACCTCGGCCCTTCCTGACGTTGTTTTACTTACGGTGCTTAGCACCTTGCTGTTTGGAGGAATGGTGAGATGACTGTTCGCACCTTACCCTTCCGTGGCTTTGTGCTGCCGAGACTGCGTGTCTGCGTAGCGGGGGGAGGAGAGGAGCAGGCACAGAGAAGGTTGGGGCTGCCCCTTTCCCAGCTGCCGATGGTAACAGCAGTTACCTTGCCTCGCTCGTGGGATGCCCATGCAGCATTGCCCAGTCCCCTCCTCCGCAGCCGCTACTTAATCGGGCACCGTGGCCGTCCAGCCGCCCTCCGGTGCCTTTTGTCGGTGGCCGAGTGCCCTGCCTGCTCCATTTCCACACTCCACCTCTTATCTGCTGCCAGCCGGGCAGCTGCGCAGGGCCTCATGCTCGCTGCCTCTGCAGTGCTTACAACTGCTCCTCTGGCCTGACAAATGCTACTGAATGGGGGTCAATCTCCCCAGTCTCCGATGCTCTGGTCGCCAGCCACTTCTAATGAATCCGGGGTGGTGGGAGAGACAAAAGAAACTCCACGGCTGATGGAGCAGCTGCTGAAAAGACAACCTGGTGTCAGCGCCATCTAAGAATCTGAGGTATTAAACTTGATGGTGGGGGGGAAGTAGCAACATTGAAGGCGTTGCCGCACTTCATGTGGAGCCCTACGGGGATCAAATATCTGGTTATACATTCTACTTTGGAGCTCTCTGGCTAGTTTGCAGCAAACTACCCCCCATGCTGGCCTTCATTACAGCGGTCCTTCATATCATAGACCGAAAAGACTTAAAATCTTGTGGATGGGCCGATTAGCGGCAGTGAAGATGGTGCCCCTCCCTCGACTGCTCCACCTCTTGCAGGCCCTGCCGGTGGCTACTCAGATTACGTTTTTTCAGCAATTTGGAAAATGACTGGTAGCTTCATGTGGGAGGGCAAGAGGCCAAGGATCAACTGTACTTTCTTAATGTCGCTGAGAAGGGAGGGCGGGATGGTGCTTCCAAATTTCCAACTATATCACATGGCTTCCAAGATCCGGATAATAAGGGAATGGTTTGCGGTTTGAAGGGGAAGGGGGGGAGCAATGGGTAGTAATGGACCGGGCAGTGGTGGGGCACGAGTTGTGCAGCGTTTTGTGGATGGTGCGGCAGGATTGTTCTAGACAAATGGCTTTGAGTGCCATAACGAAGTTGGTGGCCGACACTTCGGATATATTAGTTAAAAAGAAAATATGGCATCACAACATTCCCTTCCCCATTTACGCCTATCTTTCGTAACCCAGGCTTCACACTGGGTACAGAACAAAGGGCATTTATCCAGTGGCAGGGAGGGAAACAGGGGGGTGTCGGAGTATCCAAGACATGTTCCAGGGCCAAACAATTAGATATTTTGTTGAATGTAAACAAAGCTTTGGGGTGAGGGAACAGGAAAGGTTGCAGGGTACTGTCAGATTAGGCATTGGGTCCTGAATCCAGATATCAAAGTAGCAACAATCCACCCAATCACAACAAAATTCCTCACCACACAAGATGGGACGAGGGGCCTTATCTCTGGCCTCTATAAGATCCTGGATGACGTCACACCCAGAGCCTCATGGCCATATATGGTGCAATAGGAGAAATCAGTAGGGAAGGCAATAACTAGGGAAGACTGGGAGAGACTGTGGAAGCAGGTACCGAGATTAGTAAAGACATCTCAACTTCAGGAATGCTTGTACAAGCAGATTTTTAGGTGGCACTACACCCTGGCCTAACTGCATAGAATTTATCCTGAGTCCCCACAGGCTTGTTGGAGGGGGTGTGGTGGCAAAGGTACATGGTTGCATATTTGGTAGAAATGTCCCAAGATTGTGTATTTTTGGGGGGTTGGGGCAGTACAGGAGGCTCAAAAGTTAGCCTTTGGGGAAGACGCCGAAGTCCCCACAGAGGAGGTAATATTGGAATTGGAGAGTGGAGGAGTGTGGGGGATGCCTATAGGCCGAAGGAAAGTGCGACTGGTGACGACGCTGGCGGCGATGTTGCTCATTGCACAAAGATGGAAGGGACCAGAGATCCCGTCCCTCCAGGATTAGCTGCGCAAAATGTGGGATTTTGTGGTACTGAGTGGGCAATATATGCCATGGATAATTGACTGCCTCGTTTTGCAAAAGATTGGGGGATGTCTTGACTTTTATAAGGAAAGATTACAGAATGTAATGGTGCCCCCAGCGTTTGAAACTCTTTGACGTCAATTAATCCAAAGGAGTAGGGTAGGAAAATCCCAGATATGGGCCGCATGTTTTCCCCGGGGAGGTGGTGGGTGGAAAGCAAAACACTAATGGAGCAAAGGCAATGTGTTGATGGTTATGTTTATAGTTCATTGAAAATAATAATAAAAAGAAGTGAAGTGGCGCTTGCAATGCGTACATTGTCACTACACCAGGAAAATTAAAAATAATAACTGTCTATTGTTAGGGAGAATTCTGATTCTATGGCTAATTTCCCTTAACTATAGAGTCCCCCAGCAGCTTTGGGAATTTAAAGGGTTTGTTTCTTTTCTCCTGCTAAGAGTGAGACTCTTTTTCCCACTCTTAGGCATTTTTGTTATGTGTGTCCTAGGCTATTTTTGTGTTTAATGTCTATGGGGTTTTTCTCACCTCCATAGGAACCATCTTTATTCACATGTGTTACACAGCACCCTCAGTGCAGTGACACAGGGGTGTCGTAGCGACCCCCAAGCATAGACTCCATACCCTGGGACTGACTATTGTCTCCCAGGGCATGTAAAGTCACCATTGACTTTACTAGTCAATTTTTATGAACTAAACCAGTACAACCCATCTTACTATGGAGGTACTGGAAAGGGTTAATAGTTTTTCCCTTCTGTTCATTTTCGAGAGGGTACCGTACAGTCCCTCTCTCAAAAGTTTCTGGCTGGTGGCAGTGGTTACTACCATAAATATTCGACCGCAAATATTTTCCTATGGGATTCTCCCATTGTTCAAGGCTACCACTTTTTCGGACAGTTTCTAACATACCGCCGGTGCATTTTAATATTAACTTTACTCCGGTAGGTTTATTTGCCAGACCTTTAATATAACTTCTTTCTCATGTCTTTCTCTAAACTCCTAACCCAGGTCGGGGATCCTTTGTTCGTCTGTTTGGCGGGCTTCTGCCAAAAAGCCCTCCTTTCTGAGCCACTGAGTCTGGGGTGGGTCCATTGTGTGGGAGAGGGAGTAGGACCCCTGGACAGGGATGCCTCAGCAATCCATGTCGCACTCTATCCTGATAGGCTGGAGGGTCTCCCGCCAAGATGACCACTCCACTGTGTGAGTGACAGCTAGGCTGTATGAATGGGGATCGTTTTGCATAAAAGCAGGGTCCTGAGGACTGGAAGAGCAAGACGTTGCCACTGGAACTAAGAAGCCGAAGAGGAGAGAAGCCAAAGATATGTGTAACGACTGAACCACCGGTGAAACCCTGCTGCAGCGTCTCACCACTTTTCTCCACACGACGAGAGAAGATCTTCATCTGCAAGAGCCTTCTTACCTTGAGCTGGTGGGGCCAACCAGTTTGCCAATCGCCTTCCCGGACCTGCCTTGGTTGAATCACCAGTACCCTGTACTCGGAGGCCGGATAGCCAGGCACCAGTCCACCCGGACCGCGATTTAAAGGAGCGTACCTTTTATTCGTCAGGCAGCACCGTGGCTGGTTTCATCCCTGGGTAGTGCAGTAACTCAAACCTTCCTCCAAGACGAGAGCCTCTCTTCCTCTGCTGGATCCCCCAAACTGCAGGAACTACCAGGAACAACCGCCACCACAGGAGCCACTTCTTCATTTTAAAGGCAAATTGTTCCGCCAGGCTGCCCTTTCTTCGCGGTAGCAATAAAGGTGTTTTAAATCCTTTACCTACCTGTTGGGTTGGCCGCCCCTCTCTCCCAACATTGTCTTTCACCTTCTGCATCCACCTTTTCAAAATCGTTAACCAAAGACTTGACTGCAGCTACAAGAACATTTTGCTCCTGGGCCCTTGCCCTGTACCACTGACTCTGGCACAGGCCTACTGACTCTGGCTACATTTGTTAGAACTGCCTTCTTTATATTACTTCTCAACTAGAACTGTGTTAATGCACCTACTTCTTATAACTACCCTTTTCTTCCCCTTTCTAAACCTTGTGAAATGCCATTTTGCTCAGTTTTCATTTAAGTATTTCCAATACTGATGCACTGTCTTGCTTAAACTGGTTCACAAACTTATGGGAAGTGTTGCTAGGGTGTGTAAGAAGCTATTTCTGTATAACTTGTGCTTTCCCTCCCTTGTGGGAAATTGCTATCGTATCCCTTGTGTGTGATTTTCACTGTGCCGTTTTGCTCAGTTTTGGTTCACTTGGTCTACAATTTAACTAGGGAGTGTTTATATTTTTCTTTGACTTATTTTAACTTGCTTGATGACTGATAAATGTGTTTTACTAGAAGTGTATAAAATAAATATATCTCTACTTTTTAATACAAAGCTTTGGTCAGTGTTTGCTTGTGTCATAGTACTGTAGGCCTATTGTGCAAACCCTGAATACTGCTCATCTCCCTCTTGAGATAAGTCTGACTGCTCAGCCACAGCTACCAACTAAATCTTTGTGGTACAGACTGATACCAAAGGGGATTTATTGCTCTCACCTGTAGTCCTAATCTTCTGTAGTCCTAATCTTCTGTAGTGCTCCCTAAGGGAACTGCACAGGATTCTGGCTAACATCTATATAAATTATAGACTGGATGTAATGTATGTAATTTCCTGTAATAATTTGTATCATGTCATCATTCGAACTTCAAAATGGCGAATACAAAAATAATGAATTGCGAAATGCACATTTTCCTGCAATTATATGTGGGGATGGTAGGGTTACAAATAATATAAAGGTAGTATTGAGGGGGGGGCTTCAGGGGGTCTCCCCCACATATAATTGTGGGGAAATGTTCAAGAAATTAATTGATATTTTTGTTTCAGCATTTGAAGTTCACAGTGATCACATAGATTATAATAATGAAATGCAATGTTACACTTGTAACATTTATGATTATAAGGGATAGATAGGCTTTAGTACAGTGGCAATACAAGATTTTAGGCAAAATTGTAATATCAGTTTGATGGTCACATTTAGTGTGGAAATCAAACTACAAAATAATTGTTAGACGTTTAGCTCACCAAGAAGAGACATTCAATGGGAAGGATAGTTTAATATGTTCCTTTACCAATCATCTAACAAGATCTTTTAATGGTCTAGTCGCTGTGGTTAGAATATGCCAATACGTTGAAGATGGTATCTGATTTTACATGTTACTTATTCTACATGTGCTTACTGTATACATACAAACAGACTCCATTGGCTTTATTCAAGCGACACAAAGACACCATTTGAGAGGTGAAAATCAAGAAATGTTGAATGGAATTCTTAAATAGTTAGCTTTTGGAAATACCATTTTATGTTTGTAGATTACCCAGATTTGAACATTGCATATTGGCATTTTAAACGAGTCAAGGCAGGAACATTTCAATTATTGTGAATCCTCCTATATACTTTCTCTTGGGCTGGTTACATTATCTGTGTTTATCCCCCTTTCCTCCGTTTTTCAATTAAGGTGAACAATGAGATTTAATGAAGAGATCATTGGATAATATATCCATTAAGCTGTGTGATTATTTTTTTTTACTTTGTTATCCTAATGAACTAGGAGGACAATGAGTTTATCCTCCTGGTAACAACACAATTCATATATTGGAATAAGGTTAGTTGGCTAAGGGTAATTTGATCTATACTTTATTCTTGAATCTATATTTAGAGAACACTTAGTTACTATTTAAAAAAAAAGATTTGTAAATTGAGACTCCTGCTCTTGTGATGAAGGGTCAATTATCCCTAAACACCTTGAGTTATCGCAGATCAGCAAGTTTTGATAAATTCCATAGGGATTATTTTTTTATTTTTTGAGGGTTACTTTGAAGGAAATATTGTTACGTGTTCTCATTTTTGAATATGGATGTTGTTTACAGTTTGAATGTTAATTCTATGTCAAGACCGGAGGCTCACATTATGCTTCTCTTTCTTTTATTCAACATAAAGAAGGAAGCTCGGCAGCAAGTATTTTATGCACCTGACTGTGGGCAAAAAGTATGCATAACAAGGTGCAATAAAATATCCATGAACAAAGAACTTAAAACATGAAGAAAAACAAACTCCAGTCCATAGAACTGTCTCTGGAAGAAAATAACTCAATATCCCAGAAGGCTTAGAAAGAGTTCATTAGGTCACAGAACATGTGACATCAGTCCTCCAATAACCATGCAGCTGTCCCTCCAAATAGCCCCTAACATTGTGTAACTTCCTCTTTCTTTGCTGCTCATAGCAAGTGATAAGTACATTTTATTTCTTATATCACTTTTACGGTGTTTTAATGAATAATTATATATTTTGCATGATGTTATCTTAACATCAGTCTGGTTGGATCTGTAACGTTATATTTCCTTTTATTATTGGGTACATTTGTTAGGTTAGTTTCTAATGTGAGGACCGTGTCTTGCATCCTCTTTCTGCCTTCTGTTTTCGGCTGATTTGACGCCAGCTGTTTGAGTGGCATCGGAGTACGTTCTGGAGATTCGAAGCCCCCGCGCTTCGCGAGTGGCTCCATTGTTTGTTTTGTCGGTATCAGCTACAGCGGACGCTCACGCACGCCTCCCCGACCCAGAGCAGGCTTCACGGGGCTCGGGGAGGCCGCACAGAGGTTTTTCTCTGTGACCGCGATGATGCCTGTGGCCACAAGGGGGAGCTCCAGCGCTCGAGCACCACGCATTTCCATCGTTTTTAACAACGGATTTTACGAGCACGAGTGCCGGCAGCATTTTCACAAGCATTTAGGTTATTCTTTAACTGATTCACTAAAACAAACAAAAAAAACAAGAGAAAGGTAGGAAAAGGAGATAGATCCTCTTCATTAAACTGCATTGGGCTGGAGAGAAGGCAGGTCTTCTTGCCCACAGAGAAGAAAAAAAAAGTGAAGAAAGGTGTGGTAAAGTTTTTCATTTACCATTATGGCAGCTCAGTACTCCCCTCAAGCAGACCAAGATTGGTCAGAGTACGAGGAGGACACTTACCAAATTGGCGAAGTGGCTATGGCAGACAGCTTAAAAAAGGACTCGGATCCTCTGTGGAAACTTGCATCAAGAAGGCTGTTTCAGAGATGCTCTTGCCCATCCAGCAACTCTATGGAAGAGCACTCGCAGAAGACTCCCCCACTAGGGAGGAAGAAAACGCAGAAAAGAAAGCACCTTTCTGATGGGGATGTACTCCGGCACGTAAGAGTAAAGACTCTCTGACCCCCGGAGCCAGCCTTCTCCGGGCTTCAGAAAGCCTTTCTAACTAAGAAGGAGGCCCCTCCCGACGATAGACCCTCTCACCCTGAGGAAGACAATAGGGTTGCGAGACCCTCGAGCCCAGAGAAATAGCAGCTGGGCACAGACGACGAACAGGATAAGAGTGATTACAATAATGGTAATCAGACCCTCATCTCCTCGGAGGAGGATGATCAGACTATTGGGTCAAGACCCTCTACCTCGGGGAATGCTGCAGCCCCTATCCCCAAGAAGACAACCAGTAAACATTCTTCTTTAGAGGGAATGTTTACACCAGAAGATTTGGTACACTCCAGGTCTACTGACTAGGAACCGTTGTTTAGAGCGACAGAATACATCAATGCCAGGCTACATCGGCCCCTGGATAAAGAAGTTAGAGCCAGGCTCAAATCAGAATGCCCTCGTCCAGAGATTCCGGGGAAGGTGGCTCTAACTCCTAAACTCAACACCAAAATGATTACCTTCCTAGGGAAGAACATCAAAGATCTCAGGAAAGGCATTGATCGTGCCTGGAGATCTTGCCAAGACAGGGTCCTGGACATTACTGGGCTCCTGGCGAAAATAATGGACCTGGCTGAAACGGCTATTGATACAGGGAATGCGATTGACCCAATAATTCTTTCAGGTTGGGCCCAGCGAGCACTCTGCTTGCTTGGGAAGGCCAACTGTGCCATATCTACTGAACACAGGAAAGGCATCCTCCTAAAAATAGATTGAAAGCTGGGAGAGCTGGCAGACACCGAATCCGGAGCAGCAGCTCAGGGTCTGCTCTTTGGGGATGCATTCATGAAAGAGATGTCCAAATGTGTTGGCACCTTCACCGCCTTGGACAAGGCTCAGGCATCCATTACAAGGGTCTTCGCTACCCAAAAAAATTCCTGGGCCCGACGAGGTAGGGGTCGCTCCTCCAGCCGATATTCATTTGTTAGAAGACCTCAATATTCAAGAGAACAGCACAATGCCTGGCAAGACCGCTCGGACACCTTCTTCCCATCAAGAGGGCAAGGAAGAGGTTGTGGTTGGAGAAGAGCCGCAAGATATCCAGCCCAACAACAACCAACAAGTCAGTGTACCCATAGCAACGCCAGCACCGCAGACACCCATAGGAGGGACGATAGCTCTCTTTGCGCGAGTCTGGGATTCCTTATCAGGAGACGCCTGGGTCAGGGACACAGCTCGAGGCTTCCGTCTAGAATTTTTTGCTCAGTCTTTCCAAGCGAATCAGCCCGCCCAGATAGTAATGTCCGAAGCGGACGTGGCAGCACTAGACATCAAGGTGCGCAGCCCACACCAGAAACAGGCAATTTGCCTTTGCTCAAGCCAGGGCAGATTCTTCAGCGCTATATTTTTGGTTCGCAGGAAGCAAAAAGTACGTCCAGTGATAAATCTCAGGGCTTTGAACGACTTCATAGTCTACCGCCATTTCAAGATGGAAGGGATTCACATGCTCAGAGACCTCTTGAGACCAGGCGACTGGCTCATTCTCCTGGACCTCAAGGACGCTTATCTGGCAGTGCCCATAAACCAGGCACACATAAGTTACCTGAGATTCGCCTGGAAGAACCAGGATTGGGAGTGTACGAGCTTGCCGTTCGGCCTCTCCTCGGCCCCTTGGGCATTTACCAAGCTTCTAAGGCCGGTAGTAGCTCATCTAAGAGAGCAGGGTATAAGACTCATAGGGCCTCATTACGAGTCGGCCGTGCCGGAATCCGGTGATTCTGTGACGACGGTCACTCCACTTCCGCGACAGCAAGGTTGCGGAAATAAGGGCCGATTATGGCACTTGGGTCACGCAACACACTGAGGCGGAAACGGAGTCACCGCCGTCATGTAAACACCCACGCACATGGACTTTACGCCACAGAAAACTGTGCTAAACACGTGTCCGCCCCCGCCGACACGGAAACACCGGAAGCGGAAACACCAACACCGGAAGCGGAAACTGCATGACCGCGGGAAAAAAACAAAAAAAACAGAGAGGCGGCCATTATACAAAGCACAATCCACTGCCATCCTCAGACACCACAGGTCAGATTACCTCCCTGAGACTGACAACTCATCGAATGGCATCCAGGATACCAGCACGCAGACAGCGAAAGGCGCGCTTTAGTGAGGCTGAGCTCACAGTTCTGTTGGACCACATTGTTGAGCATGCGGAAATGCTCTTTAGTGCAGACCAGCGGCGCGCTACTCAGCAACGGCGCAAGGAGGTGTGGGCGGAGGCAGCACGCAAGTGCACAGCGGTCGGTGTGACCACACGCTCTGTGAAGGACTGCCATAAAACGTGGGATGACCTCAGGCTCCGAGTGCGCAACCTCATGACTGCACACTGCCAACATAGCACTGGCACTGGTGGAGGCCCTGCATCCCCTCTCAAGTTGCAACCGTGGGAGGAGCGCTGCAACAGTGTCATGCACCTCAAAGGCATCCACGGCATAGGAGAGGCAGAGGCAGGAGTGAGCCCACCTGCACATGCTGGTAAGTGCACACAGTACAAAGCCATAAGTGTGAATGGGAGTGACCCAATGGACCCACTCACAATGCCCCCCCACAACAGGGCAGGAGTGACCCAATGGACCCGCTCACAATGCCCTCCCCCCCAACAGGGCAGGAGTGACCTAATGGACCCACTGACTGGCCAGATGACAAGTAACACATCCCCAAAGCGTGAACCCTGGAAATGCACACAGTGCGTGCCTGACTGAAAGCAGACACACACACACCTGAGTGCATCAATAGTCACAAGTGTGTACATGCAAGTGGTCATGGATCATCATGTTGGATGCATGTGATGGACACATCTAGTAACATCACACAACTAACAGCATGCCCTCTGTATCCCCACAGTCGAGACAAGTGACAGCGACTGCCAAGAGGCAACGCAGTGGCCACCTGCACGCGCCCAACTCAGCACTTCTGCCCAGGAGGATGATGCTAGCTGCTCCAGCACACAAGGACCGGCTGCATCAGGCACACCGGCTGCATCAGGCACACCGGCTACATCAGGCACACCGGCTACATCAGGCACCCACCCTAGCCCCGGATGATGATTCGCAGCCCATCTGCACAGCCGAGGAGGCTGCATCAAGTGATGGAAGTGGCCCGGCCATTCAGGCCGAAGCAGTACAACAGGGTGAGGGGTACAACATGGATGAGGTGTCACCCATCCATGGCCTACAGTTCAGCCCCCAAGAACTGCACAGCCCCATGCGCTCCCCAACTCCCTCCATGGCTGAGCTCAGTACATGCTTGCAGCACTTTGAGCAACAACAGGCCACCCTGACGCAGCTGGTGGAAAGTCAGCTGGAGGAGGCCAAGCTGCAGCGTGAGGAAGCCGTGCATCAGCGGGAGGAGGCCAGGCTGCAGCGTGAGAGCAATGCTACGTCGATGCGGCGGCTCTCCAGGTCGATTGGACAATTTGCGGCCACCATTGTCACCCTGGCACGCCATGTCAGGGAAGGGAACAGTGTGCAATCCAGCATTGCTCAGTCAATGTTGGTAGCCCAGCAGGCGTTTCAAGGGCGCTTGCCCACAGTCACACCGGCAGTCACCTCAGCCAGCACCACCCCATCCAGCTCTGCCACTGCCAGGACACGGAGGCGTTCTAGTCGGGTGACTGGAGCCGCCAGCAAGGACACGGCACCACATAAGCACACCCGCAAATAGTGGCATGTGGGGATGCCAGTCAACATGACATCTGGGGACACCATGGGTGTAGGGGGGTGGGTACGTTTGGGTGGTGGGGGAGGTCCATTAGGGGGTTAGTTGTTTGGGGCCTGGTTGGGGGTGTGTACGTTTGGGTGGTGGGTGGGCACGGGTGGACAGCTTACCTACCCAATGCACTTTCTTACCTGGTTTATCGAAAATACAACACCTTTGAAAAGTACCATAATGAGTGGACATCTGTAATTTCATATGCAGTACAATTAAATGGTATTTCCGGTCCTAAATTTTTATTGTCCCTACGGGTCGGCCATGTGTTTTTAAACATTAAGCGGTCGATCGTAGTAAAATTTGCTATGGACCTGACCCGACCTTTCGCCCACTAAACAAACGATAAATCTCACTTTTACATAAATAGACAATTATCTCCATATTTATGGTTCTCTAGGGCTGCAAAGCACGCGGTCAATATACAAAGATGGAGTGTAGAATTCAAGTTCTCAGGGATGGCTTTACACAGAATGTTGCAAAGTAAGAATGTATGCACTTTCACAGTGAAGGTCAGCTGCTTCGATTTATTGCTCGCGGGCCGGAGTGGCCCACGACTCGCAGTATAAGGTTCTATTGGTTTTTGACCTTGACAGACAGGCACCGTGCCTGAAGACTTTTGAAGGAGGGGTGCAATAACGTAAGAGATGATAAGGATGACATTTCAGAAACAAGACCGATTTTCATGTTTGTTCACTATAAGAAAGATCGTTGGCACAGACGGAGTGGTATTTAGGGACTGCATTACACCTAGACAATGGAAAATGCAAATCTAATGCAAGTAACCCTTTAGATGATTTTATCCCGGAATATATTAACAATAGCGTAGTGTTAAAGGCCAGTTAAGTTGGACTTGTTCGTTCAATGTGCCATTTTGTACGGCGCACTATCAACGCCGAAGTGGTCCCCTGGCGCTCAGGCGGCTCTGAAAAAGGCAGAGGAGAGGGGGTGGGTTAGTGGGAATAACGTAACATACTCCGTTGCACTATCCTCGCTAGAAAATAGTTTCAGGCCCAATAAATGAAATGAATAATTTTAATGAAGATCGGCTGGAGAGACTAATTTATGTTTTTAATACAATTACATCCTTCCCTACTGCCAATGCCATCATTTCCAGACCCCGGCCGACGGGTTCCTCAGCTGCCAGGTGCAGCTCCATGTCAACAACTTCACCACCCTGACCATTTTATGGGACGATCGGCAAGGACCAATATGCCCTTATGCGGTACTAGCGGCTAGAAGCAACATACCAACCGTTACGGTGGGGTAGTGCCTCGTTGTTGGAACAGCCTTGCGATTATCAGTGCGACCATAGTGCTTCTTTTATCGTAAACCAACACCCTGTGTACCGCAAAGGAACAGCGCGTGACTCAAGATGAACTTTTGCGGATCGAGAGCAAAGACAAATGCGAATCGCTGAATATTCTCTAAACATTTGACGTCAAATAAATGTACTTTACCAATTGTACAATGTTGCTGTTTGCTTTTAAACCACAGTTTCATATTCCGAATTGTGGCGCGCTGTGTTGTGAGATGATCTGTGTTGTTTTACGGGTTCTGTGTGAAGTCGCGTAGAAGTCGACTGGGCGCGTTTGGCTACGCAGCCCAGTAACGTCACGGAGAGAGGCGGGGAATATGAATGCTTTGTTGATGTCAGGCTCAGGGGCGGGGGATATGATTTAGTGCCGCAAAAGCAGGTCATCCAGGGCGATGGGGCAAGTGATAGGATTATCACATAATGCCTGCCCACAGCAGCCTGATTTATCGTTTGTTTAGTGGACGAAAAGTCAGGTAAGGTCCATAGGAAATTTTTCTACGATCGACAGATCCATGCCTGAAAACACATGGCCGACCCGTAGGGACAATTACAATTTGGTCATGGAAATACCCTTTATTCATTAAGTGGCATCACCATGTCCCTGAAATGCTGTGGATGTGCTGTCTCTCAAAAGTAAATGCGAATCAGTACATCCCGTGCTCGTTGTCCATCTAGTGAACCCGCAGGAGGTGGTTGTGCCATCCCATCCCCATCCCCATCTTCATCATCTCCGTCTGGGGGAATTGGAATGTTCCTGCGCTGGCACAGATTGTGCAGCATGGCACAAACGAGCGTAATTTTACCCGTCTTCACTGGGCTGTACAGCAGTGATCCGCCAGATCTGCTTAAACAGCGGAACCGGGCCTTCAGTAGTCCAAATGTCCTCTCAATCATGCCACGTTTGCGGACATGTGCCCTGTTGTACGCATCCTCATGCCTGTTCCTTGGCCTCCGTACAGGCGTCATCAGCCATGGCATGAGTGCATATCCGGAATCTCCTACATGGGATGTAGATGTGGGAGACATGTCAGTGTTGGTAGTATCATGTCTTCATCAGATGCAGTGCGATCTTGTGTCATTGTTCATTCATGCGTATGTGTCATGCAGTGTTTTCACTGATGAGTGTGAATCTTCTATGGCCATCATAGTGGGGGTTGGCAGCTGGACATTGACCAATGCATTGGTGTGCATGTGGCTTGTGAGTATGGCATTGTGCAGTGATGTGCACACATGGCAGGGTCACTCCACAGTGATGATATAGTAGATGCAGGACGTCTCATGTACAGCCATCATGTGCATTGTGAGTGCTGTGTTGCATATTATGTGGGGCCGGGGGGTTTGCTGTGGCTCCAGGTGTGTGTGCCAGCGGGAGTTCAGGCTGTGTGTGTCAGGTGGCAGGGTGTGAACGGCCACACTGTGGCTACCTGTCATGTGTTGCTTTGTGAAGTTTGGGTTCTGCTGTCTATTCAGTGGATGGGCGGGGGGTGATGCATGTGCAGTCGCAGCAGCCCACTCACGTAGCTCATTGCCCTGGTCACACACACACACCCCACTTACCCAGGTCCGGAGCATTGGCAGCTGTACTCACCCAATAGCCATGTGCTTTGTCCAGCATAGCGTTCCATGTACCGTGGCAATGTTGAATTCCGCAGTACCATTGAGTCATGGGTTGAGCCTGGGAAATGTGCGCAGCAATGTGTAATTACGAGAGTCGCATCACATACCATCTGTACATTCAGTGAGTGGTACTGTTTCCTATTGCGGAACACCATTTCAATTGCACGTGGTACTGTCAGCTCAATGTGGGTGCAGTCGAGTGCACCTACGCAATTTGGCATGCCTGCTATGGCATGGAAGGCCAACTTGGTGGCAATCACCTGGGGGAGGGTACGGGGTAGGGCAATCTGTTCAGACACATGGCGCAACAGGGCATCCAGTAACTGAACCAGGATTATTGAGAAACAGGGTTGTGATAGGCCGTGCAGCTCACCGACTGTGTGTTGATGGGTACCGGTGCCAAGAAAGTGCAGTACAGACACAACCTTCAGGAGGGGAGGGGGTGGCGGTGGGGGTGTCTATGTGGCTGCTGATGTCGTCCTCTATCAGGCCAGTGATGTACAGGATTGTTGGACGGTCCAGTCGGTATAATGTGTGGATCTGTCCTGGGGTGAGGTTCCAGGGTGAGGCCCTGATGCGTGGTATTGCAGGCTGACTGCGGGGTGCTGCCGGCTGGACAATGGGGTTTGGCATGGGTACAGGGTTAACTGGTTGCCGCCTGCACCTCCTACGCCGCCTCCTCCTCCTCCTCCTCTGCAACATTACTGCCATCATGTGCAGTGCTGCCTGTTGGTTGAGTAGGCCCAGTCCCAATGCTACTAGAGCTGCTGCCTGCATGGTTCTGTTTTGAGTTGGGCTGGGTGTGGCCCTTTTGTACGCACCCAGTGGCCTGCTGGGTCCAGCTGGGCTGATTTGGTGCATCTGTGGCCTGATTCAGGACACCAGGCACAGTTACCGCCACCGTGATCACGGTTTTACCACCATTTTGTTGTCGGTGTTTCCATGTCCGCGCTAGTTGTGATGCTCGCGGTGTTTCGTATTGCCAGCAACGGAGGAGGTTCCGTGCAGGCAGAGTTTACGGGAGCTTTAACTCTGCGGTGGCAGTTGGAGGTGGCGCCATTTCTGGGTTCGCAGGTCATGATTAGGCGGACGCAGAAACGGTGCCGGTATGGTTATACCGGCTGCGTTAATTCAGGACCGGAGCACTTGTAATGAGGCCCATAATCTACCTAGACGACATCATCTGCATGGCTCAATCTCAAGCCCTGGTAGAGCACCAGGCCAAGCTCGCCATAGATCTATTACACAGCCTCAGTTTCCTCATAAATTGGGAGAAATCGATTCTCTGCCCATCTAGAAACCTAGAATTTCTAGGGTCCGTAGTGGATACACAGATCTCGCAGCTCCGCCTCCCCACAGTCAAGATACATTCCACACGTCGGGAGATTTGCAGGCTTGTTCAGGGTGATGCCATATCCCTCCGGAAGCTGGCGAAAGTAATAGGTCTGCTATCCTCTTCCATTCAAGCAATATTTCACGGCCCTCTTCACTACCGGGAGTTAGAGACTGAAGGGTCAGCACTTGAGGCGCAGCCTTTCATACTCTCAATGTCTAACACTCTCGCCTCAGGCGAGAATGGAACTCATCAGGTGGCTCACGCACATGGAAGCCTGGAATGGCAGAGCCATCTTCGGGTCCACCCCAGACATAGTCATTGAGTCAGACGCCAGCTGCTCCGATTGGGGAGCAAGATGCAGCACAGTAGCCACGGGAGGAACCTGGTCTCCCCAGGAGCTGGAAATGCACATAAACTGTCTGTAGCTCCTCGCTGGCTCTTTCGCGGTACGGTCATTTGCCAGAGACAGAGTGATTTGTTGTATTTTACTGAAAATGGACAACATTTCTGCAGTGAGATACATCAATCATCTGGGTGGCACCAAATCAAGATCTCTAGCGGAGCTAGCCAAGGACTTTTGGCATTTCTGCCTGGAACACCAGATCTGCGTCACGTCAGAGTATGTCCCAGGACTCATGGAAGGTAGTGGCAGACTAGCACTCCCATCATTCCACCGACTACAGCGACTGGAGGCTCAACAGAGACATCTTCCTCCACCTCCAACAGATATGGGGACCCATGTCCAAGGACCTTTTTGCCTCACGCCTCAACACTCAGCTCGCAGAGTTTTACAGCTGGAGACCGGATCCAGCAGCTGCCGCAACAGATGCATTTCTACAGCATTGGACGGAAGGGATTCTTTACGCCTTTCCCCCCTTCACCATGATAGAGAGGACCCTGGCGAAGTCCTGTCAGGATCGAACAGAGCTGGTCCTCATAGCCCCAGTCTGCACATCTCAGACCTGGTATCCAGTTCTTCTGGAACTTTCCTCTGATTTTCCAATCCTTCTACCCCAATTTCCAGATCTGCTTGTGGGTCCGACAGGGCAACGTCACCCCCTTCTCCTCAGTGGGTCGCTGACCCTATCAGCTGGAGGATTTCAAGGCAAGATGGAGAGTTCCAGGGATATCACTTAAAGTAATCAGTCTCATCGAGAGCTGGGCCCCCGCTACCTTCAAGAGATACTCCAACTCTTGGAACACCTGGACAGGTTGGTGCCTGGACCGAGGGCTTCATCCCGTTTCAGCACCTATAGAGGAAATTCTGAATTTCCTACCCTCATGAGTTGAGCGAGGTCTCGCTTATAGGACGGTTAATGCTTACCACTCCACAATTTCAGCCAGCCACAACCTCGTGCAGGGTGTTCCAGCAGGAGAACATCACCTGGTTTGCAGATTACTCAAGGGTATCCGGGTTACAGTGACGCCTCCGGCTCGTTATGACAAGCTTTGGGATGTTAATAAGATGCTCAACCTTTTTCTTTCCTGGCCTCATAATGAGGAGCTATCCCGGATTGCGCTCTCTGGCAAACTTACTACACTGTTATGCTTGGTCTCCTGCAGAAGGGTCTCTGATGTCAGAGCCCTCGACTTAGCGGGCAGGACCTTTTCTCCTGATAGCATAGTTTTCCACATATCCAGAAGGACAAAATGCAATTCCAGAGTAATCTCTTATCCTGCCTTTAGGGAATAGCCCAAGCTTTGTCTCGTCAAGTGCTTAAAGGTCTATGAAGAGGTGACTGCGCCTCTTAGGACCTCTCCTAACGGACAGCTACTGATAGCAGTTACAGACCCCACAGAGTGGTTTCTGCTCCGACATTGGCACGCTGGGTGCGTTGGACTCTATCTCAGGCAGGAGTAGATACCAATCACTTTGGCGCTCACTCTGTGAGAGGTGCCATGGCTTCCAAAGCCGTTCAGGTGGGAGTCCGTCTAGAGGACATCATGAAGATGGCAGATTGGGCAGGGGAATCCATTTTCAAACAATTCTACCTGAAACCGGTAGAGCAACCTGCATCCATTGTGGCAAGTACGTTTTAAACAAGCATAATGTGAGCCTCCGGTCTTGACATAGAATGAAGATTTTCCATATTAACTTACAAGAAAGTCTTAATTCTATTAAAGACACGGAGACAAGCATTATCCCGCCCGTTTAGAGAAATAGTGGTACAAGATACGCTTGAGTACAGTGTTTAATGTCATTGCTTTTGGTGAAATTGCCATGCTGTAGGCTATGTACATTTGCATAATAACACTGATTTCTCTCCCACCCTCGTAAGAGGAATAGGGTTGTCATATGCATCAAGTAACCCTAATTATTTCTTTCTTCCTTCAACAGTGTCTACAGACAAATCCGCCTGATCCTTGGATCTGCTCTGGTTTTTCTTGCAGGACGCCCCCAGTTTGCGGCTTCTTTCCTATGGTTTTCTGGATGGCCAAGTTTGCAGCATTGAAAGAGGAAGTTACATCATGTTAGGGGCTATTTGGAGGGACAGCTGCATGCTTATTGGAGGACTGATGTTGCATGTTCTGTGACCTACTGAACTCTGGAAGAAAAGAACTCAATTTCCCAGAAGGCTTAGACAGAGACAGTTATATGGACTGGAGTTTGTTTTTTCCTCATGTTTTAAGTTCTTTTTTCATGGATATTTTATTGCACCTTGTTATGCATACGTTTTGCCCGCAGTCAAGTGCATAAAATACTTGCTGCTGAGCTTCCTTCTTTATGTTGAATAAAAGAAAATAAGCATAATGCTTTCCTCCATGTCTTTAATAGAATTAAGACTTTCTTGTAAATTATTATGGAAAATCTTTATTGTCATTTGTTAACAATTGAAGGAAAATGTATGCCAAAATAATTACTATTTTTGTTATTTTTCTTATACCATTAAGAAGTTATTATTAATTGCACACATGTTTAGTAACCCATTAAATCTTTCTAATTGAAATGAAAACAATGTTCATTTAAATATAATATGGCGTTAACCACCCATTCCAGCTGTTCAGATTTGGTAGAGCATGTAAAAGTGGCAGTAGGAACCAAGAAGAGGGTAAGGAGGGAGGGTTCACATGTCAATCCATGCACGACCCATGCTGGAGAACCGGAGTTACAGGTAAGTAATTTTTTCCTTCTCCAGCATAGGGTCTTGCATGGATTCACATGCTCATGAATACGATTACACAGCAGTATATATACACAACCACGAAGGCAGAAAGACTCAACAGAAGCAATACACTTATAACGTGAGTAAGAGACTCACCTCAAACAAACAGATTGCGTAGCACCGCTTGGCTGACACGGGACACCTCCCCGGAATCCCTGTCGATGCAGTAGAATTTTGTGATGGTGTGGGTGCATCCCCACCATCAGAAACTTCAAGACCAAATTAAGGTCCCAAACCGGAACCTGAAAAGGCGATGGCGGGAACACATTTGTGAGCCCTTTTAGAAATGGAGTAACCGGTGGGATATTGAAATAAGAGCATGCCTCAGATGAGCGCTTAAAGATAGAGAGCGCTGCTAGGTAACCTTTAATGGTTCCCATTTGAAGACCCTTGCTTGTGTGCCAATGAAAGCAAAATAGATCGACCATCCGGGGTCGAACACTGAAAAGGATTAACATTCTTTTCTCTGCACCAGTCGCAAAACTTATTCCAACAGCAATGGTACAGAGACTTAGTTGCTGGCCGCCTGGCCGAAAGCAACACCTCCATCACTTCATCAGGGAGGTCCCAATCCTTATATCTCAACCTTTTAGAAACCATGCGTGAAGGTTGAGAGTTTGGACCTCTGGATGGGGAACCCGACCATTCCCTCGCGAGAGAAGATCCTCTCTTTGTGGAAGACGCATCGGAGGACAGACGGACATGTCCAGAAGGTCCGGGTACCATGGTCTCCTGGCCCAATCTGGAGCAATGAGGATCATGTGGTTCACGAACCGTCTTAACCTCCTGAGAACTTGAAGAATGACGGGGACTGGAGGAAACGCATACAGTAGTGGAAATTCCCAATCCATAACGAAAGCGTCTCCTAGAGCTCCTCTCGGGAGAAATTCCCTTGACCAGTTCCGCTCGCACCTTCGGTTGGCACCGGTCGCAAGCATATCCTCTTGAGGGGTTCATCAAAGGGCAAATATCTCTTAAAGGACATCCTGAGCTAGTTCCCACTCGTGGAAGAAGGCACTCTGCCTGCTCAGGGCATCCCAGGCGTGTTCTCCTCTCCGGCCAGGTGAACTGCTGCTGGGGAGATTCCTTCTTGAATTGCCCAGTACCAGAGCTGCATTGCCTCTCTGCACAGTGGTAGTGACCCTACGCCTCCTCTCTTGTTGAGGTTATGCATGGCCACTGTGTTGTCCGTCACTATCAGGACAGTTTTTCCCCCATACAGATGGCAGAAAAGCCCTCAGTGCTAGCCTGATTGCTCACAGCTCCAAAAGATTGATCTGTAGTGTGGACTGTGATGGAGACCACGACCACTGACACTCAGATCGTTGGCATGAGCTCCCCACCCTTTGAGTGAGGCATACGTCTCTACAGTTAACTCTGGCCATGGTTGCCAAAAGCATTCTCCCTTCAGTAGATTTTCTTGTCAGAACCACCACAGAAGATCCTGTGATACTCGGACCGGAATCTGAAGGAGATCGACATCTTCCCTGAGAATTGGGAGCATTGTGTTCTGAGAGCCCATTGCAGGTATCTCATCCTCAGGCGTGCCTCTGACACCAGAAAAATGCAGAAAGCCATGAGGCAGAGCAGCCTCAAGAATTCGAAGGCCGTAAGACTCTGGGCACTCCGGAATTTGGTTACCATCTGTATAATGTCTTGAGCCCTCATCCTGGGTGGCGAGCACTTTCCCAGGGATGTGTCTAATACAGCGCCGATGTACTGGAGCTGTTGGGAAGGTGTCATATGGGACTTCTTGAAATTGAGGGAGAAGCCCAGTCTGTGAAGGATGTGGCAGGTAACATTGAGATGATCCACTGCTTGTTCGGGAGAATGCACCCTGATCAACCAATTGTCCAGATAGGGGTAGACATGAATCCACCCTCTCCTGAGATGCACTGCCACCACCATCATCCATCTGTTTGGTGAAAACCCTTGGGCGGAGGTCAACCTGAACGGCAGGACTGGAAACTGATAATGCGAGCCGCCAACGGCGAACCTCAGGTATTTCCTGTGCTTCAGATGGATTGGCACATTAAAATAAGCATCCTGAAGGTCCACTGACACCAACCAATCCTGAAGTTGGAGGGCCTGAAGGATCTGAGAAAGAGTGACCATCTTGAACTTGTCCTTCCTGAGGAACTTGTTCAAGTATCTCAAGTCCAAGATGGGTCTCAGTCCCCTGTCCTTTTTGGGAATAAGAAATATGGGGAATACAAGTCCAAGATGGGTCTCAGTCCCCTGTCCTTTTTGGGAATAAGAAATATGGGGAATACCAACCCTTGTTCCACTCCGCTACAGGCACTGGCTCTATAGCGCCTTTCTCTAGCAGGGTCAATATTTTCTTGCACAAGGAGCGGATCCGGAATCCTCAGAGTGACTTCCCGGTGGATTGTTCTGGGGCATCGTAATAAAAGGAAGGCAGTAACTGTGGGCTATTGTTTCCAGAGCCTAAGCAGCTGAAGTAATGCCTCGCCATTCTTCTAGATGCTGAGATAGCCTTCCCCCCAATGGTGTGCTGTGACACAAGGCCTCAGAGCAGTTTTGAAGCGGCTGCTGCAGAGGCTGATGGTAAAGAGGCTGCTGCTTGAGCTGGCTTGGCACCTCGCCCTTGTTCCCCATGAGGAAACTTATGTTGGCCTCTTTGACTGGCCATTCCTCTCGCCCTTCCAAATGAGGAGTAGTAGCGAAAAGACCTACCCCTCCACTGCTGTTCACTAGTACGAAAAGGCTGAGGTTGCCGAACAGCTGCGCCTAAAGACTTTGCGGCTGCTTTAGAGGTCTGCAACTTCTCAAGGCTCTCATCAGCCTTGCTGCCAAAAAGATGAGATCCGTCAAATGGCATTTTCAGAAGCCGAGCCTGCACATCAAGTGCAAACCACGACTTCCGCAACTACGCAAACCTGCGTATCACGGGGCTCATAGCCATGGATCTGCTTACACTATCTGCAGAATCCAACCCAGAATGAAGGGACTCACACATGGCTTCCTTGCCGTCCTTAACAATAGCCAGTCCCTTTCTTCCCCTTCGGGAATATGCTCTGCCACCATAGATATGCACTCCCATGGAGTGTATGAAAATTTAGCCAAGGCACAAGTGGGTTTGGCCGACTTCAACGCCATACTCCCAGTTGAAAATACCTTACATGCCCATACATCCACGCGCTAATCGTCCCTATCAGGGGGGATGGCAGGGTACGCTGCCTTCGAGGTAGCTGCGGCTGCCTGGACCACCAGACTCTCTGGAAAGGGGTGAGTTGACAGGTAGCCGGGGTCGCTACTGGAGGGGCGGTATTTTCTTGTAAGAGACTTGTTCACCGCAGGATTAGTCCCCGGAGTCTCCCAATTCCTGGCCACCCTTTTTGCAGAGCCACATGGAATGGTAAAACAGGATCTGTAGGTGGACCCTTGTCCAAAATGTCCATAAGATCATCCTGATCATAATGCACAGGAGGTCTAGACCAGCCCAGATATTCGACAGCTCTCGACATAAGTTGTCTGTAAGAGGAGTGGGCATGCTCCCCTAGGTCGGGTTTACTGAACTCCAGCTCAGGAGAAGGGTCTATGCCACTAGTATTATGTAAGTACTCACAGAGATCCTGCATCCTACTCTCCTCCAAAATGAGGCATTCAGGGACATTAGGGCAGTGGAGTAACTTTGCTGAAAATGTTGGGGGGGACATGACATCTGAAGAAAAGGTGCCCCAGCCAAATGAATGGGGACAAATGGTGTGCCATGAAAGTTGGGGGGGACAAACACCCCCGTCCCCCCCTAAAATTATGCCCATGCATTAGGGGTCCCAAACTGAAGACCAAAAGCGGCATCCTCCTCATCTGAACATTCCTCCTCCTCAAAAATGGAAGTGAGGGACTTAATAAAATCTTTTTCGGAAAATGGGTACACCTTTTGTCCGGTGTAGCACCCAGAGGCTGCACAGTTGTCGACTTAGACTTATGAAGCACCTTTTTCGGCAGTTCCACACTCACCTGTAACTGTGCTGGAAAAACCGGCAAAGACAGTGTTGGGGGTCCCTCCCTCAAACAGTCATCCGCATCCTACCCAAGAAGGCTTGGAGCCAGGGCTGAGTTCAACCTTCTTTATTCATGTACAACTTTGAACTGCCTTTCCCTTCCCTTTGTCCCTCCCCTTCCGCCCTTGCGGGGGGAGGGGTGGGGGGGGGAGAAAGAGAGAGAGAGAGAGAGAGAGAGAGTGAGAGAGAGAGAGAGAGAGAGAGAGAGAGAAAGAGAGTGTGTGTGTATGTGTGTGTGTGTGTGTGTGTGTGTGTGTGTGTGTGTGTGTTCCCTTTCATTCAGACACAACACCTCCCCCGCGCTTAACATGAAAGCCGGGGTCACATCTGTTCAGTGAGTCTCACCGGTCTCTTCACTGTTCTGTGGGGCCTTCCTGGAGACTCTCAACTTTCACCTGTTGCTTCTACCAGGGGGCTTGTGGTTTCCCCATCTTCTGGGTCCTCAGCGATCGCTTCTGGCGCCTCAATCATCAAGATACAGTCTTTTGAAGAATGACACGTTGCGAGTTATCAAGGGTCCCTTGATGGCCGTGATGATTCGAGGTTCTGGGTCATAACGGGTGTTCGTTTTCCTCCTCTGGTTTTGTCGTACTAGGACGGTCTGCCCTACTTCAAGCTGGGGGTCTTTTGCATTTCTCTTTTTTTTTTATTTAAATATATTTATTGTTTTTTCCAATACAGTACAACCAGTATCATCAGTTTAACAATCAGTTTTGTGTCAATAATCACTCCCCCCAACACTCCCCCCCAAATTAAACCAAGACCAGGACGTTGTGCTGTCAACCATTTGCGCTAGGGTGAGCCTGGGCTGTCCAGGTCCTCGCCGGAGGAGCTGTCTTCATTGGTGCGGAACAGAGCCACTGTAAGGGCTATCCACTGTAGAAGGTCCTCAGAGTCACCTATTTTTTGTTGTCGCTGCACCAGCTCCCAGGCCCCGTTTTCGGCCACAGACCATCTACGGAGGTCTTCCCACCATGCTGTGACGCTAGGGGCTCTGGGGCATTTCCAGGCCATGGCGATACGTCTTTTAGCCAGGATGTACATTAAATCCTTGAGTCTGTTAAGAGGCTTGTTCTTTTTGCCTCTCGGGTATGAGCCCAGAATGCAAGCCCTAGGGGACTGCACGTCCAGTGTTATATCCGCTTCTGCTACCTTAGCTTGAACTTGGGACCAGAAGGTCTGTATAGCCGGGCAGCCCCAGAACATGTGGGTCATTGCGGCAGAGGGTTCTTGGCACTTGGGGCATGTCGCCTGCATTTCTTTTTGTCGGCCCATTCCTTTGCTTTTCTCTTTTTCTCAGTGTCTCGTTTCCTTATGGCCGCTTCTTCTTCCGGTGTGTAGTCTTCCCACTGGGGGATGCGTGTTCGGGGTCAGTACCTCACCATTAGTTCTGCTGGCGTTTTCCCCGTCGCGTCGTGCTGCGTGTTCCTGTAGCTTCTGAGCATGCCGCAGATAGCCTGTGGTTGGGATATTTGTTCAGCTAGGGCCTTCTATCTGGTTAGTTTTATAGTGGCCATGAACCTTTCCACCATTCTGTTGGCTTGGGGCCAGAGTGGGGTAACCTTTTGGTGATGGAAGCCGAGATGGTCTGCGAATTTGGCAAATTCACGTCTTTGGAACGAGATCCATTGTCTGTCTTGACTATGTTGGGAATGCCCCATTCGCTGAATAGTTCATCTATGATGGGCGCCGTTTCAGAGAATGATGTTGAGGGTGTTTGTTTGATGAATGGAAACCTTGAGTACTCATCATTGATAACGAGCAGGTATCCGCCTTCCTCTAGGGGTCCATAGAAGTCCATTGCAACCTTTTGCCAGGGTCTCTCCGGGAGTGTCGTTGGCTGCAGGGGGCTTGGATTTGACTTTCTCGCTGCTAATTGACAGGGTTTGCAGTGTGCCAGCATGTCTTCCACTACAGTATGGTCCTTTACGAGGGTGAACTGTCGGCCAATTACGAAGTGGTGGAACTTCTCGCAGGCCCATACAGCTGCAAGGCTTTCTCGTTCAGCTTGGGAGTAGGCTTTTTCGGTGTGGGATAGGGCACGACTGGCATAAGCTACGACTGCATGTCGTGCATTGTCTTTGGTGTCAGTTTGGGCCAGGATGGCCCAGGGCCAACTGGACTGGCATCAACTGTGATGATGGTGTGCCACTCCGGGTGGAAGTATGCAAGCTGGCGGTGGCTGGCAAGGTTTTCTTTGATGGTTGAAAATGCCGTCTGGCAGTGTACATCCCAGAGGAATGGCTGGTCCTTTTTCAGGTGAACGCGGAGTGGGTCAGTGACCGTGGCATAGTTTGGGAGGTAGCACGCACAGTATCCTGCCATCCCTAGGAATGAGCATAGTTCCACAGTTGTCGTGGAAGCTTGAAGGTCAGTGATTGCTTTTATCTTGTCCGGGTCAGCCTTTATGCCTTTATCTGAAAATATGTGCCCAAAAAATCTGAGGCTCGTTTTGCTGATGTCGCACTTGGGTATATTCAGCGTTAAGCCTGCTTCTTGGAGGATCTTTGTCACGCTTTCTCCCGCAAACCCTCTCCCTGCTCCCTCCGCACGCCCGGTCTCTGCCAAGAACCATCAGGGGATCCCGTTTATGCACTCTGGCAGTCAGAGACTGCATCATCTTACCCGCCATACCAAGACACTGTTTGGACCAGGGGTTTACCGGCCATCCCAGCGCTGGAAAGTGCAATGGAGACTCCCACTGGCAGCCCGTGATAATCCACATCGTTTGCGACGATCCTCGCATCACGTGAGGGGGCGAGCACCGCCAGGAGTCACGTGGCGACAACGCTTCCGCATCACGTGACACGCATCACGTGATTTCTCTCAAGGATTCAAAAGCGGCCAGGAATACGGAAGCGTTGCTTCACAGCTGAACTCTTTCAGTACTGTACGGCTCTTGTTCCTTGTTTTGACCTTGCTCCTACGATCTGTGTACGACCCCGGATTTTGTCTACTGGATTGCTTTTGTCTCACCCTCGAGAACTTTGTGAACTTTGGCTTGAACTCTGTCACGACCTCGGATTTGTCTACTGGATTGATTTGTGTACACCCCTGGCACCTTTGACCCTTGACTTTGCATTTTCTACGACCTCGGACTTGGATTTGGATTGCCTCACGGATTTCGTTGTGTTTTGGTATTCTTGGCCACTGGCCTCTGCAAGGCGTTCGCCTGGCTGCATAACCTGGATCGCCTCAAACCTCGGTGTGCGCCCATCCACAGAGTCTCGCACACCAAGCCCCGTCCAGGGCCCCACTATCCATCAGGGTGACATTTTCTATACACTAGGTAAGCGGTGCTCTTTTCCTTGCTGGGTATTTATTGTACAACACGCACATTGTTTTGATAATCACTTATTGCCTTGCAGTGCTCCAGGGGTCCTTCTGGCTGTTCCCGGTTCCAGACCTGACGGCTCACAAAACAACCTGTGGCCTCAAAGACTGCACAGACACTGAATAGCTCGTTGTCTGTGTGGTACTTGGGGACGGAGGCTTACTAATCTACACGACCATCAAGATCAAGGCCCTCATTACGACCCTGGCGGAAATCGAAAAACGATGGCGGAAATGTAATACCGCCATCGAATACCGCTCGTTGCGATCATGACCCGTCACCGTAAAGTACGATGCCATTAGCGACACCGTAGTGAACGCCAACGCTAACTGCACCAAGTACGCGCACGCGCGCCTTGCGAAACCGTAATTTCCGCCATGGCGCAACGGTACGCGAATTCTGACCCTAGCGGACATGTACTCAACGCCATCAAGCATGGCGGAAAGTACCATTCCGCCATGGCGAGAATTACGGCATCGCGAACCAACCGTAAATGGCCCTACTGAGTGCCTGTACTCCACTCCCTGCCCACATTGCACAACTCCCCGTAGGCGCAATGTAGTCACACTATGCAACCAGTGAAATGTACAAGTCACCCATGCATGCCAACGATCAAATGCATGCAGGGGCTCCAAGTGGCCTGTGAGTGGCCATCCATATTTGGCATGTCACCATTGCCGTACTGATGCAGCACAGGCATGTGAAGGTACAAGTACACCAAAACAAACTGAATTATTCCATGAGACAAAACAACAATAGTCCCCCATCGCTTGCCACCAGTTAAAATCAACATCCAAAGCAGTATCCTGAGGGAGACTGCACCAGCCCTGTACAGTAGACAAACCAACCATCAGCATAAGCATGTACCACACAAGTTGGCAGAGTGACTGAGCAGCCAGGCACATCTCAAGAGGGGCCAATGGGAGCTGTAGGGCACAGATGGCACAAATACAGCAGCAATTCCAATGGACCTGACCTCAGTCTCCCTCCAAGAAACGCACGCAAACACAGGCACCTGTGACCAGCCATTTTCTGATAATCCCATCATTCCACCAATTCACCTGGCTGACCGGCATCTGTTGCACAAAAGCTAATCCCCCGCCCCTGAGCATGACATCATAAAAACAGTCATAATGGCAGCCCCTATCCCTGACCTAACTGGGCTTCGTAGGCAAACGCGGCCAGTACAGTACCACACAACTCCACTCAGAAGCCGGAACCCAATGCATATCATCTCACAATACATCGCGGCACCAATGGGAATATGCTACATTACTAGCAAAGAATAACGCTACACGGTAAATAACTGAATATAAATTTAATGCACATCAAAATCACCAAGCCCATACAGCTATTTACTCATAAACTCCCAAATAATTTACATATTTTCATTACTGTGGGCTGCATCCGCAATAAATGACCAGCTACTTCTTGTGTGACGCCCTGTTCCTTCATGGTACACAGGGGCTACATTTACGTTCAAAAAGGCAACATGGAAGCGCCTAGAACCGCAGGGCCGTCCCATGAAGTAGGCACTAGTCCAGCTGAAAGTATGAGATGTTGCCCCTAGCCACTAGTACTGCGTAAGGGCATGTGGCCCATTGGCGATCGTCCCATAAGATCGTAATGGTGCTCCACTGATTAACTCGAAGCTGCAGGTGTCGACTGTAGAAGCCATCTGCAGGAGTGGCGTACAGATGGCAGCGGCAAAAGGGGAGGAGATACCTGTCACCCAAATGAATAAAAATAAAAATAGTATGGGAATCCGAACTTCATAAGTATTACTCACTTCATTCAACACACTACATCTACAACCATATGCATGCTAGCCCACTCAAAAGGATTGATTTCACCCAAAAATAACTTGGGAATCATAACGATATAAATCGAGGTGAATACACTATCACAAACGAGTGTTTGTGTGCATGCGTCTGTTAAAACATAATCCATTTGATGGGATTGGTAACGTGCATAGACACAAGTGTTTGAAGGCGCGTCGAGACAGGGAGGGTTCAACAAGGGCAGATAGACGATGGTCCCACTATGGCAGCATTGCATCACATAGCGCAGGGGAAGGGGATAGATTCCAAAAAGCCATGTACATGGCAAACCCTCAATTAAATCATCTGTCCATGCATCCATTCATCATTCCCTCCTCCCGGTATAAAAACGCCTGAATATTTACTCACATAACATTTGAAATTTCCATTGAGTCTGTGCGTAATGCAGTCTGCAAAATCCACTGTGCTCCTGGCCGGATTTCTAGTGTAGTGAAATAACATGTAATTGGGAACGTCCTGCCTTATCGTCCACTACGCTATTGCGCATCCCATTCAATTCATATCAATCATTGCATTCTCGTCATGGGCCCTGTCCCAAGGACATTCAACAATAGAACGTTATATTCCCTGTCAGACCTGTGGGCGTCTCCTCGCCGCTAGTTGAAAACCAAAAGCGCTGTCCTTCGAATTCCTCATTTGCAACATCACGTCGAAAAGGCATCTGTGAACGCTAGAATTCACAAATACATCTATGTAGTGCGGCTGTGTGTGAAAATGGTAACTGGCTCCAATCACTAATGGGACTCCCCGCCCGTCGGTGAACGTCGGTACAGTGCTGCATGAGGGTCCACCGTTCATCGAGTACTACATTCCACTGACCCTTCACAAGTTTGTTCGCGACTGCAAATATAGTATGTTAAAAAATGGAACAATAGCAAAATTAACATATAAACCAATATTTCACTGCCATTGGGATTAAATACATGATTGTGATTGCAAGATGCCATGCGTCAAATTGCAGCGTTGTGTGCAGGACGTGCTCGCCCAATAGTTACTGCAGCTGGCACAGGTGGAATGAATCACCACAGGTGGAGGCTATACAGCCTGAAAACACATAAATTGCACACCCAAACCCCTCCCACAACCACACCCACTCCAAAATGCTACCGACAGGACTAGCGATGTTGGGCCTGGGGGACCTGATAGCACTGCAAGTACTCCAACTTCAAGAAGAAGACGAACACCAACTACTACAACAACCGGCCGCACAGATGAGACGAAGGAGGAGGAGGAGGAGGGCAAGGCACGGGCAGCAAGGCCCACCAGCACAGCCACTACCACCACGCAGGCAGCCCGCAATCCCACGCCTCCGAGCTAATCCGTTCAACCTCACTGCTGAGCAGATCCACACCCTCTACCGTTTGGACCGGGAAACCATAACCGCCATTGTCAACATGACACACGCTGACCTTGTCAGCATGATAGATAGCCCCACCGCCATCCCACCCCTACTGAAGGTGGTGTCTGTACTCCACTTCCTGGCCACAGGCACCTACCAGCACACAGTCGGACAGTTGCATGGCATTTCACAGCCACTATTGTCACGGACACTATTCCAAGTGCTTGATGCCCGCCTGAAGCACACAGACGACTACATCTCTTTACCACGCTCGGAGCAGGAGCTTACAAACACAAAAGTGGGATTCCATGCACTTGGCGGCATACCGGGTTGCATTGGTGCCATCGACTGCACCCATGTGGAATTGGTTGTCCCACATGCCATGGAGGTCCAGTACCGCAACAGGAAACAATATCATTCTATCAATGTACAAATTGTGTGTGACTCCAACAGGATCTTTACACATTGTTGTGCCCGATTTCCAGGATCAACCCATGATTCTATGGTCTTGAGGAACTCTACAATACCACGCTACATGGAGCGACACGCAGGGCACCGATCCTGGCTACTCGGTGAGTCTCATTTAATGCATGTGAATGTGGGGTAGGTGATGCGTCAATGACGTGGCAGGAAGGGGGGGGGATGCGTACGTAGCAATGTTATTCCACAAACATCCTTCTTTGTCCACATACAGGTGATGCCGGGTATCCACTGAAGAGATGGCTCGTTACACCAATCCGGAACCCACAAAACCAGCATGAGGAGGACTACAACCATGCCCACTCACGTACCCGTGTAGTCATAGAACAGGCATTCGGCCTACTGAAGGCTCGTTTCCGCTGCCTCAGCAGGTCTGGCGGGGCACTCCTGTACCGCCATGAGAAGGTGGCAAAGATGGTCATGGCATGTGTCATGCTACACAACATGTGCGTACGTAGAAATGTGGCCATGCCCCCTGACGCAGAACTGCAAGCACCTGAAGATGGTGATGATGAGGGTGGGGATGTGGCAGCACCTCAAGGAGTCCGCGAGGCACAGGAGGCCCGTGAAATTCGTCAGAATCTCATAGATGCATGCTTCTAGCACTCACGCCTGGTGGCTGTTACATGGACACGGGACTTGTGGCACTGTGTGTGTCTGGAACATACACAATGTGGACTGTACGCCAAGAAAGGCCTCGTACACAAAGATCAATGTCCACACATCTCATTGGATGAATATGAAGAAATGTATAGCAAATGTGAAATGATGTTACACACCCAATCGACCCGCCACCCAAAGAAGCACAACACACCCCCTCCACCCTCCTACCTCCCCCCCGAACACCAGTGTCCAAAGATGCTCAGTGTCAGTGGGCAGTCGCTATTGCAAGCCCCCTCTCCGGGTATCAGGGGCACCCCTGCCTGTGGAGCGCAGGTTCCTCCCAGATCTACGTTGGGGGCTGCCCTGGACGGAACTTGCAACGGATGATGTCTCTGCCTGCTCACGTCCATGCATGTCCCTAAGGGTTTGTGAGAGCTCAGTGAGCACACGGCGCACAGCGGCAAGTTCACCACATACGTCTTTGGACGTCGCATGCAGTTCCCCCCTCAGGCTCTCGGTGCTTCTCTCCATTTGTGCCCTTAGTGTCTCTGTACTTCGCTCCATTTCTGCCCTAAGTGTCTCAGTAGATGTTTCAATGGCTGCCTTAGAACCCCCACATTCAGCAGCATGCTCCTTGAGGAGCGTGGCCAGTTGCTGCTGTTGCACAATCATCTGCTCGAGGGACTGTTGCCTCTGCTGGGCCATGCCCATTTGCGGTGGTGTCACAGAGGGGCTGATCACCTCATGTTGCCTTGCCACAAGCCTTGTGGGGGTTGGCCAGTCGTCGTCTTGTGGGTGCCCCTGCGTGGTTTCCTCATGGTGTACGGGATGAAACAAACAGGGGGATTGAGACAGGTCATGGATGGATCCTACATCTACAGCACCGTTTTCTGTGTCGGAGCATGCTGGCATGAAAGCAGTGTCACCTATGGTGCTGCTGCCACCAGAAGCAGTGCCTTCTGTGGCATCCATTGGGGGGACCTGTGGTGCTGCTGTTGTGGACATGCTGGCTGCTGGGGTGCCTGTTGAAGTCCCCTCCAGTGTGCTGCCACTTGATTTGTGCTGCTGCCGTGTCTTGTTCCGTGCAGCTGAGGTGGAGGGTCTTTGGCCGTTGGTCTTGGCCCTCTTTGCAGGTGTGCTGGTAGGGGTGTCCTGTAGCTCGTCGTTTGATTCGGACCCTGTGGTGGAGTAAAGGAGGGCAAGCGTTATTTATGGGTCTGTGGAAATTGGAATGGCAATGTATCACATGCATTGGGGTGGTACCTGAGGGTGATTTGGGTCAGGGCCTTGGAGGTGGTCTCATTTTTGTGTGGATTGAGGATGCAGTTATTTTGCAGCCTGCAGTTAGGGTGTGCATGCTGCACATGTAGAGGGTGTTTTTAGGATTTTTACTTATTTATGTATTTGATCTGACTTTTAAAGGGCGCTATCATGGCAATGTATGTGGACGTTCTCCTGGTCATGTGTTTCTATTGCACTATGGGGACACATGGTACTTCACATGATTGGACATTGTGGATTTAGCATTGTTTTATTTGGGCCACCTACCTGATTCTTCGGATGTCTGCACTCCTTTCTCCATCCCTCCGACTCCCTCTATGCTCTCCATTCCAATGGTGGAGGCACAGATTTCTTCCCAGGGGGTCAACTTGATGGGTGAATCCGATCCTCCCCCGGTGGCTGTGGCAATGTTTCGGTTGGCCGAAAGTATGCTCCGGACGCGTATCCGCAAGTCGTCCCATCGCTTTCTGCATTGCTGTGGGTTGCGGGGTGCGGTCCCCACCGCACTTACCCGCTGTGCCACCAGGGCCCATATGGCCTTCTTGTTCGCAAGTGCCGTCCTGGTCATTTGGGTCGAGAAGACGACGGCAGCATTCTCCTGGAGGGTCTCTGTGAGCACGGTGAGTTCCTCATGGGAGAAGTGGACCTGCCGCTTGCGATCGCACGCTTTTTTAGCAACTTTTCCCATATTTATTTTTTTAACTGGGGTGGCTAACGGGTTGGGATGTGTCTCAGGGTCGGATTTTTGATGGTTGTGTTGGGATTCTGATTTTATAGGTGTACGGCGTGCTGTTTCCCGTTCCGGCACCATGTTTTTACTTCCGTTTCCGTATATTTACGGTGACCGTAATTTGCGCTGCCCGCTCATTACGGTGACCGCTAAGATGGGTGGCGGAGTTGCACCTAGGGCGGCGTACGACGGCGGTAAGGGGCATTTTGGGGCCATTTCCGCCATCGCGGACTTTGCACTTCCGCCATGGCGTTATGCTCGTGCCCGATGGGTCGGAATTAGCCGCACTTTGCTCCATCGTGCTATGGCGGAAACGCTATTTACGCTGTGGCGGTCATGTCAGTTACTTTCCGCCAGGGTCGTAATGAGGGCCCAAGTCCGTAACACACTGTGAAGCCTTCTTGGTCGTGCTGATTATGGATGCCTCCGCCGGGGACCCTGTGACCGCTCTAATGCAGGCTGTCGCGGCCCTTAGGACCGACATGGCCGTCGCAACCACTGCCATTCACCATCGTCTCGACGCCTTACAAAGCGCACGCCAACCTTTGCCTGTTGACGCTGAGTTTGGGGATCCCAACCCTCCACTCCAGCCTGCCCCTACTCCGCCTCCTACTCCCACGCCTGTTCTACTCCCAACACCTCTTCCCCTGGCGGCTCCAGAACGCTACCAAGGCGATCCCCGGAAATATCGCACATTCATCAACCATTGCAAACTACATTTCTTGTGCAGGCCTTCCCCGACTCCGTTACCAAGGCCGCTTTTCTCCTGTCCCACTTATCCGGGGTAGCCGCTACTTGGGCGAATCCATTACTAGAGAACGACCATCCAGCTTTGTATGATTTCGAACTACTAGTGTCCGAGATGGCGAAAGTGTTCGATACCCGTTATAAGGCCCAATCAAGAGACCTGGAACTCCTTGAACTATCACAGGGCAAGCATTCTCTGATTGAGTACATCACTCGTTTCAACCAGCTTGCAGCAGAAACATCCTGGCCAGAGCAGAAAAAGGCGATTGTCTACTACCGAGGGTTATGCAACCCCATGAAAGACGCCCTCGCGGTGGTTCCATCCCTTCCTTCTGTTTTCTCTGATCTTGTTGATCTCACTCTCCAGGTGGACGCTCGTAGAACCGAGCGTAAAGCAGAGACGTTTAGTTCTGGCCAGCTCTCTCCCGCTTCAACTGCCGCTGGTGGTGAACCTATGCAAATTGGTGGCATCCGTAGTCCTATAACCCCAGTTGAGTGGGAACGCAGGAGAACCAGTAATGCCTGTTTTTACTGTGGGACTAGTGGGCATTATGTAAGAGAATGTCCCCGTCGGCCAAAAAACAAAACTCTGGGTTTTCCGAAGGCTCGCCCTTGAGATCGGGGGTACCGGCGAGCCCTTCATTGACCCCCACTGGACCCGTATTTGGCCCTATCAGACCCATAGTAGTACATGCACTGCTGAAACCCTCTAGGGAGGTCATGCATGCCGTACGCATTGTGATTGACTCAGGGGCCACTGGCTGTTTTCTTGACATCACTTTAGCCCGGCATCTCAATCTGCCCCTAGTTCAGAAAGAACATCCTGAGCCTGTACAAGCGGTTGACGGCACCTCCCTTTCGTCTGGTCCAATCAAACAGCAGACTGCCCCTCTAGAAGTGGTGATTCAGGACACCCATAAAGAAACCATGTCTTTCGACCTTATCACCACGCCCCAGTTTGGTATCATACTCGGCATACCCTGGTTAAGACAACACAACCCCTTGATCAATTGGGGCACTGGGCAGGTAACATTTGAATCAGATGTATGTCAGCATTTCTGCTTAACAGAATCCGAGAGACTCACCTCTCCCGCCGCTATTCTTGGCGCCATGGCCTCTTCTCGAATTGAGGATATTGATCCACCCACACCTACACATACCGTGGGGGCTGTTACAGCTGGTATTCCTGCTGATTACCACGATTATCTGCAGGTTTTTGATAAAGCCACGGCAGAGGGTCTCCCTCCGCATAGGCCTTATGATTGCCCCATTGACTTGATTCCCGATGCACCAATACCAAAGGGTAGGATTTACTCATTATCCCATTCCGAAGAAACCGTCTTGAAGGACTATATACAACAAGCTCTACGGTTAGGCCACATTCATCCCTCTTGTTCCCCAGCTCCCAGCCCTATCTTTTTTGTGCCCAAAAAGGAGGGTGACCTACGACCATGCATAGACTATAGACGGTTGAATGCCATCACTATAAAGAACAGGTATCCCATCCCGCTCATCTCCACCTTGCTTGATAGACTGACACGTGCGTCCATCTTCACTAAGCTGGATCTAAGGGGGGCATACAACTTGATCCGAATGCGCCATGGAGACGAATGGAAGACGGCGTTCTGCTCCCGACAAGGGTTATATGAGTATACAGTAATGCCTTTCGGGCTGTGTAACGCCCCTGCCACCTTCCAGCGTTTCGTCAACGAAGTCTTCTCTGACATTCTTGACGTCTATGTTGTTGTCTATCTGGATGACATACTGATATTTTCGTCCTCCTTGGAAGAACATGTCATGCATGTCAGAGAGGTCCTATCCCGTCTCAAGAACAATGCTTTATTTGCTAAACCAGAGAAGTGCCTGTTTCACTCGAAGGAGGTGGATTTCCTGGGCTTTCACATCACCCCCGGGGGTCTCTCCATGAATTCGTCGAAAGTCCGAGCCATCATGGAATGGCCTACCCCGGTCAATGTTAAACAGCTCCAGTCTTTCCTTGGCTTCGCCAATTTTTACCGACGCTTTATCGCCGGTTTCTCGGCCATTGTTTCTCCCCTCACAGCCTTGACCAGCCCTCTTGTTCCGTTTAATTGGACTCCCGATCACCAAAAGGCATTTGAGGCACTTAAATCTAGGTTTGTCTCGGCTCCGGTCTTACAACACCCAGACCCAGAACTCCCGTTCATCCTAGAAGCAGACGCCTCTTATTTTGCATTAGGGGCAGTCCTTTCCCAGTCTTGTCCAACTACAGGCCGTCTCCATCCGGTAGCCTATCATTCCCGGAAATTCACTCCAGCCGAATCCCACTATACAGTTACCGAGAAGGAACTGTTAGCCATCAAGGACGCCCTCCAGACATGGCGACACCACCTCATCGGGGCAAAACACCAGACGGTGATATATTCTGATCATAAGAACCTGCAAGATCTAGCAAGGCTGAAGTGTACAAACAGCAGGCATGTCCGCTGGCATCTCTTTCTTGCAGCATTTGATTTTGTGGTGAAACATAGGCCGGGTCTCTCCCACGGCAAGGCGGATGCCCTTTCCCGGTCTCCTGGGGGGGAATCGTTACCTCTATTTCCCGACACATTGTTAGAAAAGGGCCACGTCATCTGTATGTGTACACCATCCCCTCCTATGCTTGCCATCATCAGACACTGGGTTTCCCAACACCCACATGCCTTAAATGAGTGGGACGTTCAACTACAGGAGGGGTTGCCTTTTATTCAAGGAAAGCTATTTCTCCCAACCAGCGATGTACGCAATCAGGCACTCGCTTGGTCTCATGATGCTGCATTCAACGGGCACCCGGGGCAAAAACGCACTCTAGAACTCCTACAGCGGTGGTGCTGGTGGCCTTCAATGAGGAGAGACATAGAGAACTACGTCAACACTTGTTCAATATGCGCTCAGTGCAAGTCGTCTAGGGGACGGCCTCTGGGGCTGCTCCAACCTCTACCAGTCCCACCCAGGCCCTGGCACACGGTCTCTATGGACCTTATCACTGACCTACCCCGCAGACGAGGCTACGACACCATCTGGGTTATCGTTGACTCCTACACAAAAATGGCCCGCTTTATACCTTGTACGGGAATACCCTCAGCACCCACATTGGCCCGTTTGTTCTTTCAGTCCGTTTTCTGTCTGTTTGGTCTCCCGCAGGTCATTGTTTCGGACCGAGGGTCCCAGTTCACGTCTTGTTTCTGGCGTGCCCTCACTGGCCTTTTAGGTATCGATTCCCGCTTCTCCTCTGCCTATCATCCAGAAAGTGACGGGCAGACCGAGAGAGTGAACCAGGCCCTGGAACAGTATCTGCGCTGTCTAACCCTCCAGTACCAGGATTCTTGGTTTAACCTGCTCCACCTAGCTGAGTTTGCCTATAACAATTCCTGGCACTCGTCTACTGGTTTCTCCCCTTTCTATTCCTTGTACGGTCAGCATCCTCGTGCCCTTCCTCTTCCTGATTTTCCCTCCGCCACTCCTGCTGCTGACGCCTGCGCTCGTGACTTGGTCGCGATCCATGCCCAAACACTTACCCACTTGCGCGAGGCCCAGGTGGTGATGAAAACCAAGGCAGACAGGAGGCGGCTAGCGGCTCCTAAATATTGTGTGGGTGACCGGGTTTGGCTCTCGACCCGCCATTTGCATATACCTGGCTGTCGCAAGCTGCTGCCCCGCTTTGTTGGTCCCTACAAAATTGCTAAGGTCCTGAATCCTGTGGCCTTGCACCTTTCAGTTCCACCTACCTGGCGGATTCACCCTGTTTTCCACACCTCCCTCCTCAAACCCTGTCTTGCTCCTACCCGACTTAGTGCCCCTCCTGCTCCTGTTTCTGTGTCCTCTCCTGACGAGTACGAAGTCAGTGCCATTTTGGGTTCTCGTTTCCTCAGGGGTCGTCTTCAGTATCTTGTGGATTGGGTGGGTTATGGCCCTGAAGACCGCTCCTGGGTCCCTTCCCGAGATGTGCACGCCCCAACCCTGGTTGCCCGTTTTCATAGGGACTACCCGTCTAGCCCACGGGGTCGTGGGCCTTTGAGGGGGGGCTCTGTCACGCTTTCTCCCGCACACCCTCTCCCTGCTCCCTCCGCACGCCCGGTCTCTGCCAAGAACCATCAGGGGATCC
Organism: Ambystoma mexicanum; assembly: GCF_040938575.1. Lineage (NCBI taxonomy): Eukaryota > Metazoa > Chordata > Amphibia > Caudata > Ambystomatidae > Ambystoma > Ambystoma mexicanum. The sequence continues at coordinate 1,266,047,717 of NC_090925.1, read as the reverse complement.
CGTTTATGCACTCTGGCAGTCGGAGACTGCATCATCTTACCCGCCATACCAAGACACTGTTTGGACCAGGGATTTACCGGCCATCCCAGCGCTGGAAAGTACAATGGAGACTCCCACTGGCAGCCCGTGATAATCCACATCGTTTGCGACGATCCTCGCGTCACGTGAGAGGGCCAACACGATCACGCATCACGTGAGGGGGCGAGCACCGCCAGGAGTCACGTGGCGACAACGCTTCCGCATCACGTGACACGCATCACGTGATTTCTCTCAAGGATTCAAAAGCGGCCAGGAATACGGAAGCGTTGCTTCACAGCTGAACTCTTTCAGTACTGTACGGCTCTTGTTCCTTGTTTTGACCTTGCTCCTACGATCTGTGTACGACCCCGGATTTTGTCTACTGGATTGCTTTTGTCTCACCCTCGAGAACTTTGTGAACTTTGGCTTGAACTCTGTCACGACCTCGGATTTGTCTACTGGATTGATTTGTGTACACCCCTGGCACCTTTGACCCTTGACTTTGCATTTTCTACGACCTCGGACTTGGATTTGGATTGCCTCACGGATTTCGTTGTGTTTTGGTATTCTTGGCCACTGGCCTCTGCAAGGCGTTCGCCTGGCTGCATAACCTGGATCGCCTCAAACCTCGGTGTGCGCCCATCCACAGAGTCTCGCACACCAAGCCCCGTCCAGGGCCCCACTATCCATCAGGGTGACATTTTCTATACACTAGGTAAGCGGTGCTCTTTTCCTTGCTGGGTATTTATTGTACAATATGCACATTGTTTTGATAATCACTTATTGCCTTGCAGTGCTCCAGGGGTCCTTCTGGCTGTTCCCGGTTCCAGACCTGACGGCTCACAAAACAACCTGTGGCCTCAAAGACTGCACAGACACTGAATATCTTGTTGTCTGTGTGGTACTTGGGGACGGAGGCTTACTAATCTACACGACCATCAAGATCAAGTCCGTAACAATCTTGCAGATAGTTGTAAGTGCCCCGTCATGTTGTTCTTGGTCCTTTGTGAAGATCAGGATATCATCGCTGTAGTTTAGGGCGTTCACCTCGGATGATATTAGGCGTCTGATTGTCTCTTGAAAGATTTCTGCGGCAGAGGATATGCCGAAATTGAGCCGTTTATATCTAAATAGCCTGCAAAAAAGTGAGGAACCTTTAGGGTGGGTATTCCTTTGATTGGACCTCAGCGCCCTTAAGTATATTTTTATATGAGTTTCATTGTGCACGGTCGCATGGGATAGTAACAACGGAGTACTAGGTTCCTCTACTCCGTTAAATTGAGAAGAAAAATTAAGCAGTTACTTTAACATTTGCACCATGCGCCCACGTTTTTCTGAGAAAAAAAGACACATGACCCCTTTCTCAGTTTTCCAATGCAATTTTTTGGAGTTTTTTATGTTTCTGTTTTTTTCTTTTTGCAAATGACAGTGCCCTCTTTGATAACACGTGTTTCGACGGTATCTTCATCTTTCTCATATCAGTGCTTATTGTTTTACAAATTCACAAAATCATAAAGGAATGCCATTCACATTCCATGTTGTATACAATTTTAAAACACATTTTCAAATGTAAAGTATTTAAAAAACAGCCCTTAGTGTGTCGCGAAGGTGATGATTGCTCGTGAAGCAGGGTCTATGACGAGCTGGTGGTAGCCCCGATTAAGGTCTAATTTTCAAAAGTGCTTGGCTTGGTTCAGCCTGATGAGCATGTCCTCTAGGCTAGGACCTGGGTGCTTCTCCCTTTTCATGGCAGTGTTGGGGACGCGCATGTCAATGCATATGCGTAGGCATCCATTGTCCTTGGGCACTATTACTATTGGGGATACTCATGGTGTCGGTCATTCTGCTTTCTCAATGATGTCGTCGAGGAGAAGGAGTTGGATCTCCTTTGACACTCGGGCCTGGAGGTGGAAACCCACCTTGCGGGGGTGTTGTGGCACCGGCGTGATCTTGGGGTCGATGTGCAGTTTAAATACAAAGCCTTTGAGCATACCTACTCCTTCAAACAGTTTGGGTAATCGAGCTTTGAGATCCTCTTTAGTGAGAGGTTGGCATGTTATTGACATGATGGCATCGCATTCTGACGGGTGTCCTTTTATTATCTCAGTTTGGTCGTACTGCAGGTCAATGAGCGCCAGGGCTCTGGCCGTTCGGTAGCTGAGAAGGCAGCGTCCTACGGAGGGACTCCTTATGACATGAATCGTGGTGGTTACTGTGAGATCGCGGTGCGTCAGGTCACATTGATATTGTCCTTTTGACATGGGCAGGGCTGCTCCCCACTGGAAGATGTGTGTTTTGGGACTTCTGCCGAGGGTAGAGGGCTGCAATCTCGTGGTATAGTTCTTCCTTCATGACATTTTCTGTCGCTCCGGTGTGAACAACAAATTGGTTCCTGGTGCCTACCATTTGTATTGTGACCCTGGGGGCTGGCGTGTCCTCAATGTCGACGCTGAGGAGACGGACGTACTCCCGGTCATATCCGTCTTGTAGGTATTGGAATTGTTGCACTTCGTCCTGGTGGTATCTTGGCGGAGAGTAGCGTATGGGTCGATGTTCCGGGGGAAAGGTTGGATATGACTGTCCTGTTCGTGAGGTGGCGGGAGTTCTCTTGTGTGTGTTCTCTCTTTCGCAGCCAGTTGCACTGGGTCACGGTGACAGAGGTTGTAGAGCTCATGGTCTTTCCTGTCTGGTTCAACCTGTAATCCTTCCTGCACTCTCACTGTGTTTGGGCGTTGGTAGGCGTTTGGGGTAGGTCACTCTTTCAACGGAACGCTGGTCATGTTCTCTGTGTGTCTCCGGTGTGCGACCGGCATTCGGTTGGCAGACTGAGTTCTCCTCGGGGAGTTGTTCCTTGTACATAGCTTGGAAGTAGTTTTCTTGTCCACATCGCATGCATCGCTGGCCAATTGCAGGGCATGCTCCCCTGTGTGGGTACTCAAACCCGCAGAGGTAGCATTGTCGATCACTTTGTGCACGTTGTGAGGAGTACCTGGGAGTTGATCTGCTCTGAGCATTCAGCTATCAGGTGTAGGGGGTTATGGCTGCGATGACTTCACCCTTTTTGGGGTTTTCTATGGCTGCGGCTTGGACGTCGATTCTTTCATATACTCTGGCTATGTCCAGTACTTCTTTGAGGGATAGGGCCTTTTTCAGAAGATGTTTCCTGAACATTGAGGATATACATCCCTCTATTATGCGTAGCCTGATCGCTTCGTCGTGGTTGAAGTTGGCGAAGTCGCACTTTATGATCTGCCTTTGCCGATGGTGTCGGCATCGACAGTCTGACCGTGGTGGAAGACCCGATAGGCACCATCAACTGTTGTGGCAATGATGTCGCCGATGACGTTGATGGCTTCGACGGTGTGGAAGACCTTGACCTCTCTCCATGTCTTGATGGATCTTTCGAAACCTTTTCAGAACGGGACCGCGAGGGCTCCTGATGCGGATCATGCCATTTACCCGGGCTCGAGGCCGCACAAATATCCGGCTGAGACCGCTCCCTGCCGGCTTCCACAGAAGGCATAGACGGAGCTTTGCCCTGTTTATCAAAAATCTTAAGAATCTCCACATAGAATGCTTCCCATTCTGCTGGCATCTATTTTTTGGATGGGCATCTCACCCTCTCTCGGTGAAAGGGGCCCCTAGGGGTCCCTCGCGTTATGGAAACAAGGCAAGTCACCACACACGATAGATACACCAGACACGAGGTTGTATTCCCAAAGCTAGGGTTTATTGCAAAGCAAATAGTCTCAGTTGGCCAACTCGATCTCACACCGCACGACATGTCTCTCTAGACCTCGAGGGACACAAGAGAGGGAATTACGTAAATCAGTTACATATATACAAAATGCATATCATACAATCAGCTGTGACATGTTTAACACCCCCCTTTATTGGGTTTCTTTGAACTCGGTTTGATGATGGACACTTTCGATGAATATGACACCTTCAAATATCTATTCTAGTAACAATATGCAACCTTGAAAGTGCGGAGACACCTTTTCTTTGTTGAACAGAACACAGTGCTTCTGTTCTTGTAAGCGAGCTACATACGGGGGAAGAGTCACATTCCAGACCTTGCTATCCATGAGGTGCTATTCGTATCCTGGGAGCCGACACGCTCTACAGGGCTCAGAAAAGGGGGGCCATAATAAGAGCATAATTCAAGCCTTTAGCTGCTTTATTCTAACATATTCTACCATATAACGAGACTGGCTGGCAACTGTGAAATGATTAAATACCCTGCGGCTCTGCTTCAAGGCTACATTCAGGAGGGAGCCAGGCATTCCTCCCCGGAGCTGCCTACGTTGTGTTTCAACAAACTCTTATTAGCCTCGCGGCCCTGCGGCCTTGTCCTTTCACTTTCAGACAACAATGTTAACAGTCGAGCAGTGTAAGCAGAAAATATGCTGCGAAGCAATTTGAACAGAAAGCAATGAGCAATTGTTAGAAAACAAAATGGCGATCCTTGTTACATCAAAATGGCCGTTCATTGGTAAAACTCGGAAACCTGTATTTCTATTGTTTCGTACATGAGACGGTTGGCCTTCGGCCACCAAAATGCATTTGCCGTCAATCATGAGAGGTATCCATTTTTCTAGACTGACATGGGGTGTTGCCTGAAGAAGACGAGGAAGGCGACCGGCGGTGCCTATGCCTCGAATGCTTCAAGGAGGACTACGAGTGGTGGGAACCACTGCGCAACCTTGAGCGCTTAGCCTTCTTCCTCTGAGAGTCGCCTCTCAACTCATCGGTCGAAGGCCCAGCAGGTCAGGACTTATGGGGCTTGGACACCTTGCCTACTTGAGCTTCCCCTTTCGTTCCCTCAAGGCTTTCCCAGTCATAGACTGGCACTTGGAGCAGGTATCCGTGTCATGTCCCTCGCCGAGGCAATACAGCTAGACTCAATGCGGGTCTGTGATAGATATCTTGGAGCCGCAGTCCCAGCATTTCTTGAATCTGGATTTAGGAGTCGTCAGCGTAGATGAGCACATATTGAGAACTTGAACAGCAAATACTTCAGAAGTATGAGGCGCGGTGAGTTTCACGAAGCAAACACGTTTGCAGAGAAATGGAACCGAGGCAACGGGTGCCGTGCATACTACTTATAATAGTCGATGATGTCACCCTTGACGGAGGCCTTCAAGGGACATCGACCCGACCCCATCGACGCAGAGCCCCCTCTGTTGAAAAACTTCTGAAGCAGCCGAAGCGGGACACTACATGTCAAAGATGAGGAATACGTTGGAGGACACAATCCATTCGAAGAAGTGTTTGGGGGTGGACGGTGTACCCTGTGCAACCTTTGGATTTTAGAAAGGAGGTTCCCTCTCATGTGAGTCTGTGAATTGGTAAGGATGTCGGGCCATAAACTCTACAAAACATATGATTTTGTTCATGGTTCTTTCAAACCTTTGACAGTCCACTGGCTTGAACTGAGGACATCATGAAATAGCAAAGGATCAGAAGGATCCTTTCCTTGAGAAGGTAAAGTTTATGATAATGGAGACATGGAAGCTGTGTATTGTGTCTGTTTCAATGCAGTATCAATGGCCGTGGAAACTGAAGATAGTTTCAACAGACTCCCCATGGGTTAGGAAACAATTTGGTTTGAGTTTCAACATACCGTGCCTCTGCATCGAAGATTTATGTTTCAGCACTTGTTTTTTGCCACAGGAAAGGAAATACTTTTTAGACGCAGTGTCGGTAGTTCTCTCTGTCATCATCAAAGATTATTCAGATTACAAATCCATAAACCACATATATATATATACATCAATACATCAATACAACAAGAAATAATCAACAAACAGTATAAAATCAATGTATGCGCCAGAAGGTTAAAACATAGAAAAAGCATTCAGGGTTAGCAATTGCCCTCAAACGATGCCAAGATTTTCTCAAAAATTCCAAGCAACCCCATGCTACTGGTATAGGTTCTGCATGTTAAAGATAAATCAATGCAGGTTGGGTTTACGTGAAATTTGTAGCTTTTAGCAAAGGGACAATATTTTTCATTCTAACATCATGATAGAGAGGACAGAATAATACAAATTACAACAGATCTTCTTTTGCAGCACTACACCCCGGGCAAACTGTTGACTGGTCCCGAGGTCCCCAGTTCTTAGTAACTGCTCTAAGCCATAAAAAGTTAAATCGGGGCCTAGTCAGAGCCCATTGATCTGTCACTTTATTACTGTGCAAAAGATATAATTGAACACCAGTTGGGTCTGAAATTAACACATTTTTCCTATTATATTAAATCCTGAGCCCAGATGTTTCCCTGTTGGCTGTCACTAAAGAACCACACATCTGCTTATATGTATTCGCTGCAGCCAGTGTTAAGAGCAGAAGGACACTACAAACTTAGAGCGTTCAATTGTAACAAGCACAGAGATAAAACGTAGCCAAGGTATTTAACGCCAAAATGAGCTCTGCATCAGGGCCTTGATGATCATGTGAGTCAACTTGGCTCTTGGATTAGACCAAGTGCCAGTCAATGCGAAGGCAGAGCCATATCACACTAGTCGCCAATGTGCGATGTACCTAGTTCAACGTGTACAGCAAATTTGGTGCTGAGCAAGGGAGACCCAAACGTTTTTTTTTAAAAAAAAACATTATCTATTGCTTCAATAGCAGTAATTTTTTGTTACCCCACAGGGCCGTGCAATAATTCTTTGCTGCCTTGGTTGCTGCTTCGGTCTGTGCTCTATACATTTCCAAAATAAGCTTAATCGGTTGACCCTGGCACATATTCATAAAGCGAGACAATCCCCCCAGGACCTGTCTCATTCTGAGACACTGTTTCTCTATATGCAAGGCCTCCCTGCCACTTTTCACTAAAGGTGATGCCCATATAATCACATTTTTCAACACGTGGGATAATTTCACCGCTGCTCAGCATTCTTCTCATTTTTATCCTTCTTCCGCCCCTTTTAGAACATACCATCACTGCTGACTTTTTTGTATTTACAGATAGTTTTAAGTCAGACATAAAGGCGTGGAGGTGTCTATTGAAACTTTCAAGGCAAGTGGAGTCCATGCAATCAAGGCCGTATCATCAGCATAAGACAGTACAGGGGGGGGTGTCTCGCCCAACTTGGGGGAAATCAGCCATCGTTTTAACTAGTGCCTTATATAGACCATTAATATAAAGGGAAAACAGCACCAGGGCCACAACACATCCTTGGCGTACTCTGGAAGTTCGCTCTCTCTCTCTGCACTTGTTTTTGGTGTTTGCCATGCAGCAATTGAGTTGACGAGGGCCCAAAGGATGCTTCGAGCCTGAAAGGGTTTTACCACTTTCTTGCGACACAGCGTGGTCGTGTTGGTCTGACAAAGTACTCAATGTACAGCTTGGGGTTGTGCGTTTGGTGTGGTATGAATGTGTGCCTTTGTCACAAAGTGTTGTCCCCATCACAGGTCCGCCCGCCTGCTTATGGGAGGCGGGGGCTGGAACTAGTGATTCGGCAGAACCCATGTCTCTAGCGTCACTCTGTGTGCCGTAGCTGCCTTGTTCCTCAGACTCTTCGGTGCCCGATGGGATTTCGATAGAAGCATCAGGCTGCATGGCATGAGCTGTGTAACATTTTGTATACAGGTCTTCCTATGTCAGATTTTTTAGTGTATGGCTTTAGAATTGTGAGGCTTTGCAGTGCTAATTTACCATTGGACTGCCCTATTTGGGATCAATTAATTGTTCCTTTTTTTCAATTGCCTATGTGACAAGTTGATTTTATTAACTAATCAACCTATTAACTGAATCAAATTGTTTATTCATCAGTGTCCAGTTGACCTGGCTCCTCTCGAATGAGAGATCATTTTTTCTCCGACGGAGAAGGTAGCCTTGGCAACTGAACAGCTATTTGAGGGATTACTGTCATTCTTCCGCTGAATTGTTTATTGGCATTGAATTGTTTGTTGCCTCCCTCCGTGACCGGCACTTTTTTAACACACATTGCACTTTATATCTCTGTATGTTTATTCCTGTGTGTATTCCTAACTATTTAATATTCTCTTAAATGAAATTTGACCAAAATAATAAAAATGTATTTTTTAAAGCCTTTCCTGTAGTCTGTATGGGGTGATCAGTGGAGTTGACCTTAGGTTACTGCTTTCATACTTTTGTTGGAACCATGTTTTCCTAAGTGAACTCAGTTTCACATCCGCTGGCTTGACCTTGTTCAGTATTGCGAGTTGCTTCCCCTTCTTGCCAGCGAAGTAGGGGTTACCCATCCATTTAGCGTTGAGGCAATGATTGCGTGCATGGTGCAAGTCCTTCCAATGATATTTCCAATTGCAGGACGGGCAAAATGTAAAAGGTGTATTGTCCATTGTCTGTGTGTAAAAGGCAGCTGTTACACTCAACTGGTATCCACGGGGACGCCACACGATACTGGATGGAGGTCTAAGCGCTATCCCGGACCCCTCTCTGCTTGGTTATGTGCCAGACGTTGGGTAGCACCTATAACAGGAGAATGGAGGGTTAAGATAATGGTTCTGTGATGGGCGGACTCCCACCTCCCTCTGGTCCAAATCCCCTCCCTTGGGGTTATTGCTCACCTTAGGTTTTTGTGCATTGAACTCTCTGTCCTGCGTCTCCGTGCAGGGGCGCGTGGTTGGTGCGGGCGTTCCGTGGACCTAGTTGCTTCACTGGTCAGTGTGCCCTTATGTCGGGTCCAGACCGGCTGTGACTCCGGCTCTGCTTGCTGTCTTCCAGGTGAGTTATGTCTTTTCCGTCTTTATTCTGTCTCTTTCTTTCCCTCCGTTTTCTCCATCTTCTCAGTGTCTTGCTCCACTACGCTGTTCCCTAACAATGTCTCTTTGTTTTCACAGTGATGGTTGCGATCTCAGAGTTGCTGCGCCGATGGCGAAGACCACAGTGAGTTATTGATGCGCGGAGTGCTGCGCTGTTTGTTGGTGTTAATTGCTAACCTGTGTTCTCTTCTCTTCTTTGTACAGGCTGCAGTGATGTTCCGGAGTGATGAGCGTTCGAAGCGCTGCTTGCCCAGGCAAGTGCTTTGTTAATGATGACCTTGTTCCTTCTCCCTTGCAGGTTGCGGTGAAACCCGGAGATGGGCGAGGTAAGAGAAGCGCAGGGTGCTGCCAGGACTCGCTGCTTCCCCATGTAAGAATTGTTGTTAATGCTGTCCTTGTTTCTTTACCTTTGCAGGTTGCGGCAGACTCCAGAGATGGGCGAGGTAAGCAAAGCGCAGGATGGATTCAATACCGGTTACTTCACAGGTAAGTGTTCTTGCTCGCTAATGCTGTTCATGTTCTTCCAGGTTATTAATGGAATACGGATCTAGGGCTTTAGGATCGGGCCGCCGGAGAAGCAGATGAGCAGGAACTGGACACGGTGAGTGTTACGCTGCAGGAGTGCAGAATAACACGAAGCATTTTCTGCTGTTTGGGTGTGGTTTAAATAGCCTAGGTAAAGTAGTTCCAGGCCAAGTAGTTCCAGGCCCAGCCACACCCAAAACACTAGAACACATGGCTTGGTTCTAAAGAACTGAGCTGTATAATAGGCCTCCATGTTGGATTAAGGTCCAAAACTGGTATTGCTTTATTCCTGATAATGAGCCTGGCGCCAGGGCCGACTCATGTGTGTTTCTGATGGAGTTATAAGGCCCTTGGGGCCAGTGTGAAGGGCTTTAGCCCCACTGCTGCCAGGGGGCTGTTATACCAGAGGGGGTCAGGGGCATGGATCGTGACAGCAGCACAACGATGATTGTAAAGGGGAGAGACAAAAAAGACATTCTTTGAGTGAAAGAGGTATGTGAACACCCAACTCTCCCTACTGTAGCAGGCTGAGGTCTGGTATAGGCCGAAGACAACGTGTCATGGAGTAGCAAGCTGCTGTCATAGCAAGCTGCTGTCGTCGAAAGCCCCAGATCTGGAGATGTGTCATAAAGCCTACCCCCTGGGACCCAGACCAAGTCCAGCAACCCCGGAAGCCGGCATCAGGTTATTCCAAGCAAGCCCAACAACCCCTGCTAGGGGCTATTTGGGTGCAGTCCTGGCGTCTATGGCACCAGGCTCATATGGAGAGTCAGTCCTGGCGCCATAGGCGCCAGGCTCATAGATTAAAACTTACCTGATACAGACCATGCTGCAAGAGCTCCAAGCTAAAAGAGGCTTGGAAGGGACTACTTTACCTAGGGACTATTTTTTACTCGGATGGGGCTGGGGAGGAATACTTACCTGGGACTACTTTGGTGGCTATTTAAATAATCCTTTGCGTTATTCTGCATCCAGCAGCGTAACACTCACCGTGCCTGCAAGTCTGCATCCAGTCTTCTGCCACGCCCACCTCGAGTCTGGAGCTCCTAGAAAAAGGGAGAAAGAAGGAGAAAAGGTTAGAACAAGAGCAATACCTTTGATCCTTACCTGAATTCCCGACCCACTGTGCCTTCGAGCTGGAAGAAAGAAGTTATTTTATGCGCGTCGCCTCGCCTGCTGCAGCGCCGCGCTGAACTCACCAGCCTTTACACATCTTCACATTCCACTGCATCCTTCTGCATGTTCCCGCCGCACTCTGGCACCTAAGGGAAGACAAGAACAGCAAGGTGAGCTAAGGGAACAATATTAGTTAACCCCCATAGACTTACCTGATTTTACCACCGGGGGTACTATTCCTCTTCACGGGGTCGGCGCAGCTTCCACTGCATCCTCGCAGAACCCCGGCCCCTAAGGGGAAACAAAAGGACAGCAAGGTGAAACAAAGGGACAAACAAGGGGAAACCTCCTCACCACTATAGACTTACCTGATTTTACCGCCGGAGGCATTATTCCCCGAGACCTCATACTTTCTCTCAGCACCTGAATAAGGGAGAAAGCAACAGGTTACATATGGACATTATTTTATCGAACTGTGTTGGATAATACAAATCCTTACGTGAATATTACCGGTTGCCACGAGGAACTCTTCGCTAGGGTCAAGCTGCGACCTGCAAGGAATCGGACAAGAGTGAAAGTCAGACATTTGAACTCTTACGAACTACATACTTATGGCGTCTTGCCGGATATCTCAGAATCAATATTGTTCTGGAACTCACCAATTCCTTCGAGCCAGTGAAGCAACTGGTTATCTACGCGCCCCTGCGCTCAATGCAGGATGCAGAGCTCATCTTTCCAAACCATCAGGTGAGACTATAAGAGGGGACATCAAAGGTGATCAGTGGGGAGAACAGCGGCAGTGGGGGTGGGGGGTTAACGGTCAACTCCACGGGTGGTTAATTCCCTTTCTCCATTTGCAGAAGAATATTCCTATGGGCCAAGCAAACGAAGCTAGGTGGGCCAGTCCAGTCCGTCATCTCAGCACTACGCGTCACATTGGTGGAGACCACAGCTGTCCAGTTCAGATCGATGCCCCTGTGGGAGCCAGGTGAGCGTAACAGAACACGAAGCCTACCCACAAATTCCCACCCGGGCTTTATGGATACCTCAGAAACTAACCAATTGGCTCAATTACTAGGGGAACTGAGGGCTGAAGTGCATTCCGCCCGTCAAGAAACCAATGCTCTTAGGAGAGAACTGATTTTGTCAAAGGAGCGAACTGATGACCTTGCTAGGCAACTACTGCAAAGCCAGGCTGGACACGCACCCCTACCAGGTCCCGGGGGAAATCCAGCTCCTGTGTCATCGAGTAAACCTTTGCAAATAAACCTACCAGGAAATATTCCATTAGCTTCGCCCGAACGCTTTTCCGGAGATCCCAAAAGGTTCGCCGTGTTTATGAATCAATGCCACTTGCACTTTCTATGCAGACCTGGAGCCTTCCCAAACGATCAAGCCAAGGTAGCCTTTGTATTGTCATATCTCACCGGCAGTGCAGCTGATTGGTCAATTCCACTAGTTACTCAGGATGATCCAATTCTTTGCGGTTTTCAGGGCTTTCAAATGAACATGGAAAGACTATTTGCCCGGCACTCCCAAGGACAGGCCCTGGATAACGAACTTTTGTCCCTATGACAGGGTAACCGGGACCTTCTATCCTACATCGCAACCTTTAATAGGTTGATAGTAGAAACTGGATGGCCTGAGGTAAAACGAATCACGTTATTTCATCGAAGGCTTCGAGGAGAACTCAAGGATGTCTTGGCTCAAGTTGTGAACCCATGTCAAGACTGTGCTGAATATATAGACTTAGTGGTCCAGTTAGATCACAGACTTCAGAACAGAAAGGCTGATCGAGCCAAGTTTGAGAATCGGGTGTTGGTCAAGACCCACGCTAACCCCAAAGGAGGAGATGCTTCAGAACCCATGCAAATCGGAGGGGTTAAAGGACCCTTAACCCAGAAGGAAAGAGAAAGGAGATGGCAAATGCAATTGTGTCTATATTGTGGAACTTCTGGGCATTTTCTACGGGATCGCCCTGTAAAACCACCCAAGAAGGTGATAGGAGCTGCTGATAAAAGCCATATGGAGTCAGACTCCGGAAACAACCACACCCGACAAGCGTAGAGGTCTGCTTGCCGAGCTTGAAGAAGGATACTCAGACCTGGCATTTCATCATACCAATGGTCCTCGTAGATCCAAGGCAGCCATTGCGTATGCACGCAGTAAGGGCATACATTGATAGCGGGGCCATAGGAAACTATGTGGACTACGAATTGGCTTCCAGGATGAATCTACCTCTCTGTTGAAAAACCACCTCGGATGTCATCACCAGTGTTGATGGAACTGGAATTGCCTCTGGACCTTTAACTCATTCCACCACAGAGATGACACTATTGGGTCAGGATGGGCATCGAGAGACTATTGTGTTTGATCTAATCAAAGCCCCACAGTTCCAAATAATATTGGGGATACCTTGGTTGGAAACACATAATCCTTGTATTGATTGGTGAGAGAAGAGAATAACCTTCCCGGATTGTGCACAAACCTCTTACCCAAAGAAAAATCTGAACGCAGGCCTGGCCACAGTAACCACAGCAGTCGTGCAACTACCTCCAGAATACCAAGAATTCCAGGACGTCTTCCAAAAAGAACAGGCAAACACCTTACCACCTCACAGACCGTACGATTGTCAAATCGATCTCATACCCGGTGCACAACCCCCTTGTAGCAGGATCTACGCCCTTACGGAACCTGAGAACCTTCACCTACGACAATACTTAGACCAGTACCTTGCTAATGGCTTCATTCGGCCATCCAAGTCCCCTGCATCTTCGCTTTGTTCTTCGTGCCCAAAAAGGAAGGTGACCTCAGAACGTGCATAGACTACCGCGCATTGAACCAGATAACTGTTAAGAACCGATACCCATTGCCTCTGATCCCTGAACTACTAGACCAAGTGAAGAACGCTTGCATATACACTAAGTTAGATCTCCGGGGGGCATACCATCTGGTACGTGTAAAAGAGGGCGACGAATGGAAGACTGCTTTTTGCACTAAGTATGGGTTATTCGAATACCAGGTGATGCCTTTCGGATTGTGCAATGCACCAGCAGCCTTCCAATACTTTATGAACGGTGTCCTTCGTGAACTCATTGACGTTTGTGTTGTCGTATATATCAATGATATCCTAGTATACTCCTCTTCAGAATCTGACCATGTGAAGCACGTCCGAGCAGTCCTTGAGAAATTGCGCCAGCAAAAACTATATGCAAAACTGGAAAAATGCGTTTTTCATGCCACAGAAGTTGAATTCCTTGGGTTTATCCTGACCCCAAGAGGATTCCGAATGGATTCACGAAAGTTGGACACAATCCTTAAGTGGCCATCACCAAGTTCAGTTAAAGGAGTACAAAGCATGCTCGGATTTGCCAATTTCTACCGCAGATTCATCCTGGATTTTTTACATGTTGTACATCCCATCACAGCACTCTTGAGAAAAAATAAACGCTTTATGTGGACTGAAGAAGCTGAAAATGCCTTCCAAGAGTTGAAAGCGAAATTCACGTCTGCACCTGTATTAAAGCACCCGTGCCCTGAACTTCCATACATAGTGGAAACTGATGCATCCAGTCTAGCCATGGGAGCTGTCCTGTCTCAATAAGGACCCTGAAACTGGCCAGCTTCACCCAGTAGCATTTTGGTCCAGAAAGTTCTCGGCACCCGAGTTAAACTATGCGGTTACCGACAATGAGTTATTAGCCGTTAAATCCGCCTTCAAGGCTTGGCGGCACCATCTTCTCGGTGCCAGGCATACCATTACTGTGATCACCGATCACCGGAACTTACAGTATTTAAAGACAGCCAAGGCCCAATCGTCACGGCAACTCCAATATGGGCATTGTTCTTGTCCGAGTTCGATTTCGTGATAACCTATCGACCAGGTTGTAAGAATGGTAAAGCAGATGCCTTATCCCAAATAGGGATGGGAGAGGCAGAAGTGAACCCAGAACCAGTACCTATAATTTCCGAACAAAGGATTCTTGGTATGACTACTCTACAGACACTAGAGGACATTCAGGTAAAGATCCAGCAATTCTTTGATCCTACAGCCCTGCAGGACTGGGTAAAGAAAGGCCCAGACTACTCTGTCACCAATGACCTGCCTTATTACTAAGGGCGGCTATTTCTGCCACACAAGGAACTACAAGAGCTAGTCATTTCCCGTTATCATGATACCCTAATGGAGGGGCACCTAGGTATTGCAAAAACTGAAGCTAAAGTTAAGAGACAATTCTGGTGGCCCACCTGGCGAAAGGATATTAAATCATTTGTGATGTCTTGTGGCATTTGCGCCCAAACAAAAGTCTGAAGAAAAAACCAGCTGGTCTCTTACAACCTTTAGACATTCCGCCTACACCATGGCACACCTTATCGTTAGACTTTATTACTGATCTACCCCCATGCAATGGATTTAACACCATTCTAGTTATTGTGGATCTTTTTTTCCCAAGATGACCCACTTTATTCCTTTAAAGGGATTACCTTCAGCTTCAATCCTGGCCAAGGAGTTCCTCGAAAATATTGTTCGCATACACGGATTTCTGTCCGTATTGGTCTCTGACCGGGGTAGTCAATTCATTTCACATTTTTGGAAAAAATGTTGTCAATTTGCGCAAATCGATGTGAGGTTATCGACCAGTCACCACCCCCAAACCGATGGTCAAACAGAGAGGACCAACAAGACTCTCGAACAATACCTGCGTTGTATGTTGCATCAGACAGAGTAATTGGAAAGACATTCTTTGGATCGACGAATATGCATACAATAATTCAGTACATTCTGGAACTGGACAAAGCCCCTTTTATACCTTATATGGGCACCATCCTCGAACCTCAGACCTTGACTCACCCCAACACTTAGAAATGCCCGCAGTGGACCATCTGCACGCTACGATTACACAAGCCTTTAAGGAAGCAACTGCACATTTAAAACAGGCGAAAGAAAAATACAAGAAAGATGCTGATCGGCATAGAAGTGATACTCCACAATACCAGATAGGGGACCAAGTATGGTTAGCCACAAAACACATACCTCTAAAGGGAACACGGACCTTTAACCCCAGATATTTGGGACCTTACTCTATTAAGGCCATTATCAACCCGGTGACTGTCAAGTTGGACTTACCTGCTAATGTGCGAATTCACCCCGTCTTTCATGAGTCACTTTTGAAGCCAGTGCAACCAGGGACAAGACTAACCAAGCCACCAGACCCCATCCTTGTAAACGGGGAACCCGAATTTGAAGTTAAGAACATCCTGGACTCCAAGCTGATAAAGTCAAAAAATGTTATTTAATCGACTGGAAAGGTTACGGACCACAGGAAAGGTCATGGGAACCTAGTGACCACGTTCATGCACCCCGATTGGTGAAAAAATTCCACCGAAATTTCCCAGACAAACCGAAACCACAGGGAAGAACGACTTTAGGAGGGGCCTTGGGGGGGGGGGAGGGAGTGCTGTCATAATGCCTACCCCCGGGGTCCCAGACCAAGTCCAGCAACCCCGGAAGCAGGCATCAAGTTATTCCAAACAAGCCCAACAACCCCTGCTAGGGGCAATTTTGGTTCAGTCCTGGCATCTATGGTGCCAGGCTCATATGGAGAGTCAGTCCTGGCGCCTCATAGATTAAAACTTACCTGATGCAGACCATGCTGCAAACTTACCTGATGAAGACCATGCTGCAAGAGCTCCAAGCCAAAAGAGGCTTGGAAGGGACTACTTTACCTAGGGACTTTTTTTTACTCGGGTGCGGCTGGGGAGGAATACTTACCTGGGACTACTTTGGAGGCTCTTTAAACCACGCCCGAAGAGCAGCACACGCTTCGCGTTATTCTGCATCCAGCAGCGTAACGCTCACCGTGCCTGCAAGTCTGCATCCAGTCTTCTGCCACACCCTCCTCGAGTCTGGAGCTCCTAGAAAAACGGAGAAAGAAGGAGAAAAGGTTAGAACAAGAGCAATACCTTTGATCCTTACCTGAATTCCCGATCCACCGCGTCTTCGTGCTGGAAGAAAGAAGTTATTTTATGCGCGTCGCCTCGCCTGCTGCAGCGCCGCGCTGAACTCACCGGCCTTCGCAGCATCTTCACATTCCACTGCATCCTTCTGCATGTTCCCGTCACACTCCGGCACCTAAGGGGAAGACAAGAACAGCAAGGTGAGCCAAGGGAATAAACAGAGGTAATATTAGTTGCCCCCCATAGATTTACCTGATTTTACCACCGGGGGTACTATTCCTCTTCACAGGTCGGCGCAGCTTCCACTGCATCCTCGCCGAACCCCGGCCCCTAAGGGGAAACAAAAGGACAGCAAGGTGAAATAAAGGGACAAACAAGGGGAAACCTCCTCACCACTATAGACTTACCTGATTTTACCGCTGGAGGCATTATTCCCCGAGACTTCATACTTTCTCTCAGCGCCTGAATAAGGGAGAAAGCAACAGGTTACATACTGACATTATTTTATCGAACTGTGTTGGATAATGCAAATCCTTACCTGAATATTACCGGTTGCCACGAGGAACTCTTCGCTAGGGTCATGCTGCAACCTGCAAGGAATCGGACAAGAGTGAAAGTCAGACATTTGAACTCTTACGAACTACATACTTACGGCGTCTTGCCGGAAATGTCAGAGTCACTATTGTTCTGGAACTCACCAATTCCTTCGAGCCAGTGAAGCAACTGGTTATCTACGCGCCCCTGCGCTCAATGCAGGATGGAGAGCTCATCTTTCCAAACCATCAGGTGAGACTATAAGAGGGGACATCAAAGGTGATCAGTGGGGAGAACAGCAGGAGTGGGGGGGGGCTAACGCTCAACTCCACGGGTGGTTAACTCCCTTTCTCCATTTGCAGAAGAATATTCCTACGGGCCAAGCAAACGAAGCTAGGTGGGCCAGTCCAGTCTGTCATCTCAGCACTACGCCTCACATTGGTGGAGACCGCAGCTGTCCAGTTCAGATCGACAACCCTGTGGGAGCCAGGTGAGCGTAACAAGATGTTAGTTGAAAACAGCTGAAGGGTGGTCGTCGAAACAATGATTACGAGCAGACATGAACAACTAATTTTTAAATGTTTTACTTCTATAAGAAGGGTGTTAGCCAAGGACTTCTGCAAATAGCAACCGACTACGATGGCAGAAAAAAACTATCTGACGGACCACGATGCATGAAGGACCATGGGTACAGTACACATCACACAAACACGTCCATTCGATATGCAATTTCGAAAACAAGTCATGCAATACTCCGCTACTACCACTAGATGTCAGCCCATTAAAAAATGGAGGAGATGTTACTTACAGGTAATGTTCTTGCTATGGAATCTTCACCCATAGATTCCTCACCAGATAGCTCTCCCTTCCAGAAAACTTGGGGGTGTAGCGCAGCTCGACTCGGTTATCGATGCCTCCTGAGTCGACATGTAGCGCATATACTCCTGACGGGACGTTGGTCGCCACATACATACGTCACTACATCCCCTGTACCTCAGTTCCCACCCCACCCGCCAAGCTCAGCAGCTGTGGAGGAACAATCCAAGAATATGGCTAAAACAGTGACAGCTCTCGTTTTAATGCCAAAAACAATCTTTGTTTCTTGGTGTAGACCAGGCGCATAACAACTGTGAAGAACAGTGCAGGCAAGAAAAGGCCTCAACGATAAATTTGGAAGCTCACCATTCACACCTCATCTCTTGAGAAGAGGCTAGTCACAATAACTGCAGAGCACTTTCACAACAGGGCTGGATGGGAGGGTGATGAGGAATCTGTGGGAGAAGAATCCTCAGAAAGAACATTACCAGTAAGTCATTTCTCCATCAATGGATTGCTTTCTCCTGCAGATTCCTCATCAGATGGACTCCCATAGCAGTATAGAAACCGGAGGCGGGATTAAAGTCTCTAAACAAAGAGGTTCTGCAAGTCCACTCAGCCATAGTGGGCCTCTGCACCACATGCTGTATATTATATGTTAGTCACTGTAGTGACTAACGTATTCCTAGTCCATAGTCCCCTTTCCTCCATTCTGTATGGGCGTCCCTCGCTAGGGACAGGAAACTGATCCTTTTTCTCCAGAAATATGGTCTTCCCCCATTAAATTCAGATGTGTGCTGGGGTGCGGCCTTGGGAGCATCCGCTCCCCTGACTGCGCCCACCAGCGCTACTCCTCAGTCCCCTTTGACGCGGCTATATTAGAATTGCCTAATGACACAGGTTTATTAAGGGGGAGGATGGTGAAAAGGGGGCTATGGACTAGGAGTATGTTAGTCACTATGGTGAGAACAATTACTCCTTTGTCCCTTCCCCTTCCCCTTTCCTCCATACTGTATGGGCGATTACAACTGAATACAGCCCTTGGGAGGAGAGTTGCCCCTCTAAGAAAACATGTTTTTTCAAAACTGCCTGGCCAAATGCTGCGTTAGATCTGGCGCTGGCATCCAAGCAATAGTATTTGCAAAAGGCCGATGAGGAAGCCCAAGTAGCCGCTTTGCTGATTGTCTGCATTGGAACCTAACCTATCTTTGGAAGGCCACAGCCGTGGCCTTGGCTCTGATAGCATGGGCGTGCATGTTTGTTGGCAAAGACATGTCCTGCCTCTCATAAGCTTCCTTGATGGCCAGCCCCATCCACCTAGCTATTGAATCATTGGATGGTTGACAGCCTGGCTTTGACCTGCCAAAAGTGATGAACAAGGCATCCGATTTACAGAGGCTCTTCTTACTGTCCAGGTAAAATCTTACAGCACGTCTGACATCCAGACAGTGCAACACTTTCTGTGCCTCATCCTTTGGATCTGCAAAGAATGTCGGAAGTACTCTGTCCTCATTGAGGTGAAAATATGATAACCTCTGGGAGAGCTGAAGGGTGCGTCCTTAGCAACACCTTGTCCCGGTGAAATGTGGTATACAGCTCTGAAGCCACTAGCGTCTGTATCTCACTGATCATGCGCGCTGAGGTAAGGCAAACTAGTAGAGCAGTCTTTGTAGTATCCAGCCTTATATCACCTGATGTCATGGGCTCAAAAGGCTTGTGGGCCAGCGCGCCCAGCACCACGTGAAGCTCTCAGACTGGATGCAGGCATTTGACTGGGGGATACAATCTGGTCAGGCCTGTCAAATGCTTCTTGACCACCGGATTGGAGGAGAACATGTTTTCTCCAGAATTTTTGTAAGCCCCCTATGGCTGCCAGATAAGTACAACAGGTGTCTACCTGCACACCGGAATTAGCAAAATGCGCAGAGAAAGACAACACGTCATCTAGTGAGCATGCCAAAGGATCTACTTTGTTTGCCTTGGCCCAGTGACTGAACCTGGTCCATTTGCTTCTGTACTGATTCCTTGTGGAGTTGCTTCGTGCCCCCTGAATGATAGCTAAGTTGTCCTGTGACCAGTGCAGAATTTCCAGGGTGACCTGTTCAGGAACCATGCTGCTAGGGCTATCTTCTGCTGGGGTGGGGGGGTTGAACCACTGTACCTCCCTGATGGGATAGTACGGGGGCTGGTCCCAATGGAAGGGGGACCAGGGGTTAATGCAACAATCAGAGGAGTTCTGAGAACCAAGGTCTGGCTGGCCACCACAGCGCTATCAAGTTGAGTTGAAGCCTCTGTGACTCCTTGAACTTGCAGATGACCCTATTGATGTGTCCAGTTCCTGCCTCAACCAGACTCCGTGGACACTGGTTATCCAGGGGAGCCCCCATTCCTCTAGGGACAAGTCTGTGGTAATGGTGATCTCCGGTAGCGGCTGCCTGAACAGCCTGCCCGCTCACAAGTTGGCCTCTGCACTCCACCACAAAAGGTTGTGGTGAAGGTGCTGTGGTATGCCGACTAGAGCAACTTGGGAGCCAGTTTCCTGATTCCAAGAGCCTGAGAAATGTAGCTGCAGCCTCCTCATTTAGAGTCTTATGTGTGACACAGCCAAGAGACAAGCCGCCATTATTCTGACCAGGTGCTGGTACCACCATGACACAGTTACTGGTCTGAAAATGCCCCGTGGCCTTCTTGATTGCTGTGATCTTGTCCTCCGAGGGGAAGGGCCACTCCCCACCCTGGTATCCCAAATTAGCCCCAGGAATGTTAAGGACTGCGTGGGAAGTAACTGCGACTTATTGAGGTTGATAGAGAACCCCAAATCGTATAGCATGTGCATAAGTGTGGCAGCTGTGTACTGGACTCCCTCAGGCGGCGCCGCTCATATGAGCTAGTCGTCAAGGTATGAATAGAGGTGGTGGCTCTCCGCCATGAGCAGGGATACTACAGCATTCATTAACCTTGTAATGACCCTTGGGGCTGAATTGAGGCAAATGAGAGGACCTTGCATTGGAAATGAAAGCCCATGATACTGAACCGGAGGAAGGAACGATGGGGCTCCCAAATCGGGACATGCAGGTAAGCATCTTTCAGATGCAGAAAGCACATCCAGTCAACCCCACACGGTGTCTCCGCAATGAGTGCTGGGGATACCATCTTCAACTTTTGAAAGGATAGGGAAAGGTTCAAGGATGAAAGGTCTAGTACAACTCTCAGGCCAGCCTCGTTCTTTTTCTGTATGGCACAAATATGGGACTAAAAGCCCATGTCTCGCTCTGAGGCTGGAACCTCCTCCACCGCCTGACTTGCCATGAGCGAACAGACCTCATCCAGAAGAGTTGCCGTCCCGATCTGTGGGTGTGGGGGGGGGGGGGTGGAGGGAGAGAGGAAATGGAGGTATCGGCAGGCGGAAGCCCGAGGAAACCAGTGAGAGAATCCATGGGCCCACGAACCTTGCACACCAGGAATGAATGTGAATGGCAAGCTTGTACCCCACCAGAGAACTGTGGATCTGGATGGCACATCACTGTTTCTGAGGAACTTCTCAAAGAACATGTTCTGGGGAGGAGCTTACTTGCATGGGTGTGGGTCCCTGGACTTGTACCTGTTGTTCAGCTTTAATTGCCCCTTGTCTTGGGTAGCTGGGTCTGTCTATCACCCCTGCGAGGAAACAGTTGGAGATGAGGAGGACCAGTGACCGGTGTAGTCCAATCCCACCTTGGCAGGCGTTCCGATGCCTGCGCACTGGAATCGAGACGTTCAGGGCGCGCCACCATTTTGTCTGCCGGGAGGCCATTTTTTCTGGTACCGCACCATGTGCTTGCTGCGTGACGATTGTAATACTGGGACCAGTCTCCGCCCGCTTGCATGACTGTGAAGGCTTGAAACTTCCCTGCACCTCAGGCAAGGGCCTGGTAGGCGGAGTGCCCTCGGCCATGACGTCAGTATTGCTGGAACTGTATTTAAGCGCCCTCTCTGGTTTACGCCCGGTGTTAGAGCTAAGCTCCTCGGGGAGCTCCCTGGGTCCCAGAGCCTTGGGACCCCTCATCTCTGGACTGGGAGGATCCTTAGACCCCTCAGCCGTGTAGCCGGTAGCTCGTAGAGCCTCGGTCGCTGCACTGGTAGTAGTGCCTGGAAGAACCCTCCTGCTTGGACACTTCCCAGGGAAGGCTTCACCCTTGCAGGGTGCAGAGGAGTACAGGGCACCTACCTCAGGCCTGGTCTTCCTCCTGACATACTACTTAATGTGCTCCGGTGGCGATCTCGAGAAGAGCTCCCTCCACCTGGCTAAGCGGTTCTTCAGCGATCGCAGGGTGAGTGTGTCGCATCCCGAGCAGCTA
Organism: Ambystoma mexicanum; assembly: GCF_040938575.1. NCBI lineage: Eukaryota > Metazoa > Chordata > Amphibia > Caudata > Ambystomatidae > Ambystoma > Ambystoma mexicanum. Next base: position 1,266,025,656 of record NC_090925.1, on the reverse strand, counting down.
TCCCAGCCATGGTCCTCGCCAAGGCCCGGAGGCAGAGCAAGTGTGGATTCGATGTGGGGAAGGAATTCTCGCAGACTGGACACCTGCTGAATCCTGTCCCCATATGCACCGGAGAGGAGCGTGGCACCGGAGGACAGAGTATTTAGACTCTGAATTAAATTAGCTATGTGGAAAGAAATGGAGAAACAATTATCCTGGGGAAGTCGTAGTGTGGTATTACGAGTAAAAGATAAGGCCTCAACCACAGCCTACGGTGAAAGAGGTCCGCTCCCATCGACGCAGAAAAGAGGACTGGGGAGCGGCGCTGGTGGGCGGAATCATGGGAAAACATGCTCCCAGGGCAGCGCCCCCACACGCATCTAAATCTAATGGGGAAGAAAGTGTTTCTGCTGAAAAAGGTCCCGTTTCCCATCCCTAGTGAGGGATGCCCATAAAGTATGGAGGAAAGGGGGCGTGACATAGGAGTACAAGGCAATATTACTTTGTAAACGTGTGACGCGATGACCACGTTGCAGCTCAGCAGATGTCTGGAGAGGGAGAATGCCACAAAGAGTTGGGCCAACCGTCTGATCTCGGCTGTCCTTGCCATGTAAAAACAAAGGGCCCTTTTAGGGTCCAACCTATGACACCTCTCCTCCTTTTTAGAAGGATGAGGAGGTGGGTAGAACACTGACAAGTCAATCCCCTGTGACACATGGAAATCTGAGACTACTTTGGGTAGGAATCCCTGGCGTGCCTTGAGAGACAGACAGTCCCTGATGAATTTCCAGATCTTAATCTGAAAAGTGACTATGAAAGAAACATGTTGGATGATGTAATGCTTTTATGAATTATAATGAGTGAAATGGTTTGAGCATGAATGGTATGTTTGATGTGAGTTTTAGATAAACTGACTGTATGCACAGCACGTGACACTTTATTGAGATTAGTGGCAGAAGAAAGTTTTTACACTTTGGCAATGTTACTAACTGTCTGTTCCTTTGCACTGTTGTATCTTTAATAATTGAATTGTATGAAGCTGAAAAAAGGTGTATCCTTTGTTTTTTTAACATTTTGTTGTAAAAAATAAAAGATGTATTTGTTGATATAGAAACCAGATTGACGTATTTACTTTGCCAGTTGTGGAAGACGAACCGTCCCTCCCCAAACCCCCCAAACAGGGCTTTTTTGCCCACAAATGTTTTGTTGTCTGTTGGTAAAGGTTCAAGAACCTGTTAGAGGGCTCGTTTGTGGGTTAGTTCCCTCATGCCTCTTGTGGTTGTTTGTTTCTAGAAAGAGAAGGTATCTCTCACGGTACTAAGAAACTGTGGTTTACAGGACAACGCCTGGAGCTCACTGACACGTCTCGCAGACATGATAGCCACCAGGAAGGCTGTTTTTAACATGAGCAATCTGATTGAACATGAATGCAAAGGCTCAAACGGAGCCGCCATTAAGAGCTTATGAACCAAATTAAGTTCTCAGACCGGGACTACGAAAGGAGTAGGCGAGAACCTATTCACAAGGCCTTTCAGGAATTGAGCCATTTGAAAAAAGAACCCAGTCGAACCGTCAGGGGGCGCAAACAGCATGTGTCCAGTGTTGCCAATTTAGCGACTTTGTCGCTATATTTAGCGACAAAGTGCGGGTCCCTAGCGACTTTTTCCATAGAAAGCGACTAGCGACTAATCTAGCTACTTTCCCGAGTCCCATTAGCGACTAGCGACTAATCTAGCTACTTTCTCCCGAGTCCCATTGGTTTGAAGACATACACTTTTTTTCTATTGGTTTGGAGACTTGCACGTTTCCAAACCAATAGAAAAGGGTGTACGTCTCCAAAACAATAGGAGTACCCCCAATCAGTGCCCCCGTCCTGGCAACCAGCCAGGCCAGGCCCGCCACACAACACGTGACGTGATGTCGCCGCGGCCTGCGAGAATGCGGCGAGAATCTGTCGCCTACAAAATTAAAGGAAATGCGTATGCGGATTGCGGACAGTTTCCCATTTAATTTCCTATCCTAAGACGTGCCGTCACCGTGATCTTCATCGTTCCTGTTGCAGCCGGCCCTGCCTGCCTTCGCTTTGAGCGCCTCTGCTGCCAGTTACCTCGTCCTCGCCTCGGTGGACTCCAGTGTGAATCCTGTTGCCTGGCCTGGCTGGAATCCTTCTTCCTTCCGACTCGCAGTTGCCACTGCTGAACAGCTGCAATTCTCCGACGTCAAGGTAAGTGCTGCCATACGGGTTGTTTTTAATGTATTCCTGTGCACGTTGTGTAGGGGGCTTTTCTTTTAATGTATGTGTGTGGATGGGGACTGTATGCTGTGTGCACGTTGTGTAGGGGGCTTTTCTTTTAATGTGTGGATGGGGACTGTGTGCACGTTGTGTAGGGGGCTTTTCTTTTGATGTATGTTTGTGGATGGGGACTGTATGGTGTGGATGGTGTGCGCACGTTGATACATGTATGGGCTCAACTCTGCGACCATGTCAGGGAGTTGTGCATGTAACAGCAACTTAGCATGTCTGTGAGTGGTGCACAGCCCCGCTGTTATAGGCACAGGTCTGAAAGCCCCTCCCAAACAACAAGAGCTACCAAATGGAAAACAATCCTGCTAAGTATGTTACATAAGCATACCCCACACACAGTGTCTCGCTCTCTGCCCATCTCGCTCATTGCATTGCGGTTGTGCCATATGTGCTGCCTTTTCCTCATCAGCATCAGGCTGGTGGCTCTTTTCTGTGCACTCTGGGACACATCTCCTGACACCCAGATTGCGCCACATGCAGGACAACAATGAGGATGCCCAAACTTTCCATGTGCATGCAGTAAATCCCTGCAAGCGTGTGGCAATGTAATATGTCCATCCGGAGTATAAAGATTCTCTCAGTTCTGTCTGCACTTTGAACAGGTGTGTGCTGACAGCAGTTATAATTAAACTGTGGGTTCATGGGTGCTACCTTTGATTTTCACTTCATGGGCACAACATTTCATTGGAGCGGAGTCCAACTGCCAGTGCAAGCTCTGCCTCCTTCAAACTCCACCCCTACCCCGGCCCTTGTGTGATTTTGCAGCCTAGTTGTGACATAACCTTTTGCAGCCTAGTTGTAACATAACCTTTTTCCCTCCTTTTTCATGTAGCTCCTGTCGGGTTCCGTGGTTTCTTGATGTTCCCTCTGGTCTGTCGCGACCCTTAGTGACTGATCCCTCCGCTGGCTGATCCTGCCCTTTTACATTCACTGTATTTGTTGCCTGTTGTGTCCGAGATATTAACTGCACAAGTATAAATCGTTGCATTTGCCTACCTCATCATGTCTCACACAAAACTGTACACGCAGAAGTACAGAAAGGAGTGGAAAACAAACCCTGCATTCAAAGTCTGGTTGAACCCACTTATTGGCGATGATACACGGGCATCATGCCTGTATTGTAAGGCTGATTTTTACGCCAAACTAAGTGATGTCAAAAAACACATGGCCACACTAAAGCATGCCATAAAGGCAAAGCCTTACTGTCCCACCCAAATCAAGCTGCCATTTATGGTTCAACAAATTGACTCTGCTAAAAAGGCTGAGGCCATCATGGCAATGGCAATCGCTGAACACTGTCCTATGCTGGCAATTGATCACATTGGCGAAGCATGTAGAGCTGCTTTCCCAGACTCTGGTGCTGCTACCCATTTCAAACTGCACAGGACAAAGTGCACAGAAATGATTAATCGTGTTGTAGCGCCCTACTTTCTGAAAAAGCTGGTTGCTGATGTGGGTGACCTGCGTTTCAGCCTCCTGCTCGATGAGTCCACAGATATAAGTGTTGCTAAGTACCTGGGGATTGTGATAAGGTACTTCAGCGTCACAAAGCAGACAATTGTGTCTACATTTCTGGGGCTTGTTGAGTTGGAGGGAGGAGATGCCAGCTCTATAGCCCGTGCTGTTGTGGCTTTCCTCGAGAAGTGTTCTCTCAAAAAAGAGAAACTCCTGGGGATAGGGACTGACGATGCGTCTGTTATGACGGGGGTTAACAATGGAGTGCATAAAGTGCTGAAGGAGGAGTATGGCCTGAAGGATCTGATCCTTATTCGCTGTGTGTGCCACTCTCTGCAGCTTGCTGTAACTCATGCTTCCAATGAAGGCATCCCCCGTAGCGTGGAAACTTTGGTGCGGGAGACTTACAAATGGTTTTCAGTGTCTCCCAAGCGCAGGTTGGCCTACAAGGCCGTATATGAGACCATCAACTGTGGGAAGAAAGCCTTACAGATAACAAAGATGTGTTCCACACGTTGGCTCTCCATAGAACCTGCAGTTTCACGCATTTTGGACCAGTGGGAGGAGCTTAAGCGTCATTTCTCAGTTACCAGGTCCAGAGAATACTGCTACATGGCTGAGATGTTATACTCCATGTACGGTGATCCACAACACATATTATATCTGACCTTTTTAAAGTCAGTGCTGGGTGAGGTACAGGTGGCCATCAAGGCTTTTGAGGGAGAGCAGGTGGATCCTCTTAAGCTACTTGACAGCTTGGTTAGCCTGATCAAGTCTGTGAGAAGCAGGGTACTCAATCCTCTGGCAAAAATTGATGTACTGAAAAGGCCAATAGATGGTTACATCTGTCCAAAACCGTATTTTGGGCACCTTTTTGAGTCCAAGGCAGCTGAACTCCGCCTTGCGCCAGAGGATGAAAGCAATGTCCGAAAGCGGTGTACATCCTTCACCATCTCCCTCACAAATGAGTTGAGGGTGCGGCTACCGGACAACATTGATGCATTGCAGTATGTGTCTGTTTTCAATGTGCAGGAAACTCTGAAGCATAATAAGAGCCCTGGAGAGGTAGTAAAAATAGCCAAGCTCCTTGGCTACTCCCCTGCAGAGATAGACAAGATTGTCCAGCAATGGCTTGTCATCCACCTCAGGAAATGGAACGAGACCAAAAGCACACTGGGCTTCTGGAGTGAGATTTGGAAGTTCAGGGATGCAGCAGATATCAATCCATTTCAAGAAGTCGCCATGGCTGCTGTGTCGGTGTTGTCATTGCCACACTCAAATGCTCAAGTTGAGAGAGTATTCAGCCAGATGGGTGTAGTAAAAACCAAACTTCGCAATCGGATGTCCTTGCAGAGCCTTAACTCTATCCTGTACATCAGATATGGTCTGAAGCTGTCTGGTGAAGCCTGTTATGAGCACCAGCTGCCTGACAGTGTTTTGCAGCAATTTGGCACATCAGCTGCTTACTCTTTCAAGTCAGCTCCCTCAGTTGCTGAACCTGCCATAGAGAGCCATGATGCAGATGATGACATTGTCCCAATCTTTCTGTGAGCGAGAACAGCTTGTGGCTTTTGTGTGTGTGTGTGGAGGAGGGTCTGGAAACAAAACAATAAACTTTGAATTAAGGCCCATCTATTTTCCCACATTGACAGCTTTTTTCTATTGCCAATTTTTTCTATTGCCCGTGTTTTCTGTTATCTTTTTCTTTCATTTTAGTTAACTAAATGCAAATTGTATTTAAAAAATGGTATGCTCATGTTATACATTGATTTGTTCAGGGCTCCGAACTGGGCCATACAATTAAAAACCAAACATGAGAAAACTAAACAAAAAATTAAAAAATAAAAACCAAGAAAGCAACTCTGCCAGTGTGTATTTTTGGGTCATTTTTGCCTTCTAAACATATATAGGGTGTTTTTTATTCACTTTTTGTTACCCCCACGTCATTGATCCCCTCTCCTACGTCCATTGCGCAACTTGCAAAGGCAATTATGCAAATTAGGCGATGATGTCATTTAGCTACTTTTAGCTACTTTTAGGACAGCCTCTAGCTACTTTCCGGACTGAGGAGTTGGCTGTCTCCCTCACCCAACAGGTGGAAAATGGCCTGTTAAATGCATTAAAATCAGATAATCAGCCTTGCAATCGATGACACCAGCATCGGAAGGCTCCAAATCGTAGCTGGAAGGCTGAGAAATCAGAGGCAAAAGGTGCTGCCTCGGTCCCAGCGGGGTGAACCGTGTTGTGTGTTGGTTGAATAAAAGGGGCTCTGCTGGCATGCCGAGGGCATTGCAGCAGAGCCCCAGGAAGAGGCAACTCGTGTCAGTGTGCGTTCTTGGGATCAGGGTTTGCCACGTGATCGTGGTCTACTTCGGTGGCTCGGCCTGGGTGCACACACAGCCGAGACCACCATGTGCTGGGTGCTCCCAGCAAAGAAGAAATGCCCGGTGATCCGGGCTGTGCAGGGTGACCCCTGTGCACTGGACGCTACGAGATCGCAGCGTTGGGGACCCTGTTGGGTGAACCTGACATCTGGTGTGGCCCGCCCCGGTGACCGGGGGCGGGCCACCACAAACCACATGCGCCATCTTGACGGCACTGTTGCTGCAGCAGGACCCTGAGGGTGGTGCACCCCGTCGAAGACAGGAGGAGGGGCTGCGTTCAGCACCCCAGCAATGTTAGGGTGTACTAGAAGACCACAGGGTCCTCATAGCACCAAGGGATAGTGGTGACCCTAGAAGCAAGTGCCCTATTCAGGGTGAGAAGGGACAGGAAGCCACATCGGACGACCCAACAGCACCGGGGCACACCAGCAGGCCAGTGATGGGCGCATGCAGCAGCACCTGGAGGCATCGGGTGGCCGAAGGCACTAAAGGCAGGTACCGGGTAAGCGAAGTACAGACATACAGCAAGCCGCGCTGCATGGGACAATAGAGCGTCCCATTCCACACACTGAGCAGGGATTACATTGAGGACTCATACTACTCAGCCCCAGCAGGGAAGCTGGGAACCCAGATGTGAGCAAAGCGACCAGTAGGTGTGTGAGCTCGTGAGGATCAGGCCTTAAAGGAGGGTCCACCGACTGGGCTACAGGAGTGTGAACTCTGTTTTGCAGTAGGCTGCCTTGAATGAATGAGGATCTGGGATTTAATGCAGCACCATTAACTAAATTGCCTCAAACCCTTGGAGAAAAAATGTGGTTGCAGGCTATCCGAGGCATGCACATCAAAAACCAGGACAGCAGTAAATAGGTTAGTCATGCTTGAAGTAACTTACGGTTTTCTTTCTAAGGAGCCCAACAATTCCTGTCACCGCTAACAAAATCCTGTTGAGGGCCGAAGGGTAAAAGCTGCACAACCGGGGTGTGTTGGATCAGCCCAAGCCCAGCAGACTTCTGGCGCCTGGCAGGACCCCACTCATACCTCCAACGTGTACTGAAAGGGCATCGCAAGGACACACGAGAGTATGGCTGGAAGGGAAGCAATTGCGTGCAGTGTTGGGGTTTGCCCCTGAACTCTCTTGGTCATTGGTGGATACCAAATGCTGAATCCCAGCACTGCGGAATTTTTATACAGCTTTCATACGAAGTCCGGTGATGAGGAGGCAACAATGATGGACGGACCCCCTCCACAACAGATGCAGGCCAGGCAGAATCTACCAAGGCGGTGTGAAGGCATCAGGAAATAGACACAGACAACTGAATTTAAAAACGTGGACTATAAACTTTCATTTTAACAGAAAAAGGGTTGGAAAAGGCCTAACTTGCCCTGTGTTAAGGTGGGATTTCCATAGCCAAATAAACTAAGGATAGGCTGTGTCACGATGTCCAAAGTAAAAGTCTGTGTCCAAAACCTATGCTTGCCATCAAATCTACTTGAATACAACATGTAGGGACCTAAGCACCAAAATGAAGTGTTCAAATAAAAGTTCAGAGCTTCTTCCAGCTCTTGTTTTGTAAAGTGTTTCACTTGCCCAAGTTCAAGATAGTTCACAATGCAAAGGCGTTCCCTTCCCCAAGCTTTCAAGTCTGTAAACTTTTTCACAACTATTCTTTCAAATGCTTTGCAGCTCTTCTGGTTTGGTCATCTTCACCAAGTTCACAAAGTACAGTTCCTTAATCTCAGTTCACGCCAAATTTGGATGTGCGTGTTTATTTCGTATACACAAATGTCAAATTCGACATGCCCATAATGAAATAATGTTGTGCATGATCCCCGCCTGCTATCCCCCAAATCCCTTGCCCTTAAAATCTCACCTCCTGCTCCTCACTTACCTGCGTTTCATCTGCACGTCCATGGCTCTGTCCCTGCGATGTGCGTGCCGCCTCCCCTTTGAGGGGGGAAACTTCCACTGCAGGGTAAGTTTTAAAAAATCTGAATATCCTTTATCCCCCGCTTTTCTTTTTTTGGAAGCGGGGCACACCCCTGCCACTCCCGAATTCCGTAATGTCAAAGAAGGGAAACGGGGGGCACTTCCACAGCCCCTACTCCCCTTCTTTGACATTTTCGGTTTGCGTTTTCTTTTCACACTGCCGAATTCAGCATTTTCTCACATGCGGTCTGCTAGATGCCAAATTTTTGTTCAATATCCCCAAATTTCCTTTATATTCAATCACAGGCTTCTTTGCACGTATTATAAGTGGCTTTTTCATAGGTAGGTGTCCTCGGTCTAGATGCAGTTGTCAGACCACACGGTCCACCCATTACAGGTCACGCAACTGACACAGCCGCCTTGCCTCTTCTTCCTTATAGGCAGGTTGCCACTGTTTCAGCTCTACCACGGTATTTGGCTTTTTCTCGCTTCACATTCTCATGATGCTTTACCATTGCTTGCTTGGCCACTATTCACTTGTTGCACTTTCATATATTCCTATGGCTCTTGCCAATACTTGTTTACACAGTTCCTTTACAACATAGGATTCCATTAAACTGCTTTCCTTCAGTTCTGTATTCAACGCTACTTGCTTTTCATTCGACTCAATATTCAAAAGTGCTTGCTTTCTTTCAAATAATTATTAAAAAGTGCTTGCTATTCAAATCATTATTCAAAAGTTTTTGCTTTCCTTTATAACAGCATTCATTAAGGTTCTCACAAGCTATATGCTCACCTGCTGTGCCAGTGTCCTTTTTCCTAGGTTGACTCATCGGTCGGTGCTTACAGCGCTACAGCGATGCTCCCGACCGCCACAAGCTCTTTATCTCGCGTGCAGCGCCTCGCTCTGTCTCCTCAGTGGTTCTCTGTGTCTTCGATCCTGCCACCGTCATGCCTCTCTCAGCTTGGGCCTCACTCTGGAGCTTTGCCTGTTCACTCTGGTTCCTGTTCCGTAGTTCGCTGCAGGCCTCCAGCTCCTTTCAGTCTCGCTTCCTGCTGCAGACACTCTGCAACGTACTGGGGCTCTCAAGAGCTCTGTCTGCCACGCCACCTTCCAGGAGAGGTCTGCGCTCCTCCAGCAGTCCGTTGACTTGCTTCCACAGCGGACTCAATTTTCCCCATTCTTGCTGCTTTTAATCTTCCCATCATCTTGATTGGTCCAAAAAGGACTAGACCGCTCATTGCCGACTTGCAAGTTCTGCATTGCTTTTGCTGGTCGCCTCCTCGTCCCAGTACATAACTGGTATTTGTATGTGTGTGTCAATAAAGGGAGGATGTATTTCTCTAGTTGGTCTCTTCCTTGTCCCAGTACCAAACTGGTGTCTATTGGGGAATGAATTATGGAAAACATAGGGATGGGATTGACAATAGCCTATTAAGGCTTGGGTGACAGTGGACACATGGTGAAAGGAAAATGGGGATACCGTGTCTCACCCAAGGGTGCCTCATCTCCGCTTCCAAGTCCCCTCCACCCAGCTAGTCCTCCCTCGCATATCAACTCCCAGGGTCAGGATCCAATAGCACTGGCCTTTCCCTGGACACATGGGGGGAGGATATGTTGGGGAAAGAAGTGAGGACGCCCTCAGATTCCTCACAGCGGATATTCAACTGCTCCTGGACAAAATCAGATTTATAAAGAGTGGACTTACTGTCGCAATCACAGAAGTCATGGGCAGGGTGGATAAGGTTGAGGAGAAGCTGGAATCTCTAGAAAACAATCAGCTATCGGCGGATTTGACAGAAATGAAAATAGATGGGTGGATGCAGGAGTATGAACAGAAAGCAAGAGATTTGGAGCTGAAAGTGGATGATCTGGAGAACAGGGAGAGACATTTGAACATCTGTATAATGGGCCTAAAGGAAGTACAGGGTCAATCTATTCTCTCCTTGGAGCGCCGTGCGCTGACATTAATAAACAGACTCTTTGAGGAAGTGCCCTCACCTGAATCATTGGGCAGGAGGTTTTGGCAAAGTGTCACTACTTCAGGCATACGGCAGCCATTCTGCAGAAGGCCAGAGAGAAAGACCAGATCTATTTCGAGAGCACCCAAATATGGATTTTCCAAGATCAGAAATGACCCGGAGTAATGAGATTGTCGCCCATTGATCCAGTCATTACGGGCAAAAAATATTCATTACTGGTGGGGGTTCCCGTTTGCTCTTTCTTTTTAATTCCAAGCAGAGGAGTATAGGGTCACTTCATTGCGGAAGACGTCCTGAGGCAAGTTATATCAGAGGATCGCAGCTTGGAAGCAGGCGATGCCGTGGCAACGACAAACTCGCAAAATGAGAACTCGGCGGTTTACCCACGAAGAGGCAGAGCGGCAGGCACAAGGAAGTTACAAAGATTTAACACGCCATGACCTTGGTCCCGGTCATTCTTTTTTTTGATCTAACTTGCTGAACAGTACCAGCAGTAGACTACAGAACTCATTGGAAGGTTCTCCTACTTAATCTGCTTTTGAGGTCACTGGACGTTATTTGTCTTTTAATTTAGGCGATTGACAAAGCTAGTCAATGTTGAAGGTTGAAAGTTATAAGTTACGCAGCCAGACTGATTGATGTTATGGCGAGAGGCCTCCCTTTGGTGGCCCTGGATTTGTTTTGGGCATCTCCAGAGCCTATTTAATATAGGGGTGGGGGCACGTTTGCCACTTGGGGTATTGGGAGCACGGTGGGAGTATGGGTTAGACATGTGTTTAGGGATGGTGGACAGGAGGGGGAGGTATGGGATGATTCTTTGCATGGGCATTTACTACCGGGAGAAGGGACGGGACAGTAGTGAAACTCACATCAGTATGTAAATGATATGATATGGCATTTGTAAGGCGCCCATACACAAGAGTTTCAAGGCGCGGCAAGGAAGGGGGAACAGAGACAGCAATCTTACTAGGCCAAGTGAAATTGAGATCGCGCAACTGCAGGGGAGGGAAAAAGTGCCAGGGGAAAGGGGAGGGGCAGTGCTGTACATGGGATCAAAACAATAAGAAGTGCGGCCAGCAGGTGCAAGGGTAATTGCAGACAGCAGGTGTCCAAAAGTGCAGGTAGGGGGACTGTAGGGTTACAGATACAGACCCAATTGCAAGGGTTGACAGGAGGCAGTGCGGGTGTGCATCTGGGCGGGCAGGGACGTGGGCCCAAAATCAGTGTGTAGCCAGGTGACAAGTGCAATATCAGACAGGAAGGGGAGAGGAAGGTAGAAGCAAAGCGGAAGGTCTTGAGGTGCTTCCGGAACCAGAGATGGTTCTCCTCAAGTTTCATAGATGCAGGGAGGCTGTTCTTGAGGGAGGTCCCAGCCGAAGAAAGATCTACCACCAACTAATTGCTTGGAGAAGCGAGTGACCCTGTGGGAGTTGGAGGAGTGAAGAGCTTGAGTAGGAATGTATTTACAAAGAGAGAGTTGGAGGTATTGAGGACCCAGGCCCCAGAAGGCCTTGTGCACAATGCAGAGGGTCTTGAACTTAATCCTTGCTGCCACTGGGAGCCAATGCAGAGATTTCAGTGCTGGAGAGATATGATCCCTGGGCTTGAGGCCAAGGATAAGTCTTGCAGTCCTGTTATGGGTGAGTTGCAGAGGGCGGAGAGTAGAAGCAGGCAGATTTAGAAAGAGGCTGTTTCAGTAGTCCAGCCTAGAGAGAGCCAGAGCTCTAGAGACAGTGAGATTCTGCGGGAAGGAGAGGAAAGGAAGAATACCTCTGAGGAGGTCCATTTGGTAGTTTGACTTCTTAGAGACGTCAGAGATGTGAGGAGAAAAGGATAGTGTGGAGTCGAAGATGACCCCGGGGTTCTTAGCCTCACAGATGGGAGCAGGAAGAGGGCCAAGGGAGTGACAGGAAAGGAGGGGGGAGGTGTGCCAATGAGGAACATCTCCGTCTTACTGGCGTTAAGGCAGAGATCGTTGGCGGCACACCACTCCTGGATAGTAGACACAGTCAGATCTGAGAGAAGGAGAAAAGGTGGCAGAGGAGCGCCTGAAAACGGGCTGAGTGTCATACACATAGCACTGAAAGTTGGAGAGGAGAGTGGCAATGCAGTGAGCAAGAGGTGCCAAGGATTGGTTGAACAGCCAGGGTGAGAGGTTAGACCCCCTGGGGCACACCACAGGTAGAGTGCGATAGATGAAAGGAAGGACCCAAGTTGAACCTAGGAGGGTTGAGAAGAGGGTGCACAAGAAAGTGCTTCAGGGGGAAGGGAAGGCTCCAGTGGTGAAGGAGTGGTTGCAGAAGTCAGCCAGGGCAGGAGCGAGGGTGTCAATGTGGTCCTTGATGGTTTTGAAAGAACAGGGAAGAACCTGTTTTGACGAGACTTTCATAGATCAGACTTGTCTAGAAACCTAGTCAGGGGAGAACAGGAAAGGAAGCGAAAGAGGAAGGAGAGGTGGCCACAGGGGGCCCGGGGGTAGAGGAGAGTAGAGGGAGGAGGAGAGGACAAGAGGGTGGACAGGATGTCCTGGGTTTGAGAGATGAAATAAGAAGCCAGGACCATGCAGAGGGCCTGGGAGGGGACAGGAGAGGTAGAGGCTGCAGCGGAATTGGCCAGCTACTTGCAGATTTTAAAGAGTTTGGCCGAGTTGGTAGATGCCGCAGAGACGCAGGCTTGGACGTGGGCTCTCTTCTTAGTGCAGACAGCGAGCCGGTATTGCCTTTGGAGCAGGCAGCAGGCCAGTTAGTCAGAGGATGTGCAAGAAGCTAGCCATTTCCTCTCAGCCACCCTGCACTTGCATTTAAGGGTGAGGAGTTTGGAGTCATACCAGGAGTTGCACTTGGCTTTGGCCTTCAAGCGTATCCTCATGACAGGGGCAAGAACATCAAGAGCATCAGAGATAGAAAAGTGGAACATGGAAAGGGCTGTGTCAGGATGTGTGTCAGCCAGAGGAGGAGGTAGGGGAGAGAAAGTGGCGGCGAAAACCTCAACTGACACACGCTTCATGGGTCGGATGACTGAGAAGGTAGGTGGCAGTGCTGGAGTTGGCTTATCCTGAGGGGTACAGAGGGAGAGATAGGAGGAATGGAGAAAGGGATCACTCCAGGAGAGAGGAGTGGTGAGGGGGATAGAGAGGGGGAGGTTTGAGGAGATCATAACATCCAGAGTGTGCCCTGCAGAGTGAGTCGGGCCAGGGAGAATAGAAAGAGTCGCAGAGGTTGTGAAAGAGTCCAGAGGAGGGACAGGAAGCATTCAGGTGGATGTTAAAGTCTCCAAGAAGGAGGAGTTGAGTGGTCCCGTCCATTAGGGAGGAGGAGAGGGCCACCCACTCAGAGAGGAAGGAGGTGATTTGACCACGTGGCCGATAGATAGTAGCCACAGTAAGAGAGTGGGAGAGGGGGAGTGGGAGAGTGAGTGAGTGAGTAAGTGAGAGAGAGAGAAGCAGAGAGAGAGGGAGAGAGAGGGAAAGAGAGAGAGAGGGAGGGAGAGAGGGAGACAGGGAGAGGGGCAGAGAGGGAGAGAGGCAGAGAGGGAGAGAGGGAGAGAGAGAAAGAGAGAGAGAGAGAGAGAGAGTGCCTGCAGACAAGGCATTCGAAAGAGGAGTAGACCTGCATAGGAATTATAAAGGCGAGAATCCACTCCGTGAAGATCAAGTCTACACCCCCTCTGGAACGGTTGGATCTGGGCGCAGAGAGGATCTTGTAGTCATCAGGGAGGAGAGTGTCAAAGCTTGTGACAGAGCCTGCTGTGAACCATGTCTCAATGAGACCAAGGACATTCAGATCAAGTTCTTCTAGGAGGCGGCAGATGTCAGGAGTGTTTGACAGCTGAGCGAGAGTTGAGAGTGGCAACATGGAGAAGGTTGCCAAATTTGAAAGACTTCCGGGGAGGGGTACAAATCAGAGGTACGGCCTGCAGAGGTGTAGAAGGAGCCCGGGTGGGCAGAAGAGGAAGGAGGAGAGGGCAAGGTAGCAAAGGAGGAGGCAGAGGGGGAGGCAAGGAAGCCCATGAAGGAAGAGAAGGGACAGCAGAAGAAAGTAAATTGATAAGCCGTGGGAAGCGTCTATCAAAGAGGAGAAGGTTGGCCTGAGGGCCTTGGACCAAACAGTGCCATTCAGGTAAACTTTAATGTTGACCTTAGAGGAGTGATAGGGGGCCAGGAGGGCCTCCCACCGGGTGTCACATGGGTGAAGAAGAGAAAGGAGAGAGCACAGAGACCATACGTCTGGTGAGGGAACGACAAATAGGATGTCGGTGAGGGTCTGTCTGGACTCAGCTGGGGGCACCGAAGAGCAACTAAGGTGGGCTAGCTAAATGTGAAAGGTCTAAAATTCACCCCAGAAATGCTTCATGTTAGTACGAGAGTTTAAACAGTCCAACTTGGACATTCTCTTCATGCAAGAGACCACATTTAAGGCAGCAGAGGAATATGCACTGAGGGGGAAAAGAGTTGGGGCAGTTGTGGAGGACCTCGGGCCCGACCAAGAAAGCAGGTGCAGGCATTTTGACACAGGGCAGCCTTGGGCATGAGGTGACGCAGGTCAAGAGAGGGAGGGATGGATGGCTGTTAGTGGTGAATGGATCTCTGGGTCAATCGGCTGTCACACCGTGTTCACTTTATGCCCCCAATTAACGTTTTGTTCGGAAGCTCTGGCTCTGTAGGAATACTAGGGGCCAGGAATGGTGATATGCTGGGGTTACTTAAACCTTATTAGGGACCCTCCAAAGACTGTTCATCGGTGAGAAGTGGGGTCTCTCCCGCCTCACCACAAGAGGGGGCAGCACTCTCAGTACTTTTACAGGGGCACTTTCTTTAGACTCGTGATTGACGGTCCAGCCCCTTCTTGTGCTTACACTTTTTACTTCCAGCTGGACCTCCTCAGAGGTATTCTACCTTTTCTCAGCTTTCCCCAGAAACTCAGTGTCTCCAGAGCTATGGTTCTCTCCAGGCTGGACTACTGCAACAACCTCTTTCTCAATCTGCCTAACTCTACTCTTGGCCCCCTTCAACTAATCCAGAACAGGACTGCAAGATCTATGCTCGGCCTCAAGCCCAAGGATCGGATCTCTCCAGTCTTAAAATCTCTGCACTGGCTCCCAGTGGATGCAAGGATCAAGTTAAAACCCCTTTGCATTGTCCACAAGGCTTTCTGGGGCCTAAATACCTTCCTTCTAGAGCCCTTCTCTCAGCTACCTCGAACTCTGAGGGTCAGACGTTTCTCCAAGCTGAGAGTGGGGCTAGATCTATTTCCTCTGTAGGTGCTTTCCTCTGCAACAACTTTCCTGCCCCTCTCAAACTTGAGCCAGACACCCTGAAGTTCCGGAAGCTGCTCAAGACCTTCCTTTTCTCCTCTGCCTTCTCTCTCCCTCTTCTTTGCTAACCTTCCTCACTGGTTGTGGGGTTCCCGCAGACTCTCACAGGGTACCCGGTCCCTCCATGACCAATCTCTCTGCACTGCTTCCAGGACTACTGCGCACTTAGGGTATGTAACTAACTCTACTACCCCCCTGCCTTCCATGCACTTACCCAGAGCCGCGCTGCCATGACTGCACTTCCCAGTCTCCCTTTCCCCCTTGCCCTTTTGTTGTTGCACTTGGACAACCGAATTACACAAGGCCTAGTAGTATCGTTGTCCTCTTTTCCATTTGACCCCCCCCCCCTTCCTTGTCTTGTGGTGCCTGGAAAAACTTGTGTACAGCACGTTACAAATACCAAATCATACATCACCCCACACAACATCCACCAGAACAAATTATATATTTATCAAGGCATGACAGGAACATCCCATGACTGGGGGCATACATCCAGTAAGTGGGATGGTCCAATCACAATATGGGTGTGACGACTATGGAAATGGGTCCTGAAATCCCAATAGATAGGCGCTGGGTCTGCAACAACACTTTGTTTAGAGATGGGGTATTCTGGGACTCTTTTCAGACAGAAGTGAAGGATTTTTTCCAGCAAAATGACACAGGCCAGATGCCGCACCACATTGTGTGGGAAGCAGCAGGCCATCTTCCGTGGCCACTTCATTTTTGAAGATGCAGCCAAAAATAGGAAAAGGCTATTGTGCAAGTTCGAGTGGAAGCAGCAGATCAAGGGAAAGGAAGAAGAGTTGAGACCTGCTGGGGGTCACCTGGAATATTTATTGCTGGATATAAGGGCACAGAGGTGAGCTAGGGGATACATGGAAAGGGAAGGCGATAGCAGACCCCCGCTTTGTAAAGCAGATATTCTTTGAAAAAGGAGACAAGGCCCACACATTGTGGGCGGCCTGCTTGCAGCATCAGGGGGCGGAGGGCAGTCTTCAAAATTAGGGGTGCAGGATGGGGGGAATTGTCACTGACCCTGCAGAGAGAGCAACCAAATGTGGCGATTTCTATTCCCAGTTGTACACCACTGAGGATGAGCGAGTGATATGCAAACACTTACATTCCCTTCCGCTAGCAGTTTTAAGACCAGATGAATGGGAAGCACTGGATGAACCAAACTCGAGAAAAAGAAATACGAATTGCCATCTCTAAACTGAGAGCTGGGTCGGCCCGGGGCAAAACGGCTATACGCCAGCATTCTATACGAGACACGCCCCCTTGGTCATCCCGTTCTTGACTAAACCTTTTAACAACATTGTGGATGGAGGGTTAATAATAATCGTTATCCCCAAGGAAGGTAAGGATGTATTGGATGTGGGTCCTACAGACCCATATCTCTGATCAACATGGATGCCAAGATCTAGGCCAGTGTTCTTGTGGCAGGTTGAATCTCTCATTCCCTCACTGATTCACAATGACCAGGTGGTTTTTAATAGAGACAGGCAGGGCTTGGAAAATATCCACAAAATCCTGCATCTGACAGCAGGTACAGACAGTGGAGGATGCAGTATTGCTGTCTGTAGATGCCGAAAAGGCATTCGACAGGGTTGAATGGCGGCTCATGAGAGCAACTCGGTGATGGCTGGCATAGGGCCCAGAGGGCTTGCAGGGGCACTGGGACTTTACCAACATGCAAGAGCAAGAGAAAAGAGTGCAGAAAGAAGAGTAGGGTGATCAACAGTATCAAAAGCTGCAGATAGATAGAAAAGAATTAGACTGGAAGAGATTATGTCGAACAGAGTGAGTAGAGTTTGATACATGAGGAAGGAGAGCAGTTTCTGTGGAGTGTGCAGTACAAAAGCCAGATTGAGTGGAGGGTAAATGAGTATATTGTGTACGATAGGAAGTAATTTGGGAATAAATAACTCTTTCAGGAGTTTAAAGATGGGGCGAAATGTAGAAGGATCCAGGGGAGGCTTCTTAAGTATAGTAATAACAGTGGTGTGTTTAAAGAAACAGTGGCATGTTTAAAGAAACAGTGGAAGTAGTAAAAAGCATTGATGATTGCATTGAGATAAGGTGATCAAGGATGTAAGGAACAAGAGAGGCTGGGATGGGACCAAGAGGGGATGGGCTAGGGTGAGAACAAAGAAGTGTCAGCATTTGTCAACAGAGAGACAGAAGAAAAGGAAGGGGCTATAACAGATTGCTTGAAAGGAGAGAGCAAGGGAGGTGGAGATCCTAAAAAAAGGAGGAACAACATTTTTGTTTTGAAGTAGTTGGTGAAATCTGAGGCTGAAGGCTTAGAGGAGATTGAGAGATGGGTGGGCATATGAAAGTAAGCATCCCGAAGATGGAGTTACCCCATTCAATTCTGGAGCTGAAAGGCCTTGAGGATCTGTGAAAGAGTGACCAGCTTGAATTGGTCCTTCCTGAGGAACTTGTTCAAGTGTCTCAGGTCCAAGATAAGTAGCAGTCCTCTGTCTTTCTTGGGAACCAGAAAATAGGTTGGATAGCAACATTGGCATTGCTCCTCTACAGGTGCCCTTTTCCACGCACCCTTCTCTAGCAGGAAGAGGATCTCCTGCAAAAGGAACAAGTCTGGTTCCCGAAGAGAAGTTTATTAACAAGTTGGGGGTGGTGAGAAAAACAGTGAGAGGAAAGTAGCATTTTATAGCAGCCAAGAGAGAAGAATCATAGGAAGAAAGGAGTGAGGACAGGGGGGTAAGATCATCTTGGGAGCAAGATTAATTGCAGTGGCACCTCAGCATTTCAGAGGATTGAAAAAAGTAAACTGAGAGCATGGGATAACCAAGGTTCAGATGGTTTAGGCGAGAGGAAAAACAGAGGATGAATTGTGCCCATACTGGAGGACAGGTTTTATGCAAGATCATGTCGAAGTCCCTCAGCAGCTTCCATCTGTACCACGTCCTCCGGGCCCAATCCAGAGCAATCAGGATCATGGATTTCCTCAACCTCCTGATAACATGAGGGATAACATGGACTGGTGGCAATGCGTATAGGAGTGGAAGTTCCCAGTCCGGCACAAACGTGTTCCCCAGAGCATCTGAGGAAAAATTCCCTAGGGCAGAATCGGTCACATTTCCTGATGATACTGGAGGCAAACCGATCCACTTGAAGGGTTCCGTAAAGGGTGAAGATCTCTAGAAGGACTTCCTGAGTTAACTCCCACTCATAGGAGACTGCTCTGCCTGCTCATAGCATCCACCGTTGTGTTCTCTTCTACAGCTAGGTGAACAGCCGTTAGAGAGATTGCGTTTAGCAGTGCCCAAAACCAGAGCTGCATTGCATCCCTGCACAGTGGTAGCAACCAAAGGTTTCATCGACACCGATGGTGTCGGCACCGGGGTGTCAAACACACCTACCGCAGAATCCTTTTTAAACTTTGAGCATGGAGGTTTTAAAATACTCCAACTCCTGGGGGGTGGTAGGCCCGGCCGATGGCTTATCTTTCTCAGATGAATCAGAGTCCCGACAACGGCAGTGAGGCCTTTTCTTTTGGGACGAGGAAGATGGCTCGAGTGGGGCTGCTTCTGCCGCCGATGTTCTTTTTCTGGGGTGTGCCCCTCGGTTTCGGCATCTGTGGACCGAACCGTCGACCACAGCAGATATTTTGACTGCAGTCGACCAAGCGCGAGCATAGCAGCTCAATCGGGAAGGGATTTCGGTGCCGAGGAACTAGAGACAACTTGTGTGCGTCACTGTTAGACATCTTGGTAGACTGCTTGAAGCCAAAAATCCGAGCAACCGACATTTCACGTCGAGAAATTTAGAAAAAAAGTCTGTTTTCTGACAAAAGCATTGAAATTAGTCAAAGACTCGATCTGTGTTCCCAAGTTGCATGATAGCATGCGGAAAAAAGGAACTGGGGTATTGGCCGTAGTGATGGAGTTTATATACAACGCCTGACATCACGTCCAGAGCAGACGACAGAGTACTGAGCAAGACGAATCGACTGCTGAGTCAAGGTCCACTAAGCCCCTGGTGAAAATATGGAATATCTATCAGATGAGGAATCTGCGGGAGAAAAGCAATCCATTGCAGCTAAGTAACTTGTTCCCTCTCCAGCATGGGGTCTTAAATGGATTCACATGCTATGAATATGATTAAAAGCAGTACATAACCACAACCAATGTTCCCTCTAAGCTGTGCGCATGTGCGCTTGCCCAGCTTCCTTCTGGGTGCCGCTCAGAAGAATTTTCGCAGCGCACACAGGCAATTCTCACCTATGCAAAAAAAAATGTAATGAGGCTCAAGACACAGCAATTACCTGACATTTGCTTTCTCTTAAAATAACGAACTAGTCGTGATATTCTGGTGTAGTTCATTTACGTTACCCTATTATGCAAGCGTGACCTTAAAAACCTAAACAAAAAATGCATCCACAAGAGGTAAACACTAATATGAAAAAGTGGCTCCATGAACAGAAAAGTCTTGACTAAGATATGCTTGCACACATTAAACAACTACTGTTCTTTCCCCTCCCCTGACTCCTGTGCTTTAGTCTACCACGCGCTTACTCTAACCTCTTCCCCTAAACATGTTTAGATATTAGCAGACAACCCTGACTATTCCTCTCTTGGCTCGGCAAAAGTTTACCAGACATGTACCTACATCAACTTATTTTATGTTTAATAACATTCAAATACCAGAACTTATTTTATTCATTGTGCCTTATAAAAGTTCCTTCCAGCGATTACCCTGGCACCTCTGAGATGTGCACTGCATGTGCAACACAACGCATGAAAGGACTCTGTAAATTCAACCCTGACCCTCCTCAAACTGTGCTAGCTCCCGCTGCAAGCCTATATCATCTTAAAATCCTGTTGCATCATCTGCAAGGCTGTCACCCTGAAGTCCCCAAGCTACCTCACTGAGAAACCCAGCATCTCCAGAGGACTGTAATCCACCAGAAGTGAGGAAATGTGTAGGCTTGAACTCCGATGGTGCAGGAAGGAAAAAACTAGAACTACATCCTTCTCTGTCTATGCTCCAATACTCCGGAACCTCCTACCGTCAACATCAGACTCACCCCATTGCTGCTACAGTTCAGGGTGAGCTCAAGACCTTCCTCTTCAAGGAATGGCTCCTCTGTAACACATAGGTCCACAAACCCTCCACTCCCCACAGTACCTGAGACTCTGTGATCTGCCCCACATTGTCTCCGCCCCTGGTTGCTTGCAGATCCCTTGCTGCAAATTTCCCACCATTGCCCTCCCCGTTAGCTCACACTCCCTTTTCTCCGCTTCCCTCACTGTGTTATTCCCCTTACGATTGCAAAGCACTCTGTTGAGTCCCAAAGCCAGGTCTGCGCTCAATAAATGCACTAATAATATTAATAATAAAAGCATCACCCACACCATCAAACCTAATTATCATCTCAAATATCGGATACGGACTGTAGGTAAACAGGCTACTTGGATGTATAACCTCACCCCATGCTTCCTATTCTTAGTACATATGTCACGCAAGTGCTTTGAAGTGGTCCCTTGCATGTTAACACATTATAAAACTCAAATATTAATTTGCCCTCTAAGGAATTTGAGAAGACCAACGTCATACTCAGAGTCTCCTACTTTAGCGTTGCTAACATTACTCTATAAGTGGAGAGCAACACTGCAATATCATTTACTTGGCCTGCAAGGGATAATGGGCATGGGCTATGCCAGGTATTACTTGTCTATAGTATTAGGGCAATGGATATTCAGACAGCAGAATGCTTTTCACACAATCTGCATCCTTTCTAAGTGTTCAAAGTTGCATAAACCTTAACACATTATATTGTAACTCAATGCTATACAACAATGATTTCACTTATCAGTTGTATAATCCTACCCAACATTATAAGAGTGGAATAAGTTGCATACGATCTTGTGTTCACTGCAAAATAATTGTTTACCTGCGGATTCATGCCATTTTCTTAAAATGCATATAATATCATGGAAAGGATCACAAAATATGTTTTTCTTGCAAAGTGTTATGAGTATGTAAAAAGCCCAATGAGTGTTTCACTGCTACAATCTCTCACGTTTTACAGTGCCCTGTCAACTAGTATTGGTGGAGAACACAGGAGCTGGGGAAGGGTACGGGTGAAAGGGCACAGGAGAACACTCCCTGTGGGTGATGAACAAATCAGTAACTTTCAAAAACCAAGTCAGTTGTTTTGGCAGTATAGTACAGTGTAGAAAATGTGTTTGTTTGCTGAAGGAAAGGAAACTCAAGTAACAGTCTACAGAACTGCACTTTGTTTCTTTCTATGCTCAGCTGCTGAGGTCATTTTAATATAAACATGTGTTCTGTGTTTACTGACTGTAGAATCCCCCTGCATCTTGTTTAACTGATAACAATGAATTACAGAGGGAACCCTAGTTACAGAAGAAGTCTCTCAAGCTGTTGTACCACTGAGCATTGATGCTGTTTCCCATTTTTATTGGGCACATTTTTCTTTTTTTAGGGATTAAAAATGGATGGTGTATATTTCTCTTAGCTGTAAGGCTGGTTTTGAGTAACTCACAGGACAATATAATGTGGCTAGTAAGCAGAAGCCAGGGAATTTTCATCATCATATTCTGTGGTGCAGTTATTCTGATGCAATTATCATCCCTACACAAATTATGAGAGGCACGTTCTCATGGCCCTTGAATTACTTCATTAAAGTTGCACATGAACTCCTATTGGCATGTTCTGACACATTCCTTTTAGTTGCCTTTATTACATCTGCAAATATTGTATCCAGTCTGATTTTTGATAGCCACATCAGTTCTGAAAAGCAATATTAGTTTTTTTGTAATACACATGAGTGTTTTTCCAGTGGCATACAGCACACTTTTTTCTCTGCACATGAGTACTTTTGCTAGCTACTGTGGCATATATTGAGGTCTTGAACTGGTATAATCATATATAAAATATGTATGTTTTTAACCTATGTGCTTGTAAAAAGTGTTTTAAGATGCACCTTTTATGCCGAATAGTAAACGATTGTAGTGGTTTGGAAGTGGCAATTCCTTCCAAACTCACTTTAGAGATGGTAGCTCACTAACTAAGCATGCTCACAAAATGGCTTACCTTGTGAGTCAGTTGCGCACATGGAAAATGAACTGTGCACGAATGGCAACCAGTTCCGCACTTACAGAAAAATAATTAGAGTGAACATTGACCACAACCACGGGAGGTGGCAAGGCTCAACAGAACAAGACTTACCCCGGAACACACTCGCCTCAAGAAAGCAGGTTTCTAAGCACTGCTTATCTGACACGTTACTCCTCTGTGTCGACACAGTAGAAGGTGTGAATAGACCTCCATGTAGCAGACCTGCAGATATCCAGCAGGGGAACACCAGGGAGGAACACTGTTGTAGATGCATGTCACATAGAATTTCAAGGCATGTGACACATCCAGTGAATGCAAGGATCTTTCAGCAGGCGTCAAAGGGTTTGCAAAGAAAACTGTAAGACCAAAGGCTCATTTAAATGAATGTCAGATGGGGACATTTGGCATAAAGGACTGATGAGTTTGTAGAACCACCTTGGATCGGAGGAAAGACATGAGGCTTACAGGATAGAGCCTGGATTTCTCCAACACACCTGGCCTATGTGAACGCCACAAGGAAGGCAGTCTTCCACAAGAAGATGCATAGGCTCAAACAGAGCACCCGTCGGTTTGGACAGGACCACGTTCAACTCCCACGCTGGGGCAAAAGCCTTCACCAGAGGGAATGCTCTGAAAATGCCCTTGAGGAACTACTTCACAAGCCTTTGCGATCACAGGGAGAGCTTGCCAGGAGCCAGAACACACCAGGATTTTTTGGCTAAGTGCACTTTGATGGAAGCATGGGCAAGGCCAGCTTTAGCCAGAGGAAGCAGGTACAGTAGAAGTTGCGGTGCTGTAATGCACTGTGGCGAGATCCTCTGTGACTGGCTGCACTCTATAAAGCATGTCCACTTGTTTGTAGCAGCATGCAAGTGTAGACAGAGCCCTGGCCTTGACTAGAATCTTCTTGTATTCGAATGGCAGCAAGAAATGCCTAAATTCAAAGGCTGCAGGAGCCAGGCTGACCGGTCCAGAGATGCAGAATCGTGGTGCAGAACCCGCCACCCCCCTCCTCTGGATAGCAGGTCCGGAAGAGGGGGGCAGCTGAAGGTCCGGGTACCAGATCTGTCTGGTGCAATGAGGATCATCTTGCAGTGGGAAATTGTGTGCATTTATCACGGTTGGGAGCAGCAGAATTGGTGGGAACGAGAAGGCATCTCCAGACTCCTTGCCCGAGGATACCTACTGGGAAACCACTGGCACTTGCCACTGGCTGGCCCCACTCACTGAAGATCTGAGAGGCTTGAGCTTGCTGGAGCTCCCACTCATGGCAGGACCGCAGCTCCCTGCTCAAAGGGTCAGATGGTATTTTGAATGCCTGCTGGGTGGAACGGGACTAGAAACATCCGGTGAGCAATGGCCCAGTGCCACAGGTTCTGTGCCTCCAGAGAGGATGGGAAACCTTGTCCCACCCTGCTTCTTAATGTAATACATGGTGGTTGTGTCCGTGAAGACCACGACAACGATGTTGATATGCAACAACATCTCCTCCGAGAGCCATAGGGCTCTGGCATGTAGTTGGCTGTGTGTTCGCCCCAACCTTCCAGTGAGGCACCAGTCATAACCGTTTCCTGATGCGCAGGGCTCTTGTAGGGCGCTCCTTGCGAGATGTGAGGGCGAATGAACAAGTGCAGGGCTTGGCAGAAAGCTTCATTGAGGGCTATCCTGTCGTTCCTTGAGCCCATGGCATTGGTAAATCCGCTTCTTTGTGGTTCAGATGGAGACAGTCGAGGCACTGTGAGCATTTGTCCTCCACAAACACGTTCCTCAATCTGCAGCTGGAGCAGAGCTTGAAGAGGGAACCTCTGTCCTTCTCCTCTGACATGGTCCGGCATGCGGTGTAGGCCCGATGGCCTTCTGGAATCTTCGATGAAACTCTCGACGATTCTGCCCTTGAGGGGTGTTATAAGACACCGACAAACAGATCCCTGCTTGCCCGGCAAAGGAGCGAAAGAGCACACAGGCTCTATTTCACAAAAATAGGAACTTATTTATCGAAAAAGCGCGAAAATGTAGAAAAGCTAAACACGATGACTCCCAACACTTGAATATGCAGTAAAAATCTGAAGATGGCTGCCAGAGGAGGGGCTGAGGCAGAGGGCAGTCATTGACTGGGGGCAGTATGACCCAGAGCTCACCGAGTGGTTTATATGAGAAACACAGTTTGTAAGTGAAACTTTCATTTACCGAGGATTCCCGCTCTGACGACTGGGAAGATTCATGACTAGGGGACAATTTTTATTCTCCAGCATAGGGTCTGGCATGGATTCACATAAAGTCACCCCCCCCCCCCCCCCCCCAACCCTGGCAGGAATCTGTGCTTATAATCACTGTGGGGATTGGTGGCCACAAGGGACGGTCCTTCAATACACTGTCCAGTTGAAGCCACCACCGAAGATCCTGGTGCATGACCCATGGAATGGTGATCCTGGCAGACTGAGGGTCCCTTTCCTGGTCCCAGTTTGCCACCAGCTGGAACTGGATTCTTCTAATTTTCAGCCTGGCATTGGGCACAGTTAGTATGCAGGAGGCTGAAACCCCCATGCAGATGTCTCTGGTCTGGAGAGGAAGTGCTGTGCCACCGTCTGAAAGTTTAAAGTCCTCTGTGGGGTGGGGAAGACCCAGTAATCCACTGTATCCCACTGGGCCCCCAGCAAGACAAGCACTTGTGTAGGTGCCGGCTGAGACTTCTTCTGATTGAATGAAAAGGTAAGTTGATGTAGGGTATCCACCAGCCTTTGGAACGACTCCCAGGACTTCTGTGGGGTATCAGCTCTCACCAGCCAGTCCTCCAGGTAGGGGTATAGGTGGTGGCCCTCCAGTTTGAGGGAAGCCACCACCACATTCATGAACTTCACAAATAGCCTGTGGGGGGAGGGGGCCCTCGAGTTTAATCCGAAAGAACCCTTTACTGGAAATAATAACCCAGCACTGTAAACCGCAGGAACTTCCTGTGCGGGTGAAAGTTTGGGATGTGAAGTTAAGCATTCTTGAGGTCCAGGGAGCACACCCAATCTCCAACACAGAGCGCCTCCGCAATCTGGGCTGGCGTCACCATCTTGAAACGTTCTAGGGGAAGAAAGACATTGAGCCTGGCTCTTTTTGGGGACAGCGAATACTATGGAGTAGTAACCCCCCACCCTGTTCAGAGAGTACTAACAGCTCCACCGCATGGTCCTTGAGTAGTTGCACAATCTCCCTTAGCGGCCCTGGAGACCCAACTTGGATCAGGGAAGGAGAACTGGGAGGCTGTGGAGGGAGAGTGCCAAGCCTGTGACACGATAGAAATAATCCACTGGTTGTGGTCCATTTGCCACCATTGCTCCATGTGCAGAGTAAGTCTGCCTCCGACTAGGGAGTTAAGACCTGGAAGTGAACATCAGCTCTTGCCAGGCTAAAGAGAAGGGGGACTGGAGGAATTCCTTGTGTGCTTGCCTCGGCTGCTTACTCCTGTGCTGGCTAGGGGGACCTGTCCAGCTGACAGTTTCTCCTGTTGCTGAATCTCCTGAAGGACCAGCGCTGGTCTGACCTGTGATGGGACTGTGCAAACTGCTTCGAGGGCGGCTTGGTAAAGACTGCAAGGGACGTTGCTGTGTGTGCTGGTTTCTTTCTTGCTGAGCTCGTAGTCCCTCGACGAGTGGAAGAGCTCCACCCCTTCAAATGGTAGATCAATGATGCACTCCTGTATGTCCGCAGCAAACATCGTGGGATGCATCCACTCCATATCGACACCAAGGCACAAACCCCTGCCAGCCGTGTCGATATGCACGACCAGAGCTTTGTGCACGTCCTGAGCTACGAGTTTTGCCTCCTGCAGGCCAGACTTAAATGCGGCCTGTCTTTCCACTGGAAGGTCCAACACAAAGTCAACAATCTCATACCAGAGCTTCTGGTTGGCAGTGGAGAGTATCGCGTCGGCCTGCCTGAGGTGCAAGCCTGAGTTGCCGTAGACCTCCAATTTTTCCTCCTTTGACATACAGGTGTTGTACACTGGTGCCTTAGAGTACAGTGATGCCGCAGACACCACTGAGGAATGTGGTTGTGGAAGGGCAGCCAGTAGCGAGTTGTCCTCATCCATCTTCCAAAAGCAGGCATTGAGCCGTTTTTTGGCCTGACATTTGGTATTTTCGGGTACCGGCACTCACAATAATTCCGCCAGCACATGCACCCTGTCGTGGAAGGACTAAGATGAAGACTCCTACCCTTCGTCCTCTGTGTTGGCTCCCATGTCTGTGCCCTTTTGCATGATTACATCACCCTGCCGGTACTTGGGAGCTTGGCACTGCAGAACCAGCGCTTCCACCAGAGGCACCAAGGCGGGCAGTGGTGGAGGGGGTAGTGGAGGTAAAATAAGAAAAAAACAATGTGCACACCTATTAAATGGTGTAGTTAGTTAATGTCAGAGTTTTGTAGATCTCTATATTACTCAATTATTGACTAATTTGAGGTGCAGGGGAGAAGCCTTGGTATCTAGGCGGGGACAAATATGAACACGAAAAGATTACCTAATGAGGAAACCTCTGTCCCCTGCCACCCCCCACTTGGTATGGGAGGAACCCTGAAGGGGACGACCCCAGGTACAAGTTGTTGGGGAGGGGAAACATCTGCGGTAGAACCTCCCCGATAAGACCCTTGAGGATCCCAGACATCTGCTCCAACTTCATGAGCAGAAGAAATTTGTTGAAACTCTCCTCGCAAGCTGGTTGAGGGCTGCTGTCTGAGGGTTGTCGCAGTCGGTATGGGGACACATGCTAGGCCCCGACTCTTGGCATGGTCTGCTTGGCCTACCGCTGGGGCGTGAACATAGGTGTGCCCCCCTGACAAGGGTACAGATGGTGCGGGGTCCAGGGATCCCAGTGAGGGGGCCCGGTCACCCCTGGCGCTGGGGAAGAACCATCTATTTGCACTGGCCACTCCAAAAGACGAGGAGGCCTGTGGGGTGTGAGGGCGTGCCCATGGTCTCACTGGTTGGGGCATGCCCCTGCACCATTTTAGGACTCGCCTGCCCTCTTGTTGGCTTGCTTGGGTCTCAGGAATCAGCGGGAAAGCTATGTCTGGCGCAGTGTCCTTCTGGCCGGTCCTTAGCGAGGACTCATGGCTGGAGCCAATCACAATTGTCTTGACCAGTCACAATGGTGTGAACATGGGGGAAAGATGTAGTCAATCTTGTTAACTGTGTATATATACACACAGAAGGCAAAGTAATAGTGCTCTCTGTTTCATGTGTCTCTCACAGGACTAACCTGTCTTTTGTATATTAAGAGAAGCCGAAGTAAAACAAGAAGGACAAATCGCCTTTTCAAAAATAGATGTCTATTTGTTAGCACAAACACTTCGGCTTATAAAGGGTATGTTCCCAAACAATGTAAGGAATGTCCCTACCGTTGGCCGTTGAGAAACTCACTTTTCTGGCTTTTCATCCGATACATTCTTACACTATTGTGTCTCCATAGGTATCCTGTATCCAAGTTGGTGTGCATCATTCTTGTTGACAACTACGCTAGGTTTGCACCTCCTTTAGAATCACAAAGCCCCTGAAGAAAACCCCATCAGCAACATAGTGGGTTGAAACATGTAGGGTACAGTCACAAAATCAGACAGACAACTACGAGTCTGAAACTAGATAGTATAGAACAATTATTTACTGCATTGCTAGTGAACATATATAGGTGTTTTGAACATCATAAGGTGTTCTCATAATCCGCACTATTGGGTTGTTGCATTTTTTTTTCCTTTTTTCTAATTTTGTATGCCAAGTTTCTTTACACAACAATGTTCGGGCACACATTGTTGGGTTTGGTACCTGTATAAACCTTTTTATGGTAAATAATGGCTTATTGTTGAAGTGCTTTTTCTATCTAAATTATAATAAAATAGTGTATTTTATTTATACCATCCTTTGTCAGAGTATATTTCTTTTCCCAGTACAATCCTCAATACTATTTTCTAGGTGGTAAGCCATAGACACAGGGATCATAAATTGGTGTTATTGCTCATGGCTGGAACGGACATCAGAAGGTTTTCTGGGAGTAAGAGACACCTCAGCATGTTTGCTGGGATCCTTTCTTGAACTGCAAACAGGCACCCCTTCAGACCTCGGTCTGGTACAAGATCCCAAAGACCCTCACACAAAGGCATGGTGGCAGAGCTTGTGTGCCCATCAGTGTTAGGTGCAGTAGTGTCCTTGGGCTTCTCGGTGTGCACGCCAGAAGCAGATTTTGCCTCAGGCCTCGCACCGGTCGAAGAGCCTGTTCAGGCCCTCCCAGTGGGGCCAACTCCCAGAAAGGCATCACCGTGCTGGGGTGAAGTGTTGAATAAGGCGATTAACTTGTCCTGATGTTTGATCACAACAGAATCCTTGATGTGCAAAGGCGCCAAGTTCTCAGTCTAAGCACGCTGCAGGCCATGCATGCGTCCCACCGGTGCTCGAATCCAAGGCACTCGAGACAGAGCGCATGTAGATTGGAGGCTGGAACGGTGCCATCGCACGAGGTACAGTGAGTGAAACATCCTCCCCCCAACCAACATGCACCGGGGAAGTGAGGAACCAGAGACCGGTAAAGTATGGTTGAAAAAGAAAAAAGACTCGGGAAGCTCCTGTGGAGCACAAAGAAAGGAAAGGCTCCACCAACACAGTTAGGTCTGTCCCATCCGTGCAGAAAAAGGGACGGGGGACAGGCGATGGAGGGCAGGGTTACAGGGTGAGTGTGCTGTGGCCACGCCTCTACACCTGGCATAAATTTAAAGGGGAAGCTCAATATTTTTAACTGAATGGTTCCAGTACCGTCCCCACCTCAGGAGCACATATACAGGATGGAGGAAAGGGGACGGGATGTAGGAGTATTGATATAGCCAGCCTCCCACTGGAGGCCAGAGTCAGCAATGTCAAGGGCAACTGATTGAATGGTCGGATGCCACTTAACCTTCCTGAAAGATGGCCATGGCCTCCACTTTCTTGTCCTCTGGCAGGAAATCGAGGATGGGCCTCAACTTGCACCAGAGCTATGTTGCAGTGTACAACAATGGCTAGGGCGTTGGCAGCCTTAACTGTAGAAGCCGCAGTGGTGGTTCTGTGCTTTCCAGCCGCATCCAGCTTACTTCCCTCCTCCAGGTGAGCAAGAGGATGAAGCATTCGACAACATCTTCCTCACAGCAGCTGAGATTACTGAGTCAGGTGTTGGATGGCCTCCAAGGCATTTAGAAGCTGCAGCCGGGACCCTATATTTCGTCTCCAGCCTCTCCTTTTTCATAGGCACAGAAAAGGGTTTTTGCATTATCAGCAGCCCGTCATCCAGAAGAGGGACTGAGACCACAATCTTTCTAGAGGATTCACAGCGCTGGAAAAATAATCTCTGGTTTCTCTGGAACCAGGTTGAAAAGCTTGGCCGCTCAGGAAATCATTGCCTGGATTGATCCCTATATGGTAGGACTACATCCAGTGGTTCACCGTCTACAGGGAGGTAGTCCTCAATCTCACTGGTGCCATCTGTATCCAGGTTGGTGTCCGTATTTTTGTCCATTCCAGTCAGGATCAAATTCTCCACAATAGCGGGCTGTGGAACAGGAGGTGGCTGCGGATCACAGGCCATGGAGGCAGTGCCAGGTGGGGCCGAGATTGTCTTGGTGGACTGGCCACATGAGCTGGGTCCGGAACCACACGAGGACCAGGAGCCAGAGGCAGTAGTCTCTGCTGAATCTCCGAGTGTGGAGAGTCCATAAATTGTCCAAAGAAACATCTTTTGGCAATGGATCTCTTGGAGCCTGAGGCCTCAAGATTGGTGCATGAGGCCAGCGGCTCGTAGGGCAAGCAGGCTGAAGCAGTTGTGCAGGCCACCAACCTGATGCTGAATCAGGCCAACACCACCCTCCACAAGGTGTGAGCCAATGTCTTCCAAGACTAATTCCTCCTCAGAGAGGATGGCAGAGGCATGGGCTAGAGACCCGACCGTGGGAGGCCTCATAAGGGACATGTTAGGCAGTTATGGGCCCCTTGTGGCATTTGGTAGAAAGGAGAAATTTAGAGGTGCCTCCTTTTCTCTGCTGGAACCTCTCATTAAGGTGCTGGGAGGGGTCAGAATTAAAAGCCAGACACAAAGTGGTCATGTTTTTGGTTAAAGAATTTTTATTCAACTTAAATGGGTTGAGAAGGGGAGCCACCAGGGGGCGCTGAGATGAGCTGAAGTCTCTCAGCCGATTTCCTCACCTGGGTGGGTAATTTTTTGAATTTGAGCTGCCCCAGCCCGGTGTGTGCGGAAACTTGCCCCGTCTGGTGCTGTCCGACGCTGCAGGGAGTCTGGAGAGTGAGACCCCAGTCCTCGGGAGTGCGAGAAGGAACCACTTGCAGCCTGCTTCGGTTGCGGCGATCTAGGCCTGGTGGGCAGCCCCACGGAGGGAACCGTTCGCCATTGGTCCTGCGAGCAGTGGGGGAGGGGCAGAGGCCTGTGGAGTTCCCACGTTTCTTGTGCAGAGCGGATGGCCCTGCGGGGCCCCCGCTCCAGCGACCCCCCAGCTCTGGAGGTGATCGAGTTGGTCACTGGGCCTGAGCGGTCCTGAGGTGCCCCGAGGCGAGAAATCCTGTGTGACCTGGCGGCCCCCCGCTCCGAGGCCGTGCTGCCTGGTGAGCCTGGAGAGGAGCGGCCGCCCATTGGAGGGGGCGGCCGTTAGAGCCCGTTAGAGGAGGCGTGGAGCCGGAGCGTCCCGGCCCGCAGCTGGACACTCGCTGCGGGGGACTGGGGAGCAGGGAGCCTGTGCTGGGAGCGGTGGCCGGGAGGTGTTCTCTGTCCTCCTGTCTTCCCGGGAAGCTGGTGCTCGGCTGCGACAGCGTCGTGGGACCCGGAGGACAGGTGAGTCCTCTGCTTGCTGTCGTGTGCGGCGGGGAGCGCATTCAGCCCCTCCTCCCCTGCTGACTTGGACCCCTGACCTGGAGAAGCCTCCCACTGCACCCCGTTGCTGCATTGGGACCCAGATTCCTGCGACCTCTTTCTTCTTCTGGTGCCTGGCTGCAGCTGCTTCTGGGTTTTTTTTTGAATCCCTGGCTTCCTGGTGAGGGTCTGGGGTCCCCATCACCTGTGACTCAGGATCCGAGGGTGGGCCTTTCTTCTTGTACTTTCCTGCCTCCCCCCACAGTTGATTTGCCTCTGCCTTGGGGGTCTCTGCAGGGACATTGCTGGTTGGTCCCCCTGCAAGCATGGCGTCCTGACAACAGCATAAAGGGCCTTTGTAACTCTCTCACTCCACTGGAGCAGTCCCCTGGTCAGTACTAAGGGGAGGAGGGAATTGAGCTGTTCCACAACTGCCCCAGCCTAAGTGTTTTTTTGTATAGGAGTGCCGCTGGAGACAGGGGGCGGAAGTCAGCTCCTTAACTTGGGATCCACAGTGGGACTGACCGGGGGGAGTGCAGGGCTCTCAGGGAGCTGGAGAAGAGAGGGGGGCCGTGCACTACTTCGGCCCTGGAGGCCACGCAGTCTGGGTGGTCACGGAGTACGGTTGTTGATGCGCGGAGTGCAGGCTCTGCAACGGTTTAGAAGGTCACCCCAGCGGCTAGAGGGAGATTTTGCCATGCAGGAGGCCAGTCAGCGTGAGACAGCAGACACAATGTCAATGAATCGGAACATGGCGGCACTACTTGAGGAGATTCGAGGATTTAGAGCTGACATAGGGAGGAGGCTTGACTCCCTTGATAAAAAGGTGGTTGATGTGGAGGACCGTGTTCAGGCGCTGGAAGCAAAACAATCTTCAGCCGACCTTTTTGAGACCCAGTTTGATATGCGTCTGGCGGATTTAGAGAGGAGGGAGGAGAAGATCATGCTCAAGTTGGACGATTTGGAGAATCGGGAACGCCGCTCTAACTTGAGATTTTTTGGTATTCCGGAGCAGAAGGGGGAGACGCAGGTGGATATTATCAGAAAGATCAAGGAAATTGTCAGCGCCCTGTTTGGTGGGGGAAAATACCAGCGTCCCCACCATTGACAGGGCTCACAGAGCGGGGGGAGGGCTGGAGGTCCCCGCTCTGTCCTAGTAGAGTTTCACTACTTTGGGGAGAAGACCAAGATATTGGAGTTGGCTCGTCGAAGTGGCCCCACCGAGTGGAACGGAGCTAAGACTTTTATATATCAGGACCTCTCTGCCCTTACGCTGGCCCGCCAGAGACTTTGCAGGCCGTTGATGACATGGTTGCAAGCTAAGGGGGTGCGCTACAGGTGGGGCCACCCGTTCTCGCTCTCTTTTGAATTTCATGGTGACAAGTACTCCCTTTACTCTGAAGCAGACATACCGAGAGTGATGGGGGAGCTCTCTGAATTTAAAGTGGAGGTTGTCCCCTGGTCCGACCACAATCTTGTTAGAGTAACATTGGGTGTTCTACTGTTGGCCTGAGGTAAATCAAGATGGGTGTGTAATGATTCCCTGCTAATGGATGGGGAGATTAGGAAATCCGTATTGGCCTCTATCACTGAATTTTTTTCCTTGAACGACAATGGGGAAGTGGAACTTAAAAATGTGTGGGACGCATTCAAGGTCGCGATGAGAGGTATCCTGATAGAGATGGGAGCGAGGAGGAAGAAAGGAAAGACTAGAGAAGAGTTTAAGTTGAGGGAGCAGATTTTTGCCATTCAACCGGGGGGGTAAATTGAAGTCACAGATGTGTCCAGGCAAGCGTGAGAAACTACAAAATCTTAGGGCGAGGTTGTTTGCCCTCCTTGTAGGCCAGACTGAGAGAAAACTTGCGTTCTTAAAACAGCGCTATATGGAGAAGGGTGAGAAAGCGGACAAGCTTTTGGGCTGGAGGCTGAGGGAGCTACGTAAAAATAGGCGAGTCAACTGTCTTTCCAATCGGGAGGGTGAGAGGCTCCTGGGAGATGAGCAAATAGCAGAGCAATTTAGGCATTATTATGGAAATCTCTATGCCTCTGAATATACCGGGTACGGTGCTGAGGTGGACCGATTCTTTGACTCTCTCCCAATTCCGCATCTTACTCAAGAGAGTTCGGCCTCCCTGGAGCTTCCCATCTCTTCTCAGGAGGTGATTGATGAGATCGCGTCCCTGAAGAGTGGCACAGCTCTGGGATTGATGGGCTCACTGTCCGATTCTTCAAGGTATTCCGATCCGCGCTGGCACCCTTCTTGGCGAAGGTATTTAATGCGGCCCTGGATGCGGGTTGCCTCCCCCCTCCATGATGTCAGCTCTAATTGTGGTCATCCCAAAAGAAGGGAAAGACCCCTCCCTATGTCAGTCGTACAGACCCATATCTCTCCTCAACACCGATGTTAAGATATTAGCCAAGATTTTGGCGACTAGGCTCTCCAGGTTCCTCCCTTCATTGGTCCATGGGGACCAGGTCGGCTTCATCCGAGGGCGTCAAGACTCCGATAACATCCGGAAAATGTTGGGCCTTATGCATGAGGTGTCCTTGCGAGAGTCTGAGGCTTCCCTCCTCTCGCTGGACTCCGAAAAGGCCTTTGATCGCGTGGAGTGGCCATATATGGGAAAAGTGCTCCGTAAAATGGGGTTTGGTGACTGTTTTTGTGGGTGGGTCTCAGCCCTGTACAATGGTCCCAGGCACGGGTGTTAGTTAACGGTAGTACATCTCAGAGAGAACGGTCCTGAAACCCTCTGAAGCCCGAGAAGGATCGAGACTGAGACCCTGACCTCTGTCTATAAGGGGCCTTAGACGGGACCTTTGCCAGGACCAACAAAGATTTGGCAGTTTGGGTGCTCGCCTCGGTCTTTGTAAGTTCCTAATCCGTAGAAGAATGAAACAATTCCTTTCTGTCGAAGGGAAGGTCGAGAACTTTATCCTGGACCTCCCTCGAAAACTTAGTCGCATGGAGCCATGCCTGGCGCGAGGTGTCAATTCCCACCATAAGGCCTCGAGCTGAGGCATCTACGTGGTGTGCCGCAGCTTCCAGCAGATCTTGTACCAAAACCCTGACATCCAACAAACCAGCCTTGAAGTCATCTAGACTATCCGCAGGAATACATTCCTGGAAATCAGCCAACTCTTTCCACAGCCTCATATTAGCTGCAGCCAGGATGAGCTTGGTATTTGCGTGACTAAGTTGGAGTGCTGAGTTAGCAAAGACTTTCTTGCCTAAGGAGTCCAGACGCTTGTCCTCCTTGGACGGAATCTGAGCCGCACCTGTTGAGGTCCCTGAGGCCAGCTTGGATTGAAGCGTGGCCGCAGCAACCACCGTCGAGGATGGGCATGGACGCCTCAGGTGTGAAGCCTGTAACGGGCATCCAGCTTACTTCCCTCCTCCAGGTGAGCAAGAGGATGAAGCATTCAACAACATCTTCCTCACAGCAGCTGAGATTACTGAGTCAGGTGTTGGATGGCCTCCAAGGCATTTAGAAGCTGCAGCCGGGACCCTATATTTCGTCTCCAGCCTCTCCTTTTTCATAGGCACAGAAAAGGGTTTTTGCATTATCAGCAGCCCGTCATCCAGAAGAGGGACTGAGACCACAATCTTTCTAGAGGATTCACAGCGCTGGAAAAATAATCTCTGGTTTCTCTGGAACCAGGTTGAAAAGCTTGGCCGCTCAGGAAATCATTGCCTGGATTGATCCCTATATGGTAGGACTACATCCAGTGGTTCACCGTCTACAGGGAGGTAGTCCTCAATCTCACTGGTGCCATCTGTATCCAGGTTGGTGTCCGTATTTTTGTCCATTCCAGTCAGGATCAAATTCTCCACAATAGCGGGCTGTGGAACAGGAGGTGGCTGCGGATCACAGGCCATGGAGGCAGTGCCAGGTGGGGCCGAGATTGTCTTGGTGGACTGGCCACATGAGCTGGGTCCGGAACCACACGAGGACCAGGAGCCAGAGGCAGTAGTCTCTGCTGAATCTCCGAGTGTGGAGAGTCCATAAATTGTCCAAAGAAACATCTTTTGGCAATGGATCTCTTGGAGCCTGAGGCCTCAAGATTGGTGCATGAGGCCAGCGGCTCGTAGGGCAAGCAGGCTGAAGCAGTTGTGCAGGCCACCAACCTGATGCTGAATCAGGCCAACACCACCCTCCACAAGGTGTGAGCCAATGTCTTCCAAGACTAATTCCTCCTCAGAGAGGATGGCAGAGGCATGGGCTAGAGACCCGACCGTGGGAGGCCTCATAAGGGACATGTTAGGCAGTTATGGGCCCCTTGTGGCATTTGGTAGAAAGGAGAAATTTAGAGGTGCCTCCTTTTCTCTGCTGGAACCTCTCATTAAGGTGCTGGGAGGGGTCAGAATTAAAAGCCAGACACAAAGTGGTCATGTTTTTGGTTAAAGAATTTTTATTCAACTTAAATGGGTTGAGAAGGGGAGCCACCAGGGGGGCGCTGAGATGAGCTGAAGTCTCTCAGCCGATTTCCTCACCTGGGTGGGTAATTTTTTGAATTTGAGCTGCCCCAGCCCGGTGTGTGCGGAAACTTGCCCCGTCTGGTGCTGTCCGACGCTGCAGGGAGTCTGGAGAGTGAGACCCCAGTCCTCGGGAGTGCGAGAAGGAACCACTTGCAGCCTGCTTCGGTTGCGGCGATCTAGGCCTGGTGGGCAGCCCCACGGAGGGAACCGTTTGCCATTGGTCCTGCGAGCAGTGGGGGAGGGGCAGAGGCCTGTGGAGTTCCCACGTTTCTTGTGCAGAGCGGATGGCCCTGCGGGGCCCCCGCTCCAGCGACCCCCCAGCTCTCGAGGTGATCGAGTTGGTCACTGGGCCTGAGCGGTCCTGAGGTGCCCCGAGGCGAGAAATCCTGTGTGACCTGGCGGCCCCCCGCTCCGAGGCCGTGCTGCCTGGTGAGCCTGGAGAGGAGCGGCCGCCCATTGGAGGGGGCGGCCGTTAGAGCCCGTTAGAGGAGGCGTGGAGCCGGAGCGTCCCGGCCCGCAGCTGGACACTCGCTGCGGGGGACTGGGGAGCAGGGAGCCTGTGCTGGGAGCGGTGGCCGGGAGGTGTTCTCTGTCCTCCTGTCTTCCCGGGAAGCTGGTGCTCGGCTGCGACAGCGTCGTGGGACCCGGAGGACAGGTGAGTCCTCTGCTTGCTGTCGTGTGCGGCGGGGAGCGCATTCAGCCCCTCCTCCCCTGCTGACTTGGACCCCTGACCTGGAGAAGCCTCCCACTGCACCCCGTTGCTGCATTGGGACCCAGATTCCTGCGACCTCTTTCTTCTTCTGGTGCCTGGCTGCAGCTGCTTCTGGGTTTTTTTTTTGAATCCCTGGCTTCCTGGTGAGGGTCTGGGGTCCCCATCACCTGTGACTCAGGATCCGAGGGTGGGCCTTTCTTCTTGTACTTTCCTGCCTCCCCCCACAGTTGATTTGCCTCTGCCTTGGGGGTCTCTGCAGGGACATTGCTGGTTGGTCCCCCTGCAAGCATGGCGTCCTGACAACAGCATAAAGGGCCTTTGTAACTCTCTCACTCCACTGGAGCAGTCCCCTGGTCAGTACTAAGGGGAGGAGGGAATTGAGCTGTTCCACAACTGCCCCAGCCTAAGTGTTTTTTTGTATAGGAGTGCCGCTGGAGACAGGGGGCGGAAGTCAGCTCCTTAACTTGGGATCCACAGTGGGACTGACCGGGGGGAGTGCAGGGCTCTCAGGGAGCTGGAGAAGAGAGGGGGGCCGTGCACTTCCGCCCTGGAGGCCACGCAGTCTGGGTGGTCACGGAGTACGGTTGTTGATGCGCGGAGTGCAGGCTCTGCAACGGTTTAGAAGGTCACCCCAGCGGCTAGAGGGAGATTTTGCCATGCAGGAGGCCAGTCAGCGTGAGACAGCAGACACAATGTCAATGAATCGGAACATGGCGGCACTACTTGAGGAGATTCGAGGATTTAGAGCTGACATAGGGAGGAGGCTTGACTCCCTTGATAAAAAGGTGGTTGATGTGGAGGACCGTGTTCAGGCGCTGGAAGCAAAACAATCTTCAGCCGACCTTTTTGAGACCCAGTTTGATATGCGTCTGGCGGATTTAGAGAGGAGGGAGGAGAAGATCATGCTCAAGTTGGACGATTTGGAGAATCGGGAACGCCGCTCTAACTTGAGATTTTTTGGTATTCCGGAGCAGAAGGGGGAGACGCAGGTGGATATTATCAGAAAGATCAAGGAAATTGTCAGCGCCCTGTTTGGTGGGGGAAAATACCAGCGTCCCCACCATTGACAGGGCTCACAGAGCGGGGGGAGGGCTGGAGGTCCCCGCTCTGTCCTAGTAGAGTTTCACTACTTTGGGGAGAAGACCAAGATATTGGAGTTGGCTCGTCGAAGTGGCCCCACCGAGTGGAACGGAGCTAAGACTTTTATATATCAGGACCTCTCTGCCCTTACGCTGGCCCGCCAGAGACTTTGCAGGCCGTTGATGACATGGTTGCAAGCTAAGGGGGTGCGCTACAGGTGGGGCCACCCGTTCTCGCTCTCTTTTGAATTTCATGGTGACAAGTACTCCCTTTACTCTGAAGCAGACATACAGAGAGTGATGGGGGAGCTCTCTGAATTTAAAGTGGAGGTTGTCCCCTGGTCCGACCACAATCTTGTTAGAGTAACATTGGGTGTTCTACTGTTGGCCTGAGGTAAATCAAGATGGGTGTGTAATGATTCCCTGCTAATGGATGGGGAGATTAGGAAATCCGTATTGGCCTCTATCACTGAATTTTTTTCCTTGAACGACAATGGGGAAGTGGAACTTAAAAATGTGTGGGACGCATTCAAGGTCGCGATGAGAGGTATCCTGATAGAGATGGGAGCGAGGAGGAAGAAAGGAAAGACTAGAGAAGAGTTTAAGTTGAGGGAGCAGATTTTTGCCATTCAACCGGGGGGGTAAATTGAAGTCACAGATGTGTACAGGCAAGCGTGAGAAACTACAAAATCTTAGGGCGAGGTTGTTTGCCCTCCTTGTAGGCCAGACTGAGAGAAAACTTGCGTTCTTAAAACAGCGCTATATGGAGAAGGGTGAGAAAGCGGACAAGCTTTTGGGCTGGAGGCTGAGGGAGCTACGTAAAAATAGGCGAGTCAACTGTCTTTCCAATCGGGAGGGTGAGAGGCTCCTGGGAGATGAGCAAATAGCAGAGCAATTTAGGCATTATTATGGAAATCTCTATGCCTCTGAATATACCGGGTACGGTGCTGAGGTGGACCGATTCTTTGACTCTCTCCCAATTCCGCATCTTACTCAAGAGAGTTCGGCCTCCCTGGAGCTTCCCATCTCTTCTCAGGAGGTGATTGATGAGATCGCGTCCCTGAAGAGTGGCACAGCTCTGGGATTGATGGGCTCACTGTCCGATTCTTCAAGGTATTCCGATCCGCGCTGGCACCCTTCTTGGCGAAGGTATTTAATGCGGCCCTGGATGCGGGTTGCCTCCCCCCTCCATGATGTCAGCTCTAATTGTGGTCATCCCAAAAGAAGGGAAAGACCCCTCCCTATGTCAGTCGTACAGACCCATATCTCTCCTCAACACCGATGTTAAGATATTAGCCAAGATTTTGGCGACTAGGCTCTCCAGGTTCCTCCCTTCATTGGTCCAGGGGGACCAGGTCGGCTTCATCCGAGGGCGTCAAGACTCCGATAACATCCGGAAAACGTTGGGCCTTATGCATGAGGTGTCCTTGCGAGAGTCTGAGGCTTCCCTCCTCTCGCTGGACTCCGAAAAGGCCTTTGATCGCGTGGAGTGGCCATATATGGGAAAAGTGCTCCGTAAAATGGGGTTTGGTGACTGTTTTTGTGGGTGGGTCTCAGCCGTGTACAATGGTCCCAGGCACGGGTGTTAGTTAACGGTAGTACATCTCAGAGAGAACGGTCCTGAAACCCTCTGAAGCCCGAGAAGGATCGAGACTGAGACCCTGACCTCTGTCTATAAGGGGCCTTAGACGGGACCTTTGCCAGGACCAACAAAGATTTGGCAGTTTGGGTGCTCGCCTCGGTCTTTGTAAGTTCCTAATCCGTAGAAGAATGAAACAATTCCTTTCTGTCGAAGGGAAGGTCGAGAACTTTATCCTGGACCTCCCTCGAAAACTTAGTCGCATGGAGCCATGCCTGGCGCGAGGTGTCAATTCCCACCATAAGGCCTCGAGCTGAGGCATCTACGTGGTGTGCCGCAGCTTCCAGCAGATCTTGTACCAAAACCCTGACATCCAACAAACCAGCCTTGAAGTCATCTAGACTATCCGCAGGAATACATTCCTGGAAATCAGCCAACTCTTTCCACAGCCTCATATTAGCTGCAGCCAGGATGAGCTTGGTATTTGCGTGACTAAGTTGGAGTGCTGAGTTAGCAAAGACTTTCTTGCCTAAGGAGTCCAGACGCTTGTCCTCCTTGGACGGAATCTGAGCCGCACCTGTTGAGGTCCCTGAGGCCAGCTTGGATTGAAGCGTGGCCGCAGCAACCACCGTCGAGGATGGGCATGGACGCCTCAGGTGTGAAGCCTGTAACGGGCATCAATTCTCTTACTGATATGCAGCCCGGTGTGGGACTTATCCCAGACCTTGCGGGCCTCAGTCAAAACGTCTTTCTGGAGGAACAGGCCGGTATGCTCTTGTGGTGACAAGGTGAACGCTCCCGAAAGCACCCCTTTCTGTGGAGCGGGGGCCTCAGGTACTGGAATGTCGAGCAGGGCCATCATATCCAGAACCCAGTCATGGAATGCTTTGACAGAGCGGGGCTGCTCATCGCTATCCTGATCTGCTTTATGGTCATCCAACTAATCTGGAGCAGACGGCTGAGCCGTCACAGGTTTTAAAGTGCTATCCCGTTCTACCAGTGTCTTCTCTATGGGAGAAAGCGTGGGTAGGGGAGGAAGCGCTGGAGGCGGACCAAGAGGAAGAGGGGGTACCACAGCAGGAGCCGCTGGATCCGCCGGGGTGGAAGGGGGAGCCAGAGGTTCAGGGTACATTTCCTTGAAAGGACCCTTAAAATACTCCTTCATAGGGTCAGAGTGCATGAGCCTCTGAAATTTCCCGAAAAATGCATCCTCTGATGAAGGTTTATGCGCTGGTGTAGGCAGAGGCCTCTCATATGGGGCATACCCCCACGATCGCAAAGAGGATGGTTGCCAGGAAGGCCCACCACCAATCGGGTCCGCATAGACCAGAGGAGCAGAAGCAGGTGGAAGTGAGACCTTATGAGGCAGCGGCATCCAAGCACGCCAGTCATAAGGGCGGAATGGATTTTTACCTCCCCGAGGTGGAAACAGCTGCTCAGCCCCAAAAATAAGGTTCCCAGCACGAGCCATCGAGAATGTAGGTGTAAGGGAAGAATCCAAAATGGCTGCCATGGACCACGAGGGTTGGGCTGCCATTTTTTCAATGCCTGAAGAGAAGGCAACCGTCTGCTCTGGCTGGTCAGGGGA
This sequence comes from Ambystoma mexicanum, assembly GCF_040938575.1. Classification (NCBI taxonomy): domain Eukaryota; kingdom Metazoa; phylum Chordata; class Amphibia; order Caudata; family Ambystomatidae; genus Ambystoma; species Ambystoma mexicanum. Next base: position 1,265,984,904 of record NC_090925.1, on the reverse strand, counting down.
CTTAAGTAACACCTTAGCCTTGACACAAGGATCCTTGGCAGAGCCGGTACTGTGGGGTCTCAGATGTTTACTGGACATCTAGGGGGTGGCCCCAAAATTAGCCTCCATAGGAGGAACCTCAGCACAGCCGGTAACAGAAGAATTACGGTTTATGTCCACCCTCTTTGCTCCCTTGACAGAACCGGCATCACCACGTCCTTGAGCGCAGGAATGCTGAGGAATCACCCTCACAGAGAAGACCTTCAGAGCAGGTCTGTTGGTTTTGTCAGTACAGACCTTAGCCTCAAAAAGAGTAACCTCTGGTTTCCTCCCGGTACGTGTAGCTCCCTCGTGAGGGGCCTCAAGCCGAGGCTTGGTACAGAAGGCCCCAGAGAAGGAGGCCTCAGGGCGTAACCCGGTGTCTGAGTGGAAAGCTCCAGAAATGGAGACCTCGGAGCGAACCCCGGTGCCCAACGCCACAGATGAACGGGGCTGAAGTTTAGCACCTGACAGGTGAACCTCGGAACGTGGTCCAGTCTTGGCAGGTCTGTCGTGGGAACCATAAGAAAAACCCCTGGTACGCCTATTAGACCTGTGAAGCACCTCAGAGGAATCCCTCGTGGTAGAGCTGCTCAAACCCCTGCCAGACCTAGAAGACCCTGGGAAGGAGTCCCCCGGCCGGGGCACCCTAAAAAGTAAGGAACTTATTGTGCTTCTTTTCGTCGATGAAAAGTTGAACATGAGGTGGAGGAACATGCTAAAAGACCTCCCACCGAAGAAGACGGCGTTGGAGTGCACGGACGGAGAGGGAATCGCAGTAGAAGAACAAGTTACTTCTTACTTGGTAACGTTCTTTCGATGGGATGTTCCTCCGACGTATTCCTTATCTTTGATAGATCATCTCCCAGCTTGCTGGCCTCAGAAATTCTTTTCAGTAGAGGGCTCTGCGCGTCGACGTCCCTCGACAGCCTCCGTATCGGCGCCCACGTCATCACGCGTATAAATAGACTCGCGCAGCGTCCGTTGCTCAGTTCCGTTTTGACGTTAACAGTTTCAAATTAATTGGTTATTGACCTTGAAGGAGCGTAAGATGCAACCACAAAGGAAGTATTATTTTGGGGATGGATGGGAGGGGCGTTAAGGAATATGTCAGAGGAACATCCCATCGAAAGAACGTTACCAGGTAAGAAGTAACTTGTTCTTCGAAGGGATTGTGTCCTCCGACGTATTCCTTATCTTTGATAGACTCCCATAGCAGTGGTGTGTAATTGGAGGTGGGAGTAAAACGCCATGTTTCCTTTTAGGAATGAACAGAATGTAATACGGCTTTGCCAAACCTAGTCTCTTGACTAGAGGAGGAATCCAGGTTGTAAAATCTTGTGAAGGTATGTGCGGACGACCATGTGGCAGCCGCACATATGTCTCGAACCGGAACCCCTCTTTGGAAGGCCGAGGAGGCTGCGATACCCCTGGTTGAATGAGCCCTAGGATTCTGAGGAGGCTCTTTCCCTGCTAGCTTGTAACATTCCAGAATGGCCAAAATAATCCATCTGGAAATGGTTTGTTTTGTTATCGGTAGTCCCAATTTGTGTCTTGAGTAACCTACGAACAGTTGGTCTGCTTGCCTAATCCTAGCAAGTCTGCTGATGTAAAAGCTTAAAGCCCGCCTTGGGTCCAGCCTATGTAGCCTTTCTTCCTCTTTCCCCGGATGGGGAGGTGGATAGAATGAAGGTAAGGTAATTTTCTGAGTGATGTGGAATTCAGAAACCACCTTTGGGAGGAAATTAGGCTTCACCTGTAGGACAACTTTGTCTTTATGAAAAATTGTATGAGGGGGTTTACAAGATAGAGCTTGTAATTCGCTCACCCTTCTAGCAGATGTTAAAGCCACTAATAAGACAGTTTTAAGAGTGAGAAATCTTGGCAAACAAGAGTGGATTGGTTCGAAAGGAGTACCCATCAGGAAATTTAAGACCAAATTTAAGTCCCATAAAGGAACCTGGAACGGTCTTGGAGGGTAGACATTAGTTAATCCCTTTAGAAATTGTACTACTAAGGGTAATTTGAAATACGATGGCTCCTCTGCAGTGCGCTTGAAGATCGATAGCTCTGCGAGATAGCCCTTGATAGTGCCAACTTGAAGGCCTGAATTGGCCAAGTAGAGTAGAAAGGATAACACCGTTGGTGTACCACATGAAAAGGGGTTGATATTCTCTTCTCTACACCAGCTGCAAAATGTGTTCCAACGGCAGCGGTATAAAGACTTAGTTGCTGGCCTTCTGGCCGAAAGCAACACCTCCATGACATCATCAGGGAGGTCCCAATCTTTATATCTCAACCTTTCAGAAGCCAAGCGTGAAGGTTGAGGGTTCCGATGTCTGGATGGAGAACCTGACCTCCCTTCTGTGAGAGAAGATTCTCCTTGAGTGGAAGACGAATTGGAGGGCAGATGGACATGTCCAGAAGGTCCAGGTACCACGTTCTCCTGGCCCACTCTGGGGCAATTAGGATCATGGTCCTCCTGAATCTTCTTAACCTCCTGATCATTTGAGGAATGACAGGGACTGGTGGAAACGCGTACAGGAGTGGGAACTCCCAGTCCATTACGAACGTGTCCCCTAGAGCTCCTCTCGGGGAAATTCCCTTGAACAAAACAGATCGCACTTCCTGTTGGTACTGGTGGCGAACAGATCCACTTGAAGGGTTCCCCAAAGGGTGAAGATCTCCAGAAGGACTTCCTGAGCTAGTTCCCACTCGTGGGAGACTGTGCCCTGCCTGCTCAGAGCGTCTGCCGTCAAGTTCTTCTCTCCGGCTAGGTGAACTGCCGATAGAGAGATTCCTTCTTGAATTGCCCAAAACCAGAGCTGCATTGCCCCTCTGCACGGTGGCAGTGATCCTACGCCACCTCTTTTGTTGAGGTAGTGCATGGCCACTGTGTTGTCTGTCATTATCAGGACATTTTTCCCCTGTATAGATGGCAGAAAAGCCTTCAGCGCTAGTCTGATTGCTCTCAGCTCTAACAGGTTGATATGTAGTCTGGACTCTGATGGAGACCAACGACCGCTGATGGTCAAGTCGTTGGTATGGGCCCCCCACCTCGTGAGTGAGGCATCTGCGACTACTGTTATCTCCGGCCATGGTTGCCAAAACAGTTCTCCCTTCAAGATGTTTTCCTGGCAGGGCCACCACTGAAGGTCTCGAGCCACCTTGTCCGGAACCTGAAGAAGGTCCGTCATTCTCCCTGAGAATTGCGACCACCGAGTTCTCAGTGCCCACTGAAGAGATCTCATTCTCAGGCGAGCCTCTGGTTCAAGGAAGATGCAGGATGCCATGAGGCCTAGCAACCTCAAAAAGTCAAAGGCTGGGAGACGTTGGGCATTTTGAAACTTGGTGACCATCTGCAGAATATCTTGAGCCCTCACCTCTGGTGGCGAGGAAGGAAGGGATTCACGTCTACCCCTATCTGGACGATTGGCTGATCAGAGCTGTATCTCCGGAACAAGCTCAGATTCAGCTGGATTATGTCTGCCACTTCCTCCAATGAACTGGAGTCTCTGTGATGGTATCATCTGTGACTTCTTTAAATTGAGGGAGAAGCCCAGTTTGTGAAGGAAGTGGCAGACATAATCCAGCTGAATCTGAGCTTGTTCCGGAGATACAGCTCTGATCAGTCAATCGTCCAGATAGGGGTAGACGTGAATCCCTTCCTTCCTTAGACTTGCAGCCACTACCGACATTAGCTTGGTGAAGACCCTCGGGGCGCAGGTCAGCCCAAACGGCAGAACTCGAAATTGATAATGAGAGCCGCCAATTGCGAAACTCAGGTATTTCCTGTGTTTGAGATGGATTGGCACATGGAAATAAGCATCCTAGAGGTCCAGAGATACCAGCCAGTCCTGGAGCTGGAGGGCTTGAAGGATCTGAGAGAGAGTTACCATCTTGAACTTGTCCTTCCTGGGGAACTTGTTCAATTCTCGTAAGTCCAAGATAGGTCTCAGTCCTCCGTCTTTCTTCGGTATGAGAAAGTAGGGGGGAGTACCAGCCCTTGTTCCTCTCCGCTACAGGTACCGGCTCTATGGCACCTTTCTCTAGCAGGTCTACAATTTCCTGCAAGAGTAGCAGATCTGCAACTTTCAGAGAGCTGTTCCCCGGTGGATGACTCTGAGGGATGCGTAGACAAGGCAGGCAGTAACCTTGGGCAACTGTCTCCAATGCCCAAGCATCTGAAGTAATAGCCTGCCATTCTGTCAGATGTTGAGTTAACCTGCCCCCTACTGGTGTTTTGTAAGGAGAGTCCTCAGAGCGGTTTGGAGGCAGCTGTTGCAGATGCCGAGGGTAAAGAGGCACCTGCTGCTGCGGCTTTTGTATTTTTAACCCGTCCACCTCGGGTGAATTTTTTCTGACCCCTTTGAATCAGCTGTCCTCTGCTTCTTCCGAATGTGGAATAGGAGCGAAAGGACTTACCTCTCCAAGAGGTTCCTGAGGGGCGATATGGAGTCTGACGGATTGCAGCTCCCAGGGATTTTGCTGCTGCCTTTGATGTTTGTAGTTTTTCTAAACTGTCATCCGCCTTCTTACCAGACAAAGAAGAGCCATCAAATGGCATATTCAAAAGTCTGCTTTGCACATCTGGAGCAAAACCAGACTTTCGCAACCAAGCAAATCTCCGGGTTGTTGTACTTGCCGCCATGGCCCTGCTGATGCGGTCAGCAGAATCAATGCCAGTTTGAAGGGATTCGCACATAGCGTCTTTACCATCCTTGATGATGTTTAGGAACGCTTCCCTTTCTTCTCCCTCTGGGAGGCAGTCAGCCGCTGATGAAGCACACTCCAAAAGTGCGTGACTGAACCTTGCGAGCGTACAAGTAGCATTAATGGATTTCAACACCATGCTACATGCAGAAAATACTTTTTTGGCCATAGAGTCATATCTCTTATCATCCCTGTCCTGTGGAACAGTAGGGTAAGCCGATTTATTACCTGATGAAGTAGCTGCCTGAACAAACAGACTCTCCGGAGTTGGGCGTTTGGATAAATATTCGGGGTCAGTAGAAGACACCCTATATTTAGCTGATAATTTTTTGTTAACCGCCAGCATTACCTCAGGTGTTTCCCAGTTTACCAACATTCTCCTTTGTAATGCCGCATGAAATGGCACCACAGGATCCTCCTCTGGACCTTTGACCAAGATGTCTGTGAGGTCATCTTGCTGAAAAGCAGGTGAGGGTGTGGACCACCCCATAAACTCCATTATCCTTGCCATCAAGGTTCTATAAGGGGTTTCAGCATGTTCCCCTGGGTCTGGTCTGGCAAATTCCACTTCTGGGGAAGTGTCCAACCCACTTGCTTCCTGTAAGGATTCTTGGAGGTCTTTCAACCTGCCATCCTCAGGAGGTAAATTCCTCTGGTACAGGAGTTGCAGATCCCTGCAACTCAAAAGGTCTTTCCTGATCCGAATCCTCCCCTTCTTCATAAATAGATAAGACTCTGGAGTGATCAGGTCTTGAAAATGGTATAAACCCCATTTGCAGAGCAGAAGGGGCCAAATTCGTCATGATTGGCTGAGAAAACATCAACGTCGTCGACACGGACGTTAAAGGCTTCGAAGCCATCGAAAAAGGCGTCGAGAAAGGTGGTAGAGGCCTCGATGAACTCGAGAGTATCGGAATTCTACTCGAGGTTGTCGACAACATTGTCGTGATCGAGGCTCTGGGTATGGCCACTGGCTGTGAGGTGGCCGTGGGTTTGTCCTTTCTCGGATTCGAAGACGGCGTCGACTCGACTGACCTGTGCGTCGAAGAACCCTTCGATAACGGCGTCGAAGATGCTGATCTATGCGTCTAAGGGATCTTCGACGACGGCGTCGAAGACGCAACTTTGCCTTTACTCGAGGGTTCGTGACGCTCTCGAGTGGCTTCTTTCGCCGGGTGCTGTGACTTGCGGTGTTTTGATTTTTCAGGTCTTTCACCCAGGGTATCACCCTCAGCAGTCTCCGAGGGGGTCGAGGCCGCTTTCTCGAAGACGCTAAGCATCTTTTTCCTGAATTCCTCCCACTCAGCCTGAGAGCTATGTTTTGTGGGGCAGGAGACCCTTTTCGGGGAAACAGAAGAAGAAGAGGAAGGGGATCTTCAACGTCTCTTTTTTGAATGCTTAGATCTCGAAGAGTGATGGGAACTGCTTCGAGACCTAGAACGAGAATGTCTTTTGTGATGGCGAGGAGACGAATGTCTCGACTCCGCCGAGGAAACTTTCGAAGAAGTTTTAACTGCCTTACCTCTCTTGAGCTTCCCCTTACGCTCCTTCAAGGCTTTCGCCGTCATGGACATGCAGTCCTCGCACTCCGAACAATGGTGCTCGATTCCCAGGCACCACAAGCAGATCCTGTGAGGATCCGTCAATGACATTTTCTTTCCACAGTCTCGACTTTTTTTTAAGCTGGACCGTGGAGTCGTCGGTTCAGGTGAGGAAGCCATTGAGTACGAGTCGGTATTCACGAGGAATAAAGAAGTATATTTGACTGAAGAACTGAGCAACAATATTCCGAGGCCCCACAAAGCGCAGAAAAACGGAACTGAGCAACTGACGCTGCGCGAGTCTATTTATACGCGTGATGACGTCGGCACCGATACGGAGGCTGTCGAGGGACATCGGCTCGAAGGACGTCGAAGCGCAGCACCCTCTACTGACAAAATTTTCCGAGGCCAGCAAGCTGGGAGATGATCTATCAAAGATAAGGAATACGACGGAGGACACAATCCCTTCGAAACACAAATCCCAGCGATGGTCTGGACCGAGACACTTCAAGCTGAGAGAATGGGGATCCGCCCTAGCGAAGCGACGTTTGCATGAAGAACAGGACACAAATCCCAGACGCTCACGACTAAGTGACCAGAGCAGGAGAGAAGGACAACAGAAACAAAAATCTTTCCCAGTGATGCAAGTGCGTCCAGACCCGACTGCGTGGAGGAAAGAACTGAAGGGCGATGCGCGGGGCGGAGCTCAGGAGGCCAGGGTTACGGCAGTGAGCGGTACCCCGCGTAAAAAGCGAAGGACACCAATTTTGAATTTGATGCTTTTTTAAAAAAAAGTGATCCAGTCCCGTCCCGAAGGACGGAATGTCATGCAAGTATGAAGGAAAGGGGAAGGGCCATAGGAGTACGTCTTTAACATGGTATTTGCAAAGTGGACTTTAAAAAAAAAAAATAGAAAAGCTCCAAAGTAAAAGTTCTCCAAATATGGAAAACACCTTTAGTTCCAGAGGGGGATTCTCATCCCCTGGATTCTTCACTGGTAACACAAATGTCTCTGGGTCTAACAGTTCTCTGTGTCTTTCCTGGCTCACAACAATCCTGTTAGATAAAAACTGATCAGCCTAGTGTTTAAAGAAGAAACTTTTTTTTAAAGAAGAACTTACAAGTTCCTCCATTGGCTGACAAACACAGTTTCGACTTTACACTCCTTGTAGGTTTGCAATTTGCCTGGTATACTCCCCTGCCAGGACTTCTCTTGTACTTTCAACTGCCTGGTTTATGCTTGCCAGGATTTCCCATACATCACAGTTCTTCTTTACTTCCAAGTAGCATATACTTTGCTTGGTAGATCTACTTGTACAGTTACTTTAAGCTTTACCCCACATTTGCATTCACTGCTTATTGGGGTTTAGGTTGGCACATAAATCTTATTTCACTTTCAGTAACTTCACAATGTTCAAATTCTCTTTGGCACAGTCGCTGAAACGCCCTAGTGTTTCCACTCTGCTTGGGCTGACTCACCAGCTCGGCGCAGCATTTTCGGTCTTCCACATATGTTTGCCGCTTGCTTCCCAGGCCGGGTGGCTCAGACATCTCTCCAGCTTGTCTTGCCGCTCCTCTCCTGTTTTCAGTGTTCTCTTCCGTTCCAGGTAAGGACGCTTCCTAGCAGCTGGACGCCTAGGAATCCTCTTGCGGTTCCTGGCATCTCCACAGCACATCTTGCTCACACCATGTTACTTTCCTTCTTGGCTGCCAAGCTTCTTTGCTCCACCAGAGCGGCCCACATCTCCAGCTTCCACACAGACTCATTCCTCCAGCTTTTGCACACCGCCTCATGCCTCCAGCTTCTGCACACTGGGTCGGCTTCCATCTTCCTTCAATGGAGAGGCCACGTCTTCTCTCCTAGTAGTTACCACTTTTAAAAGGTCCAGCGCATAGGTGTTTTCATCCCAAAAAATAGTACGGTCATTAGGCTTGACCCTCCTGTTGCTCTGCATCTATTCATTCATCCTCATCTTAGTTCTTAGGTGGTTGTGGAAAATGAAGTCCACTGATATTAACTGACGACTAGGGTGGTAGCAGGGATGGAAGTTCATGGATGGTTTCTGATGTATACCTCTTGGAGAGTCTCTTAATGATTCCACATGGAAGATCAGTTCTACATGAAGGAAAACTAGTCCTGAAAAGGGCTCTCTTGGAGCTTTGACTCTTCAGTTTACAGATGGAAGTTTGACCTAAAGGGTGTTGGGAAAAGGTCTTATTTTCCTTATGGGGCGGTGGGGGGGGGGGGGACACATGGCAATAGGCCATTTAGGTATTGAGTAATGGGAGGTCTACCTCATGGGAAAATGTGGGCTACTGCGCCTCATCCAATGAAGCCAGAACATCTCCATGGTGGTGGTCTCCTCCCATGTGATCCTCCCTCATATTGCCACCTCAGGATCAAGAAGAGGCTGCCATCCCCGGGCCACAAAGGTGGAGGTTATCACTGAGGAATCAATGACTACTCCATTGGCTTAATCCCAGTACTCTGGAGAAGGGAGTGCAGTCGGAACAGACCCAGCCAGGACTGAGGCCTTTGAGGTAATGTTACCATTGAGATAGCAGTCGTGACCGTTGAGATGGGGCCTGCGGTCACAGACAGTGTTGGTGTCGTCGACAAGGACGTCTTTGTGATAGATAATGACGCTGCAGACAGTGATGATTTGTTGATGGTGTAGGGTCTCTGATCCTCCGAAGATGGTGTTCCCTTCATGCCCGTTACTGATCCAGACTGAGACTCTGCAGTGCTTGACGAGGAAGTCTGAGTGTTCGCAGACTTTGCCCTATTTAGGTACCTTCCCCTAAGAAGCGTCCTCAAAGGAGCTAAACCTCTTGCCTGAGGGAGTACAATCTTTGGGACTGCTAGGCATGACTAGGCACAAACACGGAAGACTTACGTTCGTCTAGCCATGAGAACAGTCTGATGGCGATCCTTCCTGGTTTTAGAGGACAAAGTTTGGCAAAGTGGGAATCCCGCCACATTGTGGTCCGGGTGCAGGCAGAAAATGCACTTTTGGTGGCAACCCTCGAAGACATTCTTCTGAATGCATCTGGAAAAGGCCTCAAAAAGGCTGCACTTCTCGGCCTCCGACATGGGACACGAACTAGGCCCAAAACTTGGTCTGCAGCCTCACACGACGTAGTGATCGGATAGACCGTGGGATCGAGACCGGCAAAGGAACTACTCTGCCGAGAAGTCAGACCGGTGATGGATTGGAGATAAATCGGATGACAAAAATGATAACAAATATGCAAAACAGTCCAGGAGCAAAAAGGACTCCAAACACGAAAACATGCGGGAAAGAATGAAGATGGCCACCAGGGGTGGAGCTAAGGAGGATGAGTGGCTTTGGTCGGGGCAGTATGACCCAAAGTAATAGCAATACGCTATACAAGTGATATTGCAGTTTTTAGCTTAAACCTACTCTACTTTATTTAACCAGTGGATTGCCAGTCTGACTGGGAATATTTATAGCATGTGAATCCATGCAAGACCACATGGTTGAGAATTGAAGCATCACAATGAATATGCTCCTGAAGAAGGGAGAATCTCCCGAAACACATTGAGCTCACTTTGATGACAATATATAACTTCATTAAAATAACTTTGATATGTTTTTCATGACTGTTCTTCTAATGGTTAACTTTACTGGCTTAGGTCACCTCTTGAATTTGGGTGGGTATTCCAACCCTAGATTGTGCAGGGGCTGTGACTCACCACTCCTTTGGGACACTTTTGTTTGTTCCTTAACTTGACGCAAAACTTTGGTGCCAGAGTTGCTATATTCTCCCCTGCACCTGTATCCTTCGAATCAATATTTGAGTTTATTATTCACAGTCATGGAATGTGCACTGAATGGTGTTATTTTTCTGAACTTGTTAAAGCATCTCAGATCCAAGATGGGTCACAGGCCTCAGTCTTTCTTGGGAACCAGAAAATAGGTGGAGTACCAACCTTTGTATTCCTCCACCACAGGTACCATTTCCACTGCACCTTTCTCCAGTACGGAAAGAATTTCCTGCAGAAGGAGCAGGTCTGGTTCCTGGAGCGATTGGTAGCTCGGCAGACAATCTGGGGGTCTTTTCAGAAATGGTAGACAGTACCCATGAGCTACTGTCTGCAGCGCCCAAGCATTAGAGATGCTGAGTTGACCTGCCTCCCACCAGAGTCTTGTGAGTGAAGCTCTCAGAGTGGCTTTGTGGTTGCTGCTGTGGCAGAGGGCAATGAGGAGGTAATAGCCTCTAGTGGCACATGGAAATCTCCTTTGCCCCATTTAGGCAGACTAGGTCTCTACTTCTCTGTCCAAATGTAGAGTAAAACCGAAAGGAACACCCTCTCCAACTCTGCGAAGGCAGATGTTGCTGTTGATGGATGCCTGCATCCAAGGATTTTGCAACTTCTTTAAGCTTTAATCAGCCTTTGCTTCAAAAAGGTTTGACCCAGCCAACAGCATGCCCAAAAGTCTCGACTGGACATCAGAAGCAAATCTAGATTTGCGCAGCCATGCAAATCTTGTGGCTCCACTTGCTGCCAGAGCGACCAACACATTCTGAAGCATCCAGTTACAATTGGAGAGACTTGCATGTAGCCTCCTTATCATCCTAAATGATGTTCATAAAGCCATCCTTCATTTCTCCCTCAAGAATATTTTCTGCTGCTCGGGAGACAACATCCCACAAAGTAAAAGTGTATTTGGCTAATGCGCAAGACGCATTAATGGCTTTAATCACCATATTCCCAGCGGAAAACACCCTTTTCCCTAGTACATATTTCTCGTCATCCCCATCGTGTGGGATGGTTAGATACGCAGCCGCTTTAGATGTGGAAGTAGCTACTTGTACCACGAAGCTATCAGGAGTAGGGTGCCTGGATAAGAAATCAGGGTTGATGGCTTATACTTTAAGTAAAATATAGATTGGGTAAAGAGATCCTTTCTGGGCAGCTTCTTTTCCTGTTAAAAGGTATTGATTACTCCTACATGCAAGCGCCCAAATATGCTTTTTCAATCACTTTATAGAACACACAAGATTCATGCTTCACACGTTGCTACGTGACATTTCTTAAAAGCACTCCACAACACCCACTAGGGTCTATCGCTAGAGGTAAGCACTCTACTTCCCTTTCAGCCCCTTATTCTAGCTTTTGTGACTGCTTTAACTACTTGGACTGTGCATTAAATATAATTATTAATCCTTCCAGCTAAGGACTAGGCCATAACGGTTACCTAAGAGGATTTATTTTCCCTGTTGCTACGCAACATCTTCTAGTTGCGCTTCACAACACCCGCTCAGTTTTACCTACATAGTGCTTGATGTAAGCGCACAGCCTGTTTGTTTTTAGCATTTCTTTCCTGACAGCTCAGACTGACCAGCAATGTCAACCTTCCTTTTTTTCAGCCAAAAGACTTGTTGTCTTGTATTGTAACTGTCATCACAGTGACTATAACTTCCCTTTTGACACAAGCGCTTCCACAGAAATAGTGCTATTAAGAGCAAGCTACTAGGTGAGTATTCTCTAAACCAAATACTGGGATAGATGGGAACCCTGGACATTTTTGTTGCAAAAAGATTTTTAATTGGTGTTCTCCAACACACATCTGTGCGTTCCCAGATGTACAACTAAACTCTGGATTTTGACGGTCTTCCTGTGACCTAGTGTTCAACGACTTTGCTTTTTTTTTTCTTTCTTTTTTTGGTACCTTCCCCTAAGAAGCATCCTCAAAGGAGCTAAACCTCTTGCCTGAGGGAGTACGATCTTTGGGACTGCTAGGCATGACTATGCACAAATATGAAAGCCTTACCTTTATCCAGCCTTTTTAGGTACCAGGTGAAGTTTTTATGCCACCTCTGAGGGGTTAATCAGTCTCACCTTTTTCAAGACACATAGCACTAATGGCTATTTATTGGTCTTTAGGCATCTTGCAGTGTGGAATCTTCAAGTGTTGCGGAGACTAGTTCTGTCAATTTTTGAGACCACACATAGGACACCAACTGAATGGTCCTTACAACAAAGAATGACAATCGGCTCCTGAAAAATGTTCAACCATCACTTGGACTTGGGAAGAGAAACATGTCGAGCGAAGGCTATTGCCAACAGCAGTGCCCTATATTAAGCAATCAAACTGATCTGACATGTATTACAGACCAAGCTACCCAATTTGTTTTATTTATTTTAAATGTTATTGTTTGCTTGTTAGGCCCTTATACAGCAAGTAAAATACTGTTTCAAAGCGCCCACAGGGCGGGGGGGGAGGGGGGGGAGAAACAAGGATTTGAAATACATTACAAAACACAATATTTAATAAGCAGTGATGGGAAAAGGAAGAAATGACAAACCTACTATGCTTTGTGAGTATTCAGAACGTACAAGTACAGCAAGGAAGAGGGCATACGTGCTGGGGAGACCAAGCTCATGGGTGAGCCACAGATGAAGTGCTTGGGTTATTGAGTGCTACACAGCCTAAAGTGCAAATCTCTGGGGCACAGCTTGTGCCAAGGCAAGTGCTGAGGGTAGAGAGGAGCTAGGCCGATTGGGTGTGGGAGGTCAAGGGGCCCGAGAATGCATAAGGGCCCCGGACACCAATCACAGCAACTATGGGATTAGCAGAGGAGAGAAGGTGGTAAAGTGGAAAGTCTTGAGGAGCTGCTGGAATTTAAGAAAGTCCTGCTTAAGGCGCAGAGGTAGGCTGTTCCAGAGGCAAACAATCGACCACCTACACTCTGTTTAGCAAAAGGCTTTAGTGGGTGCCAGAGTAATGTAGTGGTCTAGAGAGAGTATTTAGCAAGATAAAGTTGAAGATAGTGCGGTCCCCGGGCCCAGACAGCCTTGTGGATGAAGCAGAGGGATTTGAATTTAATCCATGCAGTAACTGGCAACCAGTGGAGACCTTTTATGGCAGGAGAGATAAGGTCCCTGGGCTTAAGGCCAAGGATAAGTCTTGCTGCCCTATTCTGGATTAGCCAGAGGGGTTGCAGAGTGGAAGATAGTAGACTCAGGAGGAGGCTATTGCAAGTCAAGCCTAGTGAGAACCAGGGCTTGGGTAACATTAAGCCTCTGTGGGATGGTGAGAAAAGGGAGAATTCCTTTGAGAAGGAAGAGCTGAAAGTGGGACTTCTTGGCAATGTCCCGAGTGTGAGGGAGGAAGGCGAGAGGAGTCAAAATTACTCCAAGGTTTCTGGCTTCAGAAGAAGGAGCAGCAGGGGGAGAGCCCAAGGAGGAAGGCCAGAGTGAAGGGAAGGAGGAGGGAGCAGGGGTCCCAATGGGAAGGATCTCAGTTTTACAGGCGTTGAGGCAGAGATCGTTGGAGGTGCACCAGGACTGGATGGCAGATATGCAGTCAGAGATGATGTAGGGTGCAAGTGGGTCAGCAGGAAGTTTGAAAAAGAGCTGTGTGTCTGCATAACACTGGAAGTTGGATGAGGAGGAAATGAGGCGTGCAAGCAGAGCAAGGTAGATGTTAAAGAGCCAAGGGGAGAGGATAGAATCCTGGGGGACACCACAGGTGGAAAAGGAAGAAGGAGAGGAGAAGGTGCCCAGGATGACTTGGGAGGAGCAGTCAGTAAGGAAGGATGTCTGCCAGTCCAGTGCCCGTTCCGAGATATCAAGGGTATTGTGTAGTCTTTGTATGAGGATGGAATGGTTGACTGTGTCAAAGTCAGAGGAGAGATCAAGAAGGATAGACAGCTGGGGAGTTGCAGTCCAGAGATGCAAGGAGTTCTTCACAGGTTCAGAAGAGCAGTTTGTGCCTCTGGATGCTCGGAATCCAGATTGATTGTCGTGGAGACCACCAACATGTTCGTAGTGTGAGTTGAGTTGGGGCAATGCCAGTTTCTCCAGCAGCATCCCCATGAAGGGAATGATGGAAAAAGGGCAGTAGTTGGCAGGGCAGTTAGGGTCTCTGCTCAAGGTTTTTTTTCAGGAGTGGGTGCACAAGGGAGTGCTTCAGGGAAGAGGGGAAAGATCCTGTGTCAAAAGAGTGATTGCAGAAATAGAGTACCGGGGCAAGAAAGCCAATGTTATCCTTGATGGTCCTGAATGAGAAGGGGGACACCTGTTTAGAAGAGACCTTCATAGAGTGGACAACTCTGGTAACTTCTTCAGGTGTGAGAGGGGAGGAGGAGGGTGGGGTGCCAAGGGAGGCAAGGGGTGTGGGATGGGTTGGAAGGGTGTGCAGCAAAGGAGATAAGGATGTGCTGAGTTTCTGAGGCGAAGTGTGCGTCCAGTGCATTGCAGAGGGCCTGGAAAAGGGGAGGAGGAGAATGCAGAAGGGTTGGCTAGTTCCCTGCAGATCTTGAAAAGGACAGTCGTGTTGTTGGATGCACCGGAAACCTGTGCCTATATGTGGGCTCTATTCTTGGCACGGATGCAGAGTCTGTATTGCCTATGTATGGAGCAGGCGGCAGGCCAGTTTATCAGAGGATGAGCCAGAGGTTAGCCACTTCCATTATGCCGCCCTGTACTTTCGTTTCAGGGCTGCAAGTTCTGAGTCATACCAGGTGTTACGCCTAGAGACAGGCTTCTGGCAGATCCTGTGTCAAGAGTATTGGAGATGGAAAGGTGGAGGTTGCTGAGAGTAGAGGTAGAATCGGAGGTAGGGGGGATGAAGGTGGAAGAGAAGGCAGAAGCCGATACTCATTTCATCGGGAAGATGTTGGTGAACGAGGTTGGCAGGGCTTTTTGGGGGGCGGTCAGAGGGCCAAAGAAACCCAGGTGGGAGGAGAGAATGGTCTGACCAGGAGAGAGGGGTGACTAGTTGGGAGGGGGAAGAGAGCGAGGTCAGAGTGTAGGAGGGTTTCCAGAGTTTGTCCAGTTGAGCGGATTGGTCCAGACGGAAGAATGGAGAGGGAAAGTGAGGGGCAGAGGTCAGTGAAGTGAGTGGGTGCACAGCCAGGGGAGTCCAGTTGGATGTTGAAATCACCCAGGAGGAGGAGGTTGGGGGTGGATGAAATTAAAGAAGAGCAGAAATCGCCCCATTCAGAGAGGAACAGGGTGGTGCTGCCTGGAGGCCGGTAGATAGTAGCAATGGTCAAGGTGGAGACGGGAGAGATGACCAACTTGCAAACCAGGGTTTCAAAGGAAGAGTACAGTTAGGTAGGTAAGGTGGAAGCAGGAACCCACTCAGAAGATTAAGACAACCTCCCACCAGTGCGGTGAGGTCGAGGCTTAGAGTTGATCTTGAAGCAGTCAGGGAGGAGGGCATCAAAAGCAGTGACTGAGCTGGCATTGAACCCTGTCTCGATGAGAGCGAGAAAGTCAAGGTCAATTTCTTCAAGAAGGAGGCAGTTGTCAGCAGTGTGTGTGTTGGCGGATTGTGCGTTGAGTCACCAGATGTAGGTCTGTCATCTGAAGATTTTCTGAGGTGGTGTTTCTATAAACCAGTTAGTCCTAATTTTGTTAGAACTAGAAGTCACAACAGCACTTTATTCCTATTCCAATGTTTGTCTGCACTTCATTTGTATTTTACATGAGCCATTGAATATTTTAGTCTTGTGTCTTATACAATTTTAGCCAGGGAATGAAAATGTTTTATTTTTTGAATGATGTACACTCACTTCCTTATGTTTTCCACTATTATGGATACCTTTTCTCCTGACCTCCGTTTTGGTTTTTAGAGTACCTTTGAACCCAGGGTGGGGTCAGGATTGCACGTACTAGTGTACAGATGCGTCACGGTTTTCCCAGTCTTATTGCCTTCATTACACTTTCTTACCAACTCCCTGTTGACAGCAGGAGCCAGCTGTCAATTTTCCAAAATATTCTTGAGTGCCTAGTGGAAAGGCAGTACAGGTATTTTAGGGGGTCCTTTGTCGAGCATATCTGTACGGTCATCTTGTACTATATCCTTTGCAGGACGTCCTCAAACCAAATGCACAAGTTAATTACTAACTGGTAACGTTCTTTCGATTGGATGTTATTCCAACGTATTCCTCATCTTAGATGTATTCCATCCAGCTTTAGCTGCTTCAGAAAAATGTTTTGGCAGAGGGCGCCGTGCGTCGAGTCAATGGTCCCTCAAAGGCCTCCGTCGAGGGCGGCGTCATCGGGTATATAAGTAGCACGCGCTGCGCCCGTTGGCCTCAGTTCTGTTCTCTCCCCCCACCCCCCTTCATTATTGATTTTTCATTGCGTAGACTGTGCCGGCAGACAGGTATTTGCCTTGCAAGAGTTAGAGTGGCAATAACCCAGAACAATCTACAGAGGGGTAGGTTGGGAGGGCGATGAGGAATACGTTGGAGGAACATCCAATCGAAAGAACGTTACCAGTTGGTAAGTAACTTGTTCGAGTGGATTGTGTCCTCCAATGTATTCCTCATCTTAGATAGACTCCCAAAGCAGTATGGACAATTTCTCTGGAGGAGGGGTTAGATTTTTTGATACTCTTAGATGGCTGAATATAGTACTGCTTTGCCAAAATTCAGCTCCTTAGACTGGGACGCATCCAGGCTATAACATTTTGAAAAAGTATGCAGCGAGGACCAAGTTGCAGCTTCACAAATTGACCTTATAGGAACACCTCTTTGTACGGCTGTCGAAGAGGTGATGCATCTGGTGGAATGAGCCCTTAAACCTTCTGGTGGGTCTTTTTGTGCTAATCTGTAGCATTCTGAAATACACAGCACAATCCAGTGTGATATTGTTTGTTTTGTCACTGACTAACCCAATCTCTTTCCTGTGTAGCCAATAACCAGTTGATTGTCCACTCTAAGCTTAGAAAGCCTAGAGATATAAAAGTTTAAAGCTCTATTTGGATCCAACCTGTGTAACCTTTCCTCCTCCTTACTAGGATGAGGTGGAGGATAGAATGTGGGTAAAACAATTATCTGACTTAAATGAAAATCAGATACCACTTTTGGTAAAAATGAGGGTTTAACCTTCAACACAACTCTGTCCTTATGGAACACAGTATAGGGTGGCCCAGAAGACAGTGCCTCCAATTCGCTCACTCTTCTTGCAGTGTTAAAGCAACTAGGAAATCAGTTTTCCATGTCAGTAATCTTAATGGACAAGTGTGCAAAGGCTCAAAAGGAGCACACATTAAGAATTTTAGTACCAGATTGAGATCCCAAATTTGCACTTGAAATGTGTAAGGAGGAAACACATTAGTGGGTCCTTTTAAGAATTGCACTACCAAATGAATTTTGAAATAGGAGCATTCTTCCGACAAGCGCTTGAAGATTGAAAGCGCCGCAAGATAACCTTTAATAGTTCCAACATTTAGACCTCTATGTGCTATGGTCAGGGGGAAGGACAGTACTTCCATTTCTTTGTTTTATTCAGGATCGACATTCTTTTCTCTGCACCAGTTGCAAAACATTTTCCAACGGCAAAAGGTATAGAGACTTTGTTGCTGGCCTTCTTGCCGAAAGCAACACCTCCATGACATTATCTGGAAGGTTGCAATCCTTGTATCTCAGCCTTTCAGATACCAAGCGTGAAGGTTAAGCTTTTTGACCACGTTCTCCTGGCCCAATCCGGGGCAATTAGGATTATGCGGCTCCCGAAGCGTCTCAGTCTCCTGATGAGAATGACGGGAATCGGAGGGAACGCGCACAAAAGTGGGAAACTCCACTTCACCACAAACGCGTCCCGGGGGAAATTCACTTGAGCAATACCTTTGCACTTCTGGTTGATTCCGGTCGCAAATATGTCCACTTGAGGGGTTCCCCAAAGGGCGAAGATCTCTTGAATGACTTCCTGAGCCAGTTCCCATTCGTGGGACACGGTTCTCTGCCTGCTCAGAGCATCTGCCATCATTCTCTTCCCCGGCTAGGTGAACTGCTGTTAAAGAGATTCCTTCTTGAATTTCCCAATACCAGAGCTGCATTGCCTCTCAGCACACAGGAAGTGACCCTACACCTCCTCTTTTGTTTAGATAATTCATAGCCAATGTGTTGTCCGTCATTATAAGGATATTTCTTGCCTTGACAGAAGGCAGGAAAGCTTTCAGCGGTACTCTTATTGCTCTCAGCTCCAGAAGGTTGATGTGTAGTTTGGACTCTGATGGAGACCAACGACCGCCGATTGTCAGATCGTTGGCATGAGCTCCCCACTCTTTGAGTGAGGCGTCTGATCTCCGGCCTTGGTTGCCAAAAACGTTCTCCTTTCAGGATATTCTCTGAACAAGTCCACCATAGAAGATCTTGACGAACTTTGTTCGGAATCTGGAGAAGATCCGTCATTCGGCCTGAGAACTGGGACCACTGAGGCTTTAGAGCCCATTGAAGTGTGGGATGTTTCAACCCACATATCCAAGCCCTACAACATCATTGTGCATTACTGGCAGCGGAAACATAATGGCCGCCGGAAAGCATGCTGCTTGCCAGAAATCATCCAAAAATACACAGTGAAAACCTGACAGATAGGCCACCATCTTCTTTTTCCTCTGTCAGTGTTAATACCGGAGACCATTGCCAGACCCTATCCTTTGGCTGCACACAGAGCAAAACCAGTGCAAAGGAATATGGTGCTGTTCAAAATCCGTTTTAATTGATGTCAAAAATTGCTAAAATCATGGGCATGAAACCACCAAAAAAATCCAACTTCTGGTTGGGTGTTCTACATTAGTCTACTTCAGAATCCACATCAATACAATGTTAGCAAGGATCATATGCTATCAAATAAAACCCCCTTTTTGAAATGTATTAATTCAAGACAGCTGCCAAAAATGGGTGCAGTACCAGATCCTGCACTGACCGGCACTGTTGATCTAAACTCTGACAGGAGACATGGATAAACAGTATCCTGATGCAGCTCAGACTTCTAAATGTTTGCGGTCCATGGGAAGCCTTCACACCTCAAAACTCCACACAAGAAGGCAGGAAATCACAAGTTTCTGTTAATCAAATGGAGAGTGGCACCCTGCACTGATTCCCTGCTAGCAGGAAAAACCAGACAAAGGATGCCTTCAGCTGAATAGGGTATGCTGATTTTGGGTGTGAACTGTCAACACTGCTCTGGGGGAAGGCAAGACATCTGATCTCTGAGTCAAGCCAAGTTTCTAGGGGCGGAGACAAACGACTGTGGATTCAGAGAGTCCAGCAAATATATGTTTTGTGAGAATACTGATAACTAATTATACCAAGCGGACAAAAATGTACAATTTGGAGATTCTTAAAATGACAATTTCACTCACAATTTGAGACTAAGCTGGACGTTGTGTGATGCTCTGCGACCAAACCCCATGATTTATTAATATTGCAGACACTGTTCATATCAGAAAAATGAAAACTTACTGTAATGTGCCCAGAGAGGGTGGGTACATCCATGTAAGATTTGATGCAAAATCAATATTGCGAAACCCACGAAAAGCGTGAGTAAGTGGTCATTTCTGAACCCAAGCTCTTAGAAAGATCAGGGTTGAACAGAGAACTGCCTTAAATTAATTTGGGATGTGTACATGTATTCTCAACAACTTGTGTACCTTGGAAACATTTGATTATGAAAAATTGGGTTCCAAGTAATAGCAAAGGGGTGTTTCTTGAATAGATTGTAAAATGGCAGCATCACTCTGACTCACTACCCTTTCTACAGTCAGGGCACAGAAAATCCTTTAACCTATCAAATCCTTAGTGGGTTGGGCATAGAAAGTCAGCCTTCCCACCCACTTTCAAAAGACATAAAAATTTCACTCTAATTGATTTCTGCGCAGCACGCTGCCCGACCATATCCAGAACTTAGACTCCAGAACTTGAAGGCGAGAGGCCTGAACCAAAAGCTGAATCCTTCTTAGCAGGCCTCAGAATCCAGCAACCTAACCAAACTATTCAACAGCTGGGCGAGCTGTTTGATTCTGGCTAGAACCCTGTGCCAGACCGAGACCCGGAAAGCAGAGCTGTATCCAGAACCAGTCAGACCCAGACCAGACCGCTGTGCCATGCCGATAGCAGACCAGAGGCCACGCTGTGAGCAGAACCAGAGACCGTCCGGTGGCGGGAGTGCAGTCCCCGGCCAATTCCCTTCCAAAACTAGGAGTATCCAGCCAAGAACTGTACATAGTCATCTCTTAGTCTAAAGTAATCTCATCCCATCCATTTCAACCTATTTAGAACTGCACAGAAATCGTGTGTCCATTCTGTGATTTCAAAGCTGCAAAAGTTTCATCTGTAAAACTGAAATCTTGACTTAATTTCTGAAAATCTACCTCCACAAAGTCCTTTCTCTTTGGCACAGGGAGAGGACCACTAGATACATGGAAAGGGTAAGCCTCCCCTTCCTTTTGTTGTACTAACATTGCGCAGTGTGTAAAATTAGAACTATAAGTAAGTTTTAAAAGGTGGGAATCAATTGATCAAATAACCTGCCCCCCTCTTTTTCTTCCCCTACCCTTCCTGTCATCCCTACAGGGAGAGGACATTGAATAATGCAGACTACGCAGCCATTGCAAATTAGGAGGCATCCACTTTTATGCCCTCCAAAGCCCTGAGGAATGTGGTCTAACCACTTCATACCACAGAAACCAGTCAGCTATTGGGAGACCTGACCTAGTGCCAAAGAAAAAAAGCACAGGCAGAGTCTTTTGTACTAGGACCCTGTAGAATAAACATTAAGGGTCCAACAAAGATTCTTCAACTTGTATAAACTTAAATTTGCAAAAGAGAAACCCACTGGAGAATATATTGTTCATCCTCCAGTTTTTTAAGAAACATATTTGCACCTGCCGGACGGAGAAAACCTATTAAAGTCACAAGAATTTCATCCGAATACTGGCAGACACACAGACAGCACGGAGTGGCTTAACATGTGTTTTAGCACGCTGGAGTGCACCCACATGCACTTGTAAGCTCAGACAAAGATTTGCGTTCTTCCTAACCCACCCCACTAAAGAAACTGTGTTCCTGAGTGTGATTATAGTATTGGGCAACCCACAGTAGGAATACCCGCAACAGTCCTTTGTGTTTTGTATAGTGCCATATTCTAGCCCAAAAGGTACATTCTCATCAGATTTCTCCTGTTCCTCAAAAATTGAGGTCAGGGACTTGAAACTCTTTCCTAGGAAGAGGTTTGAAAACCTTTTCTGGGAGAGGTGGCGGAGTATTAATGGGTTCTGAAGGCATTACAGGTCTTGTAGCCTTCTCTTTCCCTTTTTCTGGCCGATTCTGCCGAACTGGAGGTTTCAGCGTCAACAAAGGCGTCGGCGTAATACCAGTTTTCGACAGCACCAGCTTCGAGGGTGCCGAGGTGCTCTTCAAAGACTTGCCCTTCGAGGTGTGTTCGGTCTTGGACGGCATCAGTGACCTCGAGCGGTCGACTCGACTGGCTTTTCTCGCTCGGCGTCCTAGAAGGTTCTCTATCCTTCCTCTTTCGATCACCCGGGCTCGATGATGATGCTCCGGGCCGGCTTCCGAGGAAGGCGCGGACCGAGGCTTCGCTTTCTCGAACACCTCCATAATTTTGACCCTGAATGCTTCCCATTCTTTGGATGATGAATGTTTAGTGGGACATTTCATCCTTTTTGGGGATTTGTCCGAGGACAAGGTGGAGGGGGACCTGTGGCATGGTTTCTTTGATTTTTTTCGTCGAAGACGACGAGCGATGGGAATCGCTTCGGAATCTGGACCGATGCATTTCACGTCAAGGAGATTTCTCCTCATGGGACCTCGACTCGATGCTAGAGGCTTTACAGTCGGATTTACAACCCACCTGTAGTTTTCCCCTCCTCTCTCGCAAGGCCTTCCCAGTCATCACCTGACACTTCGTACAGGCCTCCATGTCGTGGCCTCTCTGAGGCACCACAAACACTCTCGGTGCGGGTCTGTGATCGACATTTTTGAACCGCATGACTTGCACTTTTTGAAACCCGATCTCAGGGTTGTGGTCGGCGTCGATGCAGAGGACATATTCGCTATTTTACTATTCTTACAGAACTCGAGGCACGCCAAATCTCCGAAGCAACGTACACTGCGGAAAAACGGAACTGAGGCCAACAGGCGCCACGCGTGCTACTTATACACCCGATGACGTCACCCTCGACCGAGGCCTTCGAGGGACCATCGACGCATGGCACCCTCTGCCGAAATATTTTTCCGAAGCAGCTAAAGCTGGATGGAATACATATATGATGAGGAATACGTTGGAAGACACA
The DNA here is from genome assembly GCF_040938575.1 of Ambystoma mexicanum. Taxonomy (NCBI): domain Eukaryota; kingdom Metazoa; phylum Chordata; class Amphibia; order Caudata; family Ambystomatidae; genus Ambystoma; species Ambystoma mexicanum. The sequence goes on along the minus strand of NC_090925.1, from coordinate 1,265,962,550 downwards.
ATCCACTCGAAATTCAGTTACATTGTTCATCACTGACCTGTCCACTGCACTTGGATGAGCAGCTGGGTCTGGTGCAGCAAACTCCACTCCTGGAGAAGTGTCCAAACCAGTGGCTTGCTTAAGGCTAGTAGCCAAGTTCTCAACTAAAGATTACTGAAATTAGTTAAGGGACATTGGGTGTGCCAAAACATTCATACCCAAAGGATAAAGAGTCATCTTCCTCCACAGAAACTGAACCAAAAGAAGTCCATCTTTGATAACTGTTTGAAACCTGAAGATGGATCAGAGGACGACATTGATGGCTTTTGACAACTAAGACCTCAAAGTCGAGTCATTCGACTGACGATGTAGAAGCCTTTGGCTTTGATGCTTCTCTTGCAGTCAACAGTCTAGTAGGCATCTCAGGCCTCCTACCCCAGGCTCTGGGGCATGCGAGTCTGAGCCTTCTACGACTCGCTGGCGGCTTTAGAAGGCTCAGGCCTTTGATACGGTCAACCATACCATCCTGCTCAAATGTCTCCATGATAACATGGGTATCACTGGTCAGGCTCTGGCGTGGCTGACCGCTTTCCTCTCCAACCGACCCTCCCAGGTCCAACTGGGGTCTTTCCTCTCTGACATCTTTTTTTCTACCTGTGGTGTCCCCCAGGGATCTAACCTCTCTCCCTGGCTTTTCAACCAGTATATCGCCGCTCTCTGCCCCAACTTTCAGTGCTATGCGGATGATACCCAGCTCATTTTCAGGCTACCCTCGGCCTCCTCTTCTCCTTCCCTCATCTCTGACTGTTTCTGCTATACAGGAATGGTGTGCCGCCAACGACCTCTGCCTTAATGCCAGTAAAACTGAGATCCTACTCATCGGAACACCCACTCCCTCCTTCCTTCCCTGCAGCTCTCTGGCCGGCCTCTCTTGGCCCTCTTCCTGCGCCTACCTGCAAGGCAAAAAACCTCAGGGTCATCTTCGACTCCACACTCTCCTTCTCTCCTCACATATCCGATGTCTCTACGAAGTCACACTACCAGATACACCTCCTCAGAGGTAGCCTTCCTTTCCTTTCCTTCCCCCAGAAGCGCACTGTCTTGAGAGCCCTGGTTCTCTCGAAGCTGGACTACTGTAACAGCCTCTATCTAAATCTGCCTGCCTCTACACTCCGCCCTTTGCAACTCATCCAGAACAGGACTGCGAGACTTGTCCTTGGCCACAAGCCCAGGGACCATATCTCTCCAGGTCTGAAATCACTACACTGGCTCCCAGTGACTGCGAGGATCAAGTTCAAAACCCTCTGCATTGTCCACAAGGCCTTCTGGGGCCTTGGGCCAAAATTCCTTCAACTCTCTCTTCCAAAATATCTTCCTTCTCGAGCTCGTCGCTCATCCGCCTCCAACTCGCTCAGGGTCAGCCGCTTCTCCAAACAACGAGTTGGGGGCAGATTTATCTCCACTGCAGGTGCCTCCCTCTGGAACAGCCTTCCTGCCTCCCTGAAACTTAAGAACCATCTCCAGTTCCGGAAGCAAATCAAAACCTTCCTCTTTGCCTCTGCTTTCTCTCCCCCTCTCCCCTGCTAAAATCACTGAACCGGCACTGAATCTGCAACTGGGCCACTCACTGTTCTTGGCCCAGCCACTCTCCCCTGCACTGCCTCCCTGGCAACCCCTGCACTGCGGGACTGTGTCTGTATCCCTAGAGCCCCCCTCCCCCCCTTCCCAGCACTTGTCTGCACTTACCTCGCACTTGCCACTAGCTAGCCCTTGTTATTTATCCTGTATGCTATTAACCCTGTACTGCACTTTTCCCTTCCCCTCTGCACTTGCGCGATCTGAATGACACCTGGCCTAGTAGGATCGTTGTCTATCTCCCCTTGTTCCCTCCCCCACGCCTCGTTGCGCCTTGAAACACTTGTGTATAGGCGCGTTACAAATGCCAGATCAGTGGGAAAGTTAGCCTTTTTCGGCTCTTTCGAGAGACCAGGAGGGGACGCCTTTGGGAAAAGGTCCATCTTCTGATGGAACTCTTCCCAGTCTGCTGCTGAAGCAGACTTGTCTGGAAAACATACCTTTGCCTCGTCAGGTGAGGAGTCAAATTAACAAGAACAATTGAGTCTCTTCTTGTATTTTCTTCAAGAAGATGAAGTGATGCAAATGGCTCCTTGCCCTAGACCGCTTAGAATACTTGGAGCGTTTAGGCCTATGAGGTGACATCTTTTAAACTCCTATCTTCAGAGCATCTCCTTTTCAAAGGAGGAGAGGACTGGGATTTTGACACAGACCGACATAAGGTGAGTTTAGTCTTCCTCTCCTTCAAGAACTTGCTAGTCATGGACTGACAGGAACCACAGTCAACTGTGTGCTCTTTACCGAGACACCAAAGGCACATCCTGTGCAGATCTGTGATCGACAACTCTAGTCACATTACGCACCCTTCTTGAAACCAGTCTTCGGAGTAGACTTACTCGAAGAAAAAACATAGTACGCAATATAAATTTGAATCGCTTAGGTGAGTCGAACCATTCTGAAGCGTGCCTTGATGTGGAAAAACAGAACTGAGCCAACAGGCGTAGTGTGTGCTATTTATACCAATGTCAAGGTCACCTTTAAGCACTGATATGGAAATCATTGAGTGACATCGATCCAATGATGCACAGCGCCCTATGCTATCGAACAAGTTTTTTTCGCACTGCAAGCAGGAGTTCATAGATTTCCGAGATGCGGAATCTGTGGGAGGACAAAATCCATTAGAAGGACAACACCTAAACCAGAAAACTTGAGGACTGCCCTACGAAAAATGGGCATCCTGGCCTGCAAGGGAATCCAAGTAGTAATTCTTTGTAAACTTGTGCAAAGACGCCCACGTCAAAGCCTCGTAGATGTCCAAGACAGAGAGCCCACTCTGCAGAGCAGAGGTGGCAGCCACTCTTCTGGTGGAATGGGCACCGAGACATTTAGGCACATCCCTTTCCAGCCGGACAGGGACTGCTTTGTCACGTCACATCACTCCCTGCCAAAATGAGCACAACTGTAACACACAAAGAACTGGTCATCTTTCCTAGTCTCTCATTGAAAAGACGTAGAATTTAAGGGCCTGCATCGGTTATAGTCAATGTAATCTTTCTCTGCCTTAGAAGGATGAAGTGGAAGAAAAACCACAAGATGATTTTCTGAATGATATGGAAATCCGAGACCACTTTCAGCAGAAAGGAGGGCCCTAGTCTCAAAATTACCTTTGTTTTGAAAAAAACAAATAGGCAGAACATACAACACCTGGAGCCCGTTTCGCGATTATGATGGCAACCTGGAAAATCATCTTCAGGGTGATTAACAGAACAGGAATGCAGGGGCTCAAACAGAGCCCCCAAAATCAATGTCAAAACAAAATTCAAATCCCATGCCAGAACTACAAATTGGAGGGGAGGAACCTGATTACACAAACCCCACAACAACTGCATAAACAGAGGGAATTGTTAAGAATAATCCCTGTTCCAGGGACCTCTTGAAAACAGAACTAGCAGTGCAGGAACCTTTAACAGTGCCAATCTACAGGTCAGTTTGGGCCAAGGACAGCAGAACATCCAACAGGGGATAAAGGGTACATGCCCCTCTCCTGGCACCAATGTATGCCACCTGCAGGCATAAAATTACTTGGTAGTCGGTCTATGGGCCGACAGAAGAACATCAAAGATGTCTTCTGACAAGTCTCACTCCTTGAATGTTACCCTCTCAGTAGCTAAGCATGAAGGTTCAGGCTGCTGAGGTTTGGATGAAGAACCTACCCTTTCAACAGAGGAAATCCACTCATGAGGCGCCATGGAGGGCAGATCGATATGCCCAGCAATTCCAGGTACCACATTCTTTGGGCCCAAACCGGAGTGATCAGGATCAATGTGGTCCTGAACAGGCACAGCCTCCTGAGAACCAGTGAAATGACCTGGATCAGCAGAAATGCTTAAAGGAGGCCAAACGTCCACTCGACTGAGTGCGGCCCCCAAAGGTCCCATTCTCTGGAGCTGAACAACTCACTTCATGTTGACACTGGAAGTGAAGAGGTCCACTTGAGCAGTGCCCCAAAGAGAAGAACTCTTCCTCTTCTCCCCCCCCCCCCCCCAACAGGTCTGACAGGTGAGCGCACCAGCCTGAGACTCAGCGGTGACCACAACCACCTGTGGGCAAGGTTGGCAAAACAACGTGCCTCTCAGCAAGTTGTCTCTCGTGGTCCACCTTGCAAGGCCCTGAGGGACCTGGCCTGCAACCTGCAAGAGGTCATACATGTGGCCCCGAAACTTCAACCACTGGCAACGGAAAAGCCACTGAAGCCATCTCATGTGCAGCCTCATATCCAGAACCACAAGGATGCAGCAGGCCATGAGGTTCATTAGGCGCAGAAAGGCGGAGGCAGGGGCTAGTCTCGGGGAACGAAGGATATCAAAGAACAAGATACTTTCTTACCTGGTAACGTTCTTTCTATGGGATGTTCCTCCGACGTATTCCACATCTGACACAGTAATGTCCACAGTTGTGCTGCTTAGGAAATTTCCATCCCCCCGGCATCCGTATCCTGCGTCGATACGCTGTCCCTTGAGGGCCTCCAACGAGAGCGGACGTCACCGGATGTTATATGTAGGACGCACGACGCCTGTAGCCTCAGTTGTAGTTGTTTTTCCCCCCCAGAACGTGTGGCACCAATCTCCTGCCAGAATGACTACAGAAAGCCTTGCGGAAACGTAAGCTGCAATCGCATAAGAAATTCGGTAGAGGGGCAGGCTTCGATGTGGAATACGTCAGAGGAACATCCCATCGAAAGAACGTTACCAGGTAAGCAAGTAACTTGTTCTTCGAGGGGATTGTGTCCTCCAACGTATTCCACATCTCTGACAGACTCCCACAGCAGTACCAAAGTATGGAGGTGGGAAAAGAATTTAGAATGCCCAATCAAATTGCAGAATAGAGGACCGCCTTACCAAAGGCCAAATCTTGCCCATGGATTTATAAAAAGTACAGACAGAGGCCCATGTGGCTGCTTCACAAATATTACAAATGGGAACACCCCTCTGCAGAGCAGTAGAGGCAGCCACACCCATAGTAGAATGGGCCCTTAAGCCTACCGGAGGGTCCTTACCCGCCAAACGGTAACATTCAGAAATCGTCAAAATGATCCATCTGGACAAGGTCTGCTTGGTAACAGCTTGACCTAAACGCCTTCCAGCATATCCTACAAATAGCCGATCATCCACTGTGACCCGGGACATCCGTGAGGGATAGAAGCTCAAAGCTCTCCTCAGATCCAACCTATGGAGCCTCTCCTTTTCTTTACCTGCATGCGGAGGAGGATAGAATGCCAGCTCAAATGAAATTCCGACACAACCTTCGGAAGAAAAGAAGGACGAACCCCAAGGACAACCCTGTCCTTATGGAACACCGTGAAAGGGGGCTTGGCGGACAGTGCCTGCAACTCAGTCACACTGCGAGCGGAAGTAACCGCAACTAAAAATACAGTCTTAAAGGTCAACAGTCTCAAAGGACAATAATGTAAGGGCTCAAACGGAGCTCCCATTAGGAATTTTAGAACCAAGTTCAAATCCCATCCCGGCACCTGGAAAAGTGATAGCGGAAACACATTAGTTAGCCCTTTCAGAAACTGAGAAATCAAAAGGAATCTTAAAATAAGAACACTCCTCAGACGAGCGCTTAAATATGGACAGCACCGCCAGGTAACCCTTAATGGTACCCACTTGCAGGCCCTTGTCAGCTAATGAAAGCAAAAAAAAAAAGACAACCACAGGAATTAAACCTTGAAAAGGATCCACATTCTGTACTCTGCACCAGTTGCAGAACTTTCTCCAACGGCAGAGTGATTTTGTTGCAGGCTTTCTGGCCGAAAGCAACACGTCCATCACGTCTTCAGGGAGGTCCCAATCCTTATACCTCAACCTTTCAGATACCAACCATGAAGGCTGAGGGACTTTACCTCGGGGTGGAGAACCCGACCCCCCCCTCCCGTGAGAGCAGATCATCTTGGTAGGGAGGACGGCGTGGAGGGCAGATGGACATGTCTAGAAGGTCTGGGTACCACGCTCTCGTGGCCCATGCCGGAGCAATGAGGATCATTTGGGAACCGAACCTCCACAACACTTGCGGAATGACAAGGACTGAAGGAAACTCGCACAGTTGTGATAAGGACCACTCCACTACGAGCGCGTCCCCTAAGGCTCCTCTTGGAGGAAATTCCTGCAAGCAGAATCTTTCGCACTTCCGGTTGACACTGGTGGCGAAGAGATCCACTTGTGGGGTCCCCCAAATGGTGAAGATCTCCAAAGGAACTTCCTGAGCCAGCTCCCACTCGTGAGACCGTGCTCTGCCTACTCAGAGCGTCCGCCGCTGCATTTTCGTCTCCGGCCAGAGAACTGCCGCGATCGAAATTTCCTGCTGGATGGCCCAGAACCAGAGCTGCATCGCCTCTCTGCACAGTGGGAGTGACCCTACCCGCCCCTCCTCCCCCCTTCTGCTGAGGTAGTGCATTGCCACTGTAGTGTCCGTCATGATCTGGACATTTTTCCCCCGTACAGACAGCAGAAAAGCCTTCAGGGCTAGCCCGATAGCCCGCAGCTCTAACAGACTGATGTGGAGTCTGGACTCCGACAGAGACCAACGACCGCTGACGCAACTCGTTGGCATGAGCTCCCTATCCCGTGAGTGATGCGTCCGTCACAACCGTCGCCTCCGGCCAGGGTAGCCAGAATGGTGCTCCCTTCAACAGATTACCTTCGTCGGCCCACCACAGAAGATCCTGGGCAACCGATGGCGGCACCTGAACGGATCCGACATCCTGCCGGAGGACTGTGACCACTGCATTTTGAGAGCCCACTGCAGAGATCTCATCTGCAGCCTGGCCTCTGGCACCAGTAGAATGCAGGATGCCATGAGGCCAAGCAACCTCAAGAACTCGAACGTCCACCATCTGCAGAATGTGAGGAGCCCTCACCTGGGGAGGCGAACACTTCCCCAGGGATGTGTCTAGCACTGCTCCGATGTACTGGAGCTGCTGGGTAGGTGTCAAATGAATCTTCTTTAAGTTGAGAAGCCCGGCTTGTGAAGGGAGTGGCAGGTGACGGACAGATGATCCAGGACTTGCTCTGGAGAGCGTGCCCTGATCAACCCATCATCCAGGTAGGGGTAGACGTGAATCCCCCCCTTTCCTGAGATGCACTGCCACCACCACCATTAGCTTGGTGAAGACCCTCGGGGCGGAGGTCAATCCGCACAGCAGGACCCGAAACTGAAAATGCAAGTCGCCAACCACGAACCTCAGGTACTTCCTGTGCTTGGGATGAATCGGCACATGAAAGTAAGCATTCTTGAGGTCAAGAGACACCAACCAGTCCTGAAGTTGAAGGGCCTGGATGACTTGCGAAAGAGTAACCATCTTGAACTTGTCCTTCCTGAGGAGCTTGTTCAAACCATGCAAGTCCATGATTGGGTCTCAATCCCCTGTCTTTTTTCGGGATCAAAAATATGGCGAATACCATCCCTTGTTCCCATCTGCTACAGGCACCAGTTCTATGGCGCCTTTCTCCAGCAGGGATAGGATTTCCTGCGCAAGGAGCGGATCCGGACCCTTCAAAGAGCTTCCCCAGTGGATTGTTGCGAGGCCTCTACCGGAAAGAAAGACAATAGCCGTGGGCTATGATCTCCAGAACCCACACATCTGAAGTAGTGGCACGTCATTCTACCAGATGCTGCGCCAGCCCCCCCCCCCCCAAACCGGCGAACCATGAGATATGGCCTTATGACTGAGCGGCTGCAGCAGTGCCTGAGGGCAAAGAGGCAACTGCCCAGGCGGCTTTGGCACCTCAAGTACCTTGTTTTCCACCTCTGGTACTCCTACGTTGGCCCCTTTGACTGGCAGCTCCCCTCGATCTACCAAAGGAAGAGTAGTATCGAAAGGAACCTCCCCTCTATTGCTGTACCCTAGGACGAAAAGGCAGAGGTTGACGTACTGCAGCGCTCAGCGACTTCACTGCAGCTTTGGAGGTCTGCAACCTCTCAAGGCTCTCGTCAGCCTTGCTGCCAAAAAGATGGACACCATCAAAGGGCATGTTGGGAAGCCGGGACTGTACATCAGGAGCAAACCCCGACTTCTGCAACCACGCAATCCTGCGCATCACGGTGCTCGTCGCCATGGACCGGCTGACAGTCTGCCACGTCCAGACCCGACTAAACGGATTCAGACATGGCATCCTTGCCATCCTGAACGAGGACAAGAAAACCATCCCTTTCGGGAATATATTCAGCCGCCAAAGAGACAATTCCACAGAGTGTGAGTGAATCTTGCCAAGGCACAAACTGAGTTGGCTGCCTTTAAAGCCATACCCCCAGATGAAAATACTTTCTTCGCCCAACTATCAAAGCGCTTGTCGTCCCTATCCGGAGGGATGGTAGGGTATGCAGCCTGCTTCCCTGGGGCCGTAGCCACCTGTACCACCAAACTCTCCGGAGTGGTGTGCGCAGACAAGTAGCAGGGGTCGCCACTGGCTGGACGGTATTTTTTCAGTAGCAACTTATTAAATGCCGGGAAACTCTCTGGAGCAGTCCAAGCCGCTGCCACCCTTCTTTGTAAAGCCATATGAAATGGCAGCACCGGGTCAGTGGGTGGACCTTGGTCCAATATATCTGTCGGGTCATCCTGCAGAAAATCCACAGGTGGAGCAGACCACCCCAAGTACTCAGTCACGCTTGACATGAGACGCCTGTACGAGGACTCAGCATGTGTACCAGGCACAGACCTGCCAAACTCCACCTCCGGAGAAGTGTCCAGACCACTGGTGTCATGTAGGGACTGATGCAGGTCTTCCATCTGGCTGTGACCAGACAACAGGTCATCAAGAACCTCAGGAGATACAAACCCCTCCTCATCCGACTCTTCTTCCACCTCTGAAATGTAATCCAAAGGCTGGAATAAATCTCTGGATGAGGGTACAGAAAAAGGCTCAAATACAGGCCTCACTGACTTACAGAGAGCCTTCCTCGGAGTTACCACTGTCCTCTGGGGCAACTCCAGCAAATTCTCCTCAAAAGGCATTGAGGGCACCGATGGCATAGACGTCGAGCGAGGCGCCGATGGTTTCGAGGCCGGAGCGTGTCCTTAGATGGCCTTGGCACCGGAGCCTCGAGAGAGTCCCTCGATGGAAATGTCACCGACGCCATCGATGCCTTCTTAGAAGGCCTCACAGGCTCCAATGGTCTCAAGGGCGTCAAGGACAGTGATCTGGCATGGCTATGGCGATTAACCTTGTCCGACCGGGACCTCGACGGCTCCCGATGATCGCGACGACCGCCCGAGCCCAAAGGCGTGCGAGAGGTGGCCCTAGCTCGTTCCTTGACGGCTTTTCTCGAAGGCCCAGACGGAACGGTGCCCTGCAATTCGAAAATCGCCATCATCTCCTTGCGGAATGCATCCCATTCCGCCGGCGATTAATGCTTGTTGGGACAAGCTACCCGCAATCTGGCGGAGTCCTCTGACGGCGCTTCCGAGAGTGCCTAGAAGAGGCAGAGGAATGGCAGGACCCACTCCGAGAAGAAGACCCCCTTGGATTTACGCTGACACGGAGAGTCGCCCCTCGAATCGTCAGTCAAAAGCCCTGCGGATTTCGACTTATGGGGTTTGGAAACCCTACCTACAGACAATTTCTTCTGCTCCCGCAAGGTCTTCGACGTCAAGGACTGGCATTCATCGCAGTCGTCGGTGGCGTGGCTCTCGCTGAGGCAGCAGAGGCAGATGCCATGTGGGTCCATAAGGGACTATTTGGAACTGCAGTCCCGACACTTCTTGAAGCCCGACTTCGGGGTAGAAGACGACAAAGAAATTTGCAATACAAAGTTAGAAGAACCGATTCAAAGGAGAAGAACAGAGGCGCGCCAAGATTCTGAAGCGAACACGTTTGCGGAAAAAACAGAACTGAGGCTATGGGCGTCGTGCGTCCTACATATAACGTCTGGTGACGTCGGCTCTCGACAGAGGCCCTCGAGGGACACCTTATCGACGTCATCGATGCAGGACACAGACGCAGAAAAATTTCCAAAGCAGCACAGCTGTGGACATTACTGTGTCAGATGTGGAATATGTCGGAGGACACAATCCCCTCGAAAAGATGTTTGCAACTTGGGCAGGAAAGCAAAGCCCAACCCAGGTGAGTGTCCAAAACCGTCCAATGAATCGGAGGGAGAAATCCGAGACGCTTTGAAGTTGAGGAAAAAGCCCAAGCAATGTGCAGAGAAGATGCTCCGACACTGGAGCTGGAGAGCGAGCTTGGACAAGCCACTCGAGGTAGGACCTGAGCCAGGCTGCGACCACTGTTAGCAGCTTGGTGAAAACCCTGGGAGCCGAAGAGAGACCGAACAGCAGGACTTTGAACGGGTAAAGGTGCTGGCCCACTGCGAACCTCCAGTACTTCCATTTGCTGATCCATCCGAAGCACGTGAAGTAGGTATCCTGAAGGTTCAGTGAATACCAGTCTGAATATGTCCTTGTGAAGGAACAAATTTAGCAGGCACAGATCCAGAATGGGAAGCAAGCCCCCATCCTCCTATGGCACCAGAAAATAGGTTGAGTATCCCCTGCCTCGTTCTGAAGATGGTACCAGTTCTATTGTGCTCTTTGAAAGAATCTGACGGACCACCTGGTATCCGAAGTCAGGGTGGTGGCCTTAGGCCCATGGTACAGTGGGGCACGGTAGGAATGGGAAGCAATATCCCAGACAAAGGACCTGCTCCTTAGGCCTTGCAGGGCATATGTCCTTGACCATTCTGAGCTGAACAGGAAAGCTCCCCCGTCCCCCCGTCCGACTAGTGTTGCCTGACCGAGTCAGTCAGGTTTTGCATTCGGAGCACGGAAGGGATGGCGGCTACACCTCTGGGAACCTCTGTCCCTCTGGAAACGCCTGCCATGCTGTTTTCCAGGGGGAAGACTGACACAGACCTCACAGAACATTGGTCTGGGAGGGACGATGGCCCCTAGCAGACTGTGGGGAGGGCTGTTGCATGGCTAGTCCCAAAGATTTTATTGCAACCTTCGGCAACTGCAATTTCTGGAGGGCGTCATCAGCCTTGGCTCCAAAAACATTCAGCCCATCAAAGGGCTTGTATAGAAGTTTAGGCTGCACCTCTGCAGCAAATCCAGACATCCTCATCCATGTGCGACATCTGACAAGTGCCGCTGGCTAGGGACCTGCCCACGCAATCTGCAACACCAGTCTGGAAGCCTCTTTGCCATACATGATTAAAGCAAGGAAGCCTTCCCACATATCAACTTCAGGAATATGTTTGGCTGCATTGGCCACAGCAGACCAAAGGCTGAAATCATGCTTGGCCAAGGAGCACATAAGGCAAACGCAAATACCCTCTTTACCCACAAGCATCTTACTCTCCCTTTCATGTGGGAGAGGAGGGAAGGGGGTGGTCTTCAAATTGACTGTCGCTGGCTGGTCCACCAAGCTCTTGAGGTGTGCGTGGGGGCTGGGGTGGGGGGCAGAGGGTGTTCGCGGTATGGTGCAGGATATTTCTTAGCCAGCTCTCTATCCATTGGTGGAGCAGAAGCAGGTTTTTTCCCCCAGACCTCCCGCATAGGGGCCTCTACCATCACATTAAAAAGGCATCAACCTGAATGTTCCATAATTTGCATTGAATTTTTGACCTGGATGGGACAGAAAGACCCAAAGTATCAGCCACCTTAGACATCATGCTCTAAAAAGCAGCTTGAGGCTTACCAGGGGGTAGCCACTGGAAGGATGTCTAGCTCCAGGGAAGTATTAAGGCCACTGGCATTCTGTACGCCCTCTGTCAATCCTAGCACATCCCCACCTTCCTCTGAAAACTCCTACAGGAAATCCCTTTCCTCTGTGAGAAGCCGGAGGGTATTCTCGCTTCTACTCACCCTGGACCCTCTTAGGTGGCCAGGGAAAGGCCATCGCTGTTGGATCTTGAGCCTGGTGGTGGAGAAGCCAGGGAGAATCACCTGGGTGGAGGGTCCTTGAGGATTGGGAGTGGGGTGCCCACAGGCAAGACATGTTATCCCCCTTCCCTATGGAAGACAAACCTAACCATCTCCCAGCCTTTATAGGCCATTGTAGAACCTCTCCCCTCATTTCCCCCAATTCAACCTTTGATAGTACTGGGACGAGGAAGAAGCAACTAAGAGTAATGGACACTAAACCTTCCTTTTACCACTGGAATGAAGATGATGCCTGCAGAGTACTTGCAAGGTCAGACCTGTCCTTTTAATCAAAGTCAGGCAGATCCAATTGGGAATCCACACCTGCAACCCGTCAAGTGGTTGCAGGTGTACAAAGGGAGACACGCCAGGAACCAGTGTCGTGAGAAGGCAGCTGTGGTGGGACCTGTGAAGGATCCAGGACGCCGGCTGACATCCCAGAGAGCTTGTAGAGCCCCAAGGGGAGTGGGCTGTGCAGTTGCTATAAGCATGCAGCCTCCAGATTGGAAAGCAAGTAAACAAAGCTGCAAGCAAGTAAGATGAGAGAACGCCATCTGCATCATTGCAAGAGAACTGGAATTGCTGGTGTGCAGAAATCACCCGGCATGAGAGCGGGGTTCACGGAGAAACAAAGCAACTGGAGCTGCCTGAAAGGAACGCTGAGGATCGGCGTGTGTCAGAGGAAGACTCACAAGTTTGAGTGCTCCTAGCAGACCGCATGACGGTAAAGTTATACCAACCAAATACAAACTTGAAATTAAGCTCAACTATGCATATTGAATACCGAACTGAATACAAACTTGAAACTACATTTGCGTACCAAACTGAATGAAAATTAGCAACGAACCGGGATTATGCATATTGAATATCAAATTAAACGAAACCTTGAAATTAAGCTTTCTGAACACTAAACGGAAATAAAACTATGGGCAAAGCAAGTAACTGATGAAAGCTAAAAAAGGAAAGTGCCCCAGTGAAAGTAGCCTGCGAAAAAGAGCGCAAGTGTGAAAGAGTAACAAAAGGTGAGGCATGAATCGGACCACCAAAAAGTGAACTTTTATGAATGGATACAGTGTGGAAAGGCCAAAGCCTGACAAGGTGGGTGAGACCTGGTGTGGCAAGGCCAAGCGGCGAACCAGGGGAAGCCAATAAGTGTAAAAACCACCAATAAACCAAAGGGTCGACAAAGAGAAACTAAGTGAATACAAATCTGTGCATAGGACAGGTACAGAAGAACGTGTGCGAGCAGATTAGTCTAGGGATCCTGGTCGCGCGACCCGTGATGGGTGGATCATGGGTTCCGACAACTGCGCCTAGACCAGTGAGCCCAAAATTATAACAACCAAAGACCTTGTAAAATACAACCAAGGAGAAGCACTGTAAGAAAACTGGTAATCAGGAAAAACATGCGAATATTGGGTTACCCCCTCCCTCTTATATGCAGGCCAGTTAGCCAACTGTGGAATCTGTGCAAATCTGTAACCTATGCTGCACAATGCCCCAACTCTTCGTTTCTCATTAAAAACATTTATCCAATCATTCTTATTACACATAAATCAACAAACATCAAGACTGATACATCATTTTAAAATATCACAAGGCTATCAAAACAATGTGTTGTATATACATTTCAATTAGTACTTTGACCCAAAAGGCTTCACTAAGTAATAGTGTAAACGCAAAAAGATGGGTCGAACACTTCAGAGGTCTTTTCAAGATCAATCTTATCCAAGGTGGAAATGTGGGAAGAGCCTGATGTAACATGGGACTTCAATTTCAAGAAAGGGGTAATTGAGGAAGCGATAACAAAATGTAATTCTGGAGCAGCAGGTCCAGATGGGGTAACTAACATCATTTTGAAACAAAACAAGGAAACGCGGGCACACTTTATTGAAGTCCTGTTTCATCACATCTCAAAGGCGAAGATAATTCTGGCTTCATGTAAATCGCTGAAAGTTGTTTCCACCTTCAAAAATGGAGATGAAATCCAAACAACTATCGGCCGATGGCCTTGTTAGATGTAATTGGAAAATTATTGCCTCATTTCTACAAAAAAACGATCTAAATGGGCTGATGAAGAAAAGATCATAGATGTAAGACAGACTGGATTCACAAAGGGAGTAGGGACAGACCTAAATGTCGGGTTGAACCTCAAAGTTCGAAACATTAAAAGCAACTCAGGCCTTGTTCCTAACATTCATCGATCTTTGTGAAGCATTTGATAGCGTCAATAGATCAACATTGTGGAACAAACTCAAGTCGTGGAAGTGTCCGGAGGATGTGCTGTAAGCAATCATGGCTCTCCACTCAGATAGCCAGAGGAGAGCCAATGGCTGAGATAAGAACTGAGAAAGGAGTGAAACAGGGATGCCCCCTAGCTGCTCTAATTTTCAAGCTATATCTAGCTGATCTACCAGAGACATTTAAAAACGTGAACATATTTCCCCAAAAATAACTGGATCTGCAATTTCATGGGATATATATGCCGACAATCTGGCGTTTTTAGACATGACCCAAGTGGGATTACAGCGACAAATATAGTCTTCAGGATTATTTCAAGAGGAATGATCTCAAAATAAATTCAAGTAAATCAAAAATTATGTCGTTCTGCTGCAAGCCAGGAAAAAAACGAGAAGGAAGTTTCAATGGAGATCAGGCAACGAGTTAATTGAAACTACAGAGTCCACTCGATATTTGGGAATCCTATTCAACAAATCTGTAAGAGAATGGGAATGGTTACAGGACCTGAAATTTAAGATGAAAAAGTTGGCATCTGAGGGAATCGCACTACATGCCAAATATGGTCAATTTAACATGAAACCTCTAATCAAATTTTACACACAGAAGGCAACTGCAACAATAACCTTTGCTAGCGAAACATGAACACCTTAAGTGACAAGGAACAGTAGGCTTGTCCCTTTTGCATAGATTTGCATAATAGCCTGGCACTTAAGGGGTTAAACATAAGTTGGACTATATGGAACATCTTGGAGGGGCACTTTTGGAGGAAAGTGTTGCGTCTTCCAACATGAGTGCCCACAGTAGCAATTCGGTACGAAATGGGTCTACAATCACTGCAATCAATAGTTTTATGGAAAACATTTCACAAGAGTGACAAAGTGACAATGTCATCATCTGCTAAACCTCATCATACACTAGGTCCATCATCAACTGGACCTTAACCCGGAATCTTAAATGGTACAAGAAATGTTTAGGACTCCTCCATCATTTAGACGTGCCGATAAAAACACTAAGAAAGAACCCTTGCGCTGCCAAACAGAAGATCTATAGAGATTGGATAGAGACCATCAATAAAAAGGTCGGAATTCATTTCTTCATTGAATCTAGTGCGTGAACCTTGCGCAGTAAAAAGCACCATGTAATATTTGGTGAGATTCCCAAGTCTATATCATTGAGATCAATTCCTACAACTCAGATTGTACTTGTATCCAACAAAAGAAATGCAGCATATGAGACACAAAAGTCAAGGATAATCCCTGTTGATTTTGCAAAGATGAAGTGGAATCATTACATCTGATAACATGGTGTCCAAAGTTTAAGACAATAAGAGTTACTACCTGGGGAAACATGCTCCAATGAGTCTAGAGATGGACGAATGGTGGAAGCAAATTCTGCAGGGGGAGAATCATATGCGCACATCTGCGACAGTTGATTTCATGGATTCAGTGCTAAAGAGGAGGAAGAAGGAACAAGTTACTTACCTCTAACTGTTATCCAGCATGGGTCTGGCATGGATTCACATGCTCATGAATATTCCCTGTCAGGCTGGGAATCCTCGGTACAGAAAAAAAAAAAAATCAGTATCAGTTTAGTTTCTGATCTGTCTTTCCTAGTAGTAACCAATCACTGATCTCTGGGTCATACTGTCCACAGCCAATGACTGCCCTCTCCCTAAGACCCGCCTCCGGCAGCCATCCTCAGATTTGGTAGCACGTAAAGTGGCAGTATGACCAAGTAAAGAGACGCAGAGGGGTAGGCGGGAGGGTTCGCATGTGAATCCATGCCAGACCCATGCAGGAGAACAACAGTTACAGGTAAGTAACTTGTTCCTTCTCCAGCATGGGGTCTGCCATGGATTCACATGCTCATGAATATAAGATTACATAGCAGTACACATGCACAACCACGGGAGGTGGCAAAAGGCTCAACATTAAGCAACTCTTAGCTCCTCCTCACCAGGCTCTTCAGGCAAACAGGTTGCGCAGCACTGCTTGGCCCACCCTGGACTCCTCCCTGGAATCCCGATCAACGCAGTAGAATCTCGTGAAGGTGCGAATCGACCCCCACGTAGCAGCCCTGCAGATGTCCAGCAGGGGCATACCAGACAAGAACGCTGTGGTAGCAGCGATCACTCTGGTCGAATGGGCTCTCGGATGACCGGGCAGCGGTCGGTTTGCCAACCGGTGACAATGCATGATGCAGCCTGAGAGCCATCTGGAAATGGAAGCCTTCGAGAGAACCTTCCCTTGATTCACAGGCCCAAAGTTCACAAAAAGCTGACGTCTTCCGAAAACTCTTCGTGCGGTCCACGTAGAACTTCCGCGCTCTAGCTACATCCAGCGAGTGCAAAGTCCTCTCGGCCGGCAACAGGAAGAAAACTGGTAACACCAAGGGCTCGTTGAGGTGGAAGTCCGACGGCACCTTGGGCATGAAGAAGGGATGCGTCCCGAGCACCACCCTCGTGTCGTGAAAAGTCAAGTATGGAGGCTTGCAAGATAGGGCCCGAATCTCTCCCACGTGACGTGCGGAGGTGATGGCCACAAGAAAAGCGGTTTTCCACGATAGGAACTTCAATGGCACCGTATGCATAGGCTCAAAAGGAGCCCCCCCCCCCATGTCAGCACCATGTTGAGCTCCCACGCCAGGGCTGGGGCCTTCACCGGCGGGAACGAGCAGAAAAATCCCTTCATAAATTCCTTCACCAGGCAATGAGACCACAAGGACACCCGTCCTGTTGTCCTGGTGTATCTGGAGATGGCAGCCAGATGTATCTTGATAGAGGCGTGAGCTAATCCAACCTTGGCCAACAACATTAGGTATGGCAGTACTTGAGGGGCCGTAATCCGTAGAGGGTTAATCTTCTGTGCCCGGCACCAGACAGAGAACCTCTTCCATTTGTGTCCATAACAATTGAGAGTTGAGGACGCCCTGGCCTTTGCAAGAACCTCTCTGCAGTCGGCCGGTATATTGTATCCCCCAAACTCTAGTGCTGCAGGAGCCAGGCCTGCAAGTTCAGCGACTTCGGGTTGTGATGAAGAATGGCGCCTCCTTCTCTGGAGAGAAGATCCGCGTCCACGGGCAGTCTGACTGTTGGGACGCCGATAAGTCCAGAAGGTCCAGGAACCAGATCTGTCTCGGCCATGCCGGTGCAACGAGGATCATCCTGCACCGGGACTTCTTGAGCTGGTTGACGAGCCGGAGTAGCAGTGGCAACGGCGGGAAAGCATAGAGGAACAGGTTGTCCCAAGGGAACGAGAAAGCATCGCCCATGCTCCTCGGTTGGGGGAACCTGCTGGCGAACCTCTGGCACTTAGAGTTCGTCGCGAAGAGAACGGCCTGGGTTCTGCCCCACAGCCTGAGGAGTCGATCCACTTGATCCTGGCGTAGCTCCCACTCGTGGCACGAGCGCAGCTCCCTGCTGAGTGAGTCGGCGATGTTTTTCATCCCTGCCAGATGAAAAGGTACCAGAAACATCCCCTGGTCGACAGCCCAGTGCCACCGATTCTGGGCTTCCTTTGACAGGGCTGGGGATCTGGTTCCACCCTGCTTCCTGATGTAGAACATTGTGGTGATGTTGTTGGTGAAGATCCTCACCACCTTGCCCTTGAGGGACGGAAGAAAAGACCTGAGGGCCCAAAAGACTGCGCTGAGCTCCAGAATGTTGATATGAAGTGGTTTTTCCTCCGGGAGCCAAAGGCCTCTCGCGTGGAGATCTCTGGTATGCGCTCCCCACCCTTGCAGGGAGACATCCGTCGTCAACGTTACCTGGTGAGCTGTGGTCTGAAAGTCTGCGCCCGCCGTCAGATGAGTGCGGGTGCCCCTTCACCAGATCGCTCGTCGGAAAGGTCTCGTTGAGCGGTGTCCTGTTCTCGAAGCATCCCCTCGCCTGGATCTAGCGTGCGTCGAGGAACTCTTGCAGTGGACGCATTTGAAGTCTGCACAGGCGTACCAGATAGATGCAGGAGGACATCATCCCGAGAAGGGATTTGATGGGTTTTACCCTGGCTATGTCCGTGGCTAGCAGGCGTTGCACCTTGCCCAGGAATGCTTTTGTCAGACGGCGAGGCCAGCCGTGCCACTGTGTCGAGCTTGGCTCCCAGAAACAGGGCGACCTGCGAAGGGACCAGGTGGGATTTGGGGAAGTTGATGGAGAACCCCAGGTCCGCGAGTAGCTGGACGGTCTTCGCTGTGTGTTCTATGGCGAGCTCCCTTGTCCTTGCTCAGATGAGCCAGTTGTCCAGTTAGGGATAGACGTGGATCCCTTGCAGGCGTAGCCACGCCGCCACTGGTGCTAGGCACTTGGTGAATACCCTGGGTGCCGATTTTAATCCGAACGGGAGGGCCTTGAACTGGTAGTGCCGTCCTTTGACCACGAACCTGAGGAACTTCCGGTGTCCTTTTAGAATGGGGATGTGGAAGTAGGCATCCTCCAAGTCCAACAACAGAAATCGTCCTCCTTCAGCTGTCCCAGCAGGTGCTGGAGGGTGACCATCCAGAACTTCTGAGCCTTGATGTACTTGTTCAGTCGCCGCAGGTCCAGATGGGACGCCAACCTCCTGTCTTCTTTACGAGAAAGTATCTTGAGTAGACCCCGGAGCCCCGAAGTCTCTTTGGGACAAGCTCAATGGCACCTTTCTTGAGCACCGCCCTTACCTCCAGCAGCAGCTGGGTTACGTGGTTTTCCTTCCTGGCTATGGGTGGCACGCGAGGGCACTTCTTTAGAAACTCAAGGGCGTGCCCCTGGGCCAGGGTTTCCAGCACCCAGCGGTCGGTGGAGATAGACTCCCACACGCTGACGAACTTCGCCAGCCGGCCTCCCACTGGGGTGCTTTGGTGGGGGCCCGACGCAACGGTCGGTTCAGTCCTGTTTCAAGGCCGCCTTGACCTCCCTGGCGACAATGGCGGGAACCTCCAGACTTGCCCCGTCCTCTATAGGCCTCCTGTGATGAGGAATGGGCCGCTTGACGGTAGGTAGAGGAGCCGCTGCCGGAACCTTTGGAGGCCCCTTGCTTGCCTCCGGTGTTCCGAAAGGATGGCCGTCGTTGCTGGAGAACTCCCAGGGCCCGGGCTGTTTGTGTCCGTTTTGATGGCTTGCAGGGACTCATCGCCTGTCTTCCCAAACAGGTTGTTCGCGTCGAAGGGCATGTCCAACACTTTGGCTTGTACGTCCTGGCGGAAATCCGTCGCCTTAAGCCATCCGCGCCGTCTGAGGCAAACACCGTTGCCCAACTGGCAGAAACCGGTGTCGGCGATGTCCGTCGCCACCGTTATGGCGTGGTCCGACACCACCTCGCCTTCTTGCAAGATTTCCAAGGCTTCTGCCCTCTTGTCCAGCAGGAAGTCCAACAAGGGAGCGATTTTATACCAAAGCTCCCTGTCGTAACGGGCAACGATAGCCAGGGCGTTGGCCGCCTTAATCGTCGTTGCCGCCGACGTGATGACTCGTCGTCCCTTCCCATCTAGCTTCTTTCCCTCGCCGTCCGGCGGTGAAGTCGATGCCGATACTCCCCCGCCTTCTTCCTGGCCGCCGCCGAGACGACTGAATCCGGGGTCGGCTGTGCTCTAAGGCATAGAGGGGCCGCGTCTGGGACCCGGTACTTCTTTTCGTAGGTTTTCTTTTTGCCGGCGTCGTGGATGGGTTCTTGAGAGAGAGCCCCTCGTCCCAGATGTCATCCAGTAGCGGTACCGCGAGGACCGTCTTCCTCTTGGCCTCTCGACGTTGATAGAGGAACCCCTCCTTTTCTTCGGGGCAGAGCTGGAAAAGCTTGGATGCCCTGGAGATCGTATGGAAGGATCCAATCTCATCGGGCGGGGAAGCCCAGGGAGGGGGGGGGCGACGGGGGGTCCACCCCGCCGTCGCCGCCCGTGCCAGTCGTGGCCATGTCATCCCCTCGGACCGTGGACGGGGAGGAGGGTTGAGCAGGCCTTGAGGGCTGGAAGGGTGTAGGTGGATGTGTTCTTCTCTTGGGTGGTGGACTTCCCGATGGGCTTGCCACTGGCTCCTCCGTCGGGGGTAAAGGCAATTTAGTCCTCATTTCAGAGCATAAGGATTGAAATGCCATCAAAATGGCCGCCGAGTTGTCCTGCGGCACTGGCTGCAACGGGCGCAATGGTTGGTCTGGGGTCCCATCGGCGCTTCCGTCGTCCCCCTCGTCAGGATGCCTCTCGACGGGCCGGTCCTCCATGCCCGTGTCGTGGCTCTCAGGGACTTCGACAAGTTCCTCCTCTGAGGTTGTGTCTGAATCCACGACGGCCACTGGCCCCCCAGGTGGCAGGGAGACTCTGGGCCCCGAGGCCGCTACCACAGGTGTAACCTCCGCAGGCTGCGCCAGGGTTGCCACGACCACCTCGATAGAGGCCTTGGCTGGGTGAATCAAGGCCTTAGTCACCGACTGCGTGCTTGTGGCCTTCACCTTGGGGGAGGGCTCTCCGCCTCGCTCCCCATCAGCCGAAATCTTCGAGATCGACCGGGGCCTCTCCAGAAGCTTGGCCGGGTTCTCAGATTTCCTCTTACCCGAGCCAGAGCATTGGCTCGTGGTCGATGGGGCTGGGGCGAATGCCCCCTGGCAGCCGAGGAGCCCGACCGTTCGGCGCTCCCGGTGCTTAGCTTTCTGTTGGGCCCCGTCGCCGGGGCACCCTCACAGGACTTAGAAGACCGCTCAGATTTCTTTTTCTTCTCACCTGACATATTCTTTCCCTCCAGCCATTTGGCGAGACGAAGATGGCGGTCCCTCATGGTCCGCTCCGACATGTTCCCACAAAACGCACAGTCCTCCTCCATGTGAAGACGA
This sequence comes from Ambystoma mexicanum, assembly GCF_040938575.1. Lineage (NCBI taxonomy): Eukaryota > Metazoa > Chordata > Amphibia > Caudata > Ambystomatidae > Ambystoma > Ambystoma mexicanum. The sequence goes on along the minus strand of NC_090925.1, from coordinate 1,265,941,541 downwards.
TAGAGGCATAAGGAATGCTCGTCTTCCTTGAACACGTTCTGCAGCTGGCATCCAGGGCAGGCCCGGAACAGCTTCCCGGGCGTCAAGCTCCCTTTCTCCTGGGCCATGTCCAGGGAAGGCCTCAGAAACTTCTGGAATCCTCCAAAAGCGTTGTTCGACGAAATCTTCACCCTTGAGGGGCGTAGAAACTTCCGAAACGGGTCCCCGTTGATCGGATGTAAAAACGGTGGAGCTTGAGGCTCAATTTAACCGAAAAATGAGAAATTCTCTTTGAAAAAAGCGCGAAAACGCAGCAAAAGCTCGAGAGCTATAGCACGAGGACTCTTGAACGTGCGCTAAAAATCTGAGGATGGCTGCCGGAGGCGGGGCTTAGGGAGAGGGCAGCCATTGGCTGTGGGCAGTAGGATCCAGAGATCAGTGATTGGTTACTACTAGGAAAGACAGATCAGAAACGAAACTGATACTGATTTTTTTTCTGTACCGAGGATTCCCAGCCTGACGGGGAATATTCATGAGCATGTGAATCCATGCCAGACGCCATGCTGGAGAACTGCACGATTAATTCTAGCACTGACCAAGTTGAAACAATCGGAAATCATACAAAAGTGGAAAAGAGAAGGCAGCAGTCGATGGAGTAGGGCCAAGAAGGCCATCGAAAGGACTGGTTTAGTTGATTAAGTGGAAGGCAAAGTGTGAGTTTGATTCTTTTGGAATGCTTTACTGGCGCAGGAACATTTTTTTTTAACAGTTTGTTCTTTTCAAAGGTGGGAAGGATAGGTTATTTTGAGTGTGAAGGTGCCTATGGTGTGGTTAAATGGAAATTTAATAAAACATTTGTAATCAACTAATGTTACAAAACAAATCATTCAACAGGCAGTTAAAAGAATAATCAATCTTTCCTACTCGTTAAAGTGCATGAGGACAAAAGTGGGGTTGGTGCTTGTAAGTGCTCCATATGCAAAGCCGCAGAACGTTTTTAATTTTTCTATTGGTACAGCTTGGGATGAGCATACAGACAGGACACAATTATGAACTGTTGTTGATGGATTGGGTCAAGATGTTCCATACGCATTTGTTTAGCTACCAGTTCTAACAACGGTCTCTGTATGCATACCCTGCGGTTACGCTCTTCTATTTTTACAATTCTGCTTTTGGAAGGATATAATGCACAATAATCGGTCCACACAAGATTATGATCTGGAGCAGTACTGAAGAGAACTTTAACAACTTCGGGCAGTGGCTGAATGAATGCAACCCATTTCTCAAGTTCACCACAGCACAATTTGACTTCAGTACCTTTTTTGGATCTGGTTCTAATAAAAACTGCTCAAGGCGTCATTGAAACTACTTTGTACCGTAAACCTATGAACAAAAATACCCTCTTACATTTAGTCTAAAAATTAACACTCCATTGGGGCCTTTTCTGCGGATCAGAAGGAACTGAACTAAAATGGGAGGAATTTGAAAAGGATGACATTCTGTAAAAAAACACTTAGTGGATAAATCTGTAAAAACTACCAGAATAAGGAGCCAAAAACATAACCAGAGATTTGTTGAACCCAACATCGAGAACATTAACGTATAACCCATGTAACGACAGTCCCATCAGTAATGCACTTAAAAAGGTAAAAAAATTATAAGGTTGCTCACCATACTGACCACCTTACTCCTAGTCCATAATCCCCTTTCCTCCATACTTATGCGACATTCCTCCGTCCTGTGGGACAGGACCGGAGCACTTTATAAAAAGCATCACATTTTTCAAAAATGTGTCCATCCTCTTTTTATGCAGGGTACCGCATGCCGCCGTAACTCCGCCCCGCGCATCGCCCATCAGTCCTTTTTCTATCGCCAGTTCAGAGACCTTTAAGCAATAATAGAGGAACCTTATTAGAGGGGACGGTGGGCGGACGTATGGAGGAAAGGGGACTATGGACCAGGAGTAAGGTGGTCACTACAGTGAGTAACCTTATAATACTCCTACGTCCCGTCCCCTTGCCTCCATACTTATGGGAGTTGCCCAAGCACTCCTCACAGGAACTACAGGTGGATGGAAACCCCCTACTGAAACAGGTTTTTCAGCACAGCCTGGCCAAACTGAGCATCAGATTTGGCGCTCAGGTCCAAACAGCCGATGGGGCGGCCCAAGTAGCCGCTTTCGCGATTGTCTCCTAGGGGACATATTTTTGAAAGGCAACAGCAGCTGCCTTGCCCCATACCAGATCTGCATGAATCCCTTTAGGAGGCTGGAGACCCTGAACAGTGTAAGACTCCGTAATACAGGCAGCAATCCATCTGGAGATGGTCGCGTTGGAGGCCTGCTTACACTGTGGATTACCAAAAGTCACCAATAGTTGAGAACTCCTAAATTCAGATGGTCTGTCCAGATAGAAGAGCTCTTCTAATATCCAGGCAATGTAAAACCCTTTCAGCTTTCGAAGCCGGGTTTGGAAAGAAGACCAGCAGGGAGATGAACAAGTTACTTTCTTACCTGGTAACGTTCTTCCGATGGGATGGTCCGACGACGTATTCCATATCTATGACATGTAATCACCACAGCTGTGCTGCTTCGGAAACTTTTTTCGGCGTCTGCGTCCATGACGTCGATGCGCCGTCGTCGAGGGCCTCCTCCGACGTCATCCGATGTGATAAGTAGGACGCACGACGCCCGTAGCCTCAGTTGTAGTTTTTTCCCCCAGAACGTGTGACACTAGTCAACTGCCAGTCAGACACAAAGCCTTGCGGAACGTAAGCTGCAATCGCAAAAGAAATTCTGCAGCGGGGAAGGCAGGGCGGGAGCGATATGGAATACGTCGTCGGACCATCCCATCGAAAGAACGTTACCAGGTAAGAAAGTAACTTGTTCTTCGAGGGGATTGGGTCCTCCGACGTATTCCATATCTATGACAGACTCCCAAAGCAGTACCAGAGCAAGGAGGAGGGAAAGAATTTAGAATCAAGATTTAGAATAGCCAATCAAATAGCAGAGCAAAGGACCGCCTTGCCAAAGGCCAGATCCTGTGCTCGGATGGAATCGAGGGAATAGTGACGTACAAATGTATGTACTGAAGCCCAGGTGGCTGCATCACAGATGTTGCGAATAGGAACACGCCTCTGCAGGGCAGTAGACGCAGCCACACCCCTGGTAGAATGGGCCCGCAAGCCAGCCGGTGGGTCCTTACCCGCAAGCGGTAGCACTCCGAGATGGCCAAAATAATCCAGCGAGACAAAGTCTGTTTCGTCACAGCTTGCCACAAACACTGTCCAGCGTAACCAATAAAGAGTTGATCGTTCACTCTGACCCGGGACATGCGTGAAACATAAAAGCTCAAAGCTCTCCTAGGATCAAGCCTACGGAGCCTCTCCTCTTCCTTACCAGGATGCGGAGGAGGAAAGAATGCCGGAAGAACAACCTTCTGGGCCAAATGAAATTCCGTCACTACCTTCGGAAGAAAAGAAGGACGAACTCTAAGGACAACCCTGTCCTTGTGAAATACAGTGAAGGGAGGCTTAACTGAAAGTGCCTGTAACTCACTCACTCTGCGAGCGGAAGTAACCGCAACTAAAAACACAGTTTTCAGAGTTAACAGCCTCAAAGGGCAAGAATGTAAAGGCTCAAACGGAGCACCCATAAGAAACTTAAGAACAAGGTTTAAATCCCAACCGGGCACCAGGAAAGGTGACGGAGGGAACACATTAGTGAGCCCTTTCAGAAACTGTGAAAACAAAGGGATTTTAAAGTAAGAACACTCTTCAGACGAGCGCTTAAAGATGGACAGCGCCGCCAGATAACCTTTAACGGTACCCACTTGCAAGCCCCTGTGGGCCAAAGAAAGTAAAAAGGACAGAACCATGGGGATGTCACATGCAAAAGGATCCACATTCTGAACTCTGCACCAGTCGCAGAACTTACGCCAACGGCAACGGTACAGAGACTTTGTTGCTGGCCTTCGGGCCGAAAGCAACACCTCCATCACGTCCTCAGGGAGGTCCCAATCCTTATACCTCAACCTTTCAGAAGCCAAGCGTGAAGGTTGAGGGATCTGACCTCTGGATGGAGAACCTGACCCCCCCCCTCCCGTGAGAGCAGATCGTCTCGGTAGGGAAGACGACGTGGAGGGCAGATGGATAAGTCGAGAAGGTCCGTGTACCACGTCCTCCGAGCCCACGCCGGGGCAATGAGGATCATCCGGGAACCGAACTTCCGTAACCTCCACAGCACTTGCGGGATGACGGGGACTGGAGGAAACGCGTACAGCAGCGGGAATGACCACTCCACCACGAACGCGTCTCCTAAGGCTCCTTTTGGAGGAAATTCCCGCGAGCAAAACCTTTCGCACTTCCGGTTGACAATGGAGGCGAAGAGATCCACTTGAGGGGTCCCCCAAAGGGCAAAGATCTCCAGGAGAATCTCCTGAGCAACCTCCCACTCGTGAGAGATTGCGCTCTGCCTGCTCAGAGCGTCCGCCGTCACGTTCTCGACTCCGGCCAGATGAACTGCAGAGATTGAAACTTCCTGCTGGATGGCCCAGAACTCGAGCTGCATCGCCTCCCTGCACAGAGGAAGTGACCCTGCCCCCCCCTTTTTTGTTGAGGTAGTGCATGGCCACTGTATTGTCCGTCAGGATCAGGACACTCTGTCCTCGCACAGTCAGCAGAAAAGCCTTCAGGGCTAGCCTAATGGCCCCCAGCTCCAAAAGATTGATATGGAGACTGGACTCCGACGGAGACCAACGACCGCTGACTGTCAGCCCGTTGGCATGAGCTCCCCATCCCGTGAGGGATGCATCCGTCACGATCGTCACCTCCGGCCAGGAAAGCCAAAATGGAGCCCCCCCCCTCATCAAGTTGCCTTCGACGGCCCACCACAGAAGATCCCTGGCGACCGAGGGCGGCACCTGAACCGGGTCCGACATCCTGCCGGAGGACTGCGACCATTGCGTCTTGAGTGCCCACTGCAAAGATCTCATCCGCAGGCGAGCCTCTGGCACCAGAAGAATGCAGGATGCCATGAGGCCGAGCAACCTCAAGAACTCGAATGCAGGGAGCGTCTGGGCATGCTGAAACTTGTGCACCATCTGCTGAATGTGAAGAGCCCTCACCTGGGGAGGAAAACACTGCCCCAGGGCAGTGTCGAGCACTGCTCCGATGTACTGGAGCCGCTGTGTTGGCGTCAAATGGGACTTCATTAAATTGAGGGAGAAGCCCAGCCTGTGAAGGGAGCGGCAGGTGACGGACAGATGATCCAGGACTTGCTCGGGAGAGCTCCCCCTGATCAACCAATCGTCCAGGTAGGGGTAGACGTGAATCCCCCTTGCCTGAGATGCGCTGCCACCACCACCATGAGCTTGGTGAAAACCCTCGGGGCGGAGGTCAATCCGAATGGCAGGACCCGAAACTGAAAGTGCGAGTCGCCAACCGCGAACCTCAGGTACTTCTTGTGCTTGGGATGGATCGGCACATGGAAGTAAGCATCCTTGAGGTCGAGTGACACCAACCAGTCCTGAAGCTGAAGGGCCTGGAGGACTTGAGAGAGAGTAACCATCTTGAACTTGTCCTTCCTGAGGAGTTTGTTCAAACCGCGCAAGTCCATAATGGGTCTCAATCCCCCGTCTTTCTTCGAAATCAAAAAATAAGGGGAATACCATCCCTTGTTCCTCTCCACTACAGGCACCAGTTCTATGGCGCCTTTCTCCAGCAGGGCTTGAATTTCCTGCGCAAGGAGCGCATCCGGACTCTGCAAAGAGGTTCCCCGGTGGATTGTCGCGAGGCCTGTGCCGAAAGGGAAGACAGTAGCCGTGGGTTATGATCTCCAGAACCCACACATCTGAAGTAATGGCTTGCCACTCTACAAGATGCTGCGCCAGCCTTCCCCCAACCGGCGAACCATGGGGCATGGCCTCACGACTGAGTGGGAGCGGCTGCGGCGTTACCTGAGGGCAAAGAGGCAACTGCCCGAGCAGCCTTGGCACCACGGGTACCCTGTCGTCCACCTCTGGTACCCCTGCGGTGGCCCCTTTGACTGCCAGCTCCTCTCGCTTTACTGAAGGATGAGTAATAGCGAAAGGAACCACCCCTCCACTGCTGTCCCCTAGGACGAAAAGGCGGAGGCTGGCGAACTGCAGCGCCCAACGACTTCGCTGCAGCTTTTGAGGTCTGCAACCTCTCAAGGCTCTCGTCAGCCTTGCTGCCAAAAAGGTGTTCACCGTCAAAGGGCATGTTGAGGAGCCGGGACTGCACATCAGGAGCAAATCCCGACTTCCGCAACCACGCAAACCTGCGTATCACGGTGCTCGCCGCCATGGACCTACTGACGCATTCAGCTAAATCCAAACCCGACTGAACGGATTCACACATGGCATCCTTACCATCCTGGACCATAGCAAGGAAACCATCCCGTTCGTCCCCTTCGGGAATATGTTCAGCCGCCAACGCAACACAGTTCCACAGAGTGTGTGTGAAACGAGACAAGGCACAAATGGAGTTGGCCGCCTGAAGCGCCATACCACCAGAAGAAAACACTTTCTTCGCCCAGCCATCAAAACGTTTGTCGTCCCTATCAGGAGGGATGGTAGGGTACGACGCCTGCTTTGCCGGGGCCGTGGCCGCCTGCACCACCAAACTCTCTGGAGTGGGGTGCCTGGTCAAGTAGCAGGGGTCGCTACTGGCTGGACGGTATTCTCGCGACAAGGATCTGCCCACCGCCGGGAGACTCTGGAGCAGTCCAAGCCGCCGCCCTTCTCTGTAAAGCCATATGGAACGGCAGTACCGGGTCAGTTGGGGGACCAACATCAAGGATGTCCGTCAGATCATCCTGCACAAACTCCCCTGGGGGAGCAGACCATCCCAAGTACTCAGAAACCCTAGCCATAAGGCGCCGGTACGAGGAATCGGCATGAGAGCCAGGCTCAGACCTACAAAACTCCACCTCCGGAGAGGTGTCCAGTCCACTGGCATCATGCAGTGACTGTCAATTCGTCAAACTGACTATGGCCGAGACAATTTCATCTGGAACCTGACTAGGAACCAGGCCATCAGAATCCTCATCCGCCTCTGAAATATAGTCCAGGTGGCGAAAAGAAGGCACCCGAGAGTGCTTGCTCTTAACCAGAGCCTTCCTAGGGGGTTCTCCCGAGCCACGGGGTACCTCCGACACGAAAGGCGTCGATGGCGTCGAGCGAATCGGCGCCGAGGAAATCGGCGTCTACGTCAGACGCAGCGCCTCCAGCATCGGCGGCGTCGACACAGCCCTCGAGGCCGGAGCCCCTAGCGCGTCCCTCGACGACCCGAGCGTCGACGGCCTCGACGACTTCCTCGAAGACGGAGCCTCGAGAAAGCCTGTCGACGCCCTCGACGCCTCAGACGTCGAGGTCTTCCTCGAAGACTTCACAGGTGCACACGGTCTCGAACGCGTCGAGGACCGGGACCTGGAACGGGTACGGCGAGAACGAGTCTCCTTGTCCGAACGGGACCTCTCCCGTGACTCGTGCCGACCACTCATGCGAGCGGTGTCTCTCGACCTCACACGACCGACCCCACTCGGGTGCGCGGACGGCTTAGTACCCTGCGACTCAAGAATCGCCAGCGTTTTCTTCCCGAAGGAAGCCCATTCCTCCGGCGTCGCACGGCTGGTGGGGTAAGCGACGTGCTGGGCAGAGTCCTCAGAGGAGGACCTGGAAGACGACCGGTGTCGGCGCTTCCGAGAACGCCTCGAAGAGGCTGAGGAGTGGCGAGACCGACTCCTAGAAGGAGACCCACGAGACTTCCGACGATGACGCGGAGAGTCACCCCTCGAATCATCCGTCGAAAGCCCCGCAGACTTCGACTTCCTGGGCTTGGACACCCGACCTACCGACAACTTCTTCTTACGTTCGCGTAAGGCTTTGGACGTGAGCGACTGGCAGTCGATACAGTCATCCGTGTCGTGGGCCTCCCCGAGGCACCAGAGGCAGGCGTCGTGCGAGTCCGTCACCGACATCTTGGACCCACACTCCCCGCACTTCTTGAAACCCGGGGTCGAAGACGAAGTAGAAGACATCTTCACACAAAGGATTTGCACAAAACGAACAGGTTCGAAGAACCGAGAAGAACAGAACTCCAAAGAGTCGAGGCGTGAACCGAGAATCACGAAGCAACACGTTCGCGGAAAAAACGGAACTGAGGCTACGGGCGTCGTGCGTCCTACTTATCACATCGTCGGACGTCGGAGGAGGCCCTCGACGACGGCGCATCGACGTCATCGACGCAGGAGCCGAAAAAAGTTTCCGAAGCAGCACAGCTGTGGTGATTACATGTCATAGATATGGAATATGTCGGAGGACCCAATCCCCTCGAATGACTGATTTAGATGGAAATCAGAAACCACCTTTGGTAGAAAGGAAGGATGTGTCCTCAGGACAACCTTATCCTTGTGGAAAACCAATAAGGGATGCTCCACCGACAATGCTTGGCGCTCACTCACCTTGCCGAAGTAACGGCAACCAAGGAGGACACTTTCCAGGAAAGGTGCTTAAGATCTACCGTAGCCATTGGTTCAAAAAGCTTATGGCACAAGGCCGGAAGGAGCACGTTCAGATCCTGAGTCCGATGCGGATTGCTAACAGGAGGGTAAAGACGCATTAGACCGGCAAAGTGCCTTTTAACCACTGGATTTGACAGTGAAAAAGAGCACTGATCTGTGGAAAAATAGGCAGCAACAGCCAAAAGATAAGTCCTGCATGAAAGGACATGAATGCCAGACTCTGCTAGATGAGACAACGGACAGTACTGTATCGATTGTAGGCCCCCTGGGGTCCAGCTATTTGGCTAAGCACCAATTGCAGAACCCAAGCCATTTGCTTCTGTATTGAGATCTCATTGAGGGCTTCCTGGCTGCCTGAATAATGCGCACGTTGTCAGCAGACAGGTTGAGCTCCTCTAAAGATCTGAACTCTGGCCCCATGCCGCCAAGCTGAACGACTGTGGGGAGGGGTGCCACAGCTGTCGATCTCTCGGGTGAAGCAGGTCGGGGCCAACGGAAGCCTGATCGGTGCACACACCGACAGATGTTTAAGCTCTGAAAACCAGAAACTGGCCAGCCACCACGGAGCTATGAGCAGAAGAGAACAGTTCACTGTGTTCCTCAGCTTGCAAATCGTCCGATGAATCAGAGGAAGAACCGGAAAAGCATAGGGCCTCATGTTGTGCCATGGAATCTCGAGAGCATCTCCCAGAGAGGAGGCTCGAAGCCCGTTTCTGGAGGCATACAGAGGAAGTTTCTCGTTTGCCGTCATTGCGAAGAGGTCCACTTCCGGAGTGCCCCAATACAGGAAAATCTGCAAGAGGACCTCTGCTTTCAATTCCCATTCATAGCGGACCATTGTTCGTCGGCTGAGGGCATCTGCCGTAACATTCAGCTGGCCCGGGATGTGTACTGCCACAAGCCAGATGCCATGCTGAACCGCCCATTCCCAAATCTGAATGGCAAGATCCACAAGAGGAGGGGACTTGGTGCCCCCCTGCTTGTTGATGTAAAACATGGACACCACATTGTCCGTGCGGACACGGACTACTTTGTTGGCAATGACCGGTCTGGACACCTTGAGCACCAGGAAGATTGCCAGAAGATCCAGATGATTTATATGAAGGAGTTTGTTTCGGGGCGACCAGAGGTCGGAGACTTGAAGGCGGCCCAACGTCGCACCCCACCCCTGAAGGGAAGAGTCCGTCGTGATGGTCCTCATCGAAGCAGGTTCCTGAAAACTCACACCCACCGACAGGTTGCTGAGCGACAACCCCCACTCCAGGTCCACTTTCATGAAAGCTGGAATCGATATCATCTTGGAGTCCGAATCCACAGCCTGACGCCAAGAACTCCGAAGAGCCATCTGCATCCGTCTCATTTTGAGCCGAGGAAGAGCCAATACGCATGAGGCCATGAGGTCCAGAAACCTCTGAAACCACCAGGCCAACATACTCCCCGACTGCGCAAACATCTGACACGTGGCCAACAGATCCGCCATTCTGTACCCGGTCAGGTATACTCTGGAGTCAATCATGTTCCAAAGAAAACCCAGGAAAGTCAGGTCCTGAGAGACCGTCATGGAAGATTTCTGCCAGTTCACTGACAGCCCAAGGTGGAACAGGAGCTGGAGGAGACTGAAGGTTGCTCAAGAATTTCAGAGTGCAAGGACTGTGCAGCAGCCAATCGTCCACATACGGATACCCTGAAGCCGAAGATAAACTGCAATAACCGACATCTTCGTAAAAACACGCAGTGCTGAGCTGAGGCCAAAGGGGAGCACTTGGAACTGAAAGTGCTCCTCCCCCATGAAAAACCGTAGGCATCTCCAGTGTGGATTCAAGATCAGAATATGCATATACGGATCCTGAAGGTCCACCACGCTGATCCAATCGCCCTTCTGTAAAGAGGACTTTATTTGACAAGGCGTGATCATCTTGAATTTCTCTTGGGATAGAGAGAGATTGAACTGGGAAAAGTCTAGGATGGTGCGCAGGCCAACCTGGTTTAGTATGGGCACCGTAAACAGCCGGGAGTAGAAGCCTTACCCTCGCTCCCCTAATGGAACAGGTTCCACCGCTCTGAGATCCAGTAGTTTCTGAATTTCAGCTCTGAGGGAGGGCAACCGTGACTGCTGGAAGGGAGGATTGATGGGTGGGGTAGGGAGAAGGGGTACACGCAAGCCCGCTGTCATGATTCCTGCTCATGTCCCCAGCCCTCCAAGATGACAGGCTGGAGCCAGGCCACGATCACCTACATGGCCGTCAAGGGCCTCTCCATCCCTCCAAAGACCCATTTGGAGTCAGACTTGGCGCTGGTGGCACCAGACTCACTCACTCACTCACTCACTCCCATAGGATAACATTGGGGATTGGACTTGTAGTGCATTGATGGGGACAAGATGGATGCCCACACATTTCGGTTCCCAGAACTGCATGTGCAGTCTAGTCTTTTGGGTGTGGTTCAGCCCAGAGACACTTGGGATACCCAGAGACTATTTAAGCCACGCCCAGGCTGAGAAACATGCTTTGTTCGGATCGGTCTCCAGTAGGCCTGCATCTTTCTTCTGTGCTCAGCTTCTGCAAGAACAAGAACACCATTAGGAACAGCCTTACCTTGCAGCGCTTCTGCCATCATTCATCGCTCCTTCTGTTCTGCGGGCATCTTAGGCGGTGTCATTCCCGGCACGCCGCTTCCTAAGGAAAAGGGAAAAGAAAAGAAAAAAAGGCATTAGTAAGCATTCGGCAAATCTTTGCTTATTTTTAAAGACTGTACGAGCTTCAAACGCTTACTTGAATCCAAGCCGCTCTGGAGGAGCTCTGTCTCCGGAACTTCTCATCCATCTGCAAGAGCGAAAAGACTCCAGGTTAGTGTGGAAACATCTAGAGGCACCGCATACCGCGCTTACCGCATTTCTTCTCCATAACCGGCATCCACGCTGAAAACATTGTGGCACAAAAGAGAGAAAAATAACTCCGTTCAATACAAATACGAAAGGGTCGCATCGCGCTCTCACTCACCTTCAGCGCTACTCATCTCAGCAGCACGTCGCCATCCCTGGAAGCCGCCCATCATCTAAGGAAGGAAACGAACAAAGTTAGAGAACTGTTCAAAAGACTCATTATACTTACCTGTCTGACTCTTGCCAGTAAAGTAACTAGGCAGCAACGAGCCCGCATCAATCAACGCGTCCCTGCGCTGAAAGCAGGACGGAGAGCACACCTTCCAAGAAAACAAGGCCCAGTCTCCAGTCGAGTAGACTCCAGGGAAGGGGTTGAAGGGTTTTGAGGCCCTCCTGCGGAGCGGGTGCCTTGGGTACTGGAACACCTAACAGGCACATGTCCAGCACCCAGTCGTGAAAGGCTGCGACAGAGCGGGGCTGGTCTTCGCTGTCCTGATGGCCCTATGCATCATCCGACAGGCCCGGATCAGGCTGAGTCGCATCAGGCACCACAATAGACTAGTCCACTGGGGACAATGGAGGTGGGGTGGAGGTTGGGGGGGTGGGAGAAGAGTCAGGGGAGGCCCAGCAGGTAACGGCGGAGCCAACGGAATCACAGGAGCCGCAGCTGGGACTGACGGCGCCGGCGGGCATATCTCCCTATACAAGCCTCGAAAGTACTCCTTCATGAGGTCGGAATGCACAAGTCTTTGAAACTTGCCGAAAAAAACGTCCTCCGACAACGACTTAGGCGCGACTGGAGGAGGCCTCATGAACAGAGTAATTCCAGGGAAGCAAGGGAGAGGATTGCCAAGAGGGCCCTTCCCCGCTAGTCTCCACATAAATCAATGGTGCTGATGCCGCAGGGAGCGAGACATTGTGCGGTAGGGGCATCCGAGCGTTCCAGTCAAACTGGACAAAACAGATGTGCACAAGGAAACCTATGTTCACCTGAAAAACCACTCTCACACCTAGAGACGATGGTGTAGTTGTAAGGGAGGTATCCAAAATGGCCGCTGTGGTCTTGGCAGGAGCAGCCACCATTTTGTCAGCACCTGAAGAGAACTGCGACACGTGTGGAAGTGAGGCAGGGGTCCCCACAGGTGTGTCAGGAGTCTTCATCTTAGCCTTTACACAAGGAACCCTGGCCGAGCCGGTACTGCGTGGCCTAGAATGTTTCTGTGACATGCTATCAGATAAAATAACCAGGTTACTCACCGTAGTGACCACCTTACTCTTAGTACATAGTCCCCTTTCCTCCATACTTATGGGACATCTCTCCATCCTGTGGGACGGGACCGGAGCACTTTGTAAAAAGCATCCAAACATTTTTTTTTCCAAAATGTGTCCTTCCCTTTCTTGCGCGGGGCCCGGCACACGGCCATAACCCCGCCCACCTTGGCTCCGGGTCGCCCATCAGTCCTTTTCTATCGTCAGGTCAGAGACCTATTAGCAATAACAGAGGAACCTTATTAGAGGGGACGGCGGGCGGGCATAAGGAGGAAAATGGGACTATGGACTAGGAGTAAGGTGGTCACTACGGTGAGTAACCTGGTTATACTCCTACGTCCCGTCCCCTTTCCTCCATACTTATGGGAGATTCCCAAGCACTCCTAACAGGAACTACGGGTGGATGGTAATGCCCCTTACTGAAAAAGGGGCTTCATCAGAGCCTGACCAAACTGAGCATCAGCTCTTGAGCTCATGTCAAGACAATAATGCTTACAAAAAGCAGATGGGGATGCCCAAGTATCTGCCCTAGCGATGGACTCCCAGGGGACACATTTCTGAAAGGCAACCGCGGCTGCCTTGCCCCGCACCAGGTGTGCATGAATACCCCTAGGAGGCTTCTGCCCTTGGACGGTGAAAGACTCCGTAATGCAGGCAGCGATCCACCAGGAAATAGTCGCCTTAGATGCCTGCTTACCCAGAGGGTTACCAAAAGTCACAAATAGTTGACAAGAACTCCTAAGCTCGGATGTTCTGTCCAGATAGAACTTAAGAGACCTCCGGACATCGAGACAATGCAGGACCCTTTCTGCCTCTGAGGCAGGGTTCAGAAAAAAGACCGGCAGGGAGATCGACTGATTCAGATGGAACTCAGATACCACCTTCGGCAGGAAAGCAGGATTTGTCCTTAGGACTACTTTATCCTTGTGAAATGCCAAAAAGGGGTGCTCCACCGACAAGGCCTGGAGCTCACTCACCTGCCTCGCTGAAGTAACGGCGACCAAAAAGGGCACTTTCCAGGATAGGCACTTGAGGTCCACCTTGGCCATTGGTTCAAAAGGCTTATGGCACAACGCAGTCAGGACTACATTTAGGTCCCACAGCGGGTGCGGACTACGAATTGGAGGGTAGACGCGCGTTAAACCTGCAAAATGACTTAGCCACTGGATTACACAGAGTAAGAGCATTGGTCTGTAGAAAGGTAAGCAGAGACCGCTGAAAGGTAAGTTCTGCATTACAGAACATGAACACCCGACTCTGCTAAGAAGGATACGAAGGACAGCACTGTCAATCGTAGCCCCCCTTGGGTCCAACTGTTTTTCAAAACACCAATGACAGAACCTGAGCCACTTACTTCTGTATTGAGATCTAGTCGAGGGTTTCCTGGCTGCCTGGAGAATACGCATGTTATCCGTAGACAAGTTAAGATGTCCTAAAGACTTGAAATCAGGCACCATGCCGCCAAGCTGAGCGATTCTGGGGAGGGGTGCCACAGCTGCTGTTCCCCCTGGTGAAGAACAAGTTACTTCTTACCTTGTAACGTTCTTACGATGGGATGTTCCTCCGACGTATTCCTCATCTTAGATCTCTTTCCAGCTTTGCTGGCCTCGGAAATTTTTTCTCTCTCTAGAGGGCGCTGCGCGTCGACATCCGCCGAGTCGATGTCCCTCGACAGCCGCCATATCGACGTCATCCTGCCTATAAAGGCCGCGCGCAGCGTCCGTTGCTCAGTTCCATTTTGTAGCCCACAATAATTCTTTCTGGACTAGACTAATCACCCTGAAGGAGCGTAAGCTGCAACAAGGGAAGTAGTACTGCGGGATGGCTGGGAGGGTCGATAAGGAATACATCGGAGGAACATCCCATCGAAAGAACATTACAAGATAAGAAGTAACTTGTTCTTCGAAGGGATTGTGTCCTCCGACGTATTCCTTATCTTAGATAGGCTCCCATAGCAGTATTCTGTTATTGGAGGTGGGAGTACTGACTTCATGCTTCCTCTTATTGATGAATAAGAGTGCAATACTGCCCTTCCAAACCTAGTTTCCTGACTGGAGGAGGAATCCAAGTTGTAAAACCGTGTAAAGGTATGGACGGACGACCATATGGCAGCCGCACATATGTCTCTAACCGGCACTCCTCTTTTGAGGGCCGATGAAGCTGCGATACCTCTGGTCGAATGAGCCCTAAGATTTTGAGGGGGGCTCTTTTCCTGCCAGTTTTTAACATTCCAAAATGGCTAAAATGATCCATCTGGAAATGGTCTGCTTAGTTATCGGTAACCCCAGCTTGTGACCTGCGTAGCCTACAAACAGCTGGTCTGCTTGTCTTATCCTAGCCAGTCTACTAATGTAAAAACTTAAAGCCCTTCTTGGGTCCAGCCTGTGTAACCTCTCTTCCTCTTTCCCCGGATGGGGAGGAGGATAGAAAGATGGAAGGGTAATCTTCTGTGTGATATGAAATTCAGAAACCACCTTTGGGAGGAAATTAGGCTTCACTTGCAGAACTTTGTCTTTGTGAAAGATTGTATGAGGGGGTTTACAAGAAAGCGCTTGTAACTCGCTCACCCTTCTAGCAGATGTAAATGCTACTAATAAAACAGTCTTAAGGGTAAGAAATTTTAACGAACAAGAGTGGAGTGGTTCGAAAGGTGTGCCCATCAGGAAAGTTAGGACTAAATTTAAATCCCATAGGGGAACCTGGAATGTCTTGGGGGATAAACGTTAGTTAACCCCTTTAGAAACTATTACCAAGGGTAACTTGAAATAGGATGGTTCTTCCGCAGTGCGCTTAAAGATGGATAGCGCTGCGAGATAGCCCTTGATGGTGCCAACTTGAATGCCTGAATTCGCTAAATAAAGTAGGAAGGACAAAACCATTGGTGTACCACATGAAAAGGGATCGATATTCTTTTCCCTATACCAGCTGCAAAATCTGTTCCAACGGCAGCGGTATAAAGACTTTGTTGCTGGCCTCCTTGCCGAAAGCAACACCTCCATAACATCATCAGGGAGGTCCCAATCCTTGTACCTCAGCCTTTCAGAAGCCAAGCGTGAAGGTTGAGGGTTTTGATGTCTGGATGGAGAACCCGACCTCCCTTCTGTGAGAGCAGATTCTCTCTGAGTAGAAGTCGAATTGGAGGGCAGATGGACAAGTCTAGAAGGTTCGGGTACCACGTTCTCCTGGCCCAATCCGGGGCAATTAGGATCATGGTTTTCCGGAATCTTCTCAACCTCCTGATCATTTGAGGAATGACAGGGACTGGTGGAAACTTTTACAGGAGCGGAAACTCCCAGTCCACTATGAACACGTCTCCCAGAGCTCCTCTCGGGGGAAATGCCCTTGAACAGAACAGATCGCACTTCCTGTTGACACTGGTGGCGAAGATCTCTTGAAGGACTTCCTGAGCTAGTTCCCACTCGTGGGAGACTGCTCTGCCTGCTCAGAGCGTCCGCTGTCAAGTTCTTCTCTCCGGCTAGGTGAACTGCCGATAGAGATTCCTTCTTGGATTGCCCAAAACCAGAGCTGCATCGCCTCTCTGCACAGAGGTAGTGATCCTACACCTCCTCTTTTGTTGAGGTAATGCATGTCCACTGTGTTGTCCGTCATTATCAGGACATTCTTTCCTTGTACAGATGGCAGAAAAGCCTTCAGCGCAAGTCTGATGGCCCTCAGCTCTAACAGATTGATATGTAGTCTGGACTCCGATGGAGACCAACAACCGCTGATGGTCAAGTCTTTGGCGTGGGCTCCCCACCCCGTGAGTGAGGCATCCGTGACTACTGTCATCTCCGGCCAGGGTTGCCAAAACTGCTCTCCTTTCAGAATGTTCTCCTGACAGGCACACCACTGAAGGTCTTGAGCCACCCTGTCGGGAACCTGAAGAAGATCTGTCATTCTCCCCGAGAATTGTGACCACTGAGTTCTCAGTGCCCACTGGAGGGATCTCATTCTCAGGCGAGCCTCTGGCACTAGGAAAATGCAGGATGCCATGAGGCCTAGCAACCTCAAAAAGTCGAAGGCTGGGAGACGTTGGGCATTTTGAAACTTGGTGACCATCTGTAGAATATCTTGAGCGCTCACCTCTGGTGGCGAGGCTTTTCCCAGGGAAGTGTCCAGGATCGCTCCGATGAACTGGAGTCTCTGCGATGGTATCATTTGTGACTTCTTTAAATTGAGGGAGAAGCCCAGTCTGAAGGGAGTGGCAAACATGATCTAGCTGGATCTGTGCTTGTTCCGAAGCTACAGCTCTGACCAACCAATCGTCCAGGTAGGGGTAGACGTGAATCCCTTCCCTCCTTAGACTTGCAGCCACTACCGACATTAACTTGGTGAAGACCCTCGGGGTGGAGGTCAGCCCAAATGGCAGCACTCAAAATTGATAATGAGTTGCCAATTGCGAACCTCAGGTATTTCCTGTGTTTGAGATGGATTGGCACATGGAAATAAGCGATCTGAAGGTCCAGAGATACCAACCAGTCCAGGAACTGAAGGGCCTGAAGGATATTAGAAAGTTACCATCTTGAATTTGTCTTTCCTGAGGAATTTGTTCAATTCTCGCAAGTCCAAGATGGGTCTCAGTCCTCCGTCTTTCTTTGGAATGAGAAAGTAAGGGGAGTACCAGCCGATGTTCTTCTCCCCTACAGGTACCAGTTCTATGGCACCTTTCTCTAGCAGGTCTAAAATTTCCTGCAAGAGGAGCGGATCTGGAGCTTTTTGAGAGCTGATCCCCGGTGGATGACTGAGGTATGCGTAGGAGAGGCGGGCAGTAACCATGTGCAACTGTCTCCAATGCCCAAGCATCTGAAGCGATGGCCTGCCATTCCGCCAGATGTTGAGTTAACCTGCCTCCTACAGGTGTCTTGTGAGGGAAATCCTCAGAGTGGTTTTGGGGCGGCTGATGCAGATGCCGATGGTAAAGAGGCACCTGCTGTTGCTGCGGCTTTTGAATATCTACCCCGTCCACCTCGGGTAGTTCTTTGTCCCATTTGAGCCGGTTGTCCTCTACCTCTTCCGAATGCGGAGTAGAAGCGAAAGGACTTGCCTCTGGCAGAGGTTCCTGTGGGACGAAAAGGTGTCTGACGGATTGCAGCGCCTAGGGATTTTGCTGCTGCCTTTGATGTTTGCAGTTTTTCTAAACTGTCATCCGCCTTTTTCCCAAACAAAGAAGAGCCATCAAATGGCATGTTCAAGAGCCTGGCTTGCACATCTGGGGCAAAACCATACTTTCTCAACCAAGCAAATCTCCTGGTTGTTGTACTTGCTGCCATTGCTCTGCTGATACTGTCAGCCGAATCAATGCCCGTCTGGAGGGATTCGCACATAGCGTCTTTACCGTCCTTTAGGATATTTAGGAATGCCTCCCTTTCTTCTCCCTCCGGGATGCAGTCAGCCGCTGTAGAAGCACACTCCCAAAGTGTATGGCTAAATCTAGCAAGGGTGCAAGTAGCATTAATAGATTTTAACGCCATGCTACATGCCGAAAAGTCTTTCTTAGCCATAGCATCGTATTTTTTATCGTCCCTGTCCTGTGGGCCGGTAGGCTAAGCAGTCTTGATGTCAGTAGAAGATGCTGCCTGTACCACCAGACTTTCTGGGGATGGGTGTTGGACAAAAACTCCGGGTCTGCAGAAGATACCCTGTATTTAGTAGACAGTTTTTTTATTTACTGCCGGGACGACATCTGGGGTTTCCCAGTTCGTCATGATTTTTCTTTGAAGAGCTTTATGAAAAGGTACTACAGGATCCCCCTGTGGACCTCTATCAAGAATATCCGTGAGGTCATCCTGTTGGAAAGCCTGTGAAGGTGTTGACCACACCATACATTCTGTGATCCTGGCCATTAAGGCTCTATAAGGGGTTTCAGCATGCTCCCCCGGGTCTAGCCTAGCGAACTCCACCTCTGGGGAAGTATCTAAACCACTTGCCTCATGTAAGGAATCATGGAGTTCCTTTAATCTGCGTTCCTCTGAGGATAACTCCTCTTGAACTGGGGTTGCAGATCCCTGCAACTCAAATGTCTCTTCTTGGTCAGATAGTTCTCCCTCTTCCATAATTGAGGACATTGTTCTCAATTGGTCTGAACTCACAAAGGGTGCGAAACCCATCTCCAAGGCAGAGGGTGCCTAACTTGTTTTAATCGGCCTCGAAAACGTCGATGTCGTCGACGGCTTCGAACGTGGCGTCGAAAACAAAGGTGGAGGCCTCTAGGTCCTCGATAGAATTGGAATTCTGCTTGAGGATGTCGACATTCTCGACGACATCGTCATCGAAGACCTGGGAATAGCCACTGGGTGCGCCGCAACCGTGACTTTCCTTGGCGTCGACGCCAGTGTTGAGGATGGCGTCGAGTCGACGGACCCGTGTGTCGAAGGTCCCTTCGACAACGGCATCGAAGACACCGACCTCGGTGTCGACGGAACCTTCGAAGAAGGATTCGAGGTCTTTGCTTTACTCGAGGGTTCGTGACGTGCTCGAGAAGCTTCCTTCGCTGGGTACTGCGACTCGTGGCGTTTTGGACCTTCGGGTCTTTCGACCAGAGCATCGGTCTCAGCAGTCTTCGAGGGGGTCGAGGCCGCTTTCTCGAAGAAGCTCATTTTTTCGGAATTCCTACCATTCAGCCCGGGAACTATGTTTCGTGGGGCAAGGGATTCTCTTAGGTGAAACAGAGGAAGAGGACGAAGAAGGGGATCTTCGGCGTCTCCTTTTCGAGTGCTTCGATCTCGAGGAGTGATGGGACCCGCTTCGAGACCTGGAGCGCGAATGGTGACGAGGAGACGAATGTCTCGACTTCGTCGAGGAAGAAGCTTTAGAAGTCTTAGCTTTTTCCAGATTACCCCTACACTCCTTCAGGGCCTTAGCTCTCATGGACATACAGTCCTCGCACTCCGAACAATGGTGTTCAGCTCCCAAACACCACAGACAGACCCTGCGAGGGTCAGTCAGCGACATCTTTTTTCCACAGTCTCTGCATTTTTTAAAGCCGGACCGAGGGGTTGTCGGTTCCGACGAGGAAGCCATCGAGTATGGATCGAATATCGAGGAAATTGGAATAATTCTCTACGAAACTGAGCAACGATATTCCGAGGCATTGAGTAAGCGCGGAAAAACGGAACTGAGCAACGGACGCTGCGCGCGGCCTTTATAGGCAGGATGACGTCGATACGGCGGCTGTCGAGGGACGTCGACTCGGCGGACGTCGACGCGCAGCGCACTCAAGAGAAAAAATTTCCGAGGCCAGCAAAGCTGGAAAGAGTTCTAAGAAAAGGAATACGTCGGAGGACACAATACCTTCGAAGATCAGGTTGCCAGTGACTCCCGATCGGCGGAAACAGACAGGTGTTGAAGTTCTGAGAACCAAAACCTGGCCGGCCACCACACTGCTATGAGTAGAAGGGAACAGTTCACCGAGTTCTTCAGCTTGCAAATTGTTCGGTGAACTAGAGGCAGAGGCGGGAAGGCGTAAGCTCTCATGTTGTGCCATGGGATCTCGAGAGCATCCCCCAGAGAGGAGGCTCCCAGCCCCCCTCTGGAGGCATACTGAGGAAGCTTGTTTACCGCTGTAGCGAAGAGGTCCACCTACGGGGTGCCCCAACGCAAGAAAATCCATGAGAGGACCTCCGCCTTCAACTCCCACTCATAGCTGACCACTGTCTGCCGGCTGAGGGCATCCGCTGTGATATTCAGCTGGACCAGGATGTGCACTGCAAGCAGCCAAACACCATGAAGCACAGCCCACTCCCAAATCTGGAGGGACAGATCCACGAGAGGGGGAGACTTGGTTCTCCCTTGCTTGTTGATGTAATACATCGACACCACATTGTCTGTGCATATGCTGACCACTTTGTTGACTATGATCGGTCTGAATGCTCCGAGCGCTAGGAAGATTGCCAGAAGCTCTAAATGATTCATGTGGAGGAGCCTGTCCTGGGGCAACTAGAGATCCGAGACCTGAAGAGGATCCAACGTCGCACCCCACCCCAGGAGGGAGGAGTCCGTTGTGATCGTCACCATAGGAGCTGGGTCCTGAAACCCCCGCACCCACCGACAGGTTGTTGAGAGATGACCACCATTCCAGGTCCACTCTCATGGAAGCCGGAATCATCATCAGCTTGGAATCCGGGTCCACAGCCTGACGCTAAGAACTCCGAAGTGCCATCTGAGTCCGTCTAATCTTGAGGCAAGCAAGAGGAAGAGCCAACACGCACGAGGCCATGAGGCCCAGAAGCCTCTGGAACCACCAGGCCGACATGCTGTCCAACTGCACAAACATCTGACACGTGGCTAACAGATCCGCCATTCTGTCCCCGGTCAGGTACACTCTACAGTCGATCGTGTTCCAGCGAAAACCCAGGAAAATCAAGTCCTGCGAGACCATCATAGAAGATTTCTGCCAGTTCACCGACAGCCCAAGATGGAACGGGAGCTGAAGGAGAGACTGAAGATTGCCTGCTGCGCTCAACGGGCATGGACTGCGTAAGAGCCATTTATGCAATGGATACCCTGCAGACAAAGATAGGCTGCAATCACCGACATCTTCGTGAAGACACGCAGAGCTGAGGCCAAAAGGAAGCACTCGAAACTGGAAGTGCTCCTCTCCCAAAGAGAAACAGATATCTCCTGTGTGGATTCCAAATCAGAATATGCATGTACGCATCCTGAAGATCCACCACACTGAGCCAATCGCCCCTCTGCAAGGAGGACCATATCTGGCTGGGCGTGATAATCTTGAATTTCTCTTGGGGCAGGAAAAGATTGAACTGGGAAAGGTCTAGGATGGTGCGCAGGCCAGCCTGGTTGGTTTGGGCACCATAAACAACTGGGAGTAGAAGCCCTCCCCTTCTTTCCCGAGGGGAACGGGTTCCACAGCTCTGAGGGCGAGCCCGACAGCTGAAAAGGAGGGTTGAAGGGCGGGGTAGGGGGTAGGGGTAAGCGGAAGCCCGCCCGAGCGACTGACAAGACCAATCTGTCTTCGGTGATGGTCTGCCACGCTTTCCAATGAGACGCAATGTGTCCTCCCAGCGGGGTCTCGTGTGAGGGTGGAGAACCCTCATTTTGTAGGTTTTTCGGTGGTGTTGCCACCTGAACCTGAGGAGGCGGCTGAGGAGCGGGAGAAAAACCGAGTCCGTTGTTGCCTACGGCGGTTATTCCCCAAAGGGGTATCCACTCTGCGAGATTTACGGTCTAGGAAGCCCCTAAAGCCAGAGGAGGGTCGGCTTTGCGACAATGGTCTCGGTTTTGAAAGGGGTCTTAACAAGGACGGTTAAGGACTTAGCTGTCTGAGTGCCATCCTTCGTCTTGGGGAGCTCTACATCTGTTGTAGAATGAAAGAGCTCCTTAACATCGAACAGAAGGTCCAACACCTTGTCCTGCACTTCTTTTGAGAATTTAGTGGCATGCAGCCATGCCTGTCGTGAGGTATCAACCCCCAGCATAAGGCCCTGAGCCGAGGTGTCTACGTGATGAGCCGCAGCCTCCGGGAGATCCTGGGCCAAGACCCTGGTGTCGGATAATCCCGCTTTAAAATCTTCCAGCTTCTCGATCGGGATGAACTCCTCAAACTCAGACAGACCTTTCCACATCCGCATATTAACCCCTGCTAACCAGTTCGGCACTGGCCTGCCTGAGCTGCAAGGCCGAGTTGGCAAAAAATATTCTCCCAAGGGAGTAGAGGAGCTTGTCCTTTCCCAGAACCTGAGTAGCCATCGTGGAAGAGGATGCTGCAGGCCTGGACTGCAATGTGGCCGCAGCCACCACTGTGGAGGAGGGGAGTGGACAAGACGAAAGGGCCACCTCTTCCGAAGAATGCAGCCTGTATCGCGCGTCAATTTTCTTATTGACGAAAAGTCCAGAGTGTGGCTTTTCCCAGACCCGGCAGACCTCGGCCAGAACGTCCTTCTGCAAGAACAGGCCGGAACGCTCCAAAGGAGACAGGGTGAACACCCAGAAAGCACGCCCTCCTGCGGAGCGGGTGCCTCGGGCACCGGAACATCTAAGAAGCACATCATGTCCAGTACCCGGTCATGAAAAGCTCTAATAGAGCGGGGCAGGTCCTCGTTGTCCTGATCACCTTGCGCGTCATCCGACAGGTCAGGATCCTGCTGAGCCATGTCGGGCGCTGCCTTGTCCACGGTGGACAATGGGGACAAAGGCAGAAGAGTCGGGGAAGGCACTGTAGGCAAGGGAGGCGCGGGCGGAACCACCGGAGGAATGGGTGGAGCCAGAGGCGCGGGCGGACATAGGTCCCTAAAAAGCCCTTTGAAATATTCCCTCATGGGGTCGGTACGCATGAGCGTTTGAAATTTACCAAAAAAAGCGTCCTCCGGGGCCTGTTTTGGAACCAGAGGAGGCCTCTCAGGGACGTAACGGGGAAGGGTGCCACACCGGCCCCTCCACCGACGTATCCACATAAATCAAAGGTGCCGACCTCACAGGCAACAAAACATTGTGTGTAAGGGGCATCGGGGCGTTCCAATCATAAACTGGCCGATAAGGATGCACACAAGGAACTTAATTTTCACCCACGGAACCAAGCCCTACAACTGAGGCCGATTGCGTAGTTGTAGGGGTAGCACCCAAAATGGCTGCTGCGGTCGTGGCGGGAACGGGCGCCATTTTGTCATCGCCTGAGGGGAACTGTGGCACGTGAGGAAGTGAGGCAGGGGTCCCCGTCGATGGATCAGGGTTCTTAACTTTAGCCTTAACATAAGTAACCTAGGCAGAGCCGGTACTATGAGGCCTGGAATGTTTTTGCGACATACCAACCGCCAAATTAGCCTTCCCAGGAAGGACCTCGGCACTGCCGGTAAAAGAAGAACTTTCCTTCTTTGCCCCCTCAACTGATCTGGTGTCGCCGCAAAAGCGGGAACGGTGAGAAACAACCTTCACCGATAAGGCCTTGTCAGGCCTCTCAGAAATGTTGGTAGCTTTAGCCTCTGAACGAGGGACCTCGGACCCAGGTCCAGTAACAGCCTTATCCGCACGGGCCGCTAACATCCGTTCAGTGTCACCAAGCCCAACCAAGGCCTCGGGGCGCACCTCGGTCTTATTCTTGAGAGAAGCCGATAGAGAGGCCTCACAGCGAGCTCTGGTACCCCACGACTCAGTAGAACTGGGTCTACAAACAGCCCCCACAGGAGGGGCCTTGGAGCGTGCTCCGGTATCCACAGGCCCCTTATGGAGACCCTCGGAGAAAACTCTGGTACAATTATTAGGCCCAACGGGCACCTCAGGGCAATCCCCGGTGACCGAGCGATCAACGCTCCTCCCGGCCCGGGAGGAACCTGGAAAGGTATCAACCGGGCGGGGTGCTCTGAAAAGTAAAGAACTTACCAGGCGTTTCTTCTTTTCATCGATGAACGCCTGAAAATGCGAAGGAAAATTTGTCGGAACACCTCCTCCCACCGCTCCAAACGACGTTGAAGTGCCCAGACCGAAAGGGAGTCGCAGTAAAAACACGAGTCCCACCAGTGATTTCGGTCCCAAACACTCTAAACAGAGAGTATGGGGATCCGCCGTAGCGAAACGTCACTGACAAGAACAAGTAGGTCCAGTCCCGATTGTGCGGAGAAAAGGACTGATGGGCGATGCGCTGGGTGGAGCGAAGAAGGGCGGGGTTACAGCCGCGTGCGGTACCCCGTGTAAAAAGAGAGGAAGGACACATTTTTGAAAAATGTGATGCTTTTTACAAAGTGCTCCGGTCCTGTCCCACAGGACAGAGGAATGTCCCATAAGTATGGAGGAAAGGGGACAGGAGAGTAATTGGAACATTGTGCAGACTACAGAATTTTAGGGGTAATAGAGCATTCCTCCAGAGGAGCCTCTGTAGTCTCAGTACTGACCGGCGTCGTAGAGGATGAAGTTTGGCATGGCACTGAGAGCCTGGCACCTGTAGGTGGGGTCTGACGGTGCCAAGGGACTTCAGTGAGTAAACTGTTAGGGAGAATTCTCCGTTTAGGCTGAATTTCCTAACCTAGTGAGTCCCCCAGCAGCTTTGCTGGATTTTTGGGGTTTATTTTTTTCTCCTGCCAAGAGTGAGACTCTTTTACCCTCACTCTTGGGCATGATTTGAGTGTGTTTCTTTGAATCTAGATGTGTTTAATGGGCTATGGGGTCTTTTACTCCATAGGGCTTCATGTGTTTTTGGGATGTGTGTTACACAGCACCCTCAGTGCAGTGACACAGGGGTGTCTTAGTGACCCCCCCAGTATAGACTCCATACCCTGGGACTGACTACTGTCTCCCAGGGCATGTAAAGTCACCATTGACTTTACTAGTCTTAAATGCTGAACAGAACCAGTACAAATCATCGTATTGTGGACGTACTGGCTGGGGCAATTCGATTGCCCCAGGGTCTGTTAGTCGAGGGGGCACGTCTCCGTCCCCCCTGATCGAGTTTTGGCTGGTGGCAGTGGATACTACTTTGTATATTCAACTGCGAATATTTTCCTATGGGATTTCCCATTGTTTTAGGCTACTATCTTTATTTAATAATTTACGGTAGCCTCGAACATACCGTCAGGTTTATTTAATTAATATTAATTCTCCGGTTTGTATTTTTTGCCAAAACTCGATTCTAAAATGGCGTTTGTGTTCTCTTCTGTGACTCCAACCCAAGTCAATCCCTTTGTTCCACTTTTTGGCAGGCTTCTCCACAGAAGCCCTCCAAAGTGGTGCCACTATGTCTGGGGTACTTAGGAGGGGTGGAGGGGAATTTAGGCACCCTGGACTGAGTTGCCTAGGCAATTCATGTCGCACTCCATCCTGATTGGCCCAAGTGGTGAGCCGGCCGGCTCACCACTTAGCATGTTTGAGTGGCAGCTAGGCTGAGTGAATGGGGGTTTGCTGCATCACCACCACCGGTGGAGCCCTGCTGGACTGCCTCACCACTTTTCCCAGCTACAGAGGAGATCTCCCGCCGGAGAGTCTTCTTCCTTTGACTGGTGGGGATAACCAGTTTCACCGTCTTTTCGCTTTCCCGACGTACCTCGTGGCCGCCTTGCCTGTGCCAAGCACCCCGGCAACCGGCATACCACGTTTTACCACGAACGCAAAACCAAGGTACCACCTTTAACCGGAAAACTCTGCGGCTGGTTTCTTCCCTGGTAGTGCAACAACCTTCATCTTTCCTCCAAGTGGAGATCTTCTCTTCCCCTGGACAACGACGCAACTTGCACTCACTACCAGGAACAACTGCCACCGCTGGAGGATCCTTCCCACTTAAGGTACAGTGTCCCGCCTGGCTTCCCTTGCTACCGACTGTACGGGGTAGATTTAGCCCCCGGCTTTCGAACCTGGGTTAGCCTGGGACACCTTGGCTAAACTTTTCTAAGCCTCTCTAAACTCTTCTTTAGCCCTCTGCAAGACTAAGCCTAGTGTAACTGATCTTGGGAGCATTTGTGCTCTGCTATCTCTAAGAGTGGGCTCAGCCTTTGGACTTTGGCTCACCAGTGACTTTTTGCTCTGTGCCTTGCTAACAGTGTTCCTGAATCAGAGTGGTGTACCTCTTCATATTCTGTCTTTTTCCCTCCCTTTCTCACAAACTTATTAGAGTGCAATCTAGTTAAGCGCTCACCTCTGTATGAAAATAAGTGGTGTTTTACTGTGATTTATCTAATAGGGAAAAAGGGGTGTATATATCATAATAGTAACTGTGTTTAGGATAAGTTTACAATAAGAGTGCTGGAGTGTTTCAACTGTGTGTTTTAATAAATAATTATATACTTTGATACCAACGCTCTAGTCAGTGTTTGCTTGTATTATTGTATCTGAGTGCCTATTGAGTATACTTTGCATACTACCCAACTCTTCTTGAGGAAAATCTGGGTGGTACAGACTGCTACCAAGTGGGTTTACTGCCAACACCTGTAGTCTTAAATCTTTTGCAGTGTTCCCTAAGGGAACTGTACAGGTGTCTGCCTAACACAAACCTATAGGCATGCAGAGGTGGTTCTGCAAGTCGTGGAAGATGTAGTGAGTCCAGTCAGTGCCGAAGGGACCCAGGGGCCGCTGCTTCTTTGGAACAGATGGCAACCATGCTTTCGCAAAAAGCCTCCCATTCCTTTGTGATGGAGGACTCGGTAAGAAAAGGTACCAGAGTTGCCTTCTCCAGAGAACCCTTGGAGCAGGGGTGTCATTTATTGTAAAATGAGCGTCGATGGGAGGACTCAACTCGATGAGCAGGACCTCTACGATGCTTCTCCCTTTTCCTTGCATGTAGGCAACCTCTCCTGGGTTCGTCGCTCTGCAACATGCATCCTCAATCGAGGCCACAGAGCCTGACCCATTGCTATATAGGCAAAAAGTGAAGAGTTTTGCACCGGTTCCCATAGGGCCTTAGGTGCATGGACTGGCACGAACCGCAATCCAGGGTATCTTGCTCCTCGCCCAAACAAAATAAAAAATATGGCGTGGATCCGAGTCAGATGTCTGCCAGCTGCAATCCGCGTATGGCTTGTAGTCTGAGGCTTTTGACAGTCGGCATGGTGTAGGAGAAAAATATTGGAGTGTGGTCTGATTAGCGAATAGAGTGCGTGTAAAAAAGGAACCGGAAGCAAATTCATATATACTGGTCTCAAGGTCATGTCCAACGCGGGGCGAGTAGAGGCATTGTGTGGAGCAGCGTTGCTCCCCCTGGTGTCAAAGGTTTAGAGGAGCAACTGCGCTGGAATAGGATCGTAGATGAGGACTCTGTGGGAGGAAAGAATCCAGTAGAAGAAAGTGATCATACGAGTAGAGGTAGAGTGGGAACTGGGAGGGTATAGGAAATAGATAATAGCTGTAAAATGCCCTACTTGTGTAATTAAAATGCCTTAACCAAGTGTGCCTACAGATCCATGATTTATAGATCTGGAACTGAAATCAGGTTTGATAAAGCCACCAGTTTCATCTGACTTTCTCAGACTCCTGACATGGGGCAGTATGAGACGTCACATGAAATCCCATTAAGAACAAGTGAACAGTCCATAACTAGCCTGCCCACAAACTAATAACCTCATGCAACAAGGAAACCTCAACCTTATGCATGTAAAGGTAACTTTACGTTGTTTTCACCCGAACGCTTGTATGTAACCAGCGCTTTGAGGTCTCTGGGTTTAGCGCAGTTTATAAATGTCTAAATAAATATATTTCCCGTTATAAGCCATGCTCCCCATCTTCCAATGTGCTGCACCAAGCAGGTCTTCTGGGTACAAGAACATTTTCCGATTGCTTATGTGCAGCTTTAAACCGGCAGTGCCAATTGCACAACATCATTAAATGTTATTGAGCGAATGTTGGTATTATTGGTGAATAATTTGTAACCAGGGTTTGTTACTGTGCTCATTAGGACATTTTCAGCTTTCAAAGAGGTAAATACTTACACAGCCTTGATTATTTCATAGTCCAAAGTAAATGTATTCTGGGTGTTGTGCGCTCCATTCTTAGTTTGCCTAAGCCCATGTATACCTTTCTCTCTTGACTGCGTTTAAAGTGGCCACAGGTCCTATCCTTGCATATCCCATAACCTTTCCTGAAATATTTCCATCGACTCTTGCTATTTTAAATTTGCCCTGTTTCAGAGACTGGAATAGGGAGTTAGAGGTGAAGAGTGGCTCGGGGCCAATCACAATTTACCACCCTAAACACTGGTTTGCAGACTGAAGCAAATCAAAATGATTTCTTGAAGTATTTTTGAGCCCACTGATAACATTGCATTCTGAGCTCAAATATGTAACTCTCCTGACATGGCAGGGAGCAAGTAATTAGAGCCCTCAAGTTTCCAATGTACCTGCGTCAGTTGGCCATCATGTCCTGTTTTTGCTTGGAATTAAAATAGCATTTCTTTCCTAAGTCCCAAGTTCCAATAGGAAAACACAGGATTGGACAGCATTCTCACAGCCACTTGAGCGCTCTGGAATCACAAGTTTGAAATGCACAAAAATGAGATAAAGTTTGGAGACTAACACCCCAAGTGCTTTAAGTTTTTGCAATTCGGTTGTGCATTAAGTGACGCTTGTAAGCCACAACTATTGGCATGGGCATTAAGGCTAAAGGAGAGCTGGGATGGTAAAAGGGGTGGAGAGAGGCAAATTATGAGGATATTGTTTGGACTTTTATCGTCGCATGGCCATGCTAGTTCCTAGGAGCATTCCAGCTCACTACCCCGCTGCCCCCATCTAAAAACACCCTTCAGCCAGGATCTCTGGGACAGCTCTGCGCTTTTAAGGTGAAGCCCATATCATTTCTAATTATGTATTTAAAACTAAAACTCCTGGAATAATAAAAATGTATCCGATTAGTGTTCCTGACAACTCTTGAATTATAATCAATATGTTTGTCCTTGCCTCTGTTCCTTGAATTAAATTCTGTCTGAGAAAGGTTAACAAGCACCAACAATGCTATTCTATTTTTGGCTCTTGCATAGGCATTTGCCAGACACTGTCATAATATACTGAGATGCCAACATAGTTTGCCCGCTGTCATCTTATAATCAAATAGCACCATTAATGGCAGTGCCTGGAAAATGCCTTTCTCGTGCCTGCATAAAAGCCAAAACTGTTGGCTTAGCCTATGCTTGTTCTACGTTATTTCCTACCTGCCAAACCCAATAATCTAGTAAAGAGGACAGCTCAAAAGTAACTCCCTGGAGAGAAGCACACAATACTACCACGTTGTAAAGTTTGGTAGACGGCAGAAAGGCACGCATTGAAGAGTTTTCTGCAGTGCACCCAGACAATATCAAGCATTCATTATACAACGGAGTTTTCCCATTCTAATACTATTAGGTCACAAATGTTAGCCAAAACAGTAGTCAAACCACCAACAAAAGAAGTGCTATTCAATCCAGTTTGCGCTGAGACAACCAAAGTAGTCAGGACAATTTGGAGACTTTCTTTTTTTATTAACCCATCAATGACTAATTGTTCCAAATATCGCAAGTGGATTCTCCATCTTCAACCTACTACATGGTTTTATACAACATACCACGCTTACTTAGTTGTGCGCAGCCGCAGTACAATCTTAAATCAGTTAGTGTCACAAAGCAGCAGCAATCTCTACAGTATTAAAAAACAGAAGCCCAGCATGAATGATCTTAGACTTTACCAATGAGAGCTAGGCTGGGGGAGTTAAATGGGGTGAGGGAATGGACTATCACAGAGACGATACCAAGTAGTAGCTTTTAAATACTGCATGACCTTAAACATTTCTGCTAGCAACACGTACAGACCATATTTTCTTCAGATCCTTCGCAGGGGAGGAAGGAGTGTGAAAAACATATACATGTGTTACAAACATACCAAAACAAAGACAGCAGCAGACTGAGCACTAGCGTTGCCACTAGAAGACCAGCGGATCCCTCCATTTGGTCTTCAATTACAATGGAGCCCAAAACACAAATATGAGCGCTACAATTCCCGGAGAATGTGCAGGTATCCTTTTAAATACTAACCTAAACACTAACGTTTTTAGAAACTGTTCTGAGTTCAGCAGAGTAACCAAAGGGTTGCAGAAGTTTTCTTTCATTTGTAGGCGCAAGTATCAGAGCAGGACTGTGGGGCACAAACTCCTCTCCCATTGACTTATTCCGATTAGCAAGAAACGGTGAGGCACGAAATGGTCTGTACAGCAAGGAGAATATTGTGCAAGTTGACAGACACGAGAAACCCATTTGGGCTAGGTAAGTGAAAGTTTTTGCCGACCACACGACATAACATAATTGGGTAATGCAGGGCTAGTGAGGTATCGGTCCCCACACAAAGCCTAGCAGTGTCTACCATTGTGCCTCAAATGATCATGTCTAACCAACAAGACAATCAGTTTGTGTTGGTCGTGGGAGTGAGGCAACGGTATCCGTCTGCGACAAGTAAAAAAAGAGATGCAATCACAGTCTCCACTTAGACGACCAAGATCTAATGCAAAAGCAGTAGCTATTGCTTAGCAGTAGCAATGGTTTGTGAATGTAGTTATTTCATCCACATGGTTTGAGGCCTTAAGGCTTGAGCGCAGGCCTCGGCTCTGCTCAACACTGCGGGAAATGACCAATGCTTGGTAACTTCAGAAGTACCCTATGATGGGAAAGAGGAACCATGTACTTTTACTGCTATTCTAGTGTGGGCATCTTAAGGTACAAGTCTTTCAATGATACCCCACTGTTGGTAATCCCAGCTAAAGCTCAACTCTTCAAATCTGAGATGGATCTCATACCAATGGGATCATTAGTGGCCTGTAAAAATGGTTTGCATCTCCTGGGATTCTACAGCATTGACTACTAACCCAACCATAGGTCCACCTCACAGAAAAACACATTTGCATGTACTTTATGCCTCTGAGTTAATGTGAGTGTGGAGAATGATATTCACATCCACCTGCCCACATAGAGGCCAAAGTATAGAAAGGCAGGTAGGTATATGTTTTCAGAATAATACATTCCGGACATACCAGTTTGAGATGCAAAATGCTCCCTCTCCTAGCCTAAATAAGGATATTGAACGTAAAATATAAGGCATTAAGCTGGAGCGCCAATGAGGTGTGGGAAATACTGGGAGCAAGGACAAGGTTGACATATGAGTGGTCAATGACCCACTGCAAAGTTCTGCTTCATGTTGCCAATCTGATCACCCACACTTATTCTGAGGGGCAACATCACCCACCAAAAAAGCGCACAGTTACAGGGTCAAAAAGACAAAGGGTATTGTCAAGGCTCGTGTTGGGAACCCCTTGTAAGAACAACCTAAACAAAAAATGCATCTTTCATACCACTCTAGGGGAAAATGTTCCTTGCCTTCAAAAGTGATGTTTGTGCTTTGTAGTGTTTCCTTCAAACATTTCTAGGTACCATGAACTTGAAGTTAAAGTTCAGGGGGTGGGGCATTCCACACTTCAAATTACTACATCGACATATAAGGGCCGCCAGGAAACACCCACACACCCTGTGCTACAGACACCAAAGTTAAAATCCACATCGGACATGCTCACACGTTGAAAATTCAAACATCTCCACAGGCCTATTCACCTACATTTTGGGCCCTTTAAGCCAATTGAAAGCAGAATTCGATGTGCTAAATGACACCGTTTTGTCGAATAGGAGGCATTCACATGTAGCGTCAGCATTTACTGATCTATCTGCTACCAACACATTAAAGTATTTGCAATATAAAACTGTTCTCCAAATGGCCTAGAACCTCCTGTTCTTGACGAATATAGCTCGTCCAGGTAGGCAAAAGATTAAAACATTTTCCACTAGAGTTTAAATTGACTTGTTCATGGTTTTGAACAAAGAATTTCCTACCCCCAGAGAATGAACCAATTGCATCCCTTATCAAAACACTGTTTCAGGCTTTACGCTGCACCATCAAAACAATTTGGAAACAATTAAGGAGGCCTTAAAATATTATGGTTTAGTCAAACCAAATGGAGCATTGCATCTGCTTTACAGAAAACAACTTGCCCTGCCCTTTGGTTCTTACATTCACCCCAGCCTCACAACCCGTTTGAATGGATTCAATCTGGGGCCATACATCGTCCTATCGGCCTGATTTACAGTGACAAAAGCTGAGTTAGGGAGAGACACACACAAACACCACAATCTGTGCCAGGCATGGCAACAAGCAAGTCATTTTTATTTGTACAGATTTATGAAATGTTGGTAATATATCTTTATATTTTATATCTAAAATAATTTCAGACCCTGGCACACGGTCAAGATAAAAATGAATCGGCTGTGAGTATTGGTAATAAATATGGAAACAGTGGGACGTTGGTTGCAGGCCAGGTGAAGAATACAAAGCCACACTGAACGAAGCCCCTTCATCACCATAGTAAATTCAATGTGAAATGCTGCAAATAGATACCAAAATGCATTTTCTCTTTTGGACACTTAAAGCAGCGAAAACAAAGGTGTATGCGAAAGGGTGCAGATCAGTCTGAATTAAGGGGGCAGCAGGCCCAGCTCTTCCCTGGATGGGCCACATGGACGGAGATCACAGAGCAGTGGCCTCAATGTTGCTGCAACTCCTTCATGCGGTTCAGTGCACTACCAGCCTGGAACCACTCAATCTGCGTTTCGTTGAAGGTGTGGTTGAGCTGGATGGTGTCCTTGCTGCCATTTTGATGCTTGATGATACACTTTAGGGGCTGCGGAGAGGACAAAAAGTAAAATAATGTTATTAAGTCTACTTCCCATAACACTATGTACAGCTGGATGTCTGCCCCTCTCCGAACTTACACATTAGCTATTAGCAAGTGTTACTTGTAATTCTAGTACTCCACCATGAACCTTGAATATATTGAACTATGAATACGACCTCTTTTTTCTTAAATTCTTTAGTGCTAGGTGCGAAAAATAATGAAGTTACATGCCCCATATTCCTCATGCAACAGGCGAGCCTCTAGCTCTCTACAGAGCCTAAGTTCAAGATTCAAGGCAGTGCTGTTTCCATATTAATGAGCCTTTGTGCTGAAGAGATCTACCCTCAAAATGAGTGCACTTCAGTTTTCAAGAGCTAAGGTTTTGGGGGAACCCACTGTAGGCACCCGGTTAGCAGAAAGTACTAGTACTGATAGCTTTGTGGGTAATACACAACATTTTCTTTTAACTGGCCTGTGGAACACGTCTCTTTCAGGACAAAGGTGGGACAGGCACCATAATTCTGTCTCCAATGAAGATTGTGAAGCACTGTATGCAGGAGCAAAGCCTAGACGCTATTGCAATAAACAAGCTGGGAGAAAACGAATGGTAGGACATTAAAAGCAGCAGATAGAAAACTCCCATATAAAAACTGCATGACAAGTAGTTTAGCCACGGAAAGTCCAGTAAGACTACTCTGCCCTGTGGCAGAGTTTTCCCATTGTTTTACACAAAGACTGGAGAGCTTCACACTCCTGCTTTGGCTCATTTGAACTTGGGTTGAGCTAGTCTGTGGGCGTATGGAATTCTGGTGGGCCTAGTCGCGAGGGTCTTGGCAATCTTTTGGTGAAAGTAGGGCGGGGTAGTTTTGGAGATACCCGTGTGTGATTGTGAGTGTTTTAAAGGCGATTCTTTCTCGAATTGGGAATCAGTGTACTGCTCTCTGTGCAGCCGATATGCGTTCAGATCTATGAATGTTCATGGCCTCTTGTAGAGCGTCGTTTTAGATGTTCTGATGTTTTTGTATGTTGTGTGCAGAGGAACTGGCAAAAAGCACATTACAGTAATCTAGCCTAGCGCTGACAACTGTGCACGCGATAGACAACCGTCTTTGTAGAGGAAGGGTCTGGCAGAGTTTAATTTAAGTTGGGTATGCTGCTGAGGAGAAGGAGATGGCATTCACTTGGTTCAAGGAAAGGGTAGCATCGAGATAAACCCCTACTAATTGTAGGGCTGGGGTGATTGGAATTTTAGTGCCATCGATGGCCAAGGCTGAGTAGGGTCAAGTCTTTTTTAGCACGGTTGATGGACTGACAAAGAGGAGCTCAGTCTTCATCGTTGAGACAGAGGCCCATGCATCACCATCCAAGCTTGGATGGTTGCAGAGGCTGTGCTCAGTAGCAGCGTTATTTGCTTAGTTGCCATAGGGGCAGGAGAATCTGCGTGTTGTCGGCATTGTTCGTGTATGCTATGCCGAGGGAGTCCAGGAGGTCGAAGAGAGGCTTTGTAATTATATGTTCTAAAGCGTATTGGGGTGGGAGCGATACTAGCATTCTCGGATAAGACTAATTGCTCTGCCTTCCAAGAAGAAGGTGATTCAAGACTTTGCTTCAGGTGTGGAGGCGGCTGCGGTGGTTGCAGAGAAATGGTCAGCCAGGTCAAAGGTTGCAGACAGGCCTAGAAGAAGCAGGGCACATTTCCCTTCATCCCGGATCTCAATCTGGTTTTTAAGGTCTAGGTGTGGATGCTATGGCCTGGACAGAAGTCAGACTGGTAGACTACTAAGATATGGTTTACTTACAGATGTTGTTGAATTTGGACATATGCTGCTCTGCAGTATTTTAGTAGTAAGGGGACTGTGGTGCTCCACCGATAGATGTTGGGTGGAGCCGCGTCAAGTGAGGTTTTTTTATTAGAACAGGGAGAACCCAGGCTTCTTTGAGGTTTGGATGTACTGTGCCTGCCATGAACGATAAGTTGATAAATTGTGATGAATAGTGCCAATGCTTCTGCACAGTCGGATGAGAGGCAGGGCATACATCCCCTTTGCATCTTGAGAGTTTCAAGCTCTGTAGTATATGTAGCGTTTCTTGCTCAGTGATTTATTTTTAGAAGCGAAACAGTTGTGTTACTACAGTATTAGTGGTAGGTGAGTAGGTGGCTGCAGTGGCCAGGCGAGCGTTTCAGAGTGGACAGTTTGGAAATCATTTGTGTAGCATGTCGATTTTTAGCAGCAAGGCGTTCTGTATGCTAGAGCACCATGCTGAATCTTTCGTGAGGGTAGAGGGTAGGGAAGCATGGGCTTCCAATTCCCCAAGGATGGAGAATAGTTCCCTGGTGTCAGATTTAGCATTAGCTATTCTCCTATTGAAGGTGGTAGCTTTGGCTTGAATGATGGCTTGTTTATACCATTTGGAAAGATTTTGTCATTTGTTTATTAATGTACGTATAGCCACAAATGGCTTTGTATGTAACAGATTAGCAAATAGACATCCTCCTGTAATGTGTATGTTGAACATCATGGAAAGATTTGTGAACACCTGCTTTAGGGCGTTTAGAGGGGGTTTTCTTTCAACAGGTTTCAGCAAGTAATATTTTTTGTTTCGAGTTCCAAGAGGTCGAAGAGAACCAGGAGTTGATATGACCTGCTGGTTTGGCTTTTTTGCCAGCTAAGGGGCGATTGTGTCTACTGCGGCCGTTAGGGTTTTGGCATAGAGATCTGCTAGAGTCTTAGGATCCTGTGCGTTAAGGAGCTCATGTTTGAGGGCCTCAAGAAGGGTAAGATGCAATCTTTAGTTAGTTTATGGGAGCTACACGCCAGGGACAGCAGTAGCAGCACAGTCAAGGGTTTAGTTTGCATGTTGAGAGGGTTGGTGAAGAAAATGATGTGGTGGTCTGACCACAGGCAGGGAGAGTTAGAACTAACGATGATGAGGTAGTTAAGGTCGGCTATCCAATCAAGAGTATGCCCTTTGGCATGAGAAGGTTAGCCAATGCGATAACGGACGCGAAGGACATTCAGTGAATTGGCCCAGAGCAATGCCAGTGGCTAAGATTCATTCTAAACCTTCCAGCCATCAACTTTTTATTTTTGCTTGGCCAAGTAGGTTGCCTGCAGGTCAGCAGGATTGTTAAGACCTTGGTTTAAGTCACCCAGGAGAATCACTTGAGGAAGGTTTGAGAATGTCCCAGCAGGGAATAGTTTCTTACCTGTAACTCCATTTCTCCAGCATTGGTATCTTTCATGGATTCACATGCTTAGAATATTCCCCGTCGTCAGGCTGGGAATCCCTGGTACATTATATAGACCCTTTCCGGTAGGAAAAAACTTTTTCGACGCTTATGCGTCCTATCCGCCTCGTTTTGTATCATGCGTGCCCGCGCCGTAGGACGCCATGATATAAATACAGGACCCGCCCCCGCGCTCCCTCAGATTTCGGCCCCCAAAGTAGTGGGGGAACCAGTTTGCATGCCCAGGGGAGGCAGGCGGGCGCATGTGAATCCATGAAAGATACCAATGCTGGAGAAATGGAGTTACAGGTAAGAAACTATTCCCTTCTCCAGCATTGGATCTTTCATGGATTCACATGCTTAGAATAGATTACATAGCAGTACCATCCCGAAAGAGGAGGCGTGCATGCAAACTCACATACTTTCCTCACCATGCCCGTTCCCTATGGTCGTGTACCCATCAGCAATTGTTAACATAGAAAACGAACAATATTCAATCATAATTGCAACAAGATCTAACCCCTCAACCGGGGCTTACCTTATTGGAATAGGTGTCGAAGCACCACCTGTCCCATCCGAGTATCTTCGGCATGTTGTTGTGACAGGCAGTAATGGCGGGTAAAAGTGTGTGTAGCCGCCCAGGTAGCCGCCATGCAGATGTCCCCCAGAGGGACTCCAGACCACAGCGCCGTCGCTCTAGTTGAATGAGCTCTTGGGCGTCGCGGAAGAGGCTTCCCAGCCTTGGAATGGCAGTACGAAATGGTAGACAATACCCATCTTGACAGTCCTTGCTTTGAAATGGCTTTGCCTTTAGCACCCAGATCATAGGCCACGAACAATTGCCTCGTTTTCCTGAAAGGTTGCGTGCGATGAAGATAAAACTTGAGAGCCCTTTTCACGTCTAATGTGTGTAACGTGCGCTCCGCTCCAGAGCATGGCTCTGGAAAAAACGTAGGTAAGACAATAGAGGAATGTTTATGGAACACTGAAGGAGCTTTCGGTATGAACTGTGGGTTAGTGGCAAGGACCACCTTGTTCTTAAAAAATCTTAAGTATGGTGGGTCTACCATTGGAGCTTGGATTTCCGAAATACGTCGGGCTGAAGTGATGGCCACCAGGAAGGCCAATTTCCACGACAAAAACTTTAGAGACGATGACGACATTGGTTCAAAAGGAGGTTTCATAAGAGACGCTAACACCAGATTGAGGCTCCACACCGGAGGAAATCTCTTCTCGGGAGGGAAACTCCTGAACAAACCTTTAAGGAAGTGCTTAATCAGGTGGTCGCTGAATAATGGTGCGGAATGTCGTTGACGTGTAAACCTGGAGATGGCGGCCAGGTGTACATTTATCGACGACACCGATAAGCCCTTTTGAGCTAAGAACAGCAAGCATGGAAGGAGCTGTTCCGGCGTAATCGACTGCGGAACCAAACCTGGTTGATCCCCACACCACTGACAGAAACTCCTCCATTTGTACGAGTATGAAGTGTTTGTGGAAGGTGCTCTTGCCGCTTGCAGAATACGACGACACTCCTCCGGAATCGTTAGCTGGCCAAATTCGGCGAAGTCAGGAGCCAGGCCGTCAGCTTGAGGCTGTCCGGGTCGTGATGCCAAACGATACCCTCCATTCGAGACAGAAGGTTGGGGATCTTCCTGAACCTCATTGGCTCCGCCGCCGCTAAGTGCAGCAGGTCTGAAAACCACACCTGTCTGGCCCAATACGGGGCCACCAGAATCACCCGACATGGGTACTTGAGGATCCATTGCAACGTCCTCTGGATAAGAGGAAATGGAGGGAATGCGTACAGGAATTTGTTCGTCCATGGGAAGGAGAACGCATCCCCCAGTGAGCCCTGCTGAGGCCATCTGCTTGCATACTGCGGGCATTTCCTGTTGTCCTTCGACGCGAACAGGTCGATGGAAGGATGTCCCCACTTCTTGAATACATGTTGTAGTTGCTGGTCGTTCAGCACCCATTCGTGAACTTCGTTCATTTCCCTGCTGAGGGCATCTGCCTCCACATTTCTCACACCTGGCAGGTGGAACTCCAAGATTAGCATGTTGTGTTGCAGGGCCCAATGCCAGATTTTCTGTGCCTCCGTCGACAGGGACCTGGAACGTGTTCCTCCTTGTTTCCTTAAGTAAAACATTGTAGTCGTGTTGTCTGTCATGACACGCACCACAGAGTCTCTCAGTTGAGAAAGAAAAGATTTTAGAGCCCACCGCACTGCTCTCAGTTCTAGTAGGTTGATATGCAGGGAGGACTCTTGTAGCGACCACCGGCCTTGTACCTGTAACGTATCCAGATGAGCTCCCCATCCGCTCAGCGATGCATCCGTCACCACCGTCTTCTGGAACTCCGGTTCCACCAGAGGCATTCCTTTCGTTAAATGAGTAGAAACTCTCCACCAACAGAGCGCTTGTACCAGTTGTTCGTCGATGACCAGTCTGTCGGACCAGCGACCGTGGCTCTGCGCCCAACGGTCCGGTAGAAATTCCTGGCAAGGCCTCATAAACAGACGGCAGTTGTTTATCAACGGAATGCAGGATGACATGGTCCCTAGCAGGGACATGTATTTGCGCACCGACACCCTGGCACCGCATCTCCATTCCGACGCCTTGCTTTGTAGCTTCTGTATTCTTTCGCTGGATGGTTTTACAAGGCTTGTGTGCGTATGAAACTCCGCTCCTAGAAAGACCAAGGTCCTCGAAGGCTCTACGGAGGACTTGCTGAAGTTTATCGCGAAGCCCAGTTCCTGTAAGAGGGACATCGTGGCCCCCAGACTGTTTCGTGTTTGTTCCATGGACGAACCTCTGACCAGCCAGTCGTCTAGATAGGGATAGACATGGTGACCGTCCTTCCTTAAATGGGCCGCTATGGAGGCCAAACACTTGGTGAACGTCCTGGGGAGGACTTGAGACCGAACGGGAGGACCTTGAACTGAAAATGCTTTTGCCCGACGACGAACCTTAAATATCTCCTGTGTCGTGGACGTATTGGGATATGAAAATATGCGTCCTGAAGGTCTAGCGACGACAGATAATCCATGGGTTGCACTGACCTGATAACCTCCTGGAGCTTTAGCATTTTGAATTTTGAGCTCTCTAGCCATTTGTTGAGTACCCTCAGGTCGAGAATGGGCCTCCATTTTCCATTTGGCTTCTTGACGACGAAGAACCGGGAATAAACCCCTTGTCCTTCCTGTGCCACAGGAACCCGTTCTACCGCTCCTTTTTGCAGCATCAGCGCCACCTCTTGCCTTAGAACTCGAAGGTGGGGCTGGGCCGAAAACACTGGCGGAAGACTTGGAGGCTTGTTTTTGAATTGCAGCGCATGACCCATGCGAATCGTGTCCAGAACCCATCGATCTGTGGTGATGCATTTCCATTGGTCGATATGATGAGACTCGACCCCCCAGGACGTTCCGAAGGCCGTCATTGGTTGCTGGTTTGCTTGTCCTTCGTCGACGAGGGACCCGAGCCGCGTCGTCTGGAGGCTTGATAATCTCTGCCTCTACGTGCCGACTGGGATGCCCGTCTGTAACCTTGTGAGGAGTATGAGGGCCTGTTAAATCCACGGTCCCTAGAGGCTCCAAAGCGGGAGTTTCCGGAAGCACCCCTGAAGGGGCGAAAAGAGCGAAAACTTCTACCTGTCTGGAGGGCGCCGAGAGACCTAGCGGTATCTGTGTCTTCTTTCATCCCCTTCAAGGCTTCATCTACCTTGTTTCCAAACAGATGTTCTCCTTCACATGGCATGTCTAGGACCTTGTATTGGACTTCAGGTCTAAAAGTAGTACATTTGAGCCACGCTTGTCAACGTAGTACTACGCCATGATTGATTTGTTTGAACCCAGACTCTGCTAGGTCCACCGCAATATTAATTGCATGGTTCGAGGCCTCCTCACCATCACGTACTAGCAACATGGCTGCTTTTCGATGTTCTTCCGGCAGATGTTCTAGGATAGGGGCTATTTTATGCCACATCTCCCTATCGTATCGTGATACAATCGCCAAGGAGTTGGCTGCTCTTACCGTCGTGGCGCCAACTGAGAGCACCTTTTTTCCAAAGGCGTCCTGCCTCCTGGCCTCGCTTTCTGGTGGGGTTGAACATTTTTGCTGTACTCTGGCCCTTCCTAGCCGCTGCCGCCGATACCACAGAGTCTGACAGTGGCTGTGATGTTAGACATTTTGGAGTGGACTCCGGAGCTTTAAACTTTTTCTCAATACGCCCCTTAATAGCCGGTTCCGAGAACGGATGACGCATCGTCCTGAGGCCTTCTTGCCACACGTGGTCCAGGATTGGGATGGCAAATACCGATTTCCTCCTTTGACCCATGTGATCAAAAAGAAAACAATCTTTCTTTTGCTCTTCAGGAATTAAGCCGAACTCGGAACACG
The DNA here is from genome assembly GCF_040938575.1 of Ambystoma mexicanum. Lineage (NCBI taxonomy): Eukaryota > Metazoa > Chordata > Amphibia > Caudata > Ambystomatidae > Ambystoma > Ambystoma mexicanum. The sequence goes on along the minus strand of NC_090925.1, from coordinate 1,265,901,135 downwards.
CTTTTCCCATCATTGCATGGAAGGCTCCCACATCATCCGGAGGAGATGGTTGTGCCTGGCTCCTCGTAGACTCTACCTCTACATCCGAATTCCATGTTGGGTCTCTCGACGGTGACAGGGAGATGTCCGATCCCGAGTCACCTCGTATAGAATCAGACTCCGATAGCTCACCCTCCTCCTGCGCTCGAGGACGATCCTTCACCACCTGGGAGGCCGACGGGCTTTTGATCGTCGAGCGAGCTGCTTGAGCTTGTTCATCGACGGAAGGTGCAGAAAATATCAACGATGAAGTGCCAGGCTGAGGGATCTGCGTATCCAGACGCTGCAGGAGCTTCTGAAGTGTATTAAGCACATCCAGAGACAAAACCTTCTGGGGGGTCAGCAACGTCGAGGATAGAGGGACCACACCCCCACTCGCACTCGTCGTCGACGTATTGGAAGGCCGTAAGCCCAAGTCCGACGGCTGCATAACCATGCCACATTCTCCTTCCACCGACGACACCGACAAGGCCGTGTCTGGCTGCAGTAGGACCTCAGGGGGGGCCGGGTCACAAACCTCTGGCTGCCAGGCCATAGATTGAGTCACCGTCGACGAAGGAATCCCCACCGCTGCTGCCTGAATAGTAATAGGCATCGTCAGCGACACCGGGGTCGACGAGCAAGTAGCCGGCACCGAGCCTTTAGACTTCGTAGCTGATTTCGTTGCCGACTTCTCCGCTGAAGCGTCTCGACTCACGGAAGACCTAGGACGGTCCCCTGAGGAGGATTTTGACGTCGCTTGCCTCTCCGTCTTAGAGGATGAGGAGGAGGACTTTTTGTGTGAGGAGGAAGACCCAGCATGCTTCCCCGTATGCTTGTCCGCAGGGCATTTTTCAACAGGCCGCACCTTCTTCGAGGGAGGTTCCGACTTGCTCCTGGAGGCCGTGGAGGCAACTTCTGATGCCGGATAGGCACCCGCTCCGTCGTTAAGCCAGTCGACCAACCTTCTTTTCCAGTCTTTAAGGGTTTTTTGGGAGAAACCCTGGCATATCTCGCATGTATCCGCCGTGTGGTGCGGGTGGAGACAGTAGATACAATCCATGTGGGCATCACCTTCATAGACTTTTTTGAGTCCACATGTCGCACAAGGACGAAATAAAGCTTTTCCGGACATATTTTTTCCAGAATGTAACGTCGCCGAAGCGAAAATACAACCTAATTTCGATTAGCAGTAACCACGAGGATCCCACTACTTTGAAAGACGGTTGAAATCTGAGGGAGCGCGGGGGCGGGTCCTGTATTTATATCATGGCGTCCTACGGCGCGGGCACGCACGATACAAAACGAGGTGGATAGGACGCATAAGCGTCGAAAAAGTTTTCCTACGGGAAAGGGTCTATATAATGTACCGGGGATTCCCAGCCTGACGACGGGGAATATTCTAAGCATGTGAATCCATGAAAGATCCAATGCTGGAGAACTTCAATTCCTGCAGTAAGAAAAATGTAAGTTACTCACTGTAGTGCCTAAACTACTCATAGTCCCCTTTCCTCCATCCTTGTGGGCTTCCCCAACATGGGACAGTAATGGAGCCTTTGGCAGCGAGAAATTGAGCTTCCCCTTTAAATTTAGCATAGCGCATGGGGGCTCTGGTGTGGGACCACCCTGCTGAAGCCCGACCCTCCAGCGCCTCACCTCAGTCACCTTTGAAGACATATCGGACGCTTAGATACCTGGCTACTTTTATTACACATTAACACTTGGCATACTAGCAAGGAAAAATGGGTGGGACGTATGGTGTAAAGGGGAGTAAAGATACTCACCGTAGTCACTATAGTGACTACGGTGAGTATCTTTAATCATACATTCCGTCCCCTTTCCTCCATCCTTGTGGGCGATTCCACCAAACAATAACATAGGGTGGATCTGTGACAACCTACCTCATATCTATGATGAAGCGAAAAGAACTGTCTGACCAAAATCTGCATCGCGCCTGGAGCTGGTGTCCAAGTAGCAGCCTTGCTGACGACATCTCAAGAAGCAGGTCTCTGAAACGCGACAGCCGCGGCCTTCGCTTGGACCGCATGGGCATGAATCCCCTCAGGAACAGGTTTGCCCATGGTCGTGTACGCCTTCGAAATGGCCTCAATTGGAAATGGAAGCATTGGATGCCCGAGATCCGGGTGAGTAGCCCCCAAAAGTCACGAACAATGCCTCAGACTTTCTGAAAGATTTCATCCAAGTGAGTTTAAACTTGAGAACCCTCTTGCGGTCCAAGGAATGTAGGGCCCCCTCTGCCTCAGACTTTGGGTTCGGGAAGAACACAGGAAGGCATATCTCTTCATTTAGATGAAACAGACCACCCTAGGCAAGAAGTTTGGGCGAGTACGCAAGATGACCTAGTCGTCGTGAAACGTGGTTAAGGGCTCGCACAAAGACGATGCTCATTAAACCCTGCGAGCAGAGATGAGAGCCACCAATGAAAGTTTTTAGTGCCACCAACTGGATGGCCAGAGGCCATAGCCTCAAAAGGATTGCACTGCAAAGCTGCAAGAGCCACATTGAGGTCCCAGAACAGATGCAGCCTATGCACAGGAGAAAAAGTGCCTATTCCACTCCTTAAGGTGAGCCTTACCCACGATGTTGGCTGCCGAAAACACATGCTCAGGGGAATTTTTTAAGCCCCAATGGCTTCCAATTAGGTGCAGCAAGTATCCACCTGAACTCCAGAGCGAGGCAGGTGTTCTGAAAAGGCCAGCATGTCATCCAGAGGGCAGGTGACTAGGCCCAGACTACATTTGCGAGCCCAATGGCAGAACCTAGTCCATTTGCTCTTCTCTTGGGACCAAGTCGATGGCCTACTGGCCTGACTAGTGTCCCATCGGTCATCTGAAATGGTTCTACGTGATTTCGCCGACCTATTTTTGGTCGTGGTACTTTTCATCGCCGGTTTTTTACATCGCCAGAAACCCTGTTTTTTTTTTTATTGTCGCGGGGGGGGGGGGGGGGGTTGGTGGGGGGTTGGGGTATTCCCCTTCCCCCCAAAAAAATGAAATAAAAAAAGGGATTTCTGGTGATGTAAAATCCGGCGATGAAAAGTACCACGACCAAAAATAGGTCCGGATGTTGCACTGCCCCCACCCTGCTTTGTCAGGAAACCCCTGCTGGTGATTGGATGGGACCTGATTGCAGCAGATCCGAAAACCAGGCTCTCGAAGGCCAGTGGGTCGGGGGGCAACCAAAATGAGGCTGCAGCCCACAGAGGCCCGGAACTTGCGGAGGGTCTGCTTGATCAGAGGGGTGGGCAGGAACGCATAACACCTGCAGCTGGGACAACAGACCTGGAAGGAGTCCCCCACTGACCCCGACCTGCCCATGAGACAAACTGGGGGCCCTAAGCAATGCGAACAAAAGCAGGTCCGCGAACCCCCAACGCTGGAACAGGGGCAACAAAGAGTCGTCGTGCAACTCACAATCATAGGTGTTGAACCCCAAGTGACTCAGCTGATCTGCTTTTGCATTGCTGTACCCTGGCAGGTGGACTGCCGAGATACAAATGCCCTCTGTAAGGGTTCATTCCCAGATCGAAACCGCCTCCATGCAGAGGGTGGGGAAACGGGTGGCACCCTGCTTTTTCGAGTAAAACATTGCAATAGATTTGTCCGTTCTGACCAGAACCGACTTGACCCCGATTAGGGGCAGAAAAATGTTAAGGGCCAGGCCCACTGCCCTGAGCTCAAGCATATGGATATGTACGAGGGCTTCTGTCCAGGGCCATGTCATGAATTGCATAGCCCTCCAGAGTAGCCCCCCACCCCAAAAGAGGGCTGTCAGTCGTTACCACCAGGTTAGGCTCTGGTCGGGTGAAGGGAGTTCCCACTGAAACATTGGCAGTCGCCAGCAAAGACTGGGCAGAAGGAGCAGCAGTATAAGGATCCTGTCCGACTGATCCCAATTGGCCGCCAGGTGGAGCAGGAGGCGCCTCATCTTGAGATGAGCATGCTGTACACAGTGAGCATGCATCCTGGAAGTGGAAAGACAATTGTGAACTGCAGAAACTTCAAATGAGGTTGATGCAGTGGATATACGGGTACATGCAGGTACGCATCCTTGAGGTCCAGGGAACACATCCAGTGCCCTGCACACAGACTCTACGTGCGCAGAAGTAATCATCTTGAAGCATTACAGCGTTAAAGACAGATTTAGAAATGACAGGTCCAGGAATACCATCAGGCCAGGCTGGTTGTTCTTGGGTACTGAAAACATTCTGGAATAGTAACCCCGTCTACAAGAGGAACCGGTTCCATCGCCTGCAAGAGCGAAAGGACTTCTCGTGAAAGAGCCGGGGACCTGATCGGACGAAGAGGCGAGGATGGTGAACGCACAGGAATGGGAAGACTGAAGCCTGTGGAGACTACAAATAGGATCCACAGGTTGCTGAAAAGAGACTTCCAGGTGTCATGGAACAGAGCCAAACGGCCCCCGACAGGCAAGCTGTGTTGACCAACCTCGCTGTCACTGCTTCTTCGAGGAAGAGCAGAAAAAACCTGTGAAATGTCCTCTGCTGCTTCCTCAAGTTGTCGCTGGGCGACCCGTCAGGCATCCGTGTACTGTGTTCTCGGACCCCCTTGAAGCCGGATAAAGCGCAGGGTTTGAAATCAGTCCTACCCTGGGATTGAGGGAAGGATTTCTGAGCTGGTTTTGTCAGGATAGCCAAGGACTTGGCGGTTTGAGTGGAGGCTTTCTTCTTTGCCAACACGTCATCAGTGGACGAATTAAAACGGTCCACACCCTCAAAGGGCAGATCCAGGATTCGGTGCTGCACATCAGATGAAACCGGTGCGCATCCACGACATCCTTTTCATCAAGATCCCCAGGCACAGTCCTCTGCTGGCTGTATCGATTTGGGCGACCAAAGATCACACAAGGTCCTGCGCAATGGCCCGGGCATCCGCCAGACCGGCCTTGAAGGAGGCTTGTTTGTTCAAAGGGAGGTCGGGCAGAGATTCCCCGAGCTCCCGCCACAGCTTTTGGTTTTCTTGTTAGCTGCAGCCAAGAGGGCATCTGCATTGGCCTGCTGCAGATGCTGCCCTGAGATAGAGTAGCAGTGCTTTCTCAAGGACTCGGGGGAGGCAACTCCGGTGGAGGAAGATGACAAAGACTATGGTTTAGAATACGAGGCGTAAGCCACTACAGAGGAATGGGGCTGCGGGAGGGAGGCCAGGAGGATTGGCTCCCCATAAACCTGCTATCCAACTTCCTGTTCATCTGGGTGTTGGCCCTGGGCTTCTCCCAGACCTTCTGCGCCTCCTGCAGAACATCCTTTTGGAGGGGAACGCCAGACCGGATCGTGGTGCCCAAGACCTCTGCTAGCACGCCCGACTCCTGCGGGAACTTTCTCAGGAAGATGTACCCCTGCCCTCCCCACCCCCCCACCAACAACGTTGCTAGGCATTGGAGTCCGCCCAGGTCCGGAGCCGCAGACCGGTCCAATGGCGGTTGAGGGGGAAGGCAGTGGTCAAGGGGGGGAGGAGGGGGGGCGGTCAGACAAACTGGTGGGACCTGAACTGGAGGAGGGGATGGGAGCACAAGAGGAATGGGAGGAGTACGAAGAGGAGGGGGTCAAGGCGGCGCCACCATGAGGGATGATCTTCACAATGTCCTTCAGGAGCCCCTTCATCTGAAGGGAATGCATGAGGAGGAAGTGCTGAAAGAAGCAGTCCCCAGAAGCAGTCTGATCCCTAGGGGCGCTGGGCCTCAACTCCAGGCCAAAGCGCTGGAGGCACCTGGTGCGTACAGCTGTACGGCTGTGATGGGTAGATGTAGCCCTGAGGGGACCAAAAACGGGTACCGTAGGATCTGATTCTGCTTCCAGAGGGAAGGGGGTTGGGATCATCCTGCAAAGCTCACTCGATGGGCGAAAGTACTGGCAGGCCTGGAGCTAGATCCAAGATAGCCACCTACCTGGCAGGCTATGCCACATGCCGCTCTGTCATTTTGAATCCTTGCGCCACACCCTGAGTGGGAGGGTGCGAAGGCCCTGAGCGGCCTCAGACACGAAAGGATACAGCTTGGGACTTGTACCCGAAGCAGTGGCGTCGACCTCAGGGATCCCTCTTGTAGACGCGGAGCCCTCAGCCAGTAGTCGTAACACCCTGTAGGCAGGGAGCCCTCGGCACTTGTGCCTGTAGCCATGGTGCATCTAGCCAAAGAGCCTCTTGGAGGTGGCACTCCAATCCCTTACCCCCTGGGGTAGAAGAGGACGAGCCTGATCGTCTTATCCAAGGACAGCCCGATAGGACCCCTAGGCTTAGGAGCCAGTAGCCTGGAAGGCCCCCGGACACCTCATCTTGGGAGCCGGCATCATCCTGCAGGCCTGGCAGACCTCAACCAGAGGAACCTGGATCCGTGGGAACCCCGGGGAAGGACTCGCCACTCTGTGGAGCCATGCTGAACAAAGGGCCTAACTTGTCTTGAGGAGAGGTCCTGGAGACAAAGTTCTTAACGTAGGGCAGAGGAAAAGTGTGGAAGATCTCCCTCCACCGCGTCAAATGGTACTTCAGTGCCCTGTGACTGAGTGCTGCAGGCCGAACATGAGTCCCAGCAGTTGTCGGGCCCCAAGCACTCAAGTGCATGGGGGTACGAGGCCAAGAATGAACAGTCACATGAGGCACACCTCGTGAAGCCTCTTGCGGTCGACATTCACCGGGGGAGGCGAGGCAGTAAAGTGAAATAAGAATTGACAAAAACAGATGGGGATCAAGCGGAAAGCTAAGAATTCTCTGCGCTGGCAACCAGGTCTGACACGGTTTGTGCGGAAAAAGAGACTGAGGTGAGGCACCAGAGGGCGGGCCTCGACGGGGCATTCCCATGCCAAGGCCGCACGCTATGCTAAATTTAATGGGGAAATCTCAATCTTTTGCTGGCAAAATTTCTGGTACCGCCCCGATGTTGGGGACACCCACAAGGATGGGGGAAAGGGGACAGGACGTACGAGTACCTCGGTTATCCCCTTTCTCAAGGAGGGTGGATTTGTTGCATTGGCCCTATAGGAAAATAGACTTTTTTACAGTTCAGTACAATAGCGCACATAATACCTTCCGTAACGTGGACACAGGGACCCAGCACATATTTCATTCATCCTATATAGAACAGACAACACCAACAGCTTCTAACGTGAACTCTTATCTACTCAACTGACTGCATTAAGGTCAAAACACAGCAGTGAAACTGCTCCTCCGATTGAAAATATATTAAGACATCAGCGCCGCCGTTATTACACTGGCTTCCAATCAATCAAATTAAGGATTTATCTCAATACCACTTGCATAGCCCACAGCACACATTTCATGGCAAGAGCACTAAATCCATCGTAAGGAAATTCCGTCACTACCAACCAAGAACACTTCGATTCATAAGCAGGGACTTCCTTTTGCTATAAATCAAGTAACGGAACTCCCTGCAAAAACAGCTCAACAGGGGAAAAAAAGAACCTGACAAGTAATCAAACCCTGGCTAGTCAATTAACAGCTATGAGACCAAGATCATAATCTCAACCTACTCAACTACCTTTTGCAACACTATGGTATAAAACTACATCGCAAGATGGGGGTGCCATAACATTTGGTTTATTTACCATGTATACAACGAACCATGTACACCACCTGGTAAGCATGCATATTTAGTGTGCTACCAACTCTCAAGGGCGTGGGTATGGGAATGTCTCCATCTGAAACCCCTGCAGTTTTGTAAATTGGTATATGTGCAGAATACAGCACTTTTCTCCCCAAATATAATGGTAAAAAAGGTTGTGGCTCTAGGAGCTTGTAAACCAAACCAAAGCTTTGAGATCTGTTCGAGCCTTCATGTGGCTCTGGGCAACCCTCCAGACTATAGGTCTTCGCCTGCCAAGCCATTGCGCACAAGGGGAAAGACCATATGTAGAGTAGCCCAGAGCAATTGGCAGAGGTTTTAAGATCAATTCTAAACCTTCCAGTCATCACCTGTTTTTGATTTGTCACTCATGTCTGTCCAGACATGGATTCTGTATCTGCTGGGGCTTGCAACCCAAGTTACTAGTCACGGAATATGCCCAATGAGCCCGAAACATGTCTGGGGATGCTTGTTGTCTTGTGCAGAAGGGATCTGACCTAGCAGTTTGGGCTAGACTGCCCCTTTGGGGGTGGGGGCCAAGCATGATTTGCCTATTGCCTTTCCCCTTTCTGTAATCGTTTGGCAAGCAAAGAACAAAAGTGTGGAGGGTAGCACAGAGCGTATAATGTGTCTCGTATTGAGCAAAATGTGTGCATCCCATGTAATTTGTGAATACACTTGATCCTAGTTCCACAGAGGTAGCTCCTGCTTACTGGATGATGCCTGATAACCAGGAGCTACTTTTAAATTCATATAACTAAGCCCTAGACAGTGCACAACCACTTAATTCCCGGACAGCGCCCAAGACTGTTCAACTCTTGCCCTCCTAGCTCTCGGTTTGTCCTAGGCCCTCACATCAAGACACTGTTCTTAATTCCAGTTGGCAGCCTTGATGGTTCAGCAGTTCTAGCTATCCGAGCAATCCCAGTTTCTTCCAGCACAAATTTGTCAACCTGTTATATTCATGAGCATCTCAACTGCACTAGAGCCTCTGTGAGCACCCCAAATGGCCATTGGAGGAGATGTTCTCCACTTTCCTGTTTTCAAAAGTTTAATCCATCCTCAAGGTTTCTGGGTTCCTCATTCACAAATACCTTAATGACAGTGTTCCCAAGGCATCCTCTCTGGATATGGTCTGCTGCCAGCATACAACCCACAATGCATTGCTCTCAACCAATATACCAAATGAAGTTAAAGTCAATAACAGCAGAAACCCCAAGTCTCCTGCAAAATCTCTTGAATACCCATCAGCCTAGGATGCTCAAAGCCACCACTATTACAAGACAGCTGCCATTTTTGCAAAGCACCATTTGCAGGCCTGACAGTGCAATATGAGGCTCCCTAAGAGTTTGCCTTTTCTTAAAAATGTACAGTGGTATGCACTATATACAGTACACAATGCATCTTCTCAATTTTCTTTTTTTTCACTTTGTTACACAAAGCAGCCAAAAACATAACTTCATGTTTGGCTGTGTAACAGTATAACTTAACACTAGAACAGTAACAGAAGGGTAGACTTAGCGCAGTCAGGCTTAACTTGGGGAGGGAAAGGGAGGAGGCTAGCAGGGAGGTTCCATTATTCATAATGGTCACCAGAAAAGAAGATGCCACACTATTATATTGAAAAATGTACACTTACTACAAAGTTACACAATATCTATGAGAGAGAAATAAGTACTCAAATAAAATACCACAATAGAGAACAGTGTAGTTCTAAAAACAGTAAATGGTCAGTTAGGACCGAACACCCACTTAACCCTAAAATGCAAGTCTGATACATGGCGGCAGACACTACACATATAGACTGTCAGAAGATAAGAGTAGACCCCTAGACAACAATATAGACAGTCGTTAGCATAGACCGGATCTAAGGATGACAGAATTAGAGTACGTTTCCTACTAAACTCTAAGCAAAGGTAATAGACATACTCCATATGCACACAGTACAGTGAGAACAGGGGCTAATAGGAGTGCAGAATATTCAAAGCAGCCAGGGGGGGCTAACAAAGTCAAACACGGTTTAGATTCACACTATGCCCATATGGCCAGGGACATCAATTCACCAAAATGCCAGGTGTAGCAAAGTGCCTGATAACAGGAAGTCATTCATATGACATTGACATCACATGATATAAAACACATGACATTTGGCCCCAATGTGATCTCCTGAAGAGACCAAAGGGTGTAAAAAAACACTAAAGCTTAAATTTCATCAACTACCAAAACCAGTCAAGACTTTCAAAGCACCTACCACATTTTAACTAGGGTGCTACTTAAATATGGAATGGATGGGGCAATGTTATGACTGGGGTAGACCCAGAAGAACCAACATATTCCAGGGACACTGCCATGCATATGCCACTACAGTCTCATATGACAATGTATTTATTGTCAACTCATACCAATTCTTGCTGCAACTCCGGTCTAGTAATCCCACATCAAGTAAAGCCCCAGGTGCTGCATAATACAGTATGGTCATGTAGCCTTGGTCAAAATTAAATCACATTTTCTTGGCAACTTTCCGTCGACTGGATGTTCCTCCCACAGATTCCTCATAGTCAAAAAAGTTAATCACGCCATCCTGGAAATATAAAACCCTTCGAGCCCTTTTTGGATCAAGTCTATGCAACCTCTCCATTATTAGGATGATGGGGTGGATCAAATGCTTGCAAGGTAATTTTTTGTGTCAGATGGAATTCGGACACCAACTTGGGAAGGAAGGACGACCTCCCCCAATACTATCTTCTCCCTGGAAAATATTGTAAACAGATGTTTATAACAAAGCTTGCAGCTCACTCACTTTGCGAGCAGAAGTGATGGCCACCAGAAAGAGTTTAGAAAGTTAATAAGCTGAGTGGAGAAGAATGGGAGAGGTTTGTATCGTACTAAGATTAGTATGGAGTTCAGATCCCAAGCCAGGACTAGGAAAGGGACCGGTGGGAAAATGGGTCAGTCCCTTGAAGAACTGAATAGGCATGTTAAAATAATAGCCTTGCTCTGATGTGTGTTTAAAAATGTATAACGCTTCCAGGTAGTCTGACAGTAGCCACCTGTAGCCCTTGGTTGGCCAGGCACAACAAAAAAAAAAAAGCACTGCCGGTGTGTCTCAAGTAAAGGATCAGTATATATAGCTCTACACCAGTTGCAAAACTTGTTTCAACAGCCGTGGTATAGTGCCTTTGTTGTTGGCCTTCTGGCAGAAAGCAAACACCTCAATCACATCTTCCGTTAGGTCCCAATCTTTGCATCTAAACCTCTCTGAACCTTCATGCCTGGTTTCAGAATTCTGATTTCTGGGTCAAGAAAACTGCTTCACTCTTGGGAGTAGGTTCATTTGCTGAGGAAGACTGAATGGAGGACAGATGAACAAGTCTAGAAGGTCTGGGTACCACGTCCTTCTGGCCCAATCTGATGCAATCAGGATCATGGACTTCGCGAACATCCTCAATCTCCAGATAAAATGAGGAATGACAGGGACTTGTGGAAACTGGTACATGAGTGGAAATTCCCAGACCACTACAAACGTGTCCCCCACAGCTCTCCTCTGAGCCAATTCCCTGGAGCAAAATACATTGCATTTCCTGCTGATACTGGATGCGAACAGATCTACTTGGGGGTGTTCCCAAAAGGATGAAGATCTCTAGAAGGACTTCCTGCACTAACCCCCACTTGTGGGAGATCATGCTCTGCCTGCTCAGAGCATCTGTTGCATTCTCTTGTCCGGCAAGGTGAACAGCTGCTAAAAGTATCCTGTTTTATAGCACCCAAAACCTCAGTGGTAGTGACCCCACACTCCCTCTTTTGTTGAGGTAATGCATGACCACTGTTCATCATTATCATGACGTTCTTCGCCTGTGTGGATGGCAAAAAGGCCATCAGCACCAATCGGATCGCCCTGAGCTTTACGAGTAGTCTGGATTCTGACGGGGACCAAAGTCTGCTGATTGTAAGACCGTTCATACAAGCTCCCCAGCCTGTGAGGTGAGAATCAGACTACTGTTATCTCCGGCCAGGTTTGCCAAAAAGGTTCCTTCATCATTCTCCTCACAGGCCCACCACAGGAGATCCTGTGCGACCTTGCTCGGGACCTGAAGGACCGTCAGTCATCCTCCCCAAGAATTGTGACCATTGGGATCCGAGGGCCCACTGGAGGGATGTCATCCATAGGCGGACTTCCGGCACAAGTAAAATGCAGGATGCCATGAGGCCGAGCTACCCCAGAAAGTCTAACGCCGGTAGAGGTTGGGCATTTTGAAATCTTGTCACCATCTCTAAGATAGGTTGAGCCCTCAACAAGGCAGGCAAAGCCATCCCCGAGGAAGAGCCAGGACCACTCCAATGAATTTCAGCTTTTGGAAAGGCATCAACTGGGACTTCTTGAAGTTGAGAGAGAAGCCCAGTTTGTGGAGAGTGGGGCATGTGTTGGTGAGATGTTCCAGAGCCTGTTCGTATGAACAGGCGCTGATCAGCCTACAGCCTAGGTAGGGAAGGAACAAGTTACTTACCTGTAACTTTTATCCAGCATGGGTCTACCATGGATTCACATGCTCATGAATATTCCCCGTCAGGCTGAGAATCCTCGGTAAAGAAAAAAATCAGTTTAATTTCTGAACTGTCTTTCTCCTAATAACCAATCACTGGTCTCTGGGTTATGCTGCCCCCAGCCAATGACTGCCCTCTACCTAAGCCCCTCTGGCAGCCATCTTCAGATTTGGTAGCACGTAAAGTGGCAGTAGGACCAAGAGAAGAGCCGCAGGTTTGCATGTGAATCCATGCGAGACCCATGCTGGAGAACAGTTAAAGGTAAGTAACTTGTTCCTTCTCCAGAATGGGGTCTGGCATGGATGCACATGAATAAAGAATACATAGCAGAACACACATGCACAACCACGGAAGGTGGCAAGGCTCAATATTAAGCATTTCAATATCTCAATATTAAGCATCTCTTACCGCCTCACCAGGCTGACCTTCAAGCAAACGGGATGCGCAGCATTGCTTGGCAGACTCTGGACTCCTCCCTGGAATCCCGGTCGACGCAGTAGAATCTCGTGAAAGTGTGCGTCGACCGCCACGTAGCAGCCCTGCAGATGTCCAGCAGGGGCACACCAGACAGGAACACCGTAGTTGCAGCGATCGCTCTGGTTGAATGGGCTCTCGGACGGCCAGGCAACGGTCGGTTTGCCAACCGATGACAATGGGTGACGCAGCCGGAGAGCCACTGGAAATGGAAGCCTTGGAGAGAGCCTTACCTTGATTCACAGGGCCAAAGTATAAACAGCTGTGATGCCTTACGAAAACTTTGTGTGGTCCACGTAGAACTTCAGCGCTCTAGCCGCATCCAGCGAGTGCAAAGTCCTCTCAGCCGGCGACGAAAAGAAAACAGGTAACACCAAGGGCTTGTTGAGATGGCAGTCCGACGGCACCTTGGGCATGAAGGAGGGGTGCGTCCTCAGATCAACCCTTTTTTCGTGGAATGTCAAATATGGAGGCTTACAGGAGAGGGTCTGGATCTCTCCCACTCGTCGTGCAGAGGTAATTGCCACAATAAACGCAGTCTTTCACGATAGGAATTTCAGAGGCGCCAAATGCAGAGGCTTGAACGGAGGACCCATGAGCCTAGTCAGCACCACATTGAGCTCCCACGCCGGGGCCGGAGCCTTCACCGGCGGGAACAAACGGAAAAGTCCTTTCCATGAACTCCTTGATCAGGCAATGCGACCACAGCGACGACCACCCTGGAGTTGAGGTATATCGGGAGATAGCCGCCAGATGAATTTAAATGCAAGCATGCGCCAACCCCACCTTGGCCAGCGACAGCAAGTACGGCAGCACCCCAGCGGCCGTAATCCATAGAAGGTTTATCTTCTGTGCACGGCACCAGACAGTGAACCTCTTCCATTTATGTTCGTAGCACTTAAGAGTCGAAGAAGTCGTTGCCGTGACAAGTACCCCCTTGCAGTCAGTCAGGATCTCGTACCCTCCAAACTCTAGTGCTGCAGGAGCCAGGCCTGCAGGTTCAGCAACCCTGGGTCGTGGTGCAGAATCGCGCCTCCTTCCCTGGCGAGAAGATCTGCGTCTGCCAACAGCTTGACTGGAAGGGACGTTGACATGTCCAGAAGGTCCGGGTACCATATCTGCCTCTGCTACACCGGTGCGACAAGGATCATCCTGCACCGAGACCGTCTGAGTTGACTGATGAGTCGCAGAAGCAACGGCAAAGGCGGAAACGCATGGAGGAACAGGTCGTACCAGGGGAAGGAGAATGCATACCCCATGCTCCCCAGCCGGGTAAAACCTGCTGGCGAACCTGCAGCACTTGGTGATCTTCGCCGTCAGATCGATCTGGGGATTGCCCCATCGTCAAAACAGTAGGTCCACCTGATCCGGTCGAGGCTCCCACTTGTGGCAAGAGCGCAGCTCCCTGCTGAGCGAGTTGGCGACTGTTCTTCACTCCTGCCAGATGAAAGGCTACCAGGAACAGCGCCAGCCCAGTGCCATAGATCCTGCGCTTCCTTGGAGACAGCCGGGGATCTGGTGCCCCCTGCTTCCGAATGTAGAAAATCGTGGTGGTGTGGTCTGTGAAGACCAGCACCTCCTTACTCTTGAGGGACGGAAGGAATGATTTGAGGACCCAAAACATGGCACAGAGCTCCAGGAAGTTTATGTGCAATTACTTCTCCTGCGGGAGTCAAAGGCCTCTTGCGTGGAGATTTCCGGTGTGCGTGCCATCCCTCTAGGGAGGTGTCCGTTGTCACAGTCTCCTGATGTGCCAGGGTCTGAAAGTCTGTGCCCGCCGCCAGATGCGTGCGGACGCCCCACCACCGAATCGCTCAGCGGAATGTCTCGTTGAGGGCGATCTTGTCCTCGAAGCTTCCCGATACCTGTATCCAACAGGCATCGAGGAACTCTTGCAGTGGCCTCATCCGCAGCCTGCACAGCCAAACGAGGTAGATGCATGACAACATCATGCCGAGTAGGGACTTTATGGACCTCACCCTGGCAACTTCCATGGTCAACAGCCGTTGTACCTTGCCCAGGATGGCTTTTATCCTGTCCTCCGACGGTGAGGCCAGGCGAGCCACCGTGTTGTGCCTGGACCCCAGGAACCAATAGTCCTGCGATGGCACCAAGAAGGAATTTGCAGTTTATCAAGAACCCCAGTTCCTTGAGCAGGCAGACGGTCCCCTCTGTTCGACGTCGAGTTGCCTCGTCTTCGCTCGGATGCGCCAATCGTCCAGATAGGGGTAGACGTGGACCCCCTGCAGGCGCAGCCGCACCGCCACCAGTGCCAGGCACTTGGTGAAGACCGTTGGAGCAGACTTCAAACCGAAGGGAAGGGCCTTGAATTGATAGTGCTGTCCTTGGACCACGAAGCGCAAAAACCTTAGATGCCCCTTGTGGATGGGGAAATAAGCAGCCTCCAGGTCCAGCGACAACAGGAAATCTCCTTCCTCCAGCTGTCCCAGCACGTGCTGAAGGGTGACCATCCGGAACTTCTGGGACTTTATGTATTTTTTGAGGCAGCAGAGATCTAGAATGGGACGCCAACCGCCGGTCTTCTTTCGGACGAGGAAGTACCGCGAGTATACTCCGGAGCCCCAGAGCCTCTTCGGGACGAGTTCTATCGCACGTTTTTTCAGCATCGCACGTGCCTCTAAAAGCAGTTGCGGAACATGGTTCTCTTTCCTGGCCACTGGTGGAAAATGGGGAACTTCCTTTGGAACTCCAGGGTGTGTCCGCGGGCCAGGGCATCCACCACCCAACGGTTGGTGGAGATGGACTTCCACACACTTAATAAGTACGCCAGACGGCTCCCACCGGGGTGCTCGTGTGGGGGACCACCGCCACGGCAGGTGCAGTCCCATTTCCCTGAGGCCATACCACCTTGGGTCCCTTGGCAACAATGATTTCCTCTGGCCTTGCTGCGGCCCCTGCATGCTTCCTGGGACGAAGAACGGGCCGCGTGACGGTATGAAGAAAAGCTGCCAACAAATCCTTTGGAGGCACCCTGGGACTTGCCTCTGGAAGCCTGAAAGGTCGGCCGTCGCTGCTGGTGTGCCAAGGCACGGGCCATCTCGGTATCTGCCTTGATGGCCTGCAGCGATTCGTCTACCATCTTGCCGAACAAGTTGTCCCCGTCGAAGGGCATGTCCAATACCCTCGCCTGGACGTCCTGATGGAAGTTAGTGGCCTTGAGCCAACCAAGGCAAACACGGTTGCCCATCTGGCGGAACCTGGTGGCGGCGATGTCCGTGGCCACCGTGATGGCATGGTCCGATGCCACCTCGCCTTCTTGTAGGATTTCAAGGGCCTCCGCCCTCTTGTCGTCCGGGAGGAAGTCCAGGAGAGGGGCGATTTTAAACCAAAGCTCCCTGTTGTAGCGGGCCACAATGGCGAGAGCATTGGCCGCCTTAATGGTCGTTGCCGCTGATGAGATGAACCGTCGTCCCATGGCGTCTAGCTTCTTTCCCTCGCCGTCCAGTGGGGAAGTGGAAGTCGATGCTGCCGACCCTGCAGATTTCTCCCTGGCCGCCGCCGAGACCACCGAGTCGGGGGACGGCTGCGATTTGAGACACTTCGGTGCCAAGTCTGGAACCCAGTATTTCTTCTCGTACTGGTCTCTCTTCGCTGGTGCAGAGGACGGGTTCTTAAAGAGGGACAGCCCTTCGTCCCAAATGTCGTCAACAGCGGGATCGAGAGCATGGTCTTCCTCTTGGCCTCACGCCATCGATAAAGTAATCCCCCCCCCCTTTTCCTCGGGATTGAGCTGAAAAAGCTCCGAGGCCCTAGAGATCATGGCGTGGAAGGAGCCGAACTCGTCGGGGGGAGAAGCCCTGGGTACCGGTGACAGAGATCTGTTAGGTCGTCGCTGACGCCTGTACCTGTTGTTGCCGTATCAGTCTCGTCCCTCGGCAGAGGGGAGGGATAGTACGGTGGAGGAGGATGGACTCGTCTCCACTTAACTGGTGGATCCTCTGAAGGTCCAGGTGCCGGATAGCCCATCGGAGGCAACCTTGTCCGTAACTCAGTGCACATGGTGTGCAGAGCTTCTAGGATGTCCGTCGACCTGTCGGTGTTGGAGGCAGTTTCGACGGGAACGTTGGAAGTGGTTCCTCACTGCACTGCCATTCCTCGTCGGTTCCCTCATCGCTCTCCACATCTGCCTCGTCGGGGTCCTTCCCGTAGGACCTGGCCTTGACGCCCTTCTTCTCAAGTACTCAACCTTGTTACCAGAGATTCCTCATACACCTGCAGAAGCATGAGGGAATAGGTCTTATAGAACTCTCTGGTTAAGCCATCGGGCCGCAGTGATTTTGATCCCGGGAGCGCCTTAATTATGGTTAGGATTTCTCTGAGTGAAAACTCTCGATTGAGAGCTTCGCAGAGTTGTGCCTCGACCCAGTACAGCTCCACCTCCCAGAGATGGTGCTGCAGGGTCTCCAAATCCTGCGTATTCTTAAACTGTATAGGTCACTGCAGAACGCTCTGAATAGCGCGGCTAATCCCTCCGGTGTGTGCACTGGTCCGCCCTGGGGGTCTCTGATATACTCCACATGTGGGGACAGTTTATCGGCCGCCAATAGTCGGGCCAGTAGGACCCCTGGTTTCTGTCCCTCTCCAGACTGGCGTATCTGGTGGCCTCGGCCGAGGAACTAGATTTCCCGATCAGCGTTGGTCCTGAACTTGTCAAGCTCCTCTCGAAGCTTCGAGTTCACCATAGATCTATAATCTGCTTCTAGATCCTTAAAACGGGATTCCCCATCTGCAAGGTCCCTCCTAATGCCACGGAGGATACCCTTTTCTTTAGAAAGATACACCCCTCTGATGTAGCATTTAAAGCTTTACCCGAGCACCCCAACGGAGGAGTCCTCGTTGTGTAGAAAAAAGGCCTGAATTTCTTCCCGCAGTTCCTGTCAGAATACTGGGTACTGCAATGTTTTATTTAAATAGTGAGGAGTGCCCCCCGCCCCACTCCTCCTCTCCAACCTTCCCAGCCCACATTCTAAAAGTACAGAGAAGCGATACGACAGGGCCCGAGGGAGTATCACCCCACCCAAACTCCCTCTCATGGGACACCAATAGAAAATCCAGCCTATAGCTGGATCCGTGAACCCAGCAGTGGAAGGTATAGTCCTGATCGTCTGTGCCGATATTGCCAGCTGTTAATAAGGTTGTACGTTTTACATCTCTTGTATCAGCAAACTCGCCTTAGTGACAGGGCTTTCACCCATTCCGGATCTATCCCTTAGAGGGTCCATCACCGTGTTCAGGTCCCCACCCCATACAATGGTGACGTCCAGACAACCAGCCAGTCCCACCATGACCCAATCAAATACATTTGAGCTTTCTATATTGGGGCCGTAAGCAACCAGTACACCCTCAAGAACGCCATACACCAATAGGGCCCTCCCTTCATCATCCCTTGCCGTTGAGATTAAGCAAAATGTTACTCCCCTTGCAATGAGGATAGCAATTGCCCCACACCCCGTGCGCATGAGGAGAAATACCTATAGAAACCTCAATGGGCGCCCCACTTGTGTTCAGAGGAGGGAGTGAGTCTCTTGTATGAAGACCACTCCTACCTGATGTCTCCCTGAGGTATTGTACAGCCTTCCGGATCTTGGAGGTATCCTTTCCCCACCCCCAAATGTTCCATGTGCCTACCCGGAATACCATTTAAAACAGAAAATAATCAGGTGTTTGAGACAGCTTCCCCTTACTTATATATACCCTACCCGTCCTGCAGGATCAAATTGTGATGACGTGGGTGAGATGCCATGGTGAAAATTGGACTGACAACTAAACCAAAACCAGACCCCCCGCCTCCCCTTAACTGTAATAACCCCTCTCCCGCCTGCTAGATCGCCCCTTCCCCCGAGCCAAAAACCAAAACCAGTGCTGTGCTGAGGGCGCTAGTGTCCAACCAAGTTTGCAAAGGTCTGCTAACCGTTGGTAGTATACATATGACTGAGGCAGCCTGGATTATATAAGAGGCCAGCGCCCCCCCCCCCAATGTTCTGCAGCTGCCCTGTACTCCCATTATGCTGTGATTTTGTGTGTCCCCATTTCAAGGATCCATCTGGACCCCACCTCCCCCCGCCCTCCGCCCCCCATTTCAAGGATCCATCCGGCCACCCCACGCCCGATGCCGGTCTTCAGCTTCATCCCTGAGCCTTGGATTGTTGTGGGGGGCCACCAGCCAATCCCATCCAGAAAGGAGCTTGCCGCCTCTGGAGAGGTAAAAAAACTGTCTTCCCATCATGTTGGATCCGAAGTGTAGCTGGAAACGGCATGGAGTAGGGAATATTATTGCCCGAGGCATCTTAACTCCTGCAAAGGACCGTCTTGACGCCCGTCATACTGGAGGGCTCCTTTCAGTCTGGCCAAACGAAGGATTGGGTCCCAGTCTTCATAGTTCAGGAGGACAGCAATGACAGGGTGGGGGCCGCTCCAGGTATCGGTCGAGCAGCTGCTACACGGTGTGCCCTCTCCACAACGAAAAGCAGGGATACCTTGGACACCCCCAAAGAGCTCCCTGTATAGGGTTTCCACAACTACTTCCATCTTGTACTGCCCCTGCTGTTCCCTGATGCCCCCCAGAGGAATATTGTTTCTGCGTGCTATTCCTTCCAGGCTCTCATTCTTGGCAGTCACCGACCTGATCTGTATCTCGAGAGTGGACACCCTGGCGACAAGCGAAGACGATCCAGCCTCCAGCACGGACACTGTTAAACCTCGTCCAGTCGATCGCCAGGTTTGTCTAGCCACTGTTGCATTAGGTCGACACTGAAGGAAAGTCACGTTTGGAGTCCAACCCACCAATGCCCGCCTTCAGGTCCAGAAGCATTTCCCCAATATCCAATTCCGTCATCTGGGAGGCTCTGTCCGCCATTACCTCCATTGATTCTGATGCCTCCAACTGTGGTTGTGGTTTGGGCGTCTTCGAGGAGGAGGGGTCCCCCCTCGAAGGTGAGCTTCCATTGAGTCGTGTACGATTTCCCATGTTGGGGGAAGCCCACTGCGGGCCCCAGGAAGTGCACCCAGCCGAAACGACCCATCTCAGAGGAACCAGCAATCACCTACTGGGCTCCCCACCGGACCGGGATCATGACCACAGGACACCAGCTTGGGCCTGCAAGGCCCACCCTCTGTCGCTCAGCTCTGGCCAGCCGTGTCCAGATCCCCGGTTGCTGCCAGCTATGCTATTTTATGGTGGCTAGAGGGTGTGGGGGGCTCACATCGGATAGAGGATTGTGGCTGCCTCGATATGGATAATTTCAGGATTTATCAGAGCCCTCGCTCGGAGTCTGCCATCTTGGTCGGACTCCTTAGCACCACCATCCTTTTTTCCTTAAAAATTGTAGGAAAGACATGCAACTAGCCAGATAGAAGCAGTAACCTTGGGCCATCACCAGGTGTCCCCTCACTCTAGGCAGGTGTGCAACAACCGCCAATGCTTTCAGCAGGGATGGATGGGAGGGACGATGAGGAATATGTGGGAGAAGAATCAGTTGAAAGAAAATTAGAGTAATCTGGCATCTAGTTTTTAATTCAAATGTGTAGAATGTGGTTTAAGGCATAATATTTTGAAGACCTCAAACATCTTCTTGAAAAGGGATGCCTGAGCGATTAGAGGCTCTCAATGATCAGACTTCCACCAGCACCCCTCCTTCCGGTTGTGGTTGCCGAGGTATTGGAACTAAGAAAACTGCCAACCCATCCATGCGATCATGGAACGGACAAGCTGAATATGGCATATCCTCATTCTCCTCCTCATCTTGGTGTGGTGCCAATTTGTCAAGCAGAATAGTAGAGTCCTTATCTTGAGGCAACGGAATTGAAACCAGAGTCAAAATATGTACCGTAGGTTGAGATGGCGTAGGCTGTTGCTGTGAAAGGCCCAGAACATCCTGCACTAGTTGGTGACTTTTGAACTGGAGGTCGTGGTGGAGGCATTGGGTGCAGGGAGTGATGAGGTTAAACCTGAGGTACCACTTCTTTAATTAGGGAATTTAATATCCCTGTCATTTGTGAAGACCTCATTAGTTGCAACAAGCAAAAAAATGTGGCTTGTGCTTGGTGTCCCTGGGGGCTAGTGCTTGGGGGGGCAAGTAGATGTAGGTGGTCTACATCCCAAATGACAGTATTGCAGCCCACTACCCTTGGAGGGTCTCCCCAAGTGAGCAGGGTATGCAGTATTCCACTATGCCCAAGATGGGCCCCTGTCGCCAGTGAGGCCAGCATGCCTGTAAGTAAGTTGAGCAGGCCGTTGAGAAAACCTACAAGGTTGTGTGGCCCACTCAGAGGAAGAAGAGGATAATGTTGCTACAGACTCCTCAAACCGAGCACTTGGTGCCTTTTAAAAGCTAGTCATTGTTGTGGTAGCTTTGTGGTGAGCACATGGTGCCTGTGTGCTCTGTGCAAAGCCCTGAGCTTTAGGCCTTTGTAGGACCTCGAGATGTGACTGTGCCAATGCAGACTTTTGGAGGAGCCCCTAGGAGGCTTTACGCCCCCAGGTTTTCACCTGGAAGTTGGATGGCATTTAGGCACTCTCTTAGGCCTAGGCCCGGTACAAGAGCTTTTACGCTACTCGGATCGATGTCCGGTAATAGGACCAGCTCGTCCCTCGACATCCGACCTGGTAGGATCCAAAGACCCTTCAGTGCGTGTACCGGTAGCCTGAAAGGCCTCAGGTAGAGTGTCTGTATAAGGATCTCTAGGACCCCTCACAGCGGAAGAGGTGAGCTGAGGTACTGATGAAGAATGAACACTTACCTGTCTGACGTTCCTCATCTTTTGTGGAGTGAAGTCCTGGAGGTGGCCTGGAGAAGACCGTGAAAATATCTCCCTCCCCCTGGATAACCCATTCTTAAATGACCTGGGAGTAAACGGGTCACACGCTGCACAGGTATCCCACCAGTGATCGGGCCACAGACACTCCAAACCGAGCGAATGGGGAGGTGGGGTTTAGGTCCGACAACACTCTCGCGCCAAGTCAACACCATCTCAAAGTCCTGCCACTACCACCTTAAAACTCTTAGGCGCATCTTTCCATAACTCTCCTTTCACAACAGACTCTCTGCGGTCCAATCAATTGTTATATCAACGCAAAACCCCTCTACCTCGGAGTCCACGCTTACCAACTGAATACACTTCAAAAGGGCCCAAAACGCTGCAGCCAAACTGCTACTAGCGCTCGGCCCGAGAGACCACATCTCCACAGCCCTTAAGACTCTGCACTGGCTTCCAGTGGCCCAAAGGGTGACTTTCAAAACCTTTCTCATCGAGCATTGCATAAAACTGGACCTCAACATCTTCAAGACAAGCTAAAACCCCATCACCCTCCATGTCCTCTAAGATCAAGCTCAGCCGACCTCCTAGTCATACCTAAAACAAACTCAGCCATGTTAGGCGGATCATCATTCTCAGCCTTGGCCCCCACGCTGTGGAACGCACTCCCACCCCACATCCGCCTAACTGAAGATCTAATGTCTTTCTGCAAACTACTGAAAACCTGGCTCTTCCCCTAAAACCAACCCGTACGTAAACTAGCCCAAATAGAATAACAGCAGCTCAATGACACCAATCCAACAAACTACTAGATCCTGAATAACAATAAGACAAATACAACATTACGATCCATGTGAGAAATCGACAACTAATAACCGCTAATGTGAACTAAAAGGACAAACAGAATATAACGAGTAAAGTAGACCAAAGCAGTGAAATGGATAATTTGTTTTGAAAAAAATTGTACGAAAACAGTAATGAAGTTTAAATTAATGAAATGGATGTAATGAGTGCAAGGGACAAAATGAACAAAACGGGCGAAATGAGTAAAGTGAAGAGGATGAAAAGATGAATACAAGAGACTGATGAGTACACAGGTGACTCCGACTGTATGAGTGCATGGCATACATGGAAAGTAAAGAATAGAAGATTCAAATACATGAGACAAGAGTAGTGCATAAAATAGATGGCGCACGGAACGGATCCAGTGCGGATGACAAGTGGACGAGTGGCGCAGAGCGGACGAGTGGCGCAGAGCGGATTGAGCGGGTGAAGTAGGTCGACGGAATGGGGACGTAAGTTGATTGAACGGATGAAGTAAGTGGAAGGTACTGATCCAAAGGGAATCGTCCTACTTTCTCCAATTTTTGTTTCGGGTGGGGCAGGTGGCGCAGTAGGCGTCTCACCCCCCTCTGTGCATATATTAAGTATCCAATCTGTTGGCGGCTCTTCCTCCTTTCCCGGTTTGCAAATTTTCCATAGTGCGCGGAACGGTTCAGAGTGCGCGGAACGGACTGGAGCGCATGGAATGATTCGGAGCGCATGGAACTGCACGACATACATGGTTTGTAATGCATGTAACGTTTGAAAGAGCATGTAAACCATCTTATCGCATCACCATGCTTACTCTACTCCTTACACCACCATTCAACTAGAACACAGATACTATGACACCATTCGGTATAGCTGTTTTCATACCAACATCTGCCTCATACTCCACATCACTCTAATCACTGCTGGTTTCACACCCCCCAGCCAGGTGTTCTCCTCAGGCCTAACGCAGTCAGAACCCGTCTGGATAAAACCTGCCAGAACGAACACATACTCCTGATCTCTCAACCACCACACCTATCGCTATGAAGCAGCTATTACATGAATTCCACACCAGCTGCACACATATCCGGTGCTGACAAGCCCCTTTGACTATCTCTACTTTCTACTGACTTGAACTTCGGTTCCCGAGGGCGTTCAACCTACCAGCGCCTTCAGACCATACCAATGGTACATAAGGCGCTATATAAATGCAAAGTAACATAACAGGAGGCGCAACCCGTGGCTGACATACACCGGGAAGCAAGGCCGGTGAAAAAGTGAAGAAACTATTAGGATAAGGAACAAGTTACTTACCTGTAACTGTTGTTCTCCAGCATGGGTCTGGCATGGATTCACATGCTCATGAATATTCCCCGTCGTCAGGCTGGGAATCCTTGGTAAAGAAAAAACCAGTATCAGTTTAGTTTCTGATCTGTCTTTCGTAGTAATAACCAATCACTGGTCTCTGCGTCATACTGACCACAGCCAATGACTGCCCTCTACCTAAGCACCGCCTCTGGCAGCCATCTTCAGATTTGGAAGCACGTGAAGTGGCAGTATGACCAAGTGAAGAGCCGCAGAGGGGTAGGCGGGAGGGTTCGCATGTGAATCCATGCCAGACCCATGCTGGAGAACAACAGTTACAGGTAAGTAACTTGTTCCTTCTCCAGCATGGGGTCTGGCATGGATTCACATGCTCATGAATAAAGAATACATAGCAGTACACACATGCACAACCACGGGAGGTGGCAAAGGCTCAACATTAAGCATTACATCAAACTCAACATTAAGCATCTTACCTCCTCACCAGGCTCACCTCAGGCGAACAGGTTGCGCAGCACTGCTTGGCCGACCCTGGACTCCTCCCTGGAATCCCGATCGACGCAGTAGAATTTCGTGAAGGTGTGCGTGGACCGCCACGTAGCAGCCCTGCATATGTCCAGCAGAGGCACACCAGAAAGGAACGCCGTGGTAGCTGCGATCGCTCTGGTGGAATGGGCTCTCGGACGGCCAGGCAGCGGTCGGTTTGCCAACCGATGACAGTACATGATACAGCCGGAGAGCCATCTGGAAATGGAAGCCTTCGAGAGAGCCTTCCCCCTGATTGACAGGTCTAAAGTTCACAAAGAGTTGTGACGTCTTCCGAAAACACTTTGTGCGGTCCACGTAGAACTTCAGCGCTCTAGCCACATCCAGCGGGTGCAAAGTCCTCTCAGCCGGCGATGAAGGCGACGGGAAGAACACAGGCAACACCAAGGGTTCGTTGAGATGGAAGTCCGACGGTACCTTGGGCATGAAGGAGGGGTGCGTCCTGAGCACTACCCTCGTGTCGTGAAAAGTCAAGTACGGGGCCTTGCAGGAAAGGGCCTGGATCTCTCCCACCCGTCGTGCGGAGGTGATGGCCACAAGAAACGCTGTTTTCCACGACAGAAACTTCAACGGGGCCGAGTGCAGAGGCTCGAACGGAGGTCCCATGAGCTTGGTCAGCACCACGTTGAGCTCCCACACCGGGGCCGGCGCCTTCACCGGCGGGATCGATCTGAACAGTCCCTTCATGAACTCTTTCACCAGACGATGAGACCACAGGGACGACCGGCCCGTGGTTCTGGTGTATCGGGAGATCGCAGCAAGATGAATCTTGATGGACGCGTGTGCCAGTCCAGCTTTGGCCAGCGTCAGCAGGTACGGCAGTACCTGGGGAGCCGTAATCCGTAGAGGGTTAATCTTCTGTGCGTGGCACCAGACAGAAAACCTCTTCCATTTGTGTCCGTAGCATTTAAGAGTCGAGGACGCCCTGGCCTTTGCAAGAACCTCTCTGCAGTCGGCCGGTATGTCGTATCCTCCAAACTCTAGCGCTGCAGGAGCCAGGCCTGCAAGTTCAGCGATTTCGGGTCGTGGTGGAGGATGGCGCCTCCTTCCCTGGAGAGCAGATCTGCGTCCACCGGCAGCTTGATTGGCGGGGTCGCTGACAAGTCCAGAAGGTCCGGGAACCATATCTGCCTCGGCCACGCAGGTGCGACGAGGATCATCCTGCACCGTGACCTCTTGAGCTGGTTGACGAGCCGGATTAGCAGTGGCAAAGGAGGGAACGCGTAGAGGAACAGGCCTTCCCAGGGGAACGAGAAAGCATCGCCCATGCTCCTCGCCTGGGGAAACCTGCTGGCGAACCTCTGGCACTTGGAGTTCGTCGCCGTCGCGAACAGGTCGATCTGGGGAGTGCCCCACCGTCGGAAGAGGCGATCCACTAGATCCTGCCGTAGTTCCCACTCGTGGCACGAGCGCAGCTCCCTGCTGAGTGAGTCGGCGATGGTGTTTTTTATCCCTGCCAGATGAAACGGCACCAGAAACATCCCTTGGGCGACTGCCCAATGCCACAGGTCCTGCGCCTCCTTGGAGAGTGCTGGGGACCTGGTTCCGCCCCGTTTCCTGATGTAAAACATGGTGGTGGTGTTGTCGGTGAAGATCCTCACCACCTTGCCCTTGAGGGACGGAAGGAAGGACCTGAGGGCCCAAAACACTGCACGGAGCTCCAGGACGTTGATATGTAGGGATTTCTCCGTCGGGAGCCAAAGGCCTCTTGCGTGCAGATTTTCGGTGTGCGCTCCCCACCCTTCCAGGGAGGCATCCGTGGTCACGGTCTCCTGGTGGGCTGGGGTCTGGAAGTCCATCCCCGCCGTCAGATGCGCGCGGGTGCCCCACCACCGGATCGCTCGTCGGAAACTCTCGTCGAGTGTGATCCTTTCCTCGAAGCTGCCCGTCGTTTGGATCCAGCGCGCGTCCAGGAACTCCTGCAACGGGCGCATCCGGAGCCTGCACATGGGAATGAGGTAGATGCAGGAAGACATCATTCCGAGGAGGGACTTGATGGACCTCACCTTGGCCGCGTCGGCCACCAACATCTGCTGCACCTTGCCCAGGATGGTCCTGGTCCTCTCCTCCGACGGGGAGGCCAGAAGGGACACTGTGTTGAGCCTCGCTCCCAGAAACAGAGCGTCTTGCGCGGGTACCAGGTGGGATTTGGCGTAGTTCACGGAGAATCCCAAGTCCGTGAGAAGTTGGACGGTCCTTGCCGTGTGAACCACGGCGAGCTCCCTTGTCTTGGCTCGGATGAGCCAGTCGTCCAGGTAGGGGTAGACGTGGATCCCTTCGCGGCGCAGCTGCGCCGCCACCGGTGCGAGGCACTTGGTGAACACCCTGGGTGCCGACCGTAGTCCGAAGGGGAGGGCTTTGAACTGGTAATGACGCCCTTGGACCACAAACCTGAGGAATTTTCGGTGCCCCTTTAGGATGGGAATATGGAAGTAGGCATCCTCCAAATCCAACGACGACAGGAAGTCTCCTTCCTCCAGCTGACCCAGGACGTGCTGGAGGGTGACCATCCGGAACTTTTGCGCCTTGATGAACTTGTTCAGACGCCGCAGGTCCAGGATGGGGCGCCATCCCCCCCGTCTTCTTCTTCACGAGGAAGTATCTCGAGTAAACTCCGGAGCCCCGAAGCCTCTTTGGGACGAGTTCGATGGCGCCCTTCCTGAGCATCGCCTTTACCTCCAGGAGAAGTAAAGGGACGTGAAGTTCTTTCCTGGCCACGGGGGGGACGTGCGGACACCTTCTTTGAAACTCGAGCGCGTGGCCCCGGGCCAAGGCGTCCAGCACCCAACGGTCGGTGGAGATGGACTCCCACGCGCTGACGAAGCTCGCCAGCCGGCCTCCCACCGGGGTGCTTCGGTGGGGGCCCGACCCCACGGCCGGGTCAATCCTGCTTCGACGAGGCTTTGCCGCCTTGACCTCCTTGGCGACGACGGCGGGCTCCGCCAGACTTGCCTCGTCCTCTGTAGGCCTCCTGAGACGACGAGCGGGCCGCTTGACGGTAGGTGGAGAAACCGCCGCCGGAACCTTTGGAGGCGCCCTTGCCTCCGCTGCTCCGAAAGGGCGTCCGTCGTTGTTGCAGAACTCCAAGGGCCCGGGCCGTCTCGGTGTCCACTTTAATGGCCTGAAGGGAATCGTCCACTGTTTTCCCCAAACATGTTGTTCCCATCGAAGGGCATGTCCAGGACTCTGGTCTGAACGTCTTGACGGAAGTCCGTAGCCTTGAGCCATCCACGCCGCCTAAGGCAAACGCCGTTGCCCAACTGGCGGAACCCAGTGTCGGCGATGTCCGTTGCAACGGTAATGGCGTGGTCCGAAGCCACCTCACCTTCCTGCAGGATCTCCAGGGCCTCTGCCCTCTTGTCGTCCGGCAAGAAGTCCAGCAGGGGAGCCAGTTTGTACCAGAGCTCCCTGTCGTAGCGGGCCACAATAGCCAAGGCGTTGGCCGCTTTAATCATCGTCGCTGCCGACGAGATGACTGCGTCCCATAGCGTCCAATTTCTTTCCCTCGCCGTCCGGTGGGGAAGTCGATGTGGAGGCCGCACCCCCCCCGCTTTTTTCCTGGCCGCCACGGAGACGACGGGGTAGGCTGCGCCCGGAGGCACAGGGGGGCCGCGTCCGGGACCCGGTACTTTTTCTCGTACCGGTCTCTTCTAGCTGGCGTCGTGGAAGGGTTCTTGAGGAGGGTGAGGCCCTCATCCAAAATGTCATCCAATAGAGGCACTGCGAGGACCGTCTTCCTCTTGGCCTCGCGCCGCTGATAAAGGAAACCTTCCTTCTCCTCAGGGCAAAGTTGGAAAAGCTCGGATGCCCTGGTGATCATGGAGTGGAACGATCCAATCTCGTCGGGCGGAGAAGCCCTGGTGGGAGGCGACGACGGTACATCCTCGTCGTATACCTCGTCGTCCGTACCCGTCGCTGCCGTGTCAGTCCCCGTATCATCCCCTCGGGTGGACGGGGAGGAGGGCTGGAAGGGGCGCGACGGCTGAAAAGGAGGCGGAGGGTGGATCCTTCTTTTCTTGGTAGGGGGAACCCCAGAAGGTCCCGGTTCTGGGTCCCCCGACGGGAGAGGTTCCGTCGGCAACGGTAGTCTCGTCCTTCTCTCTGAGCATAAGGACTGTATAACCAACAAAATGGCCGCCGAATTGTCTCGCGGCGCTGGCAGAGGGGAATCCGACGGGCGATCAGGGGCCCCGTCGGTACCCTCGACGATGTCGTCACCTGCGTCGGGATCCATCCCGACGGGCCGGTCTTCTTCCACGCCGAGGCCGTGGCTTAAGACCTCGACCAGCTCCTCCTCCGAGGTTGAGGACGAATCTACGACGACGCCTTGCCCCCCCTTTTTCTTCCCCACGGGGGATTTCACGGGGGTCCTATCGATGGGCACAAAAGAGGACTCCCTCCGAGGTGGCAGGGAGACTCTGAGCCCAGAGGTCGCCACCACTGGTGTAGCCTCCACAGGCTGAGCCAGGGCCGCCGCGACAGTTTCGATAGAGGGCTTGGCCGGATGGATTAAGGCCTTCACCACCTTAGGTGCGCTCACCGCCTTATCCTTGAGGGGGGGGGACACTGCCTCGCTCCCCCTCCGCCTTCGAGCTCAACCGGGGCCTCTCCAGGAGCCTCGCCGGGTGCTCGGCCTTCCTCTTACCCGACCCAGAGCGTTGGCTCGTGGTTGATGGTGCCGGGGAGGGTGCGCCCAGCCTGGCGCCCGTAGAGCCCGACCGTTCGGCGCTCCCGGTGCCAGCGGACTCGCGGTGCTTGGCCTTATGTTGGACCCCCGTCGCCGGGGCGTCCTCAAAGGTCTTAGAAGACCGCTCGGATTTCTTCCTCTTCTTCTCGCCGGACGGGCTCTTCCCTTCCAGCCAGTTGGCGAGACGTTGATGGCGGTCCTTCATGGTCCGCTCCGACATGTTGCCGCAAAACGCACAGTCCTTCTCCACGTGCGTCTTGTCCTCATGTAGGCAGTAAAGACAAAAAGAGTGTTCGTCCTCCTTGAAGACGTTCTGCAGCTGGCATCCAGGGCAGACCCTGAACAGCTTTCCGGGCGTCGAGCTTCCCTTCTCCTGGGCCATGACCGGGCCTGAGAAACTTCTGGAGTCCTCCAAAAGCGTAGCTCGACGAAATCTTCACCCTTGAGGGGCGCAGACGAATCCGACACGGGTCCCCGTTGATCGGATGGTGAGTCGGTGGAGCTTGAGGCTCTTTTGACCGAAAAAACGAAGTTTTTGAGAAAAAACGTGAAAAAAATAGCACTAACGCTCGAGAGCAATAGCACGAGGATCCCAACACATGAACGTGCGGTAAAAATCTGAAGATGGCTGCCAGAGGCGGTGCTTAGGTAGAGGGCAGTCATTGGCTGTGGTCAGTATGACGCGGAGACCAGTGATTGGTTATTACTACGAAAGACAGATCAGAAACAAAACTGATACTGGTTTTTTCTTTACCGAGGATTCCCAGCCTGACGGGGAATATTCATGAGCATGTGAATCCATTCCAGACCCCATGCTGGAGAAAAAAAACTGCTAAGCAGTTAAAGATTCTCGAGCAGGGTTGGTCCGATCCAGTCTGTGCAGAAAAAAGTGGACAGAGGTGCGGCGCCGGTGGGCGGGGCATGATTATGCCTCTAGCTGTGCCCATGCATGCCCCAAATATAAAGGGGAAAGGGCTTTTGCAGGGCAAAATGGTTTTCGGTTCCGTCTCGTAGGGAAGCCCATGAAGTATAGAATAAAGGGGACGGTACGTAGGAGTATGCCATATCCACCACAGGCTGGAAATTCGTGGCTTTGAGCCAAACTTGACGGCGCAACCCAGCTCCGTTACCCATCTGGTGGAATCCTGTGTCCGAAGCAATGGCATGATCAGACACGGCCTCTCCTTCCTGTAGAAGCCCAAGTGTCTAGTCATCAGGCAGAAAGTCCAGCATAGGGCCCAAGTTACAATCAGAGCTCCCAGTCGTAGCAGGTGAGGACTAGCACAGAGGTAGCTGCCTTGATATTGGTAGTGGCAGTGGAAATGATCAGTTTACCAAAGACTTCGAGCTGTTTGCCTTCTATGTCTGTTGGTAACATAGAATTGTTAGCAGAAAGTTTCAGTGCAGCCGCTTAGACAATCAAGTCCAGGATTGGCTGTGTGCTAAGGCATTTAGGGGCAGAATCTGGAGCTTTGTAATTCTTTTCAAAATCAATCTTTCTTGGGTGGTGCGGGGAAAAGATTCCTCCTCACCAACAGGCCGTACTCCCAAATATCATCTAGCACCAGGATAGCCACCATAACTTTCCTGGCAGACTAACACTGTGATAGGTAAGAATTAGTGTAGTAATAATGTGTGAGACCATATAACACTTATCAGCTTGGTATTCGGTAACCCACCTTTTGGTATATGTCTATACTACAGAAGTTGGTAGTGTGACTGAGCAGCCATGCCTATCTCAAAAGGGGTAAATGTGAGCTGTAGAGCTGTAACAATGAAATTCGTAAATACAGGTAACCAAAAACACACAAGGTTTCAGTTATAAATAATTTAGTTAACATCAATTTTTAAGTAAGCATTCGCTAAAAAGGCAATTTATATAACAAGGTAACTATACTTTAAACTTGGGCTGATCCTGAATAGTATTTTAGTGGATACTCTTCAGATGAACAAGTTAATTACCAAACTGGTAATGTTCTTTTGATAGGATGTTCCTCCGACGTATTCCTTACCTTTGATGTTATCCATTCCCGCTTGCTGGCCTCGGAAAAAATGTTTAGTAGAAGGCGCTGCGCGTCAACGTCCGAGTCGGTGTCCCTTGACAGCCTCCGACGTCATCATGAGTATAGACTTTCGCAGCATCCGTTGCTCAGTTCAGTTTTGAAGTTCATATTTGCTTTGCATTAATTGGTTAGTGACCTTGAAGGAGCGATGAGGAATACGTCGGAGGAACATCCCATCGAAAGAACGTTACCAGTTTGGTAAGTAACTTGTTCTTCGAAGGGATTGTGTCCTCTGACGTATTCCTCATCTTCGATAAGACTCATAGCAGTAGTACAAAGAGGTGGTAGTAAAGATTAAAGATTTCCCTTTAAAGATGTACAGAATGCAACACAGCTTTCCCAAATCTTGTCTGCAGGCTAGAGGAGGAATCAAGGCTGTACAATTTGGTAAAAGTATGTGCGGAGGACCATGTGGCAGCCGCACATATCTTTAATACCCTCTGGTTGAATGAGCCCTAAAATGTTGAGGGGGGTTCTTTTCCTGCCAATTTGTAGCATTCTAGAATGGTTAAAATAATCCATCTTGAAATGGTCTGTTTTGTGATTGGCAATCCTAATTTATGCCCTGCATATCCTACAAACAATTGGTCTGCTTGTCTTATTCTAGCAAATGTGACAATATAAAAACTCAAGCCACGCCTTGGATCCAGCCTGTGAAATCTCTCCTTCCGCTTTCCCTGGATGGGGAGGAGGATCGAACGAAGGCAAGGTTATTTTCTGAGTAATATGGAATTCAGAGACCACCTTTGGGAGAAAACTGTGCTTCACTTGTAAGACCACCTTGTCTTTATGGTGAACTGCCGATAGAGAGATTCCTTCCTGAATTGCCCAAAACCAGAGCTGCATTACCTCTCTGCACAGTGGCAGTGACCATATGGCGTCTCTTTTGTTGAGATAGTGCATGGCCACTGTGTTGTCCGTCATTATCAGGACATCCCTTTCCCTGTACCGATGGCAGAAAAGCTTTCAGCGCTAGTCTGATTGCTTTCAGCTCCAACAGGTTGATGTGTAATCTGGACTCCGACAGAGACCAACGACCGCTGATTGTCAAGTCGTTGGCATGGGCTCCCCCCACCCCGGTGAGAGGCATCCGTGACTAATGTCATCTCTGGCCAGGGTTGCCAAAACTGTTCTCCCTTCAATGTGTTCTCCCGACAGGCCCACCACTGAAGGTCTCGAGCTACTCTGTCTGGAACTTGTAGGAGATCTGACATTCTTCCTGAGAATTGCGACCACTGGGTTCTTATTGCCCACTGGAGGGATCTCATTCTCAGGCGAGCCTCTGGGCACTAGGAAGATGCAGGATGCCATGAGGCCTAGCAATCTCAAAAAGTCGAAAGCTGGTAGACGTTGGGCATTTTGAAACTGGATGACCATCTGTAGAATATCTTGAGCCCTCGCCTCTGGTGGCGAGGCTTTCCCCAGGGAAGTGTCCAGGACTGCTCCAATGAACTGGAGTCTGTGATGGTACCATCTGTGACTTCAAGTTGAGGGAGAAGCCCATCCTGTGAAGGAAGTGGCAGACATAATCTAGCTGGATCTGAGCTTGTTCCAGAGATACTTCTCTGATCAACCAGTCGTCCAGCTAGGGGTAGACGTGGATCCCTTCCCTCAGACTTGCAGCCACAACTGGCATTAGCTTGGTAAAGACCGTTGGGGCAAAGGTCGCCCAAATGGCAGAACTCAAAATTGATAGTGAGAGTTGTCAATTGCGAACCCCAGGTATTTCCTGTGTTTGAGATGGATAGGCACATGGAAATAAGCATCCTGAATGTCTAGAGATACCAACCAGTCGTGAAGCTGGAGGGCCTGAAGCATCTGAGAAAGGGGTACCATCTTGAACTTGTCTTTCCTGAGGAATTTGTTCAATTCTCGGAAGTCCCAGATGGGTCTCAGTCCTCCGTCCTCATTTGGTACTAGGAAATAGGGGGAATACCAACCCTAGTTCCTCTCCGCTACGGGTGCCGGTTCTATGGCCCACTTCTCTTTCATTCAAAATCACGCCATTCACACCAGAACGTACCGAAAACCTACAGAGGTCAATTCCGTCTTGCATGCGAGCAGCAGTCACCAACAAAGTATTTGTATTTTGTATTTGGTTTATTTATAAAGCGCAACCAGGCCCAGGGGCATACAGGCACGTACGTTTTTTTGATCATGTTACATAAGAGTACAGTTACATTAGCAAGCAGTAGGCAACAGTAACAATAGTTGCGGTTATAAATACATTGGTATTACAGGTACAAGCATACATGTTGCAATTAAGGCGGTGAGACAGATAGTAATATTATCCCGGGAGGGAAATTCTATCGAGCTAGGAGGAACTGCAGTTTAGATACTGACTACTTAAGTGAACGCGAATTATTGACAGTGATTCTATGCTAGGAGGTTATTGCCGCAATGTTGTCAAAAAATCTGTTAAAAAATATGCTCAAACCAAACAATTGGATCTGCTTGTTGAAAGCTGTAAAGATAATACTACGCAAAAAAATCCATTGCTATCATTACTCGTTTTTCCAAAGACAGCAGTCTTTTATACAAATTGGTAGCCAAACATTGGCACATTTTGAAGTTCGATAAAGACTTAACACCCTTTTTAACAGAACAGCCCAAACTCACGTTTACTAAAGCATCCAACATTAAGCAAAAATTATGCCCATCTTTCTTTGATCCAACTCTGCCACAAGACAAGAATTGGCTACAAAAAGGCCCCAGTTTTCACAAATGTGGTAACTGTAAAAAATGCAGATATGCGTTGGATAAATGTTATAAATTCTGTGATGGTTTAGGGCATGAGATAGAAAACTCAGATTTTATAAATTGTAAAACATGCTATCATATGCGTATGTGGCAGATACTACATAGGTAGCACAATTAGGCAGCTGGGGGGATGTTTCAGAGAGCATCTACTGAGATTGAGAAATACAGATTCCAAACTGCCTTTAGCCATACATTGGCAGAAGGATCACCAAATGGCTAATCTGGATGACTTACGTTTTGTGGGTCTGATGAGAGCTAACGGGGCCAAGAGGAGGCAACTTACAACTAAAACTTCGGAAAATTGAGTCTAAGCTCATTTCTCTTTTCAGAGCTATAGAGTGCGGTCTCGATTCGTACCATGAAATGTATGTGTTTCTGCAATAAGTGATTCAATCTCTTGTATGTTGAGCCACCCATTGTCCATATTGCATTGGTTTTTTATAACTTATATTGATACAGGCAATATAACATTTCTAATCTGGAATTACACTTAGTTTTATATCAATTTATCTATTCTCATATGCACTTTGTTTTCCTTAATGGTAAATTTACCCAAATTCTATAATAAGTATGCTTTATTTGTAATCTAATTTTCTGAGTAAACATTCAAATTAACAAAACCCAATTCTTTGCACTATCATCCGTCTCACAAATATTCCTTTAACATGAAGGGCTTAAGCTGGGGCTGTCATAATTCCATTACGTGCCTACCATCCAATACTAATTCAATAACATTAAATTATCATGCCTATATTTCTTGACTTGAATATCAGCCAAATCAAAATGTTCACCACACAAAGTTGACTGTTACTACTACCGGGACCAACAGTGACGTCTAGATGACGTATTGTTTACATATGACGTCACGTGTACGTTTACGGGTGACATCACATTACGCCCGTGACAGCCATTTTAATCAGGCAGAACGCAAAGGTGCACGGACGACACCCTCAAAGGGGATTGATCCCGTGATTTTCTTCTGTTCCTAGATTTGAACCTCTTTATCAGGCAAGTCATTAAGACAGTATTTGGAGGCAACCTCAGGAGATACTAATCAGTAACCCATATTAGTTGGTTGGGCTATATATTTTGCTGATTGAACAACCTTATCAAAATAGTGCCTGTTTGTTCATTTATTATATCTCATTTTCAGAACTCTGAATACTACATTTGGTGATAACTACGGCAACACAACCATTCGTGCCATTGATGGAATGACAGCCATCTCTTTACAGACCCTCCATAGTAGGACTGTTTCGGGATAAATTAATCCCCGAGGTAAATCATCCTTTTCTGATGCTCTATACACATTTCATTAATTATTCCATATTAGAAAAACTAATTAGTACTCTATTATTCTTATATTTTTTAGTGATTTAACAAGACTACATTCAATTCAGGGTAAGCTCCACCCTTGCCACCTCTTTGAATTACTAAAGCAAGGAGGTAGCTAGCCCTAATTTTATGCAGCATAGCCAATTTAATGGTTTATAGTGTGTAGTGTACTAGCACTCATGGTGAATGTTTCTCAATGCATGTGGACAATGGGTTGCTCATCCAAATTTGGGTTTTATCTATTAAAGCACCAACTCATATTCTATATTCACTTTAATGGATAACCCAGTGACTCGGTGCAGTAAGATATATCATTTTGACATGTATGCTTTCCATTATAACTGATCATACTTTATTCATCATTTTATTCACATTTGTGAATACGGACATGTGACTACTCTACCTCCCCGATGACAACACCCTGTGTGGTATGGTTTGACGTTTCTTTGATTATTTCATTTTGAAATTTGATGGTAATGTGGGCTTGACTGCCCGGTTCACACAAATGCTTGAAAATTTTCTGTTAAGTTTCTTTGATTCGCTTTAATTGCTTAGGATTTAATTTACACAGCCTTGAGAACGACCTGGCTCGTCGAAGCACATGCCGGCTGTTCAGAATAAAGAAGATCTTGATACTCACCAATATATGCCATTTCTTATACCTTTAATTAGATATTGATGATTTCTAATGATTCATTGATTGATGTTTGAACCAAGCGCGGTCTAGTCTGATGACACATAGCGCCATTTAACACTGATGTTTAGGAATGCATCCCGTTCTTCCCCCTTCTGGGAGACAGTCAGCCGCAGATGAAGCACACTCCCAAAGTGTGTGGCTGAATCTTGCTAGCGTGCAAGTGGCGTTGATAGACTTAAGCGCCATGCTACATGCCGAAAATACTTTTCTTGACATGGCATCAAATCTTTTATCATCTCTGTCCTGTGGAATAGTAGGGTATGCTGATTTACTGTTAGATGAACTCGCTGCCTGTACAACCAAACTCTCTGGAGATGGATGCTTGCTCAGATATTCAGGATCTGAAGCTGATACTCTGTATTTAGCAGAGAGTTTTTTATTTACCCCAGGGATAACTTCAGCAGTTTCCCGTTTAGCAGATATTTTTCTTAGCAGAGCAGTATGAAAGGGAACAGGATCCTCCTGTGGACCTTTATCTAAAATATCAGTAAGGTCATCCTGCTGAAAAGAAGGTGCAAGTGTAGTCCACCCCATGAATTCAATTCTGGCCATCAGAACCCTATAAGGAGTTTCAGCATGCTCTCCAGGGTCTGTATAGCAAACTCTACTTCTGGAGAAGTTTCTAAAGCACGTGCCTCATGAAGAGACTCTTGAAGGTCTTTTAACCTGCTCTCCTCAGAGAATAACTCCTCTGGCATGGGTATTCTAGTCCTTTGCAGACCAAAGGGTCGCTCATTGTCCGAATCCTCTCCTTCCTCATATATAGAGGATACGGCTCTAAAGTAATCAGACCTAGGATATGGTTTAAAACCCATTTCTAGAGAGGAAGGA
Organism: Ambystoma mexicanum; assembly: GCF_040938575.1. Classification (NCBI taxonomy): domain Eukaryota; kingdom Metazoa; phylum Chordata; class Amphibia; order Caudata; family Ambystomatidae; genus Ambystoma; species Ambystoma mexicanum. Next base: position 1,265,864,657 of record NC_090925.1, on the reverse strand, counting down.
GCCAAATTCATTGTCACAGCCTGAGAAAACGTCGAGGTTGTCGACATGGACGTCATGGGCTTTGGAAATCCTGAGAAAGGCGTCGAAAAAGTTTGAAAGACCTCAATGCACTCAAGAGGATCGAAATCCTACTTGGCGTCGCCAAGGTTGTCGACGGCATCCTCGACGTTATGGTCAGGGCTTTCGACCCCTCTTACTGCCTGTGACGTAGTGACAGTTGTAGGTTTGTCTTTCATCGGGGTCGACAGTGGCGTCAAAACAGATTTATGCATCGAAGGGCCCTTCGACAAAGGTGTTTATGCCGATTTGTGAGTCGAAGGAATCTTCGATGACGGCGTCGATGACGCGGTCTTATTGCTTTTACTCGAGGGTTCATGACGCTCGAGAACTTTCTCTCGCCGGGTTCAACGACTCGCTGCTTTTTGATTTCTCGGGTCTTTCACCCAGGGTATCACCTATAGACGTCTGATGGGGTTGAGGCCGCTTTCTCGAAGACGCTAAGCATTTTTTTTACGGAATTCCTCACACTTAGCCGGAGAACTGTGTTTCCTGGGGCAGGTGACCCTTCCTTTTTGGGGAAGAAGAAGAGGGGTTCTACAAAGCCTCTTCTTAGAGTGTTTTGATCGCGAAGACTGGTGAGATCCGCTTCGAGATCTTGAACAGGAATGTTTCTTTTGTCGACGAGGAGACGAATGTCTCGACTCAGTCGAAGAAACTTTCGAGGGAGTAGAGGTTTTAAAGCCCTTACCTCTTTCGAACTTCCCCTTACGCTCCTTCAAGGCTTTCGCCGTCATGGACATACAGTCCTCACATTCCGAACAGTGATGCTCCGATCCCAGGCACCACAAACAGATCCTGTGAGGATCCGTTAAAGACATTTTCTTTCCACAGTCACAACATTTCTTGAAACCGGACCATGGAGTCGATGGTTAGTATGAAGAAGCCATCGTATAATGATAATCTTCGAAGAATAAGAAAGTTTTTCTGAAGAAAGGAACCGAGCGTTACGTTTCCGAAGCGCGGAAAAACGGAACTGAGCAATGAACGCTGCGCAAGTCTATTTATACTCATGAGGACGTCGGCGCCGATACAGAGGGCGTCGAGGGACACCGACTCGAAGGACGTCTACACGCAGTGCCCTCTACTGAAAGAAAATTCCAAGGCCAGCAAGCTGGAATGGATAACATCAAAGATAAGGAATATGTCGGAGGACACAATCCCTTCTAAATTCTTTTTACGCACTACCTACACCCCGAGTTGACTCATTCACAAGGACAGTATGGCATTTACCTATCACACTGAATACACTTTGCAGATTCTGAGGTTGCAGAAAGGAAAGGCTTAAGGAAGGAAACCACGTTACATGCGAGGACAATCTTCCAATGAGATCTAGACAAGCCTTTCCCAGCAATTAATAGTCTAAAACAAGTTACCTCCTATGAGTGACAGAAATATTAAAGTCAATGGACTAGAAGCCTCTTCAGGGAGCCAGGACAGCCAAAGTCAATTGGAACACAGTCGATGGAGCTGAGGCACTTCTTAGATATAAAGTCTTACACAAAGTTAAAGAGTTTGTAGAAATCAGTTGTAATGGTAATGTTTATTTATAAAGCACCTATACACAAGGCAAGTGTTTCAAATCGCTCAAGGAGGGTGGGAACATGGGGAATAAAACAGTAGTTCAGAGCCCTTGAAATTCTGAGACGATAGTAGTCTGCACAGGCAGAGTAAGTGCATATAATACAACGGTTGAGAAACAGCAAATGGGCCGGACGACAATGCTGCAGTTTTACCAAGTGCAATTAAGGGGTGAAGACAGGTGACAACAGAGACTATCTTCAGGCACAGTGCATTCGTATCGTGCAAGTGCACACAGTTAAAGGGAGGAGGTGGTCCAAGTGCACCCAGTCAGTGGAGACCGGGGTAAATGCAGAGAGACACTGTCAATTCTGAAGTGCAGTGAGGGTGAGGAGACTGCAGGGCCCTGAGGCCAGTGCGAGAGAGGACTGGCAGGAGTACAAGGGACATGCGAGACTGAGGTTGTTAGGGAGAATTCTCAAGAATGGCTAATTTCCCTTACCTATAGAGTCCCTCAGCAGCTTTACTGGATTTCTAGGATTTATTATTCTCACTTGGTAAGAGTGTGACCCCTTTTTACAACTCTTAAATGTGTTTTGCTGTGTGTGTTTTACCTGTGTGTGATCTTGGGCTATGGATCCTCACCTACTCCATAGACATCAATTTCTTATGTGTGTTACACAGCACCCTCAGTGCAGTGACACGGGGTTGTCTTTCAGACTTCCCCACTGCCTCCAGTTTCTGAGACCGACTACTGTCTCCCAGAAACCTATAAAGTTACCATTAACTTTATATAGTCTCTTTAAACCACAGACCCAGTACACCCAATCTTACATGGAGTATTGGAAAGGGTTAATCTGTATCCCTTTTTGTCTGTCTCTTGGAGCACTGTTTTGCTCCCTTTCCATTAAGACTTGGCTGGTGGCAGTGGTAACTACCCTATTTTCCCTACCGCGGTTATCTTAAATAACCCTAGTAGTGTCTTAGGCTATCCTGGTAGCCTCAAACTTAAACCCGCTTGACCATATTGATTTTAATATTGTTCCGGCTGGGTTTAGTCGCCATTTCTTTTTGGTGAAGTCTCTCGTGTTCGTCTCTGCGCACCAAACAAGGTTTGGTTCCTTTGTTCACCGTCTTTTTCCAGGCTTCTGCATAGAAGCCCTCCTTTAGGCGCCTGAAAGTCTGGGTAGGCAGGATGTGAGGGAGGGGTCTGAGGACCCCTGCCATGGGTTCCCTTGGTAACCCAAGTCGCACTCCTATTTGATTGGCTAGGTGACTGTCCAGCCAGGACAGCCACCCTGCTGCGTGATTGACAGCGAGGCTGGGTGAATGGGGGAAAACTGCATAAAAAGCAGGTCTCTGGGTCTGGAAGAGTAGAGTCGCCACAGGAACCAAAGAACTGATGAGTAGCTGACAGAAGAGGACCCCTACGACTGAACCGCCCGGTGAAGCCCTGCTGCAGGTCGAATACGACGACGATAGGATCCTCCAGGAATCTTCTTCCCTTGAGCTGGTGGGACCAACATGTTCGCCCAAACTACAAGTCATGACTCACGCCTCTTATCGAATTCGCTGTACAGAGCTACAGTGGGCCGGATAGCCCGGAAGGTCCGACCCTGCTTGGGTTTTAAGGCGCGCACCTTTTATTCGTTTTGCTCTGCTGCTGGTTTCTTCCCTAGGTGGTGCAGGACCCTCCAGTCTTCCTACTTCGTGTCAGTCGCTTCAGGAACTGTGAGCCTGCAGGGACCACCAGGAATGTCCGCCTCAGCTACAGCTTCTTCTCCATTTAAGGTACTGTTCAAAATCTGGTTGTTCGTTTCGTTCAGCCACGGTGAAAGTGTGCAAAATCTTTCTCCAATCCGAGGGCTTGTCCTTCTCTTTAAACTAACCTTTCTGCCGACTAACTTAGTCTGGGACACTTGGCAAAGACTTAACCGCGAACTCCTCTGAACCCTGTGATCTTGAGCAAAAGACACTTGTCCTATTGACTTTGGCCTTAAGCCGATTTTGTTTGATCCTATCACTGGAGGTCCTCTTTCCAGATTGCCCTGCTTACTTACCTGTTGGTACTGCCTCATTATTGCCTAATTTTGTCTTTCCCTCACTTTTTAATTAAAAGAGAGCCATTTTGCTCCCACTTCATTTTGTGAGCTTAACTCAGTGGTATTCAAACTGTGGGTCGCGACCCCCTAGGGGTCCGCGGGTGCATCCCAGGGGGGCCCTGAGAGCTCAGCATGAAAAAAGATTTTTATTTTTTTTTTTTTTTTAGATTGGAAGAAATGGGCAGGGGTGGCCCACATGGGCGGGCTGAAGCATGAAACTGTCTCAGGCAACAATGAAAAAGTGGCCCACAGTTGTAAATGGATATTCATTCCTTTAGTCACAGACTGGGCCTCATTACTACTATGGCGGACCAGTAACAACGGTGCTGGTAAGCTACCGGCACCGTTGCTACCGTTCCGCCATAGTAAGAGTTGTGCTCGTGGGTGCTTGACAGCCAGCCAGGTCTGACCTCAGCTCGTCGGATGCACCAGCACCGTTATTAACGGTGCCGGTGCATCCGAGCTCCCCATTCCCATTTGAGCCCTATGGGGCTCAAATGGGAATGGGGATCTACCGGCACCTTCGAAAGGGCAATTATCATGTCCGCCTAACTCGGCATGACCTAGTAATTGCCCATTCGCGGGTGCCAGACCCGGATGCAACTCCAGTGGCAGCCGTGCCGGTTTTACCGGCACAGCTACCGCCAGAGTAGTTATGAAGCCCACTGTTTCAATAGTACCCAAAGGGGTGCTTTGTGTTAAAATGTAAGTAAATTGTGATATATTCAGCAACAATGGTCAACATTAGTAACTGCATAGTTAAGTAACTCATCAAAATGGTCCACATTGGCCAAAATGGTGGCCCATTTTGATTGGCCCAAACTAGCATTTTACATTTTTGGTACAGGCATTGCCCTATAGGCCTGTCCGAGCCTGGCGGCTCATCCATAATGGCAAGAGGCGCCCACCCAGTGGCCCCTCACCCATTATGGAGGAGCTAAGGAGCCAGCCCAGTGAAACAGTGAGCACTCCCTCAGCTGCTTTATCCAGCTAATGGAGTGCTCCTGGGCTGGCTGAACTGTCAAAGGGAAACACTGTTTCCCTTTGACAGTTCAGTTTAGTTCCCCAGCCGCACATGCTCACTGAGCCATGCAAGTGCTGGGGCGTTTTGCTTCGCCAGCATTGCATAGCTCATTGGAAATGCTGGCTGGGGCACTGCATGTCTGTATGTCCGAGGGGGAGCTCCTGCGCCTCCTCGCACATACGGACAGAGCAGCTGGGGTCATCAAAGAAACGAAGCTGGGGTCATCAAAGAAACGAGCTGGGGGTAGATCTCCGTCTTCGGCTGGGGCCTCCCTCTGGAACAGCGCCCTGCCACTCTAAAACTTGAGAACCATCTTTCTTCCTGCACTTATCAGACCTACCCTGTCTGCTGCCTTAAAGGTAGCACTTGCAAATTGCTGGCTGCACTACCACTGTTTGTTGCCTTTATTATTTATTTATTGTTATTTATCTGTTTCTCCTCTGCTTCGCACTTTCCACTTCTCCCCCCTTCCATGCACTTTTCCCCCTCACACTTGCGCGTTCTCAATGTCACTGGGCCTAGTAAGATCGCTGTTTTATTCTCCTCTGTTCCCCTCCCTTGCCTTGTCACGCTCTGAAACACTTGTGTACGAGCGCGATAGAAATAAAATATCAATGCCTGCCCCCTGGACTCCCAGCAACAATTGCAAACTGTTTGGCTATTTACCCATTTTTTGTTAAAAGTATGCTCTACAATGCAACATTTTAACCTATTATTTAAAAAAAAAATACACAGGGGGAAACCCCCCCGAACCTCCCCTTAATGCCCCTCCACTTAAAAAAGATTCACCAGCCGCCACTGGCCCTCAGACTGTGTTGGGAACGGGATGGGGGAACCGAGGGACTATGGTGGGAGCACAATGAGCGGGAACCATGGGATAGTGATGGGAGCAGAGTGGGGAGAGCCCTGGGTGTGTGATGGGGTGGGAAAAGACCAGCGACTGGGTAGGAGTGGGATGAGGGAGCCCAGCGACTTTGATGGGAGCAGGTGACGGCGCGCAATATATACTGTCCATTTGGCATTTCTGGGGGGTCCCGACCTGACCAAATTTTGCTCAGGGGGGCCCTGGCCAAAAAAGTTTGAAGACCACTGGCTTAACTTGTCTGGAAACTATTGGGTGTGGTGTAGTAAGAGTGATGTTTGACTTGTTTTACTTTAGTGAAACGTTATACAACTGATGTGTAAATAAATGTATATTGTTTGACTTGGAAACCTTGAGTCAGTGTTTGTTTGAATCATAGTAACTGCTGTCCTTTGTGCAACTACGGATACTGCTCACTTGCTCGTGAGATACGTCTGGCTGCTCAGCCATTGATAACACTTTACTGTGTAGTACAGGCATTTACCAAAGGTGAATTTGTGCTGCCACTTGTAGTCCTAATTGTGTGTAGTGTTCCCAAAGGGTACTGCATATAATTCTGCCTATCAGGTACACTAGGCAACCAGTCGGCAAGCTGTAAGAAAAAGTAGGGAGAGGGAAAGAGCAGAGAGCTGGGTTAGCAGGGTAGAGGGAGAGAGAACGAAGAGGAGAAGAGGAAGGTCTTGAGGAGTTTCCGGAACTTAAGGAGATCAGGCTCAAGACGGAGGGAGGTCCCTGCTGAGGATAAGGATCTCCCTCCAAATCTCTGCTTGGAGAATCAGCTCACTCGTTAGACTCACTCGTTGGAGTTAGATGAGCGGAGGGCTCGGGAGGGCCAGTATTTAGGTAGGCAACTTTGCAGCTAGGTAGGTCTCAGGCCCGAGAAAGCCTTGTGGACAATGCAGAGGGACTTGAACCTGATCCTTGGAGCCTCGGGGAGCCAGTGAAGGGATTTCATGCTGGAGGGTCACAAGCTGTGTAGCCTGTTAAAAGCAGAGTTGAAATTAACTAAGGTAAGCTAATGCAATTCCCAACTGGGAAGAAAACAGCTAAAAAGACAGAGGTAAGTACCAAATCTAAACGGTACCTCTTGTTAGAAGAGAGGTCCAACTGGATTATGATCTGTTTCAGTTATGCAGACCCTAGGTTCCGGAGCCTCAGGCATCGAGACAAGAGGGAGGATGTCTGGAGGGCTCCTGCTGTGGCAAATTGGAGGTAGTCAGCAGCTACAGGCTTTCAGTTCAGCAGCACTTTGTGGTTTCAGCGCTCAGTAAACAGCATTGGTCGGGGATCTCGGATACTGGTTGGGCTTCCTTCACTCCTTGGGTCCTGCACTCTGGTGAGGGGACTCTAGCTCGGATCATCCTGCTTCTGCAGGTCCTTAGGAGACTCCTGGAGCTTCTGGCCGGATTTCAGACGTTGCACTAGACTACAGATTTCTCGACCCCTGGAACTCGGTTCTTGCAGCAGCAAAGAGGTACAGCCAATATGGTCCACTGGAGTTAGTCTCAGGGTTGGTTGGTCCCACTAACTAAAGGGAAGAAGTCATCCCTTCTGTCGAATTGAAAAAGGAGTGTCGGCACAGCTGCAGGGATTCACCAGGCAATTCAATGGTCCAGGAGGATGCAGCAAGCCTTGTTCACGGTTTCTTCATCGGGTGTTTCTCCCAGTGGTCGACTCTGCCTTTAGTCCCAAAATCCTCGCCTTTTAAGCAGGTTTCTCCCACCTGGCTGAACGTACAGAATAGAAACCCAAGAAAGACCTCACAAACATAAAATGACGAAAAAAGAATAGGGCCATTTTGACAAAAATGGTCACCCATGGGTGCTATACTGCAACTGAGGATTCAACCTGTGGTAGAAAAGCACAATGGTAGGAAAATGAAATGGTAGGAAAATTAAAACACTGCCAAAAGCCATTTAAAGTAGTGAGGGTAACAAATCATCAGATCACCACCTGATCCCCATTGAGGTCAACATTAATCATATACCACCTAATAAATAGCCCCTGGCACCAGCCTGCCTCACCAGGAACAAGCGCAACATCACTGCCGAAGCCTTATTACCTCTGGTCCTACCCACCCTCAACGCTCTCCCAGCCAACGCTGACTTAAACCTATTGATTGACACCTTCAATGACTCCATGGCTAAGGCGATGGACACCATTGCCCCCCTGAAACTACGTAAAGACAAGCCAAAAGCTCATCTGAACTCATGGTACACCCCTGGACTCAAATTACTCAGAAAAAAGAAAGCGAAGGCACAACTCACATGGAAGACCAACTCCTCTGTAGAAAACAAATCTAACCTCACGAACATCTCGTCTCTATACAAAAGCGAGATAATTCGTACCAAAAAAGATGTATACAACACCAGGATCGCTCAGGCAGGATCCTCCACTAAAGAATTATTCAAAATTTTGAAAGAACTTGAAAACCCCATTTCACCCCCAGACACCTGTTTGAAAGACAAATCCTGGTGCACCAGCATCCAAAACGCCCTCAACAACAAAATTACAGGACTCCAAACCAAAATAGAGGACAAACGCCAACAACTCTCCAATAACAAGGTCACCACCCCTAGCCTACCCACGCCCAATAATACCTGATCGGCTTCACATTTAAGAAAGTTACCACGGCTGAAGTCCAAAAAATCATCACTTCCTTAAAACCATCGAACTGCAAAGGGAACAGATGTCCCGCCCGAACATAAAAGACGCAGCTAGAGAGCTTTCCCCCTTCATCACCAGACTTATTAACCTATCCTTCATCAATAATTCAGTCCCCAGCAACCTAAAACAATCATGGGTTCTCCCACTCTTGAAAAAACAATCCCTAGACCCAACCATACCCACCCAACTACAGGCTCATCACCACAGTCCCATTCTTACTAAAAATCCTGGACAGAATTGCCTACATCCAAATTCAGGAATACCTGGAATCCAACCAACTGCTAGGAATACGTCACTCTGGCTTCAGACCTCAACACGGAACAGAAACTGCCCTTGATGATCTCAAAAGCCAGATTGAAGAAATTAAAGACCATGGCAATGCCGCAATTCTACTCCTCCTAGACCTCTCAGCAGCTTTTGATTTGATCAGCCATGAAATTCTTTGCAATCACCTATCTACCGCAGCTCACTTCTCTTCTGCCATCACCTGGATACAATCTTTCCTGGCAAATAGAACCATGCGGGTCTTCTCATCAACAGCTGCAGCAGACCCCATCCCTATCTCATGCAGGGTCCCACAGGGCTCCTGTGTATTCCCCACTTTGTACAACATATTTACAAAGCCTCTATTTGCCAACTGGACCGTGTGGGTGTCACCTACACGAATTACGCAGATGACACCCAGATACTCCTCACCATCACAGGCAATTACCAAGCAGACGTCACCCGGATCAACAAAATATTCTCCATCATTCAGGCATGGATGGCTGATCATGGCCTCTGCCTGAATGATGAGAAGACAGAGCTCCTCATCGTCGGCTCCCCTAACAACCTAACTAAACTTATCCCCACCTACAATAACATCACGATCAATGGTCACACCATACCCATCGCCCAAAAACGTGAAAACCCTCGGCCTCTACCTGGATGCCAACACTAACCTCTCCAAACAAACCAACATGATCGCCTCAGCCTCTGCCTATACCAGCAAGCGTATCAGGGCCAGCAGACCTTTCCTATCATCCAATAGCTGCCTCACTCTCGCCAGAGCCCTCATACAATCCAAGCTGGACTACTACAACAGCCTGTACCTAGGCGCTAATCAATCTGTAATTAACAAACTACAGGTACTACAAAATAACGCTCTGCGCGCAGCCCTAAACATTTCCAGGCGAGAGCATATCTCCACCACTAGGAAAGCCTGCAAATGGCTCTCCATACGGCAGAAAATTGACTTGAAAACCATCTGCCTCACGTACCCTTAATCACCTAGCACCACCATATCTAGCTAACAAATTCACCATGATACCTGCCACCAGAACCACCAGATCCTCCAACACGCTATGCTTGACAGTGCCCAGATTCCACCTAAAAAGAGCCGGAGAAACCAGCTTCACAGTACTTGCCTCCCAGCTCTGGAACACCCTACCACTCAAAATTATCGAGTCCTTCCAGATCTTCAGGAAGCAGGTTATAAGCTGGCTCCTGACCAAAGAGTAGCACTACTCACCCCTGACCTCACATCGCCCGCTCGGTAAACTGCTGCATGTATTGTAAATGACTGTATATTGAAATTGTATATTGCTAACTGCAAATTGTACTCCTTTATACTATATATGTACATAGTATATGTATATTAATTATGTAACAGATATTTATCTATTATGTAATCATCTTCTTAAAGCGCCCTTCTAACTGGGTTTGGAGCGCTATACAAATAAAATAAACAAACAAAAAAATGTTACATGAGAATGTAGGATAAGGGGCTACTAGGTAACCCCTCCAGCACTCCACATAAAATGGGGTGTGCTGGACCTACAAAGAGAAAAGGTAAGTAGTCAATTTCACTTGACTATTCTTGGGAACAGTAGTTCACACAAGAACATGGTATTAAACCTTATGAGAAATGTGGAGGATTCATCTGCGACACTGCACTGAAGGTGCTGTGTGTCACCATACAAAATGTAGATGCCTATGGAGTTTGTAAGACTCCAAAAACTGAAAAAACATAATCCAAATCAGGTCAAAAACACGAGTGAGAAAAAGGTCTCACTCCAGGGTTAAAATTAAACATTTCTAAAGTCCAGCAAAAGTGCTGGGGGTCTCCAAGGTTGAAGGGAATTCGGGAGAATTCTCACATCTGTGCCAACACTCGCCACCCACGGACTAAGTGAGAGGAGGATTTAATACACTCCTGGATGAATCTCTTATTCCAGTCGTTCATACTTTCTGGAGAGACCATCAGCATTTTGGTGATTGCACCCTGACCTGTATTCTATGGTAAAATCAAAACCTTGGAGGCTGATAGACCATCTCAACAATTTGGGATTCTCCCCCTTCATCTGCATTAACCATCGCAAGGGTTGGTGGTCTGTCTGAATAATAAATGTAGAACCATACAAGTATGGCCTAATTTCTTCAGAGACCACACAATGGCAAAACATCAACGTTCAATGGTTGCCCATCTTGCCTCGCGGTCCTTCAGTTTCCGAATGATGAAGCCGGTAGGGTGTTCCTAGCCTTTCTCATACAGTTGACTCAAAACTGTACCCATCCCTGTGTTAGAAGGATCTGTTTGTACAATCAAGGATTGGTTTTAGGCAGGAGCTCAAGACTGGAGCTTGACAAAGGGCTTTCTTCAGTCCTTCAAAAACCTTAGTGCACTCATTTCACCCGACCTCCTTGGGGAATTTGTGTGAGGAGATCACATTTAAGGGAGAAGCTATGGTTCCATAGTTCCAAGTTTAGTGCCTGTGGTACACAGTGATACCTAGGAAGGCTCTCACTTGAGTCCGAGTACAAGGGGTGGCCCAGTCGTGTACAGCTTGTACCTTGCTAGGCAATGGCCTTATTTCACCACCTCCTACCTCATTTCCAAGGTAGACCACTGTATTCTGGTCAATTTGACATTTACAAGCCATTATGGTCAGATAGGCCTGTTCCAGAGCCTGTAAACAAAAACATATCCTAGGTGGTGAAGAGGCTCTTCCCAAGTGGCCCTGGACATTGCAATGTCATCCAAGTATGCCATGAGAAGTCATCTAGCCCATTCAGAACTTGATTCGCCATCCACTGAAATGTAGCAGGTGAATTTTTGAGTCGAAAAGGCATAACCTTAAACTGGTATATGCCTCCTTGGTATGATTTGTCAAATTTACTGAGGCACTTGGCTGAACCAGGTTTGTCCACCAGCTCATCTGTCCTGGGTAAAGGATTGGCATCAGTCGGGGTGACTGCATTAAGAGCTCTATAGTCCACACAGAATCTAAACTCTTTGGTTCCTGCTTTGGGCACTAGTACAACTGAACTAGCCCATGGACTTGCAGATGGATCAATAACCCCAAGATCAAACAAGCATCTTCTCGACCTCTTTGATGTGTGTTCTGACATTCTGTAACCCCTGCTTTTGACAAGGAGACCGTCACCAGTGACAATATTATGCTGGTCCCAAGGGGTCGAGCCTGGTGTCAATGAAAACTGAGGCAAACTGATTCAACTGAGCCTTGCACTCCCTCCTGTTGTTGCAGAGTCAAATCTGAAGGTTGTCCCCTTCACTCTCCTCCTCTTGATCAAAGGCTAGAAGCAAAGCTCCAAGTTCTAGTCTGGAAACATAAGCCTTCAGACGGTTAGTGCTAGACCCTAGGGGCCTCCTTGGGGTTGCCCAAGTACACTAAATAATGGACCTTTCCAAGAATGCCTACAATCTTGAAGGGTGCAATCCACTGGTCCTGTAAGGGCCTCTGCCTTTTAGCTACCATAACCAATACAAGCTGGTCTGGAGTAAACTCCATGTTTGCCTTCTGGTCATGCCAATTTTTGACCAGAGACTGACCTGCTTTTAGGTTGTCTGAAGGTTATGTCATCAGTTCCATCCTCTCTGAGGCCTAGCACAAAGTGACTCCAACCCTTCCTTGATCAGGGCCAAGGGGCCTCGGACTGGATGACGATGGAGAAGTTCACAGGGGCTAAAACCAACCCCTGATTGAGGGACTTCTCTATAAGCAAAAAGAAGGCATGGCAGTAGAAGGTCCCACTTTCTTCTAAGGGGTTCCTCTAAAGCACCTATCAAAGCTTCTGGACAGATTTCAGACGTTGCACAAGACTACGGATTTCTCGAGCCCTGGAACTCTGTTCTTGCAGCAGCAAAAAAGTACAGCCAATCAGGGAAGATGGTCCAGTGGAGTTAGTCTCTGGGTTAATCGGTCCCACTAACCCAAGGGAAGAAGTGATCACTTTCGGAGCTTCTCTGTCGAATTGAAAAAGGAGTTCCAGCACAGCAGCAGGGCTTCACTGGGCAATGCAAAGGTCCAGGAGGATGCAGCAAGCTTCGGTTCATGGTTTCTTCGTTGGGTGTTTCTCCCAGTTGTCGACTCTGCTTCTAGTCCCAAAACCCTCGTCATTGAAGCAGGTTTGTCCCATTCATGCTCCGCCTAGGCTGTCAGTCACACAGCAGGGTAGCTGTCCTGAAAGGACAGTCAGCCAATCATGACTGGTTGCATTCATGCACGCCTAGAGGCAATTGACAGGGGAGTTTCGGGAACCTCCCTCATATCCTGTCTTTCCAGAGACACTGGAGCCAGAGGAAGACTTCAGGGATGAAACCCGCCAAAGGCAAAAACGAACAAAGGGCTCAAAGTAAAACCCAAGAAAGACCTCACAAACAGAAAAGCAAAAAAAGACGAAGCCATTTTGAGAAAATGGTCACCCATGGGTGCTATACTGCAGCTGAAGATTCAGCCTACGGTAGAAAACAACAATAGTAGGAAAATTAAACCACTGCCATCAGCCATTTAAAGTAGTGTGGGTAACAAAAAGGTTTATATGAGAGAGTAGGATAAGGGGCTACTAAGTAACCCCCAGCACTCCACATAAGGTGTGTGCTGGACCTAAGGAAAAAGGTAAGTAAAGTCAATTTCACTTTACTAGTCTTGGGAAAAGTAGTTCACACAAGAAAAAGGTATTTAAACCGTATGGGAAATCTAAGGAATTTCTCTGCGACACGACACTGCACTAAAAGTACAGTGTGTCACCATACAAAAAGTAGATGCCTATGGAGTTTGTCAGACTCCAAAAACAGTGAAAATACATAATCCAAATCAGATCACATGAGCAAGTGTCTCACTTCAGGTTAAAAATGAAAAAGTCCAGCAAAAGGCCTGGAGGGTCTCCAAGGTTGACTGAAATTAGCACAGAAATGAGAATTCTCCCTAACACCCGGCTCATTGGTCATTAGACTGGATACTGTGCTAGGCTGTTGCATGCACATGTTGAGGGTGTGGGGGTTTGGCTCACCTGTTTCCTGGCTGACGGTACCCACCTCCAACACCCTCAATTCCCTCCATGTCAAGCACCGAGCTGCACTGCTCCTCCCACAACGTGAGTGCTAGTGGCGGCAATGGACCTGCTGTGGCCATGGTGTCCTGCCTGTGCTGGAACAGCAGTCCGCAGACACGTAGGTCAGTCTCTCTCTTCCTGCAGTCTTCCCCATACCAGGGGACACACCCGACTGCAGTTATCTTCTGGCTCACCCTCTGCCAGATTTGGGTGCAGCGCTGGGAGGAGGGTTTGCGCCTTTTTTTTTATACTGTAGAGCTCATCATGGTGGGCCACAACCTCATCAACCAGCTCACCCTCTGTAAATGTTGGCTTTCTCAGCTGATCTTGGGCTGCTCAGGGACATTTTTGGTATTTGGGAAGAGTGGATGGCTGCCAGGGACTCAAATTTTTTATTGATTGGGATTTCCAAAATGGCCGCCAGTGCTCCTCGTTCCGGCGGTGAAGCGTTTCCCGCCGGCACCAATAGCACCGATGGCGGAATTGAAAAATGCACTAGGCCTTTGGGAGATAGCCCACCTTCCAGCTCCGTTTCCGCCGTACTCAATTAGCGTTATTGCTAAGGCCCAGTGCGCATGTGCGATACCGTGCTATTTGTGCCACGGGCCCCAGCAGTAACACCATTTCCGCTTGCCGGAAATAGCACCTGCTTACTGCCCAACTCGTGATAAGGCCCAAAGTAAGGAACAAGTTACTTACCTGTAACTGTTCTCCAGCATGGGTCTGGCATGGATTCACATGCTCATGAATATTCCCCCTCAGGCTGGGAATCCTCAGTAAAGAATAATCAGTTTAGTTTCTGAACTGTCTTTCTACTATTAACCAATCACTGGTCTCTGGGTCATACTGCTCCCAGTCAATGAGTGCCCTCTACCTAAGCCCCTCCTCTGCCAGCCATCTTCAGATTTGGTAGCACGTAAAGTAGCAGTAGGACCAAGAGAAGAGCCACAGAGGGGCAAGAGGGAGGGTTTGCATGTGAATCCATGCCAGACCCATGCTGGAGAACAACAGTTACAGGTAAGTTACTTGTTCCTTCTCCAGCATGGGGTCAAGCATGGATTCACATGCTCATGAATACAAGAATACATAGCAGTACGCACATGCACAACCACAGGAGGTGGCAAGGCTCAACATTAAGCATTACAACAACTCAACATTAAGCATCTTAACTCCGCACCAGGCTCACCTTCAAGCGAACAGGTTGCGCAGCAATGCCTGGCCGACTCTGGACTCTTCCCTGGAATAACGGTCGACGCAGTAGAATCACGTGAAGGTGTGCGTCGACCTCCACGTAGCAGCCCTGCAGATGTCTAGCAGGGGCATACCAGATAGGAACGCCGTAGTAGCAGCGATTGCTCTGGTCGAATGGGCTCTCAGGCGGCCGGGCAACGGTCGGTTCGCCAATCGGTGACAGTGCATGATGCAGCTGGAGAGCCATCGGGAAATGGAAGCCTTCGAGAGGGCCTTCCCTTGGTTCACAGGGCCAAAGTTTACAAAACAGCTGTGATGTCATCCAAAAACCCTTCGTGCGGTCCACGTTGGACGTCAGCGCTCTAGCCACATCAAGCGAGTGCAAAGTTCTCTCAACCCGCGATGCAGGTGACGTGAAAAAAACAGGTAACACCAAGGGCTCGTTGAGATCGAAGTCCGACGGCACCTTGGGCATGAAGGGGTGCGTCCTCTACTACCCTCATCTCGTGAAATGTCAGATATGGAGGCTTACAGGAGAGGGCCTGGATCTCTCCCACTCGTCGTGCGGAGGTGATGGCCACAAGAAAAGCTGTCTTCCACGATCGGAACTTCAGCGGCGCTGAATGCAAGGGCTCGAATGGCGGACCGATGAGACCGGTCAGCACTACGTTGAGCTCCCAGGCCGGGGCTTTCACCAGCAGGAACGAGCGGAACAGTCCCTTCATGAACTCCTTCACCAGGCGATAAGACCACAACGACGACCGGCCCGGAGTTCTGGTGTAGCGGGAGATAGCCGCCAGATGGATTTTGTTGGAGGCATGTGCCAGCCCTGCCTTGGTCAGCGACAGCAAGTACGGCAGCACTTGAAGGGCCATGATCCGCAGAGGGTTGATCTTCTGTTCACGGCACCAGAAGAGAACCTCTTCCACTTATGTCCATAGCACTCAAGAGTTGAGGAAGCCCTGGCCTTTGCAAGAACCTCCTTGCAGTCTGCCGGGATGTCGTAACCTCCGAACTCTAGTGCTGCAGGAGCCAGGCCTGCAGGTTCAGCGATCCCAGGTCATGATGTAGGAGGACGCCTCCTTCCCTGGCGAGAAGATTTGCGTCCGTCGGCAGTTTGACTGGGGCAGACTGACATGTCCAGAATGTCCGGCAACCCTGCTGAGTGAGTCGGCGACAGTGTTTCACTCCTGCTAGATGAAAGGGTACCAGGAACATCCCCTGGGCGACGGCCCAGTGCCACAGATCCTGCGCTTCATTAGATAGGGCTGGGGATCTGGTACCTCCCTGCTTCCGGATGTAGAACCTTGTGGTGGTGTAGTCGGAGAAGACCCGTACCACTTTGCCCTTGAGGGATGGAAGAAAAGACCTGAGGTCCCAGAACACAGCCCGAAGCTCCAGGACGTTGATGTGAAGGGACCTCTCCCTTGGGAACCAAAGGCCTCTTGCGTGGAGATCGCCGGTGTGTGCTCCCCAACCCGTCGTCCGTCGTCACTGTCTCCTGGTGCGCTGGGGTCTGGAAGTCCATGCCCACTGCGAGATGCGCACGGATGCCCCACCACCGGATCGCTTGACGAAAAGTCTCGTTGAGTGGGATCTGGTCTTCGAAGCTTCCCGTCACTTGCATCCAACTGGTGTCGAGTAACTCCCGCAGTTGCCGCCTCCGCAACCTGCACAGACGCACGAGGTAGATGCAAGATAACATGCCAAGCAGGCACTTGATGGACCTCACCCTGGCCATTTCCATGGTCAACAGCCGTACCTTTCCTAGGATGGCCCTTGTCCCTTTCCTCCGACAGCGCGGCCAACTGCGCCACTGTCGAGCCTGGCTCCCAGGAACAGGGCAACCTGCGACGCTTACCAAGTGGGACTTCAAAGTTTATCTAGAATCCCAGCTCCATGACTAGGCGGATGGTCTTCGCTGTGTGGTCGATGGCGAGTTCTCTTGACTTTGCTCAGATGAGCCCGTCGTCCAGGTAGGGGTATACGTGGATCCGCTGCAGGCGCAGCTACCAGTGCCAGGAACTTGGTAAAGACCCTTGGAGCCGACTTCAAACCGAAGGGCAGGGCCTTGAACTGGTAGTGCCGCCCTTGGAGCACATACTGTAGGAACTTTCAATGTCCTTTGTGTATGGGGATGTGGAAGTAAGCATCCTCCAAGTCCAGCGACGATAGAAAGTAGCCTTCCTCCAGCTGTCCCAGCACGTGTTGAAGGGTAACCATCCGGAACTTCTGTGCTTTGATACATTTGTTCAGGCGTCGAAGATCCAGGATGGGCCGCCAGTCTTTCGGACGAGTATACTCCGGAGCCCCTTTGGGACGAGTTCTATCGCGCCCTTTCTCAGCATGGCTCGTACCTCCAGAAGAAGCTGTTGAACGTTGTTTTCTTTCCTGGCCACAGGTGGAAAACGGGGGCACTTGCTTTGGAACTCCAGAGTGCACCCGTGGGCCAGGGCATGCAGCACCTAACGGTCAGTGGAGACTGACTCCCACACCCCGACGAAGTTCGCCAGCCAGCCTCCCACCGGGGTGCTTAGGTGGGGGCCCAATGACATGACCGGTTCAGTCCCGTTTCGCTGAGGCCTTGCCACTCTTGGCTCCTTGGCGACGACAACGGTATCCACCGGCCTTGCTGCGGCCACTAAGCTTTCTGCGACGAGGAACGGGCAGCTTGGCGGTACGATGAACTGCCGCCGAATCCTTTGGAGACACCTTGGGATGTGCCTCCGGAGGTACGAAAGGACGGCCTTTGTTTTTTTTTTTTAAACATTTTTATTAAGAGCGCAGCTCATAAGCACGACAGTCATTTATACAGTTCCATTAACATACAGGAAAGGAGCATTCAGAAATAAGACGCCACAGCATCCATATTGTAAGCACAAAAACATCACTTACAAGATAAGCAGCTATCACAGATCAAGGTGTATGTTCAGATGCTACATCTGAGTCTGAGTCCAGGTCACACAGATAGAAGCGCAACAATGGCCAGATGTCCTTGGGACGAGAGGGCGATGGCACTGACCTTATGAATAATTCCTCATCGTCATTTACCATACAAAGTTCCTTCAAGAATGAGGCCCTGGTTGGGGCAGTGGGGGATTTCCAGCATTTAAGAATACAACGTTTTGCGATGATGCATGATATTTTGAATAACCTCCTCGTGGTTTCCTTTACCTTCCCTATGTCACCCAAAAGATATTTCAAGGGCGAGAGATCTGCCGGAATGGCTGTGATGTCCTCAAGGAGTACTGCCACTTCCCTCCAGAATTCAGTAACCCTAGGACACGTCCAGTACATATGATAAGGCACTGCATCAGGGGCATCGCATTTAGGGCAGGCGCCCGTGCAAGTATTCACAAATTTAGCTACCTTGGAGGGGGAATAGTGGAGTTGGTTCAGTACTTTAAACTGGATTAGTCGTAACCCAGAGTTCATAGACACCGATCGGGTTAATTGACAGTACCGGGCCCAACAGACCTCATCTATCCGAGTGCCCGTGTCTCGTTCCCAGACCTCTCTCATCGTGTTGCGTGACGGGGAGTGGGCCTGAACCAGGGTGTATAGCATGGAGACCCCCTTGCCGCAACTATCCGTGGACACCATTGACCTAATACATTCATGGGATTGGGGTTCTTGTGGGAATGTTGGCCATCTCGCCAAAAAGGCCGCCCTCATTCTATAGTATTGAAGGTGTTTAAGTTGACCCCTGCACCCACTGCAATGAAATCCGTGAGATCACAGAACTCCCCATCAGGAAACATATCGCCCAGTGTAAAAAGCTTGTAAGGATCCCAGGATTGCTGAAGGGCCCGATCAAATGTGGGGGAGATGCCAGAGAAGTCCCATAAGGGAACCTCCGGGTCATAGGGGGATTCCACGCCGATTCTTCCATATATCTTGGCCCGTGGTTGTATATACTGGGTCAAATGGGCATATGCCGCCATAGCGCGGGTTAAGGAGGACTGAACGTATGTCGTTTGGGCGGACAGAGTATCTTTCAATCAGTATGTGTGGGGCTGTGTCCTCAGGATCAAACCAGTGTTTTACGAATTGTGCTTGTGCACATAAATAATATAACAAAGTCCGGTGCAGCAATGCCACCCTTAACAAAAGGTTCCACCATTTTATCCCAACCCATCCTAGCTGTTTTCCCATTCCAAATGAACGAGGAAGCAAGAGATTTAAGTTTAACGAAAAAGGTTTACCAGGCCAGAGAGGGATATTATTGAAATAATAAAGGAGCTTGGGGAGAACCACCATCTTTAGTAACACCACCCTCCTGTATAATGATAGTGGCAGGTTAGCCCACATTTGAAGCTTAGTCACCAGAGTTGACAGCAATTCCCCCTGGTTGTGTACGAATAGCAGGTCTCTATTTCTAGCCACTAGTATCCACAGGTACCTCACCTTGGAGGGGGCAAAACAAAATCCCTCTACACCAGCTAGGTCCCCTGTGCTATCCGTAAGGGGGAATATTTCAGACTTGGGCACATTAATTCTGTATCCAGAATGTTCCGAGAATTCCTGTATGTCTGCCATGATGTGTTTTACATTCTCAATGGGGTCTCGGACGTATAACAGGGTATCGTCCGCATATAGCGAGATTATCTGAGGGGGCCCAGTCATCCTAAGCCCTCTATGTGTGTGGTGTTGGTGTATGTATTCAAGGACGGCCTTTGTTGATGGAGTGCCCAAGGCCCGGGCCGTCTCGGTGTCTGCTTTGATGGCCTCCAGACTCTCGTCCACCACTTTCCCGAACAGGTTGTTTCTGTCAAAGGGCATGCCCAGTACCATGGTCTGCACGTCCCGACGTAAGTCTGTGGCCCTGAGGCAAACGCGCCGGCACAGGCAAATGCTGTTGCCCGTCTGGCGAAATCCAGTATCAGCGATGTCCGACGCTACCGTGATGGTGTGATCCGACACCAGCTCGCCTTCTTGCAGGATTTCCAGGGCTTCCGCCCTCTCGTCATCCTGGAGGAAGTCTAGGATAGGGGCAATCTTGAGCCACAGCTCCCCATCATAGCTGGCCATGATCGCGATGGCCGCTTTGATGGTCGTCGCTGCAACGTCCCATAGGGTCTAGCTTCTTTCCCTCGCTGTCTGGAGGGCAAGTAGAGGATGACGCCGTCGGCCCAGCCGCCGCTTTCTTGGCTGTCGTGGAGTCTATGGAATCCGGGTTTGGTTGTGCCCCGAGGCACATAGGAGCGGAGTCTGGGACCCGTTACTTCTTCTCATACCGGTCTCTTAGCAGGGACCGTGGACGGGTGCTTCAAAAAGGGACAGTCCTTCGTCCCATATGTCGTCCAACAGCGGGACGGAGTACCGTCTACGTTTTGGCTTACCACAGTTGGTAAAGAAATCCCTCTTCTGTTCCTCGGGGTACAGCTTGAAAAGCTCTGAGGCCCTGGCGATCATGGCGTGAACATTTTGTTGGGGGTGGGGAGAATCCCGGGGGGAGGTGGCGGGATATCGATTCCATCGTCGAAACCGTTGTCAGTCCCCGTCATCGCCGTCTCCATCCCATCCCTCGGCGGAGGGGATGGGGTGAAGGCTGGTAGGGAGAGGGGTGGGGGATGGACTTGCCTCCGCTTGTTCGGCGGGCTCCCCGACGGTCCAGATGCCACTGGGTCGTCCGTTGGGGTTAAGGGCAACCTTGTCCTCATCTCCGTACACAGGGTCTGCACAGCCATAAAGATTGCTCCCGAGTTGTCCTGTGGCGTAGGCATCGGTTGCGACGGGAGCTTTGGCTGGGGCCCTCAGTTTCCTCCACGGCCCGCGGCTCCTCGTCTGCTCCACCGTTGCTCTGTACGTCTGCCTTGTCCGCCACGTGCGACTTGTCGGCGTATAGGCAGTAGAGGCACCGGCAGTGCTCGTCCTCCTTGAAGGCGTTCTGCAGTCCACATCCTGGGCAGTTCGTGAACAGTTTGGATACAGTAGGCGTCGAATCTCCTTTATCCTGGGCCATGTCCAAAACGGGGTAGGCCTAAAAGGTCTTCTGGAATTCTCCCAGAAGTGTAATTCGACGAAAATCCGCCCTTGAGGGGTGTAGAAATTTCCAAAACAGGTCCCCATTGATCAGAAGAATCGGTGGAGCTTGAGGCTCGAATTGACCAAAAAAATAAGAGTAAACTTTTTGAAAAAACGCAATACGCAGTAAAAGCTCGAGAGCTACAGCATGAGGACTCCCAACACGTGAACGTGCGGTAAAAATCTAAGGGGCTTAGGTAGAGGGCAGTCATTGGCTGGGGCCAGTATGACCCAGAGACCAGAGATTGGTTAATGGTAGAAAGACAGTTCAGAAACAAAACTGAAACTGATTTTTTCAGTATCAAGGATTCCCAGCCTTACGACTTAATATTCATGAGCATGTGAATCCATGCCAGAGCCCATGCTGGAGAATTGTATTTAGTTTGCAAAACCACAAAAGTCTTTCAGGAAGAAAAAAGGTTAATAGCAGCAGAGCTCAACATTCTAGAGACCCTTTTCGTGCAAACTAACGTTTTAAAAGTCCAATCCCTGACTATAGGAAAAAGGCAGTTTGGAGTGGATTCAAAGGCTTAAGAAGCAGAACAACAAAACGTTTTTCAGGATACTTTTAGTTTTTAGGAAAAGATACTTGGCAATTCAACACAACGATGGAGACCCTGCAAAAGGACTCACTTAAGGGACACAAGTCGACAGCTTGGGTCTGAGGTAGAGTGGAGACTATGGACAACTCTTCACGCACTCCAGTCACTCTGGAGCGACTTCTTGGTTCAAAGTATGTATACCTTTCACCCCACAGTACCTTAGGTTAGAAGAAATGCGTGTAGCTGGATTCACCTGTGCAGCAGCGATGGACACGGTCTCCCGATTCCTCGGTCTGGCAAAGAAAGAAAGGTCTCTGAATGGGATGTCTCAGCAGCAGTCTCGAGAAACTACTCTTGGCACAGATTTCTTCGGCCTCCTTGATCGGGCTGCGGTTTTAGCACCTTTCTCAGCACCAACAAAGGACGGTACTCGCCCGGTCAATCTTCGATTCTTGAGTCCTGCACTCTGGTGAGGCGACTGTAGTCCTATCGGGTCTTCTGGAGGTTGTCATGATTCCTGCCCCTCATGTCCCCAGCCCTCCAAGATGTCAGACTGGAGCCAGGCCACGATCACCTACCCGGCCCTCAAGGGCCTCTCCATCCCTCCAAAGACCCACTTGGAGTCAGACTTGGCGCTTGTGGCACCAGACTCACTCACTCCCATAGGATAACATTGGGGATTGGACTTTTAGTGCATTGATGGGGACAAGATGGATGCCCCCACATATTGCGGTTCCCAGAACTGCATGTGCAGTCTAGTCTTGGGTGTGGTTCAGCCCAGAGACACCTGGGATATCCAGAGACTATTTAAGACACACCCAGGCTGAGAAACATGCTTTGCGTTTTCTGCACCTGCAGCGTGACACTCACCGTGTTCGGATCGGTCTCCAGTAGGCCTGCATCTTTCTTCTGCGCTCAGCTCCTGCAAGAACAAGAACACTGTTAGGAACAGACTTATCTTGCGGCGCTTCTGCCCATCATTCATCGCTCCTTCTGTTATGCGGGCATCTTCGGTGGTGTCACTCCCATCCCGGCACGCCGCTTCCTAAGGAAAAGGGAAACCAGAGAAAAGGCATTAGTAAGCATTCTGCAAATCTTCGCTTATTTTTAAATACTGTACAAGCTTCAAACGCTTACCTGAATCCCAGCCACTCTGGGGGAGCTCGGTCTCCGGAACTTCTCATCCATCTGCAAGAGGGAAAAGACACTCCAGGTTAGCGTGTAAACATCTAGAGGCGCTGCATACCGCGCTTACCCACCGCATTTGTTCTTCATAACCGGCATCCACACTGAAAACGTTGCGGCACCTAAAAGACACAGAAAAAGAACTCAGTTCAATGCAAATACGAAAGGGGTGCATCGCACTCTCACTCACCTTCAGTGCTACTCATCTCAGCAGCACGCCGCCATCCCCGGATGCCAGCCATCATCTAAGGAAGGAAAGGAACGAAGTTAGAGAACTGTTCAAAAGACTCATACTTACCTGTCGGACTCTTTCCAGTGAAGTAACTAGGCAGCAACGAACCCGCATCAATCAACGCGCCCCTGCGCTGAAAGCAGGCCGGAGAGCACACTAAGAAAACCAGGTGAGCTGTGGATCAAAGGGAAGGGTTGGACCCCGGGGAAGAAGGGGGTTCAAGCACACAGACAATAAGGAACTCTACCAATCCTGTGTTTCAGGCCCAGTCTCCAGTCGAATAGCCTCCAGGGAAGGGTTCAAGATCGTAAGAGGTCAGAACAGGCTGAGTGATGTCCCCGTGGATACCAGGTGACTGTTAGAGGTTCACATGGAGCTCAGCAAAGACGTGGACGGATTCCGGCCTTGCAAAGACGTTGCACCGAAAAAGGGTTCCGCGATCTGCTGTTTGCGGTCTGCAGCTCTGGAAATGCGCAGCACCTCAGGAGATGGCTCAATGTGTAGTTCGTCTCAGGGATGGTTGGCCCCAGCAGCCAAAGGGAAGGGGTCGTCCTCTTTCGAGCTCCTCCATCTAGTAGAAAACCGGGTCAGGACAGCAGTGGTTAATTCACAGTGATAAGAGTCCGCAGGTGTCTCTGGTCGGCTTCAGCTTAGGTTACATCGTTTCCAGTGGTCGACTTGCCTTTCAGCTAAGGAACCTCCCATTTTATTCAGTTTTCCTACACTCTGCAATCTCTCTCAGCAGATTACACAAAGGATTGGTTGGCTGTCCAATCAGGACAGCCAACCCTCCCCCCCCCCCCCCCCCACACAGTAGGAACTGGCTCCATTCAGGCAGACAGCGGGCGGGGGAGTGAATAACTCCTCACCCAATTCCTGCCTGTCCAGACATACTGGAGCCTAGGCGGGGACACCCATGGGTGCTGCCAAAGGCAAAAAAACACACACACTGGTAGAAGGGATAAAGAACAACCACGATAGAAATGGGAAAGAAAGGAGTCACCATGTTGGAACATAGGTGACCCTACTATGCACAACCAAAGCTGTGAATACAGTCTGCGGTAAAAAATGGCACAATAGTTGTTAGAACAAGTCCACTGCAACCGGCCATAACTATAGGGTTGTCTATGTAACTAAAAGGTCACAGGAGCAGAGAGAAGGGGAATACTACATGTCCCCCTTTGCATTACACATAAGGTGGTGTGTGCTAATCACTCATAGTATAATGTTTTATGAAGGATACAAAGTATCCTTCTTTCCTTAAGAATTGCAGTCAGTAAGCATAAAGAAAGAATCTCAAAGGAGAACCCAAAGGGTTCCCAGCAACACTACCCATAAGGAACTGTGTGCTGCAAACGTTAAACACGGATGCCGTTAGAGATCTGGATAAAGGTAGACTATAGTAAAGGTAAAACACAGTTCCAAAAGAGCAAATAAGAATGAATGATGGGAAAACTGCTACCTTCATTCAGGATAGAAAGAAAAAGGTCCAGAAAACCATCCAAAAGTGCAGGGGTCTCACTAGGAGAGGGTATGAACCATAAAAATGCTAAATCTCCCTAACACTAACCCAAGAATACATGTTGAACGGTGAGCGACTTTGAAAAGTTTATTCAAAGTTCACCCTAAGGAAGCAATGAGCTCAATGCGGTAGTAAGTGCTTTTGTCAGGGACACCAAGTAATCTCTTAAAAGTAGTTTTCTAGTGTGCAACAACCAATTCTGGTCACATAGTGGACCCAAGATAGGAGTCCCATTCCCAAGCTACAAACTAAAAAGTTAAAGGTTACCTGCAGGGAATGAGTTTACACCCAATACTAGAAAATGGGGACCAAGTATACAAACCAGCCCCCTCTAATTACGATCAGAACTGAAAATGACCCTAGGCAACTGGGAACAACTGCTCAGTGTGGGTTGAGGTATTGGAGGACATGGGGTTGAGGGTGCTGCATGCTGTTTTGATAACTGGGTGCAGCAGTTCTCGTCTCAGTCAAACCCCACCACAGTCCTGAAGATCACCAGTCTGGACTTGGACAGAAGATCCTTCAATTTAGATACAATGAGGACCCTCGCCCCGGATGCCAGACACTAGCAGTTGAGAGGTGACCCTGCACAGGGTTCCCAGGCACGAAGAGACAGGAGGTGGGAGGGGGGTCGGGTTCTCCATCCAGAGGTCCAGTCTCTCAACCTTCATGCTTGGTTTCTGAAAGGTTGAGGTATAAGGATACAGGCCCATAACTCAGAGCTCAAGTACAACAACCTTGGCGATGCCACATTCCGAACAGGTTAGACCCACAAGGGCGGGAAGCACCACAAAATGTCTTTTCCGTTGAAGTACATTGCATCGCCTTGCGCTAGATGGCTTGAGTTATGGTTGTCCTTGCAGCAGTCTTCCACTGTCCTTCTGTAACCCTGTGCTTCAAACACTTTATCCCAGTGTTTGATTAAAGGAATGGCTCCAGATTCTCTTCTGATATACAAATCCCTGGGACGGGGGGGGCGGGCCTATTTGGAAACCTGCAACATTCAAAATCTGGGGGATGGTGCAATCAGACAGCCAGCACAAGTACAGTCAAGACTCACGAGTACTAGGGCCCATCCACAGCTCCTTATCCAGCCCAAGCCAGTTCCATGAACACATTCTACTTTTCTGGTTCACGCCTGCAAACTGAATGCCCCTGTATGGCAATATCCTTCCCATGACCAGAGTAAAGTCTGTTAAAAAAAAAAAGTGAATAAATATGGCCAGTGATTTGGGGCTTTGGGGCACTGTGCAGCACAGTAGGCTGCAGTGCTGCAGTACTGCAAAACCGAAAAGGTGCACAGGAGCACACCCAAAAGAACAAGTTACTTTCATACCTGGTAACCTTCTTTCGATGGGATGTTCCGACGACGTATTCCACATCTATGACAGTAATCACCACAGCTGTGCTGCTTTGGAAAAAATGTCAGCGTCTGTGTCCTGCGTCGATACGCTGTCCCTCGAGGGCCTCCGTCTAGCCTACGTCACCGGATGTTATAAGTAGGACGCACAACGCCTGTAGCCTCAGTTGTAGTTTTTTCCCAGAACGTGTGGCGCCAATCTTCTGCCAGAATGACTACAGAAAGCCTTGCGGAAACATAAGCTGCAATCGCATAAGAAATTCTGTAGAGGGGCCGGCTGGGAGGGTTCGATGTGGAATACGTCATCGGACCATCCCACCGAAAGAACGTTACCAGGTAAGAAAGTAAGTTGTTCTTCGAAGGGATTGGTTCCTCCGACGTATTCCACATCTATGACAGACTCCCAAAGCAGTACCAACGTATGGAGGTGGGAAAAGAATTTAGAATTTTAGAATGCCCAATAAAATTGCAGAATAGAGGACCGCCTCGCCAAAGGCCAAATCTTGTCCATGGATAGAATCCAGGGAGTAGTGTTTTACAAAAGTATGGACAGAGGCCCATGTGGCTGCTTCACAAATGTTGCAAATGGGAACACCCCTTTGCAGAGCAGTCGAGGCAGCCACACCCCTAGTAGAATGAGCCCGTAAGCCTACCGGAGGGTCCTTACCCGCCAAACGGTAACATTCAGAGATTGTCAAGATAATCCATCTGGACAAGGTCTGCTTAGTAACAGCTTGACCCAAACACCTTCCAGCATATCTTACAAAGAGCTGATTGTCCACTCTGACCTGGGACATGCGTGAGATGTAGAAACTTAAAGCT
Organism: Ambystoma mexicanum; assembly: GCF_040938575.1. Classification (NCBI taxonomy): domain Eukaryota; kingdom Metazoa; phylum Chordata; class Amphibia; order Caudata; family Ambystomatidae; genus Ambystoma; species Ambystoma mexicanum. Next base: position 1,265,838,209 of record NC_090925.1, on the reverse strand, counting down.
CTCCTAGGATCCAACATATGGAGCCTCTCCTCTTCCTTACCAGGATGCAGAGGAGGATAGAACGCCGGAAGAATTACCCTCTGGCTCAAATGAAATTCCGACACAACCTTCGGAAGAAAATAAGGACGAACCCCAAGGACAACCCGGTCCTTATGGAACACCGTGAAAGGTGGCTTGGCGGATAGTGCCTGCAACTCACTCACTCTGCGAGCGGAAGTAACCGCAACAAAAAATACAGTCTTAAATGACAACAGTCTCAATGGACAAGAATGTAAGGGCTCAAACGGAGCTCCCTTCAGGAACTTTAAAACAAAGTTCAAATCCCAAACGGCAACCAGGAAAGGTGACGGTGGAAACACAATAGTTAGCCCTCTCAGAAACTGAGAAATCAAAGTAATCTTAAAATAAGAACACTCCTCAGACGAGCGCTTAAATATGGACAGCACCACCAGGTAACCCTTAATGGTACCCACTTGCAGGCCCTTGTGGGCTAACGAAAGCAAAAAAGACAGAACCACAGGAATGGCACATGAAAAAGGATCCACATTCTTTACTCTGCACCAGTCGCAGAACTTTCTCCAACGGCATAGGGACTTTGTTGCGGGCCTTCTGGCCGAAAGCAACACCTCCATCACGTCTTCAGGGAGGTCCCAATCCTTATACCTCAACCTTTCAGAAACCAAGCATGAAGGTTCAGAGACTGGACCTCTGGATGGAGAACCCAACCCCCCCCCTTGTGAGAGCAGATCGTCTCGATAGGGAAGACGGCGTGGAGGGCAGATGGACATGTCGAGAAGGTCCGGGTACCACGCTCTCCTGGCCCATGCCAGAGCTATGAGGATCATTCAGGAACCGAACCTCCGTAACCTCTGCAACACTTGCGGAATGACGGGGCTGGAAGAAACGCATACAGCAGTGGGAAGGACCACTCCACTACGAACGCGTCCCCTAAGGCTCCTCTTGGAGGAAGTTCCTGCGAGCAGAAACTTCTCGCACTTCCGGTTGACACGGGTGGCGAGACGATCCACTTGTGGGGTCCCCCAAAGTGCGAATATCTCCAAGAGAATTTCCTGAGCCAGCTCCCACACGTGAGAGACCGTGCTCTGCTTGCTCAGAGCATCCGCCGCCTCGTTTTCGTCTCCAGCCAGATGAACTGCCGAGATCGAAATTTCCTGCTGGATGGTCCAGAACTTGAGCTGCATCGCCCCTTTGCACAGTGGGAGAGACCCTGCCCCCCACTTTTTGTTGAGTTAGTGCATGGCCACTGTATTGTCCGTCAGAATCAGGACATTCTTCCCCCGTACAGACGGCAGAAAAGCCTTCAGGGCTAGCCTGACGGCCCTCAGTGCCAACAGAATGATATGGAGTCTGGACTCCGACGGAGACCAGCGATCGCTGACTGTCAACTCGTTGGCATGAGCCCCCCATCCCGTGAGGGATGCGTCCGTCACGATCGTTACCTCCGGCCAGGGTAGCCAACATGGAGCCTCCTTCATCAGATTGCCTTCGACGGCCCACCACAGAAGATCCTGGGCGACCGAGGGCGGCACCTGAACGGGATCCGACCTCCTGCCAGAGGACTGCGACCACTGCATCTTGAGAGCCCATTGCAGAGATCTCATCCGCAACCTGGCCTCTGTTAACAGTAGAATGCAGGATGCCATGAGGCCGAGCAACCTCACGAACTCAAACGCCGGGAGACTCTGGGGATGTTGAAACTTGTGCACCATCTGCAGAATGTGAGGAGCCCTCACCTGGGGAGGCGAACACAGCCCCAGGGATGCGTCGAGCACTGCTCCGATGTACTGGAGCCGCTGGGTAGGTGTCAAGTGGGACTTCAAGTTGTGGGAGAAGCCCAGCTAGTGAAGGGAGTGGCAGGTGACGGACAGATGATCCAGGACTTGCTCGGGAGAGCGCGCCCCGATCAACCAATCGTCCAGGTAGGGGTAGACGTGAATCCCCCCTTTCCTGAGATATGCTGCTACCACCACCATGAGCTTGGTGAAGACCCTCGGGTTGGAGGTCAATCTGAACGGCAGGACACGAAACTGAAAATGCAAGTCGCCAACCGCAAACCTCAGGTACTTCTTGTGCTTGGGATGAATTGGCACATGAAAGTAAGCATCCTTGTGGTTGAGATACCAACCAGTCCTGAAGTTGAAGGGCCTGGAGGACTTGAGAGAGTAACCATCTTGAACTTGTCCTTCCCGAGGAGCTTGTTCAAACCACGCAAGTCCATGATGGGTCTCAATCCTCTGTCTTTTTTCGGGATCAAAAAATATGGGGAATACCATCCCTTGTTCCTCTCCGCTACAGGCACGAGTTCTATGGTGCCTTTCTCCAGCAGGGATTTGATTTCCTTCGCAAGGAGTGGATCCAGACTCTTCAAAGAGCTTCCCCAGTGGATTGTCGTGAGGCCTCTGCCGGAAAGGAAGACAGTAGCCGTGGGCTATGATCTCCAAAACACACATCTGAAGTAATGGCCCGCCATTCTACAAGATGCTGCGCCAGCCTTCCCCCAACCAGCGAACCATGGGACATGGCCTCATGACTGAGCTGAAGCAGCTGCGGCAGTGCCTGAGGGGAAAGAGGCAACTGCCCGAGCGGCTTTGGCACCACTAGTACCTTGTTTTCCACCTCTGGTACTCCTACGTTGGCCCCTTTGACTGGAAGCCACCCTCGATCTACCAAAGGAAGAGTAGTATCGAAAGGAACCGCCCCTCCATTTCTATCCCCTAGGACGAAAAGGCGAGGTTGACGTACTGCGCGCTATACGACTTTGTTGCAGCTTTGGAGGTCTGCAACCTCTCAAAGCTCTCTTCAGCCTTGCTGCCAAAAAGATGGTCACCATCAAAGGGCATGTTGAGAAGCCGGGACTGTGCATCAGGAGCAAACCCCCGACTTCAGCAGCCACGCAAACCTGTGCATCACGGTGCTCGCCGCCATGGACCGGCTGACAGTCTGCCACTTCCAGACACGGCTGAACGGATTCACACATGGCATCCTTGCCATCCTGAACGAGGGCAAGAAAACCATCCCGTTCCTCCCCTTCGGGAATATGTTCAGCCGCCAAAGAAACGCAATTCCACATAGTGTGAGTGAATCTTGCCAAGGCACAAACGGAGTTGGCTGCCTTTAAAGCCATACCCCCCAATGAAAACACTTTCTTCGCCCATCCATCAAAGCGCTAGTCGTCCCTATACGGAGGGATGGTAGGGTAGGCAGCCTGCTTTGCTGGGGCATTAGCCGCCTGCAGCACCAAACTCTCCGGAGCAGGGTGCAAAGACAAGTAGCCGGGGTCACCACTGGCTGGACGTTATTTTTTCGGAAGCAACTTATTCACTGCCGGGAGAGACTCCGGAGAAGTCCAAGCCGCCGCCGCCAATCTTCTTTGTAAGGCCATATGAAATGGCAGCACTGGGTCAGTGGGTGGACCTTGGTCCAAAATATCCGTCAGGTCATCCTGCAGAAAATCCACAGGTGGAGCAGACCACCTCAAGTACTCCATAACCCTAGACATGAGACGCCTGTACGACGACTCGGCGTGTGTACCAGGCTCAGGCCTGTCAAACTCAACCTCCGGAGAGGCGTCCAGACCACTGGCATCATGCAAGGATTGACGCAGATCTTCCACCTGGCTATGACCCGATAACAGGTCATTGGGAACCTCAGGAGGAACAAACCCCTCCACATCTGACCCTTCATCCACCTCTGAGATGTAATCCAAAGGCTAGAATAAATCCCTGGATAAGGGTACAGAAAAAGTCTCAAACACAGGCCTCACTGATTGACTCGGGGCCTTCCTCTCGGTTTCCACCGGTCTCCGGGGCACCTCCGATAAAGCCTCCTCAAAAGGCATCGATGGAATCGGCATCGAGTGAGGCGCCGACTACTTCGACAACGGCTTCGAGGCCGGAGCCCCGAGCGTGTCCTTCGACGGCCTCGGCGCCGATGGTGTTGATGACTTGAGGAGGCGGAGCCTTGAGAGAGCCCCTCGACGGACATGGTGCCAATGGCGCTGATGCCTTCTTAGAAGGCCTCACAGGTTCCAACGGTCTAGAGGGTGACGAGGACCAGGAGCGGGCATGGCTAGAGCAATCCGCCTTGTCCGATTGGGACCTCGACGGCTTCCGATCTCACCGACCGCTCGAGCCCGAAGACGTGCGAACGGTGGCCCTAGCGCATTCCTTGCTGGCTTCTCTCGAAGGCGCAGATGGAACGGAGCCCTGCGATTTGAAAATCGCAATCATCTCCTTGCGAAACGCGTCCCATTCCGCCGGAGATTAATACTTGTTGGGACAAGCTACCTGCCGTCTGGCGGAGTCCTCGGACGAGGAAGGCTACCAGTGACGGCGCTTCCGAGAGTGCCAAGAAGAGGCAAAGGCATGGCGGGAACCACTCCGGGACTGAGACCTCCTGGACTTATGCCGACGCGGAGAGCCGCCCCTCGAATAGTCGATCGAAAGCCCAGCATATTTTGACTTATGGGGTTTGGAAATCCTACCTGCAGATAACTTCTCCCGCAAGGCCTTCGACGTCCAAGACTGGCATTCATCGCAGTTATCGGTGGTGTTAGGGAGAATTCTCATTCTATGGCTAATTTCCCTTACCTAGTGAGTCCCTCAGCAGCTTTGCTGGATTTCTGGAGTTTATTTTTTCCACCTGGTCAGAGTGTGAGCTTTTCCCCAACTCTTACCTGTGTTTTGCCACGTGTATTTCAACTGTTTGAGATTGTGGACTCCGGAGTACACCACTTCAGTAGCCCCACTCTGTGTGTTACACAGCACCCTCCGTGCAGCGACACATGGTTGTCTTAGACTTCCCACAGACTCCATTTTCTGGGACCGACTACTGTCCCCCAGAAAAGGGTAAAGTTGCCATTAACTTCACAGTCACTTAGCACGGATCCAGTACACCCCATCTGATTTGGAGTACTGGAGAGGGTTAATTCTTAGCCCTTTTTATCTGTGCCTCTTGGAGCATTGTTTCACTCCCTTAACATTAAGACTTGGCTGGTGGCAGTGGTATCTACCCTAATTATTCTACCGTGATTATATTACATAACGTGGTACTGTTTTAGGCTATTTTAGTAGCCTGGAACTTTAAACCCGCTCACCCAATTACTTTTTATTTCAGATCCAGTTGGGTTTAATCACCATTTCTTTTTGTCAATATCCTTCTTGGGTCTTTCTTTGCGCAGCAAACCAGGTTTGCCTCCTTTGTTTGCCAACCTTTGGCGGGCTTCTGACCCGAAGCCCTCCTTTGGCGTCTGGGTGTCTAGGTGGGCTGAATGTGAGGGAGGGGTGTCGTCACCCCCTGCACACGGTCTCCTTGGAGACCCAAGTCGCACTTTGTGTTGATTAGCTGAGGTGGTTGTCCGGGCTGTACAACCCCCCCCCTGCTGATTGACAGCCAGGCTGTGTGAATGGGGGATTTTGCCATAAAAGGCAGGACTCTTGGGCTAGAAGGCAGAGTCGCCACTGGAACTGCAAAGAACCGAAGAGAAGCGGAGAAGACGACGGCTGCTGGAACCCCGAGTCCCGGTGAAGCCCTGCTGCAGTCCTGAGCCATCTACCCTTCAGCGACAAGAGAAGATCAAGTCCGGAGACTTCTTCCCTTGAGCCTGGTGGGATCAACCAGCCCACCCTTTCTTCAGTCAGAGAATCCTCTCCTGGGTCGAACTCACTGCTGTGCTGTAGTGGTCCGGATAGCCATCAGAAGAGCCCTCTCCTGATTTAAAGGGACACCTTTTATTCATCGTTGTCTTTTTCGCTGCTGCTGGCCTCATCCATCCTTGGACGTCTGTAGCGATCTGCACTACCCTTTTTGTCCCCACGACTGAAGCCGCAGGAACCGTGAGTCTGCGGGAACTACCAGGAACAACTGCCGTGGCACCAGCTTTCTCCAACGGAATAAGGTACTATGCACTTTTGGTCGTTCTATCCGTCCAACCATCCGGAATCGGGGTGAACCCTTTTCCTCCATGAAGATTTGTACTTTCTTCCTTCCCTCCCTCTTATAACTTTTCCTTCCATCTGACAATATCTAAGTACTCTTGGCATCTCGAACTGTTCAACGTGTGATTTCGGCAACTGAGCATCTGCTCCATTGACACTGGCGCAGGCCTATTGACTTTAATCTGTATCTTTGAAGAAGTCCTCCGATTCCCTTGCCTTGACAAAAGTATTGCTTGTGATTTTATTCACTTTTCCCTTGTTTGAAATTCTAAAGTACAAAGTGTGTTTTAACTTCGTGAGCATTTCTATTCGCGGGTACGCGTTAGTATCGCAACACCGGCCTGTCAAATCCTATTGTACTTACCTTGAATTTGCTGGAACAAGTGGAATTGGTTGTGTGTAGTGTATTTTACGTGTGGTTTTGAATTTATAGAAGTGAAGTGTTTTGTGAACAGATGGTTCAAAATAAATTTACTTATACCTGAAATCTTGAGTCAGTGTTTGCTTGAGTCACAGTAATTATGGTCCTTTGTGTAATCTCTACTACTGCTCATTTACTCTACTGTGTAGTACAGGCTTGTACCAAAGGTGAACTTGTATTACCACTTGTAGTCTTAATTGTGTGCAGTGGTCCCTAAGGGCACTGCACAGGATTCTGCCTAACAGGTGGCGTGGTCCTCGCCGAGGCACCACAGGCAGACGTCATGCGGGTCTGTAAGTGACATCTTGGAACCGCAGTCGCGGCACATCTGGAAGCCCGACCTCGGGGTAGAAGACGAAGACATGATTATCACAATAAACCAAGAACGAAGAACCGATTCAACAGGAGAAGAACAGAGGCACGCCGAGATTCCGAAGCGAACACGTTCACTACGGGCCTTGTGTGTCCTACTTGTAACATCCGGTGACGTCGGCTCAACGGAGGCCTTCGAGGGACAGTATCAACGTCATTGACGCAGGACACTGACACCAAAATATTTTCTGAAGCAGCACAGCTGTGGTGATTACTGTCATAGATGTGGAATGCGTCGGAGGAACCAATCCCTTCGAAAGGGTAATATAAAAGATGCCACAGGCTTCACCAAGTGTGGGAAACATGCCAAGATAGCCAAACGAAAGGGGAAACTTGTGTCCCCCCTCCCCCTCTCTCCGGGAGCTAGTAGGGCTACATCACCGACTTAAAAATGGGAGACATGGCTTAAGTACAAACCTGTGCCCCAAAAATTCTAGGCGTTAAGCAAGGGAGTGAGGTTAAAAAATGCCGCTCCAAAAAAAAAAATATATCAGGTCATGGGTTCAAGACAGCATAAATGCTGAGCTCCCACTGAAGTCGATGGGAAAGATGTGCAAAGGAAAGTCTTCCATACCACCTACCGCTACCCAGAAAAAAAAAAAAAAAGAGTGCAAACAAAGTAGCCAAAATGGCTACATCACGGTAAAAGATAAATACACATTGGTCTAGGATAGCTAAAAAGTGCCAACATTAGGTACCACTGTCACCAGCTTGTGTGGGCTTAATGGAGTATTAAACAACTGCCCATGAAGTAAAAAGGAAGGTGAAACAAGGTTACCCTGCACTACTGTTCACAAGAGAGCCAGTAGTTCAATACCAAAAACACTAATGTGGGACCGCGGCAAAAAGAAAAATCTTTCCTAACAGTGAGCATTTCTTTCAGATTTTTTTCTTCAGTGTAGATGGCCTTGAGGGATCAAAGTTAGGCAATATAAAATTATCCAAATATGAGCAACTATTAACTATTTCAAATGCAAATATTTTTAAGTGTTGTGGGGTTGCGCTCATGCATAGATCATTTTTGGAGATCCCCAAACATATCCACCTTTCTGTTCTCAAACACCATATACCCACTTGTTCTGCTATTAATGCCATACCACACTGAAACTTGGACAGCTCAGTCTTTTAAACTATTCCACATTTGATGCACTCATTTGGAGATATCAATTTGGAGTGGATCTTAACATCTTTCATATCAAGACTGGTCCCACAGCAATGCTGCTAATAAAAGCATGGGCCTTGGAAATATTTTTGTTCAAAGTCTGTCTTTAATTCTCATGTCCTGCCTAACGAAACATTACAAACTCACTGCTAGGAATAACACCACTTTTTTTCAAGGAAACCTCTGATCTTATAGTCAACCAGTTATTGCCTCAGGTAGTGCTTTTCTTGGAACATCACAAGCTAAACGTCAGAAGAGTTTTGAATTCTCAGAGCAAAAGTATTACTCACAATCCATCTCAGAAAACTGCTGGCTTTTATACTCGAAGAAAAAGTATGGTCATTTGATTACCTTTCCTGGTGTCAGGTCTTTGAGTCCAGCAATAGTGATTTTGTCCTCAGGGTGAATCTTGTCATAGTCGGCTGGGTCAGCAAACGTGAGCGGTAGCAGGCCCTGCTTCTTAAGATTAGTTTCTGAAAGCAGACATAAAAAAAACTTAGTAAATGACAAATCATGTACACTAATGATAAATGGCATGCTCCCTAACTGCTGCAGTAATGTGCATAGGCGAGCAACAGTTAAGCAGGCAGAGGGGCACAACAGTGTTAAAACATTATGTGGGAAGAGCAGTGCAGGAAACATTGTGTGTTTATACAAAACACCATGAACATAGGCATTCAAATGAAAGTTACGGCATTAATGACAATAAGAGGCAGCAGTGTCAGGTGGGTACATTGGATATATCAGAAAAACAAAAGCGGATGGCAGTTCCAAGTACATCAGGTGTCCAGAGGGGAGGGGAGATGAGAAAGACATTTCTCAGTACACATCTAGCCATTTCCCCCATATCTTCTTGAATTTCCGGGGGCAGACTTTCCGGGGGCAGTCTCTCGCGTTGTAGATGCGGTGTTCCATAGATGCGCACCTGCTTACTTCGTTGATCCATTGGTTCAGGCATATTGACTCTGCCGAACCCCAAGTAGTGCTAGAAACTTTAACTAAATCATTCATCTGTCAGCTTCAAAAAGCCACATCATGTAATTCCTTTGGTTCAATGTGATTACGGCTGGAAGTAGGATGCCGGTGGTACCAACTGCGTTTGTGTTTACACTGATGTATGGTTTGTTATTGAATTTTGTTATTACGTCAAAGTGTGTTTGTGTGAGCGCATTTCGAGTCCCATGCTTCGCGTAGGCTGTCTAGTGGTTGGTCTAGAGTATTACAAGTTGAATATTTCCAAAGTAAAAGGGCATCAACAGTGGTGTTCTGTCAGGTCACTACCCTCAAATGGAAGGTCCAATATGCGTTCTTGGACATCGGGATTTACTTCGTAGCCCAGAGCTAGGCCGTGCAACTCATGTCCGGGGCAATGTAGATGGCCCAGCCAGAGGCATCAAGGCCACGGTGGACTCCATGATGTCCTGCGCTACCTGCTTGGCATCTTCTAGGTCAGCCTTGAACCGCGCTTTGCTCTGTGCTGGAAGTTCTTGGATGCAAGGAGGCGTTGGAGTAAAGCTTTTTTCCCCGTAAGCCTCCAAGATCTTCTACTTGCCTAGCAGCATTGTGGACAAGGACGACTGAGGCTTAGAACAGCGGGACACGGCAGAAATCACTGAAGAGTGCGCTTGAGGACGTGGCAAAAGCAAGAGTATCCCCTCCATCTGCCTATACTTGGCATCTAGGCGTCGAATGACAGGTTGCGCTAAGTGCGGCTTGAGACACCCCTTCTTGGCCAGGGAAGTTACGTCTTTCTGCATCGGGATCCCCGTTTTGGAAGGGGGATCCCGATGCAGAAAGACGTAGCTTCCCTGGCTTTAGGGTGAGGAAATTTGCCAAGACCCCCTGCACGGCAGCTCTTCCTCGGGCTGAGGAAGGCCCACATATTCTGCCAAACCTGCAAGGCGTCCATGGAAGGCACTGGGTGAAGATGGCGTGTCGGGGTCCTACTCCTTGTCCGGAACTGGTGGAGGAGTGCTGGGCGCCGTGGGCTGCGGTGTGGAACCCGGAGCCGGTGGTTGCTGCGGAGGTTAGTGTGGAAGCGCCTGTATTGTGGGAGGCAGGGAAGCCGGCAGCGGTGGTTGCCCTGGGGCCTGTGGCACCGCAGCCATAGGAGGAATTACTATGGGAAGTGGAGGGGGGAGCGTGTCCCTGATGGCATCCTGGAGGATAGCCCCCATCCTGGGTGGTCGCATCAGCCCTATGAACCTTCCAAAGAACCAGTCTTCTGAGGCTGTAGAGGTGGCAGGAGATATTGACGGAGTGGCTAACGGCTGCAGGGACCAGGGCACACTACCTGAGGTGCAGGGGAACCCTGCCCCGCTGATGGATAAACTGTAGGTCACACCTGGTTGGCACCAGTCCCACCTTGTGACTCGTTCCTCCACCCTCTCTGCCAGAGGGGATATCGGACGCGCAGCCATTTTGCCAAGCTGCGTGCCAAAGTCATGGTGCCTGGCATGCTGGAACCTGCTCCGTCCAAGATGCTTGGTGTTGGAACATAAGGCCTATCCCACACCGCAGGCCGTGACATGGAAGGCGTATTGCCCTCTGCAGAGCTGCAGGTAGTGCTGCGTGAAGGTGCCCCCCTCGGCCATGAGGCCGGTACTATGGCATTGCCCCTCGGGAGTAATCCCAGTAAAAGAACCTTGCAGTCCCTCGGCCGTGAGCTGGATTAGCCTTGGTTCTTGTGCTAGTGCTAGAACCCAAAAGGTTCCTCCTGTTTGGGCGCTTCCCAGGGAAGCAGTCACCCTCACAGGGTGCAATGGTAAATAGAAGCCTTACCTTAGGCCTCAAGCGATGTTCGACAAAATCCTTCAGGTCCTCCGGAGGCTCTGAAAGAGCTCCCTCCACCTAGCTAGCCTGTTCTTCAGTGCCCGTTGAGTAAGCGCGGTGCACGTGGAACAACCCTCCCAGCCGTGGTCAGGGCCAAGGCAGTGAGTGCAAAGGGTGTGGGGGTGTCAGAGGACCAAGTACCTATTGAAAGGAAGAAGACAAAGATAGAATATCCAGGGAAGAGCGCATGGTATTACATGGCCGAAGCCAAACCTAGGAGCGCTGGTGAATTCGGCACGTTCCAGTCGAGGCGGAAAAGGGGAGGAGTGGCATCAGTGGCCAGAGTCAGGTGAGCGCATGCTCCCAGGGCAACACTGCATTTAAAGGGGAAGAAGATTTTTCTGGTGAAAGGTTCAGTCTCCCGTGCCTCACGAGGGACGCCTCATACAGTATGGAGGGACGGGAGATCAGAGTAATTGTGTGATCTCTTGTTTTATTCTATAACCCTTTTCTTTGACGTTCTCCTCAGCATTGCTCTAACTGCAACAGTGATTATATTAATGTCCACAGTGTCTTTACTATTTAAGTCACCTGAGGGTGTACGAAGTGTGTGTGCCATCCCCAATGGGTATTTGCTGATTTAGAGACACTAAGTATTTTGGAGTGTATTTGTGTTTTACTTATTTATTGCCCCTTCTGAAGAAGGCTTATTCAAACTGACTTAAATTTATAATTGTTTAATCAAGAAACCTTGAGTGTAAGTGTTTATTTGAATACTTGTCACCTTGAATCTCTGTAACCACCCTACTGCTCACATTGACCCCTCTTGAGATAAGCCTGGCTACTCGGCCACACTACCAACCTGTGTAGTACACACTTTTACCAAAGGTTGGGTTCCTATTGCCGGGAGGACAAGGTTGTTGTAGTGCACCCAAAGGGTACTGCTCCAAATCTTGCCCAACAACGACAATGCACTCGGAACGGGCAGCAGGTCTCTTGGTATTGGGGTTTCTCATCTCTGAAAACTCACAGGACATCAGGACATGGCTCGAAACAAAGTTAGTCTTGGGACTTGATGTTCCCACCAGTCAAAGGGAAGGAGTAGTCCTCTTCAGAGTTCCTCTGTGACACAGGAAATGGTGTCAGGACAGCAATGGTCGCTTCAGACTGTTGCAAAGGGTCTTCAGGTGTCTCTGGTCATCTTCTGTTACTTCAGCTTCCAGTGGTCGACTTGCTTTACACTCCAGAAGCCTCAGCTTTTATACTGTTCCAGAACACACTCCTCAGCAATCTAGCGCAGCAATTTACAGAAAGGGGCGTTTGGCTGCCCAATCAGGACAGCCAGACCCACAGTGGGCGCTGGTAATATTCAGGCACTCTGGCAGACAAAGGACGGGGTGGCGGAAAATGCCTCCCCCACTTCCTGCCTGCCCAGAAACTGGAGCATAGGTGGTGACACCCACTGGTTTCCGCCAAAGGCAACAGACGCGCGTACACACACACACACACAACCACCCCCCCCTTCCCAAAATAGTGGAAGGGCTGACAAAGAACAATGGCAAAAAAAGAATAGAGCCCCGAGTTGTTACTCAGGTGCCCCTACTGTGGACCACCGAGGCTATGGACATAGCCTGCGGTAGAAAAAGAAAATAAAAATAAAAAAAATTACAAAAAAAAAAATCACAATAGTTGGGTAGGACACGTCCACTGCCACCAGCCATAGCTAGGAGCTTGTCTATGTAACATAAAAGTCACAAGAGCAGAGATCAGGGAGATACCAAGTATCCCTTTGGAATTCCACATAAGGGGGTGTGTGCCACTCTCTCAGACTATAAAGTTTTGGGAGAGAGATCCTTAAGAAGAACAAGTTATTTCTTACCTTGTAACGTTCTTTCGACGGGATGTTCCTCCGACGTATTCCTCATCTTAGATATATCCTTCCAGCTCTGCTGGCCTCGGAAAATTTTTTCTCCAGAGGGCGCTGCGCGTCGACGTCCCTCGAGTCGATGTCCTTCGACAGCCGCCGTATCGACGCTCGACGTCATCCTGCCTAAAAAGGCCGCGCGCAGCGTCCGTTGCTCAGTTCCGTTTTGTAGCCCACAGTATTACTGTCTGGACTAGACTAATCACCCTGAAGGAGCGTAAGCTGCAACAACAAGGGAAGTAGAACTGCGGGGATGGATGGGAGGGTCGATGGGGAATACGTCGGAGGAACATCCCGTCGAAAGAACGTTACAAGGTAAGAAGTAACTTGTTCTTCGAAGGGATTGTGTCCTCCGACGTATTCCTCATCTTAGATAGGCTCCCATAGCAGTATTCTATATTCGGAGGAGGGAGTACTGACTTCACGCTGTCTTCTATTGATGAATAGAATGCAGTACAGCCCTTCCAAACCTAGTCTCTTGACTAGAGGAGGAATCCAGATTGTAAAAACGTGTAAAGGTATGGACAGACGACCATGTAGCGGCCGCACATGTGTCTTTAATCGGCACGCCTCTTTTGAGGGCCGATGAAGCTGCAATACCTCTGGTCGAATGAGCCCTGAGGTTTTGAGGGGGCTCTTTCCCTGCCAGTTTATAACATTCCAGAATGGCTAGAATGATCCATCTGGAAATGGTCTGCTTAGTTATTGGTAACCCCAGCTTGTGACCTGCGTAACCTACAAACAGCTGGTCTGCCTGTCTTATCCTGGCTAGTCTACTAATGTAAAAACTTAAAACCCTCCTAGGGTCTAGTCTGTGTAACCTCTCTTCCTCTTTCCCCGGGTGAGGAGGAGGAGGATAGAAAGATGGTAGGGTAATCTTCTGAGAGATATGGAATTCAGAAACTACCTTTGGGAGGAAATTAGGCTTCACTTGCAGGACAACTTTGTCTTTGTGAAAGATTGTATGAGGGGGTTTACAAGAAAGCTTGTAATTGGCTCACCCTTCTAGCAGATGTAAGTGCTATTAATATAACAGTCTTAAGGGTAAGGAATCTTAACGAACAAGAATGGAGAGGTTCGAAAGGTGTACCCATCAGGAAAGTTAGTACTAAGTTTAAATCCCATAGGGGAACTTGGAATGGTCTTGGGGGATAAACATTGGTTAACCCCTTTAGAAACTGTATTACCAAGGGTAATTTGAAATAGGATGGTTCCTCCGCAGTACGCTTAAAGATAGATAGCGCTGCGAGATAGCCCTTAATGGTGCCAACTTGAAGGCCTGAATTTGCCAAATATAGTAGGAAGGACAAAACCATTGGTGTACCACATGAAAATGGGTCGATATTCTGTTCTCTACACCAGCTGCAAAATCTGTTCCAACGGCAGCGGTATAAAGACTTTGTTGCTGGCCTCCTTGCCGAAAGCAACACCTCCATAACATCATCAGGGAGGTCCCAATCCTTGTACCTCAGCCGTTCAGAAGCCAAGCGTGAAGGTTGAGGGTTTTGATGTCTGGATGGAGAACCTGACCTCCCTTCTGTGAGAGTCGGTTCTCTCTGAGCGGAAGTCGAATTGGAGGGCAGATGGACAAGTCTAGAAGGTCCGGGTACCACGTTCTCCTGGCCCAATCCGGGGCAATTAGGATCATGGTTCGCCGGAATCTTCTCAACCTCCTGATCATTTGAGGAATGACAGGGACCGGTGGGAACGCGTACAGAAGCGGAAACTCCCAGTCCACTATGAACGCGTCTCCCAGAGCTCCTCTCGGAGGAAATTCCCTTGAGCAGAACAGGTCGCATTTCCTGTTTAGGCTGGTGGCGAACAGATCTACCTGAGGGGTTCCCCAAAGGGCGAAGATCTCTTGAAGGACTTCCTGAGCTAGCTCCCACTCGTGGGAGACTGTTCTGCCTGCTCAGAGCGTCCGCTGTCAAGTTCTTCTCTCCGGCTAGGTGAACTGCCGATAGAGAGATTCCTTCTTGGATTGCCCAAAACCAGAGCTGCATCGCCTCTCTGCACAGGGGTAGTGATCCTACACCTCCTCTTTTGTTGAGGTAATGCATGGCCACCGTGTTGTCCGTCATTATCAGGACGTTCTTCCCTTGTACAGCTGGCAGGAAAGCCTTCAACGCAAGTCTGATGGCTCTCAGCTCCAACAGGTTGATGTGTAGTCTGGACTCCGATGGAGACCAACGACCGCTGATGGTCAAGTCGTTGGCGTGGGCTCCCCACCCCGTGAGTGAGGCATCCGTGACTACTGTTATCTCCGGCCAGGGTTGCCAAAACTGTTCTCCTTTCAGAATGTTCTCCTGACAGGCCCACCACTGAAGGTCTCGAGCCACCCTGCCGGGAACCTGAAGAAGATCTGTCATTCTCCCTGAGAATTGTGACCACTGAGTCCTCAGTGCCCACTGGAGGGATCTCATTCTCAGGCGAGCCTCTGGCACAAGGAAAATGCAGGATGCCATGAGGCCTAGCAACCTCAAAAAGTCGAAGGCTGGGAGACGTTGGGCATGTTGGACCTTGGTAACCATCTGTAGAATATCTTGAGCCCTCACCTCTGGTGGCGAGGCTTTTCCCAGAGAAGTATCCAGGATCGCTCCTATGAACTGGAGTCTCTGCGATGGTATCATTTGAGACTTCTTTAAATTGAGGGAGAAGCCCAGTTTGTGAAGGGAGTAGCACACGTGATTTAGCTGGATCTGAGCTTGCTCCGGAGAAACAGCCCTGACAGCCAATCGTCCAGGTAGGGGTAGACGTGAATCCCTTCCCTCCTTAGACTTGCAGCCACTACCGACATTAACTTGGTGAAGACCCTCGGGGCGGAGGTCAGCCCAAATGGCAGTAGTCGAAATTGATAGTGAGAGTTGCCAATTGCGAACCTCAGGTATTTCCTGTGTTTTAGATGGATAGGCACATGGAAATAAGCGTCCTGAAGGTCCAGAGATACCAACCAGTCCTGAAACTGAAGGGCCTGGAGGATCTGAGAAAGAGTGACCATCTTGAATTTGTCTTTCCTGAGGAATTTGTTCAATTCTCGCAAGTCCAAGATGGGTCTCAGTCCTCAGTCTTTCTTCGGAATGAGAAAGTAAGGGGAGTACCAGCCCTTGTTCCTCTCCGCTACAGGTACCGGTTCTATGGCACCTTTCTCTAGCAGGTCCAAAATTTCCTGCAAGAGGAGCGGATCTGGAGCCTTCTGAGAGCTGATCCCCGGTGGATGACTCTGAGGTATACGTAGGAAAGGCAGGCAGTAACCTTGGGCGACTGTTTCCAATGCCCAAGCATCTGACGTTATAGCCTGCCATACCGTCAGATGTTGAGTCAACCTGCCTCCTACAGGTGTCCTGTGAGGGGAGTCCTCAGAGTGGTTTTGGGGCAGCTGATGCAGATGCTGATGGTAAAGAGGCACCTGCTGTTGCTGCGGCTTTAGAATATCTACCCCGTCCACCTCGGGTAGTTCTTTGACCCCTTTGAGCCGGTCGTCCTCTACCTCTTCCGAATGCGGAGTAGAAGCGAAAGGACTTGCCCCTCGCAGAGGTTCCTGTGGGACGAAAAGGAGTCTGACGGATTGCAGCTCCTAGGGATTTTGCTGCTGCTTTTGAAGTTTGCAGTTTCTCTAAACTGTCATCCGCCTTTTTCCCGAACAAAGAGCCATCAAATGGCATGTTCAAGAGCCTGGCTTGCACATCTGGGGCACAACCCGACTTTCTCAACCAAGCGAACCTCCTGGTTGATGTACTTGC
The DNA here is from genome assembly GCF_040938575.1 of Ambystoma mexicanum. Classification (NCBI taxonomy): domain Eukaryota; kingdom Metazoa; phylum Chordata; class Amphibia; order Caudata; family Ambystomatidae; genus Ambystoma; species Ambystoma mexicanum. The sequence goes on along the minus strand of NC_090925.1, from coordinate 1,265,821,861 downwards.
CGCCATTGCTCTGCTGATACTGTCGCCGAATCAATGCCCGTCTGGAGGGATTCGCACATAGCGTCTTTACCGTCCTGTATAATATTCAGGAACGCATCCCTTTCTTCTCCCTCCGGGATGCAGTCAGCCGCTGTAGAAGCACACTCCCAAAGTGTATGGCTGAACCTAGCAAGGGTGCAAGTAGCATTAACAGACTTTAATGCCATGCTACATGCTGAAAAGACTTTCTTTGCCATAGCATCATATTTTTTATCGTCCCTGTCCTGTGGGACTGTAGGATAAGCCGTCTTGACATCGGTAGAGGATGCTGCTTGTACCACCAGACTTTCTGGGGATGGATGTTTAGACAAGAACTCTGGGTCTGTGGAAGATACCCTGTACTTTGCAGACAGTTTTTTATTTACTGCTGGTATTACATCTGGGGTTTCCCAGTTTGTCATGATCTTTCTCTGAAGAGCTTTATGAAAGGGCACCACTGGATCCTCTTGTGGGCCTTTGTCAAGAATATCTGTGAGGTCATCTTGCTGGAAAGATTGTGAAGGTGTAGACCACCCCATGAACTCTGTAATCCTGGCCATTAAGGCTCTGTAGGGGGTTTCAGCATGCTCCCCCGGGTCTGGCTTAGCAAAATCCACCTCAGGGAAAGTGTCTAACCCACTTGCCTCATGTAAAGAATCATGAAGATCCTTTAATCTGCGCTCTTCAGAGGAAAATTCCTCTCTAACTGGGGTTACAGGTCCCTGTAACTCAAATGTGTCTTGTTCAGACAAATCACCCTCTTCTAAAATTGAGGATATAGTTCTCAATTGTTTTGAACTCATAAAGGGAGTAAATCCCATTTCCAAGGCAGAGGGTGCCGAACTTGTCATTATTGGCCTCGAAAACATCGATGTCGTCGACGACGCCGAAGGCTTCGAGCGTGGCGTCGAAAACAGAGGTGGAGGCCTCGAGGACCTCGACAGAATTGGAATTCTACTCGACAATATCGACGCCATCGACGTCGAGGGCCTGGGGATCGTCACTGGATGTGTGGTCACCGTGACTTTTCTCGGCGTAGACGCCGGTGTCGAGGCCGGTGTCGAGTCGACAGACCCGTGTGTCGAAGGTCCCTTCGACAACGGCGTCGAAGACATCGACGGAACCGTCGAGGAAGGTTTGGAGGTCATAGTCCTACTCGAGGGTTCGAGACGCGCTCGAGAGGTTTCTTTCGCTGGGTACTGCGACTCGCGGCGTTTTTGACCTTCGGGTCTTTCGACCAGAGCATCGCTCTCGGCAGTCTTCGAGGGGGTCGAGGCCGCTTTCTCGAAGACGCTCATATTTTTTCTGAATTCCTCCCATTCAGCCCGGGAACTATGTTTCGTGGGGCAAGGGATTCTTTTTGGCGAAACAGAGGAAGAGGAAGACGGAGAAGGGGATCTTCGACGTCTCCTCTTCGAGTGCTTCGATCTCGAGGAGTGATGAGACCCACTCCGAGACCTGGAGCGCGAATGGTGACGAGGAGACGAATGTCTCGACTTCGTCGACAAAGAAGAAGCTTTAAAAGTCTTACCTTTCTCCAGCTTCCCCCTACGCTCCTTCAGGGCCTTAGCTGTCATGGACATACAGTCCTCGCACTCCGAACAATGGTGTTCGGCTCCCAAGCACCACAGACAATTTCTGTGAGGATCGGTCAACGACATCTTTTTCCCACAATCTCGACATTTTTTGAAGCCGGATCGAGGAGTTGTCGGTTCCGACGAGGAAGCCATCGAGTACGGATCGAATAACTCGAGGTAAATAGGATTATCTGACTAAGAACTGAGCAACGGTATTCCGAGGCACCGAGGAGCGCGGAAAAACGGAACTGAGCAACGGACGCTGCGCGCGGCCTTTATAGGCAGGATGACGTCGAGCGTCGATACGGCGGCTGTCGAAGGACGTCGACGCGCAGCGCCCTCTGGAGAAAAAAATTTCCGAGGCCAGCAGAGCTGGAAGGATATATCTAAGATGAGGAATACGTCGGAGGACACAATCCCTTCGAACTGTAGTTACTTCAGGATATAGAAACTAATATCAAAGGCGGACCCTAAGGGTCCCCAGCAACACTGCCCATAAGGAGCTGTGTTCCGACGCCTTTAAGAGTTATGGAGGAAAAATAGACTCTGCAGGACATTAAATACAGAGTAAAGAGTTTCAAAAGGCAGAGCCCATAAGAATGAATGAGTGGAAAAAGGCTCCACTCATTCAGGATTTCAGAAAAAGTTCCAGAAGTCAAGCAAAAAGAGCTGAGGGTCTGACTAGGGGAGGGAATGAAGCATAAAAATGATAAATCTCCCTAACAAAAACCATAGCAACACTTTCAGGTGACTGCTTAAATAGTAATGGCTTGAGTCCACAATTGTTAGCGAGAAATGACAGTTGCACTGTTTAACTAGTAGTGGCTTGCATCAACAATTGTTAGTGAAATTACAGTTATGTCACTATTTTAGAAGTGCAATAGAGCAGTTCAGGGAAGTGCAACCCAGTATTAGTTTTAGGAGAGCAGCAGCTATTCAAGGACAGTATAACCTATTGGTATTTGAATTATTACACTATTTCTAAGTATAGGAATAGACAGTTTAACCAATTATGCTTTTCAGAAGTGTGTTTTACAATTCTAAGACAAGTAAGAACTCTTAGGACTATTTTAGAAGTTTTCATTCTGTTTTTTTTGGACACTTATTTTTATTGTGACATCTTTTACAATAGACCTTACACATACAAAACACTAAAGAAATGCTGATTAAAAAAAAAAAGAAAAAGTAATCTCAATCCCAGTTAAAGAGAGACAATGCAACGATTAAAGACATTCTCCCGCCACATGAGCTTGGACCAAAATAAGTTCTATGACTAGTCTTTGCCAAAACAATCCCCATCTTTATGGACTACAGATTGCCTTTTCAAACCTAACTTCGAACATTCAATTACCTGAGTGAGCCAGCAGAGTGAATGTGAGATGAACAGTATTTCTGGGGGCCTCTCACTGCAAGAAATCGTTCCGAAGCTCAGGTTGATACTTGTTGCTTACTCTCGAAGCCGAGCCGGAAGAAGGTGACTCGCTGTTCCCTTCCTTGCAATCTGAAAGCTGCTGTGCCTTCAAAAACTGTTCCAAGAGTAGGTGGTAAGGAGATCTCTCCCGGAGCTACGAGGGACCATCGTGCACCAGCTGATCTTTGCCGAAGCTCCATGGTAGACAGACATACGAAAGGCTGCCGACCGGAGAAGGGGCCCGCCGAGGAGAACGAAGAGAAGCACCAGAGAGCAGTCTGTCGACTACTGCCGTCGGCAACCGGAGCCGCCGTGCTCCCTTTGCCTAAGAACATTTGATCCAAGGACTTCCTTGATCATCACCGTCAACTGTTTTTTTGTCCTGCCGGAGAAAGTCAAGGTCGTGGACGACCGAGGAGAATCCCCCGGTGGGTTTCCCGCCACCCAAAGACCTCAGACGCCGACGAAGCTACTGAAGCCAGCTGTGGTTACATCCCGTCCGCCGACGCCCTTGCTGGGCCAAAGTTCTTCACTGACTCTTTGCGGCAACGAACGATCATTGTCGAGGAGCACTACACGCCTCCCCTATTGCAAGGCATTTTCGACCGATCGTCAACAAGCACCACAAGGACCGAAGCTGCTGCTTGAACAACCACGTTCACCTTTTCTTCTTCTCGGAAGTTCGACGACCCGTTGCTCCTGCTGGAAAGGTAGCGCACTCAAGAAGGGCCCGTCGATTCCCAGACGAAGAACTCTACAACACAAGGTACATTTGGGTTGCAGAACTATAGAAGATAAGACTTTAATAGACAATATAAGGACAGGGCTTGTAGTGCATCTTCATTTACAGGTTGGCCAGGTGGGGGGAGCGGGGGAGGAAATCCTCGGACGGAACGATGTCTCAGTAACAGGGCCAGTTTTCTGCCAATTGTCTAACCCACTTGTCTTCCTCCTAAGTGTATGGTTGATATCGTTTTGCTGTGTTGATTAGTATGCTATTTGAACTGAGTACAGTTGATGCATTTTTAATGGAAGCGTAATAGTGGTACCACCTAGAACTGTATATAGTTACCATTTTAGAATTGTCAGAGCACAAAGTGAATTATCGTGATTGTGTATATAACCTTGACCCTTATTTATATAAAGACTTTTAACTAATACAGTGTGTAGACATTCCTTAGTGGGTGCTTGGGGACTACACTGTACTTAACCAGCCTGCATCACCTCCTGAGAAGCTAGGCCTTGATTGCTCGTCCATTGCTACCAACAATAGAGAATCTTGGCTGGGGTCCTCTGTGCCTCTCCTCTACCATATAGCGAGCAGGAGTAGACACGGTTGCTTTACAGCCGTGTCTATGCCTATGCCCATGTTTGGATCCGGGGCTCCGGTGGGGTCTTCTCAAGATGAGGTGGTGATGGAGCAGTCGGATGTCGAGGAATGGTGCCCCCTTTGGACTCTCTTACTCTGGGAGAGCTCAACATCAGAGGCTATGGAGTCTCCCATGGAGGTGCAAGCCCTGATGGAGGCATTCTTTGCTGGATTTCGGTGACCAGTGTGTACAGGATCATTAGAATATCCAGCGACACATCCCTAGGTCTAGGGGTGAAAGGAGCCAGCAGAGTGGGGTCTGGCCTGATGCGTCTCTTGCGAGCAGGGGACTCGGGTCGACTGCCCCCATACCCCCCCTTTGTGATATAAGCAGCACCCGCTGTGCAGATCATGCTCTCCCTCGCTGATACTCTAGTTGATCTGCTCTGGCCTATCTGGAGCAGCCCGCTGGTCCACATATCAGGGAGGTTCCACTGGGGCGGGAGGAGGAGGGGGATATGGGAGGGGTGTGGGGGGGCATGAGGGGGATATGGGAGGGGTTCGGGGGAGGTGGGGGGGAGAAACAGTCTTCCTCTCAGGAGGTTGCTGGGTCCGTGCAGTCACCTGGTCTTCCCCGACACAGGCGTCTCTGCAGCCGTATCTCGCCTTGCGGGCAAAGACACCAGTGGAGCGGCTGCCACTGTTTTCTTGGACCCCACTCCTTCAGAGCTGCCATAGTGGACGTCGTCGACTAAGCGCTGCTTTCGTCGACGGTGCCATTGTCGACTCAGTTGACCAGGCATGCTGCAAGATCTTAGCAAACTTCAACTGCTAAGAGAATTCTCATTTCTGTGCTAATTCCCTTCACCCTTAGAGACCCACAGCTCATTTGCTGGGTTTTAGGACTTTACATTTTTATCCTGAGAGACCTTTTTCTCACTCATTTATTTATCTGATTTGGACTCTGTTTCGTTAGGTATTGGGGTCTGACAAGTTCCATAGGCATCTACCTTTTGTATTGTGACACACAGCACTTTCAGTGCAGTGTCGCAGAGAAGTCCCCTGGATTTCTCATAAGGTTTAAATACCTTCTCTTGGGTGAACTCAATGGTCACTAGCAGCAGGTGACTGGGACAACTGAGGTAATATCTCCAAAGGTTGTATTGGCCCATGTAAGGCAAGACCTCCAGACAAAAACAATCCTCTAGGGGGGGAAAAGGCTTGGTGCACCGTTTTGCAAGGATAACCAGATTTATTTTGTATACATAAAGGAAAATGTATCAGATGGTCCTGTAGAACCAAACTGACAGAGCACTTGGTTAGTTCAAAGTAGGTACAAGGTTTTTAAGGAAAGAAAATGTCAATCATGATGTAAAAAATAGTGTTATCCCACCACCCTCATTGGCTATCACCTACATACATACTACCAGTCGCCTATAGTCCCTTGATTGATTGGCCGCATCCAAACTACCACTAGCCTCCAACATGTGGTCCACCCTAGTCCATCACCTGGGTTCTGTGATGAATCCTGTGGACTCCTCACAAAGACGTTACCTTAAAAGTCGACTCCGAGGTGGCCAGGGGAAGGCAGCAGTTACCTGAACCTGACCCTGTGGGTATTAGTTGGGAGGAGAAAGGCCCCAGAGTAACAGGACTCCTCAGTTGGGAGAGCCGCAGTATTAGTCTTCCTCCAAGAAAGATTTCAGTGATGCCAGAATATGTAATGGCTGGCTGTCAGGGGGAAGTTTCCTTTCCCAAAGCTATCCATCTTAGTGATTGTGAACACAGTCATAATTAATCACTTATGAGTAAGACTCCACTTCACCAAATTGCCTACATTTAACGTGGTAAAAACTTTTAGTCAAGAGAAGAATGCTAAATATGATCAGAACATTAACATCTTAAGTACTGATAAAGCCAACTCATTTGAATCTTAACCAATTATTGAATCCTTTTAAAACTCCTTTTAAAACTCCTTTTAAAAATAGAATGAGAGTGTGAAGGTACATTTGGAAACAATGCTCAGAACAAAAGCCAATTTGAATAATGGGGACTTCAAGTCCCACAATGCCCAAAGTAATGGGACAAGGAAGAGGGATTCAGAGGCACTGGACTGCAAGGTGAAGCCTAGTAGTGTTAATGACCCACACCTGAGTGGGACTGAGGTATATAAGACCATGTCAGGTAGAGGCCATTAGGAGAAGTAGAAGGTGGAGTGCTTGCAGAGACTCCACATTGCAGTGGCAGCAAAGGAAGAAAAGCAGAATCCAGAGCGGATGACTGTCCCGAGGGAGTCTCCAACTTTGATGGCCTTACATGCAGGGGTTGCGTGGCATGAAGCGTTATTTTGAAAGGCTTTCCCCATTGTAACTTGTGCTCCAGTGGCAAGCGAGCACTTTAGTGTACCTGGAGTGAGGAACGCTCCTCTCTCGACCGGCGCATGCACTGAAACGAAGCAGAGTGCTGTGCAAAACTGAGGGAAGGAAGCAGAAGGGACTGTGACAGCAGACGCGTATGCAGCAATCAGTGAGTTCACTACTATTGTGTAAACCCGGAACGATCCGGAATGTCAAATCTTTTATCATCCCTGTCCTGCAGAAGTGTGGGATATGCAGCCCCTTTTGATGAAGTGGCCAAATTAACCACCAGACTCAGGACTCGGATGCTTGGAAAAGAATTCCAGATCCATAGATGAGGGCCAATACCTTTTAGTGAAATCTTTATTAAAAGCTTGGGGTTGGGGCATCTGGCTTTTTCCAGTTGTCCTGAACATTCACTACTGTATGAAAAGGGAGAATGGGATCCTTTGGAGGATCCTTGTCAAGGATGTTCGTTAAATCGTCCTGTTCAAACGCCACAGCAGCTCTACCCCAGCCAAGGTATTCAATAACCTTTGGCATAACTGACCAATAAGAAGCACCAGTATGTCCAGGGCACTCTGGTGTTCCAAACTCCACTTCTGGAGAAGTGTCCAGACCAGTTGTATCCTTCCGTGTGTCCACTAAATCCATAATTCTTGATTTCCGAGAGGCGTTCCTCTGGAACATCTGGAGAACCATATTCCAATCCAAACAATGGACTTTGAACATCCTGCTCCTCATATGGAGCTCGAACTTCTTAGAGGCTTAAAAGCACACCCCAATGAGGATGTCAAAGCCATCAACAAGGTTGACTTCGATGAGCTTGACCCCAATACCTTTGGAAGAGCATGAGAAGCTGCTGGCTTCAATAAGGCTCGAGTTGCTGCCACTCAAGGAGCCTTCGAGGCCTTTCTGAGTGGGCTCTTAGGAACGCAAACAGAAGATTTCAACGACGCCCTGGCTTGCTCATGCGGCGGATTGGGGTCGGAAGCCTGTTTTGTTTCAATCGAAGGGGTAGATGGAGCCGCCTTCCAGAAAACAGCCAACATCTTTAGTCTATAATCGTAATTCTTCTAACTCGGCTTGTGAAGCCGCCTTACTTTGAAAACGTATTGGGCGAGGAGTCCGAGGACGACAACCGAGATCAATGGGGTCGCTTCCTGGATTTTCTCAAAGAACATTGAGACCTCGACAGAGCGCTTTGCATGTTTCCCACACTTCTTGGACCTGAGATGAGAAACTGCTCTCAAACCCTTGCCCTCCGAAGATCTCATCTTTGACAGGGTGGAAGAAGGGTACTTGGATAAAGGCCTACCCAAGGGGAGTTTCCCCTTCTCCTCATCAGTCATCGGCCTTGTGGGTTTCACCCAAACACCAACATATCGGGTGCGGGACTGTGATGGACATCTTGGAGCTGCAATCAGAACATCTTTTGAACTCTGTTTTTGGGGTAGACATAGTCGAGAAAACTTTCTACACAATACAGAATTCGCTGAGGTGAGTGAACCGTTTCAAAGCATAGCTGTGGTAAAAAAAAAAAACAGAATTGAGGCAACAGGCGCAGTGCATGCTACTTATACTAATAGTCTACAGCACGGTCGAGAGCGGACACTGCCGAGGGACACTAGGCCGACGACACATGGCGCCCTCTGCTGTGAAAAAAGTTTCAGACGCTGCACGCAGGATACTGGGAGTATATCAAAGATGAGGCATACATAAGAGGAGACATTACATTTAAAAAGTAGTGTGCACACAAGACAGATATAAAGCTAGCACTTACCATGGATCCTTGCAAAGCTTTTAGTGATGATGGCTCGTCCACCTAGATGTCTTGGCTCAAGGGCAGCATGCTCCCGGCTCGAACCCTCACCATAGTTCTCGTCCCCAATTACAACCCAGCTGATGCCATCTTTCTATTAAGAAAAGGAATATAAAGTTACTACCAGGAACTAAAAAAAGAAAAGCAAATCAAGCAGTCTAGGAAAATTAGCAGCGGTTTTCAAAACTAAAGTTAGAACTTATCTTGCATTGTTACCTTTTCAGTCTCAAAAAATGAAGGTTCTCACCGTATTGACTAGAGTACTCTTAGCCCTTAGTCACACTTCCTCCATCCTTGTGGATGTGCCGGAACATTGGGACGATACCGGAACCTTTGAAAGGGGAAAAAATGTAGCTTCCCCATTAAATTTAGTATAGCGTGCAGGGGTATGGCTTCCGGTGTGGGAACACTCCACCCTCTGGTGACTCACCTCAGCCATCTTTCAACACAATGGAAGCTTAGATACCTGCTACGCCCATTACATATCCATTGGCATACTAGTGGGGGAAGGCGGGTGGAACATATGGGGCGGGGGGAAGGGGATTGAACGCTCTAGTACGTTGAGTAACTAATTACCTCATACGTCCCATCCCCTTTCCTCCATCCTTGAGGGCGATTCCACCGAAAAAGAACACAGGGTGGAGCTGTGACCACCTGCTGCATATCTAGGACATAGCAAAAAGGTTCTTCAGCACCGCCTGACCAAACTCAGCATCGCACGTGGAGCTAGCGTCCAGTGAGTAATGCTTACAGAAGGCTGACTGAGTGGCCCAAATAGCCGCCTTGCTGCTGATATCCCAAGAAGCATGTCTCTGAAATGAGAAGGCAGTGGCCCTCACTGCATGGGCATAGTTCCCATCAGGAACCGGTTTAGCCATGTAAGCCTATATAATGGCCTGGAACATCTAACGGGCGATGGAAGCCTTGGAAGACAGAGCCCCGGGAGGAGGCACTAAAAGTCAAAAAATAATACCTCCGACGCCGACAGATTGAATCGGAGAGAGAAAAAACGAGGACCCTCTAGAGGTCTGTGGAATGCAGGGCCCTCTCTGCCTCAGGCTGTGGGGTAGGGAAGAAAATCGGCAGACTGATCTCCTGATTCAGATGAAATGGCAAGTGTGTGTGGTAAATGAATGCAGTGACGACCATGTCGCCACTCAGCAGATGTCCCTTACCGGCACATCTTTATGCAGTGCTGAAGAAGAAACCAGTTACTTACCCGCAACTGCTGTTCTCCAGCATTGGTCTGACATGGATTCACATGCTCATGAAGAAAACATAGCAGTACAGCATTACACAACCACGGAGGTGGCAAGACTCAACAGAAGCAAATACTCTTACCCCCGGAACAGGCTCACCTTCACACCAACAGGTTGCGTAGCACTGCTTGGCCGACCCTGGACTCCCCTCTAGAATCCCTGTCGAAGTAGAATCTCGTAAAGGTGTGCATGGACCTCCATGCAGCAGCCCTGCAAATGTCCAGCAGGGGCACACCAGACAGGAATGCCGTTGTTGCAGCGATCGCTCTGGTACAATGGGTTCTCAGACAGCCATGCAGCGGTCGGTTAGCCAACCGGTGATGAGTGATGCAGCCGGAGAGCCACCTGGAGATGGAACTCTGACAAGGCCTTCCAATGGTTCACATGACCAAAGTTCCAACAGTTGAGATGTCTTCCGGAAACTCTTTGTGCGAGCCACAAAACTTCAGAGCACGTGCCACATCCAGTGCGTGCAAAGTCCTTTCCGCTGGCGACGAAGGAGTCAGGGAAAAATACAGGCAACACCAAAGGCTTGTTGAGATGGAATTCCGACGGAACCTTTGACATGGAGGGATGAGTGCGCACCGCCCCTGTGTCGTGGCAAGTCAGATAAGGCCGCTTACAAGACAGGGCCTGGATCTAATCTGCTCTCCTCGCAGAGGTGATGGCCACAAGGAAAGCAGTCTTCCACGAAAGTTACTTGTCAGAACCACGTTGAGTTCCCATGCCGGGGCGGGCACCTTGACCGGCGGGAACGATCGAAACAGTCCTTTGAGTAACTCCTTGACTAGACAGTGTGACCAAAGAGAAGACCGTCCTGGAGACCTGGAGATAGCTGCCAGATGCATTTTGATAGAGGTGTGAGCCAGCCCCGCCCTGGCCAAAGACAAGTACAGATGGATCTGTGGGGCCATGACTGTCAAGAGTGGAACTTCGCCTGGCATCACATCGCAAAATGCTTCCACTTGTGCCCTTAGCACTTAAGAGTCTACGACGATCAAACCCCGGGAAGGCCTTCCCTGCAGTCCGCCGGAAGCTCGTACCCAGCGAACTCTAAGGCTGCAGGAACCAAGCCTTCAGGTTCAGCGATCTTGGGTCGTGATGCAGGATTGTGCCTCCTTCTCTGGTGAGCAGATCCGTGGCCACTGGAAGCAGCATTGACATGCTGAGGTGGTCTGGGAACCAAATCTGCCTCTGCCACACTGGGGTGACGAGGATCATGCTGCACCAGCGCCATTTGAATGACTCGCAGCAGGAGAAGCAACGGAGGGAACGTGTACAGGAACAGGCCTTCCCACGGCAAGCAGGCATTTGGAGTTCGTCACAAACGAGTCGATCTGGGGTCTGCCCCACTTGAGGAATAGACTGTCCACTTGATCCTGCTGAAGTTCCCACCCATGGCAGGAGCGAAGCTCCCTGCTGAGGGAGTCTGCTATGATGTTCTTGGGTCTCAATGTTTCCCATTTGGCGGAACCCCGTGACCGCAATGTCCAGGACCACAGTGATGGCGTGGTTCGACTCCACCTCGCCCACCCGAAGGATCTCCAGCACCTTGACCAGCCCAGTGCCAGAAGTCCTGCGCCACTGGGATCTGCTGAGCCTGGACCCCAGGAACAGAGCGTATTGCGATGGAATCAAGCAGGACTTTGGCTAGTTTACAGAGAACCCTAGATCCGTCAGCAGCCAGACAGTCCCCTGTGTGGTAGACAGCGATCTCCCCTGGACTTGGCATAGATGAGCCACTCGTCGAGTTATGGGTACACATGTATCCCTTGTAAGCGCAGATATGCCACCAGTGGTGCCAGGCACTTAGTAAATACCCTGGGCGCCGACTTCAGTCCGAAGGGAAGGGCCTTGAACAGGCAGTGCTTTCCCTGTACGAACCATAGGAACATTCAATTTTTCTCGTGAATGGGGAAGTGGAAGTAAGTGTCCTCCAGTTCCAGCGACGACAAGAAGTCTGCCTCCTCTAGTTGGCCGAGCACGTGCTGCAATGTAACCATGCTGAATTTTTGGGACTTGATGCATTTGTTGAGTCGTTGCAGGTTGAGAAGGGGCCTGCAGCCCCTGGTCTTTTTTTTAACTAAGAACTATCTGGAGTAGACTCCAGAGCACTAGTCTCGCTTCGGAACCAGCCCCATCGCCCCTTTCTTCAACATGGCCCGTAACTACTGTCGAAGATGAGGGATGTGTTGTTCCTGCTGGGGCACTGGCAGTATCAGCGGACACTTTCACTGGAATTCTGTAGTGTGCCCGTTGGCGAGAGCGTCCAGCACCGATCAGTTGGTGGAGAGGTTTTCTGACACGCTGACTAAGCCAGCCAGCCGGCCTCCCACCAGGGTGCATGGGTGGGGGCCCGACATCTTGCCCGGTTCAATCCTGCTTGGGGGGCCTGCATGCGCCTTGGGAGCGACGAGGGCATCCACCTCCGAAGGCTTTGGAATGACCCCTGTAGGTCTCCTGGGTCGTGGAACGGGAGGGTTTGCAGTACAAGGAAGATCCTACGCCGAAACCCCTCAATGACCTTCCCGATTCCCCTCCTGAGGCATGAAAGGACAGACTGTATTGCAGCGTGCCCAGGCCACGGGCCGTCTCCGTGTCTGTCTTGATGGTCTGCAGCATATCATTGAGGGCTTTCCCAAAGAGGTGGTCTCTATCAAACGGCATGTCCAGGACGCTCATCTTAACTTCCTGCGTAAAGTTGGTGGCCTTCAACCAGCCATGACGACAGAGGCAGACCCCGTTTCCCATTTGGCGGAACCCGTGACCGCAATGTCCAGGACCACAGTGATGGCGTGGTTCGACTCCACCTCGCCCATCCGAAGGATCTCCAGCACCTTGACCAGTTTGTCCTCAGGGAGGAATTCCAGTCGCTGGCCAGCTTGTATCACAACTCCCGCTCATACGGCCAGGAACGCTAAAGCATTCGCCGCCTTGACCGTCGTAGCCACTGAGTAGATTACCTTTCTACCCACGGTGCCCAACTTCTTCCCCTTGCTGTCTGAGGGAATGGAGGCTGAGGACGGGTTGGAAGACTCCTTCCGCGCAGCTGCTGAGACCGTGTCCAGTGAGGGCCATGACCGCATACTTTGGTGCAGACTCCGGCACCTGGTATTTCTTCACCAGCGGGGGCTGAGGTGGGGGTTTTTCAGCAGCACCAGGCTCATCCCAGACGTCGATGAGGCATTGCCAGAATGGTTTTCCTTTTCGCCTGCCGGCGTTGAAACTGGAAGCCCTCCTTCTTAGTCTCGTCCGGTGTTAGCTGGAAGTGTTCCGATGAGCGGGCTACTATAGCGTGAAAACAAGCCCACTTCGTCCGGGGGAGAAGCCCTCAGAGGCGGGGAGGTGCCGCCGTCGTTGGCAGTCGTCGCCGTGTCTGTCCCCATATCTCTATCTCTAGTGGGGCACGTGGGGCGGCTGGTGAGACTGTAAGGTGCTGCTTCCTTTTCTTGAGCGCCGGTGGTGCCGTCACCATCCTCTTCTGTGGAGAGTTGAAAGAAAGTCCTGTGACAAATCCCTGGGAGGTGTTCCGGGAGCAGGCTTGCTGGGCCCAGCGCCTACGTAGTCCTAGTCAGCGTTCCCACCGTCGTCCCCCTCTGCAACCTCTTCCTCCGTGTTTGTCGTCCCTTACATCCTCCAGAATCATGTGGACAGAAAACATGTCCTTCTGAAGAAATATCTGTGCCCTGGAGCACTTACACTCTCGCCCCCCCCACCCCTTTGTGTCCAGAGGGGTTGGTCTCCGGTTTAGGGACCGCATACTCTTCACTGGTATCTTTTCCACCGGTTTGGCCGAAACCTGCCTCCTGGGAGGAAGAGTCACCCTGGCTGTCGTCGGGCACCCTGGACCGCTCACAGTCCCTTTAGCCTTCAATAGGGCGCCAGATAGTCCAGGACAATTTTGCCTGTCTCACCTGGACCTTCAAAGGCAGGTGAGACACCTTACCCTGCGGCTTGGCCTTCTCCCGCAGCTTCCATGGGGTAGCTGACTTAGTCTTCGAAGAACTGGAGTGATGGCAGATGGAGAAGATGATCGCGCCTCTGTCGCGGGACCCGCTGGCGTGGCGACCCCGACAGACACGGACTCAGTGCTTGACCTAGTCTTGGGCTCCCACAGATAGTGTGTCCTAAAAGGACATACAAGCCGCTCTGACTGGCCGATTCTGGGTGAGGCATGCCCCTGTGCGCCACTCCGGGCAGAGGCCTTGGCGTTGAGCCACACCGTCAATCTACTGTGCCGATCCTTGATGGTGCGTTTGGTATACCCAAGGCAGATCTTACAATCCTCCTCCATGTGGAGGTAGTAGAGGCACTGGGAATGCTTGTTCTCCACAAACACATTCCTCAAACCGGAGCTGGTGCAGAGCTTGAAGAGGGAACCCCCGTCCTTCTCCTCCGACATGGTCCGGCATACGGTGTAGGCCCGATGGCCTTCTGGAATCTTCAAAGCAAAACTCCAGACAATTCTGCATTTGGGGGCATTGAAAGGCGGCAACAAACTGATCTCTGCTTGCCGAATGAAGAATGAAAGAGTGCACACGCTTTAACAGATCAAAAATAGGAATTAAAATAGCAAAAAACGCAAAAAACGCAGAAAAGCTCCAAGAGCGACACACAAGGACTCCCAACACTTGAACGTGCAGTAAAAATCTGAAGATGGCTACCAGAGGAGGGGCTTAGGGTGAGGGCAGTCATTGGCTGGGGTAGTATGACCCAGAGCTCAGTGATTGGTTTATAGGAAAAAGACAGTTTGTAAGTGAAGTGAAACTCTTTCCGAGGATTCCCGGCCTGACGGGGAATATTCATGAGCACGTGAATTCATGGCAGACCACATGCTGGAGAAGGAGCCACACCGCTCGTGGAGTGGCCTCGGATGCCCAGCGGCAGACCTTTCACTACTTTGTGGTAACATTCAGAAATGGGGGGTCATTAAGCTGGACATGGTTCGTTTAGACACCAGTATGCCCTTTCTGGACAGAGAGATGGTCACAAATAGCTGGCCTGCTTTTCTGTAGTGGGATGTTCTCGCAACCTATGGAACCACTTTTCCTCCTTGGACAGGTGAAGGGGAGTAGAATACAGTCTTTTCTATACTTTGAGATAAATGAAACGCCAAGACTATCTTGGGCAAAACACTGGTCGTACTCCAAGGGATACTATTGCCCTGAAAAAACAAAGGACTGGTGGTTTGCTCAACGGGGACTAACTCATTAACCCACCTGGCTGCTGTAACCATCACCAAAAAGGCAGGGTTCAACGCCAGTAAACAGATGGAGAATGCAAAGGCTCAAACGAAGCTGCCATTAGAAATGTTAGTATCAAAGTAAGGTCCCAGTCTGGAACCACAAAGCAAACAGGCAGAAACCTGTTTACAAGGCCTTTTAGGAATTGGGCCATTACTGGGATCGTAAATAAAGACCCTTGACCTGGAGACCTTTTGAAATCAGACAAAGCTGTTGAATCCCTAGACTGTAGCAACCTGAAGGCCTGCCGAGGCCAGAAGGAACTCCATCACTGCAGTTGTGATTGAGTCAATGCAGAGATGGGGTCAATCTCACGTTCCCTGCACCACACCTCGAATCTCCACCTGCACACATACAGCAATCTTGTTGACGGTCTACGTGCAGGCAGCAGCACCTTAAGTAGCTATTCCTAGACGTCCCAGTCGTACCGCATCCTCTCAAGACCCACGCATGTAGGTTGAGGGATTCCGGGTTCAGGTGAAGTACCAGACCTTCCGACTCGGATAGGAGATGCGGCCTTCGAGGCAACCGGAGAGGTGGGCAGATGGCCAAGTCCAGAAGCTCCGAGTATCATATTCTCGTCCAATCCGGGGCAATCAATAACCGGGTTGCTCAGAACCTCCTGAAAACCCACGGAATTACGGGAATCTGAGGGAAGGCATAGTGCAGATCGAATGATGCACTCCACCAAAAATGCATCCCTCGGGCGCCTCTCGCCAGGCATTCTTTCGAGCAAAACTGTTCACACTTCCTGTTGGACTCACTGGCAAACAGATCCACTGCTGGGGTACCCCCACAGAAAAGACCTGACTTCCTGGCGCACTTCCCACTCGTGTAAGACCATGCACCGCCTGCTCAGGGTGTCCGACAATCAGTTCTGCGTCCCTGCCAGATGTACTGCCGAGACAGATTGGATTCTCTAAAAGCCAGAACCACAGCTGCATTGCCTCTGCATAGGGGAGGGTCGTGCATGCCACCTTGCTTGAGGTAGTGCATGGCCGCGGTATTGTCCGGCATAATCAGGACACGCTACCCTTTCATGTTGATTTGCAACGTGCACCGCTACCACCAAAGGGCAGTCTCCAGGCGCTCAAGTGGCTCTGCAAGAGAAGAGGGTGGGCTGTGTTAGTGAGGATAGGATAGATGCAGAACCATAAGAAAATGGTGTGCGTCAGTTGTCTTGCGTGTGGGAGTTGGTTGAGAGGCCCTGCTTGTTGTAACCGTAAGGGTAGGACTCAATGCCTCAAATGTGTGCTAGCATTTGTGTTGGGTGTGTGGGTCGAATGAGGTTAGGGTGGTGGTTGCAGTCGCGCGCACTGGTTAGTTGTATCCATAAGGGCATCCAGAGTTGTGAAAGAATGTTAAGTGTCGTCTTGAATTGTGTTGTGCTTTTATGTAGTGTCGATGGACTTGCGGACTATGTGCATCGGTTGTCAAGAATTGCCGAGTACGAGAATTAGATTAGTTCTAGGTGTGTCTGTAGTGTGGCAAGCCCCTAGCCATGTAGAGTGGCATTGGTTATGTTAGAGGAGCAGGAAAGGGGGAATTCGTTAGCACGTGTTATTTTTTTTAAAGTGCCTCTTCGTTTGCCGCTCAATGGTACCTTCCAACGTTCCTCGTTGTGGTCAGGCAGCCACTTCCCCCACGGTTTTCTGGGGGCAGAGGAATAGTTATAACTAGTCTGTTCCCAATTACTTGGCCGGGATTAGTCTGAGCATTTGCATTTTGGCCTGTTGGCTCCTAAATGGGCATACAGCTGGTACTGCAATACATTTGGGGAAATGGTGCACGGCTGGGCGATGGTTATTTCATGCGTTACCTGGCTGGGCTTTCCTGAGTACATACATTTGCGCATGGGGCGTCATTCCCTTCGTGTCTGCTGATAGGGTGGGTAACTCTTTGCTGGTCTCCCTGGTTGTGGCATGACAGGGTGAGGAGGGGAATTTGGGCAGTGGGGTATTTTGGTCCTCCTTGCCGCCGTTATGTGATCGTGTCCCTTGGTGGGTTTGTTTTGTCCACAACATTTTGCTGCTGTTTTAGAGAGGACACAAACACATTCAGGTTTAACCAGATTTCTTGCAGTTCCAGTCTGTTGATGTGCCATTGAGCTTTCATCGCAGACCAAAGACTGCTCACCTGCAAATCCTTGCAGTGAGCACCCCAGCCCTTCAGTGACTCATCGTTGATCCTCGGGCCAGAGGCTAGAAAGGCTCCCCAGAGCACATGTTCTTGATGCTGGCCAACCAAGAGAGATTGTTGGCTACCTACCTGGACACTTTTAGAATGTCCTTTAAAGTGATGAAGTACTGGAACCATTGACCCCGCAGGAGCAATTGCAGAGACTGCATTCACAGTCCTGCCTCTGGTACTAGAAAAATGCAGGACGTCAGGAGACTCAAAAGGCAGAAGGAAGGAAAGCACTGGCAAGGTGGTGTTGCGCTGGAATAGCTGAACCATCTGCCAGACACTGGCAACTCTTATCGGGGTTGGGACGTGGGTGTCCAGGACCAATGGGGGAAGTTGGGGAATGGGAACCATGGGGGACGTTGGCCTCCATGCTCGGAGGCGGGCTGGCTGCCTGACCACAACGAAGAACATTGGAAGGTACCATTGAGCAGCAATCAAAGAGGCACTTTTAAAATTAACACATGTGCTAACCAATTCCCCACCAATGAACTGGAGCATTTGTGCAGGTGTTGCGTGGGACCTCTCCAAGTTCAGGGAGAAGCCCAGCCTGTGGAGTAGTGAGCAAGTATCTTGGAGATGGGTCAAAACTTGCTCCGTCAACTTGCCTCGGATCAAAACTTGCTCCGTCAACTTGCCTCAGATCAACCATTCATCCAGTTATGGGAACACATGGACGCCAGATCTCCTGAGGTGGGTCGCGACTACCGCCATTACCTTGGTTAAAACCCTTGGAGCGGAAGACAACACAAAAGGGAGCCTCTTGAACTGGTAGTGCTTGTACCCTATGAGGAATCTCAAGAATTCCTGTGCTTCTGGTGGATTGGCACATGGAAATAGGCATCCTGGAGATCTATTGACACCAGCCAGTCCTGAAACCTGAGAGCGTGGAGAATTTCTCTAAATGTCACCATCTTCAACTTGTCCTCTCAGGAACTTGTTCAAGCATCTGAGGTCCAAGATGGGACAGAGCCAGACACCACCCCTCTTTCTTGGGTACCAGTAAATACCAGATCGATCCTCTCTACTTGGGATGTACCTCTTCGACAGCACCCTTAAAGAGCAGGGCTTGCAGCTCTTCCTGGAGATGCCGTTTCAGTTGCTGAGGGGGTGGTCTGTCCAGCTGCGTTTTTATGAAAGGCAGACCGAAACCCCATCGAACGAGCTGAAGCGCCCATATATCGGAAGCAAGCTCCCGCCATTGGGGTCAGTGCTTGCCTTGAGGCAAAGTCAAAGGCAGGTTTAGCCGGCTGCTGGACAGCTAGGCCCAGAGTCTTGACGGCAAGCTTCGAGTCCTTACATTTCACAAAGGACTCCTCTTTAGGGCCGAACAGATTCTCACCGTCAAAGGCAATGTCCAGTAATTTGTTTTGGACATTGGATGAAAATCCAGATGTGTGAAGAAGCCTGTCTCTTCAAGACAGTCGTTGGCCCCATAGATTTCCAACAGTCTGCAAGGTCCAGCCAGGTCTATGACGACTGCTGCGCCCTCTCCTCAGCAGACTCGACAATTCTCAGGAAGCCCTCCCGCATTTCCCCTTCGGGAATTTAATGAGAAGCTTCCCAGATTCCCCTCCACAAGTCAAACGTGTACTTTGCGAACGCGCATGACATGCTAACTGCCTCAAGGGCCATACTGCCCCAGGAGAACACCTTGGTTAGGACGTCAACCTTCTTTCCTTCCCTATATGTAGGGAGTGTAGATGTGGCTGGCCGAGTGTTAACAGTGGCCACCTGTACCACCAACTCCTCTGGTGTTGGATTAGTGGAGCGATAAACAGGGTCTCCCCTTGCCGGCCTATACTTTGTGACTTTGGAATTCACTGGTGCAGCGCATCTGCATAAGGTAGCGATGGGGTCGACAATAGCCACATGAAATGTCATGACCTCTCCGTAGAGGGTCCTTCGTCTAGAATTTCCATGATGTCAATCTCACAAAGGTCTGGATGGGGTTCTCCAACCTAGGGTTATCCACCACCCTATCCACTGTGGCATGGTACTTGGCATTTGTATGCCCAAAAGGGTGAGCCTGCTGTGTCTCAATCAGGAAAGGTGTCCAGGCCACTGGCATCATTGATGCTCTCGGCTATGGCGTGTATATCTGCCTGGTCAGAGAAAAAAGTTGCTGCCTGCATAAGCAGCAAAGCCACATGACATCTGGTCATCATAGCCGTCGAACATGTTCACCATGTCATAACTCAGCTCTCAACTGCCGGACGTACGAGCTATCGGCACGGAAACAGATAGTCCTGTGTCAACCGGCACCGAAAGACACGGATGCCAGAGGCACACTGGTAGTAATCAGCGTGGAGCCGGAGAGCTTTGACATCACAGTGGTCAGCTTGGGGCTGGGGGTTACTGGGCGCCACTTGAGCCACCAAAGGCGGCTGCTTCGAGGGATCACCCGGAGGCCCAAGGCCACCTTCTAAAACATGTAAAGCATCTTCTCTTTGAAAGCCTCCCACTCGGCCTTCGATGAAGGCCCCGCTAACGACTTACCGGGATCAATCGATGAGTCGGATCCGTGCCTGCGTCAATGGTGCCTTCTCTTTATGGGAGAAAGTAGTGGCTCTGAGAGAGTGACCTATTTTTGCATTTCTTCTGATGCCGATACTCCTTTTCAGGAGTAGGCCCCTGCGTATGGGGGCTCTGACGATCAGGCAGCCGACCAGGCCTGAGGTTTAGATTGGGCCGCCCGACATTCGCAGCCCTCGTCCCTAGCGATTTTGGGTTCATCTTTCAAAAACGACAGTCCTCGGTGACGTGCTCGATAACGAGGCAACAAACGCAGACACCTTGTGGGTCTCTGGACATTTTGGAAATGCAGTCCTTGCAGCGCTGGAAGTCAGATACCTTGGGAGTGGACATGGAATTGAATTTGTGTCGAACAACCAAATTCATCGGTTGAACAAAACGTGTGAGTTGCTCCATGAGCAGCGTTCTGAGACAGTGGAAAAACTGAACTGAAGTACAGGGGTGTAGTGACGCAGTATATGTAAGACACCGATGTCTCGATGCAGCGGTCGTCGACTCCGGACAGGACAAGACAGACTGCAGTCGAGGTGCACTATATCCCCTGTTGAAAGGTTTTCCAAGCACTCTGTTGAGGTGGCTCAGGCTTTGTCAGTCCTGCTTACTGGAAGTCCGGAGGATCTTCCCCAAGCTCGGGTACGTCTTAGAAGTGATGCACTCCGTTTGGTGTTCCTCTCCCTTGCACTTCGGTTCCAGTAGCAGCAGAAGTACAGCCAGCTCAAAGAGGATGTCCAAACTAGTTCACTTTGGAGTGGATTGGGCCCACCGACTCAAGGAGAGACGTCATCCTTGCAGGGCTTCTTCGGCGCTTCAGCACAGCAGCATGGCTTCACCGGGCAAACCAATGGTCCAGGAGTTGCAGCAGGCGTCTCTTCCAAGTTCTTCTTTGGATTCCTTCGTCCAGTGGTCGAATCTGCCTTCCAAGCCCTAAAACCTCACCTTTTATGCAGGTTTTTCCCATTCATTCCAGCCTAGCTGTCTATCACACAGCAGGGTGGCTGTCCTTGGCAGACAGCCAGCCGGTCAATCGCCTTTGGGCGAGTTCCTGTAACCAAGGGGATCAGGCACAGGGAGTTTCAGGCACCTCCCTCATTTCCTGCCCCAGCCAGACATACTGGAGCCAGAGGCAGGCTTCACTTGTGAATCCCGCCAAAGACAAAACGAACAAAGGGACCAAACCTGGTTTGGCGGGCAGAGTAAATCTCAAGGACCTTTCCAGCAAAAAATTGCAAAAAAAGGCTGGGGCCATTTTGACAAAATGGGCACCCATGGGTGCTTTACCAAGGCTGCAATTGCAGCCTGCTGTAAAAACAATGGTAGTAAAAGGTAAACCACTGCCACCAGCCTTTAATTGTAGAAAGGGTAAGAAAAATGTTACATGAGAAACTAGACAAAGGATACCAAGTAACCCCTCCAGCACCCTATGGTAAGAACATACTTTACTGCTCTTGGAAACAGATTTTTTACCAAGAAAAGGTATTTTAAACCTGTCCAAATCACAATTACCCAAGAAAATGGGAAAAAAAGGGTCTCACTCTCTCCAGGTTAAAAATCAAAAGTCCTAGAGTACAGCAAAAGTGCTGGGGGTCTCTTAGGTAGAGGGGAATTAGCACATTTCTGAGAATTCTCCCGAACACTAGATAAAAACTTGTCCCAGCAATATCACTTAAAAACCAATGCATCACCTACGAAGGACAGTAAGAATCAAAGTCCATGGACTAGAAGAGTCGCAAGGGAGCCAGGACAGCCAAAGTCAATTGGAGCAAAGTCTATTGAGCTGAGGCACTTAAATAGCAAAAAGTCTTGCAGTTAGAGAGTTTGCTGTAGAAAATCACTGTTGGGCCACAAGCGGTTACACTTTTGAAAATTAGAGCTGAAATACACTCTTGAAAAGCAGCTACTGCAAGTCAACTGAGAAGAGCAGAACTACAGACAAAGAGGCAAGTACCCCAAAGTCAGAACAGTACCTTTGGTTAGAAGAGGATCCAGCTGGCTTTTGTCTGGTTGCAGTGATGCAGATCCTGTGCTCCTGGGCCTCAGTCGTGGGGACTAGACGTCTGGAGGACTCCTGCACAGCAATTCAAAGGTCGGCGGCAGCTACGGGCGTTCTTCCGATCAGCAGCACTTTGTGATTTCAGCACTCGGCAAACAGCACCACTGCGGATCTTGGACACCGGATAGGCTTCCTTCACTCCTTGAGTCCAGCACTCTGGTGAGGTGACTCGAGCTTGGGTTGTCCTGCTTCGGGAGGGTCCTCGGAGACTCTGGGAGCGTTTGGCCGGCTTACAGACGTTGCATTTGACTACAGATTTCTCGACTCGTGGCACTCTGTTCCAGCAGCAGCCAAAAAGTACAGCCAGATGGGGAAGGTCGTCCAGCAAAATTTGTCTCGGGGTTAGTTGGTCCCACTAACCGAAGGGAATAAGTTGTCCTTTCCGGAGCTTCTCTTGTCGATTAGAAAAAAAGGAGTTTCAGCACAGCAGCATGGCTTCACCGGGCAGTTCAATGGTCCAGGAGGATGCAGCAAGCTTTGTTAACAGTTTCTTTGTCAGGGTGTTCTTCCCAGTGGTCGACTCTTCAGTCCAAAAAGCATCACCTTTTATGCAGGTTTCTCCCATTCATGCACAGCCTAGCTGTCACTCAAAGCATGGTGGCTGTCCTGCAAGGACAGCGAGCCAGCCAGCCAGGACGGGGTGCACTCAGGTTACAGGGGAGTTTCAAGCCTCTTCCTACCCTTGCAGACACACTGGAGCCAGAGGCAGGTTTCAGTACTGAAGCCTGCCAAAGGCAAAACAAATAAAGGGGTCAAACCTGGTTTGGCACGCAGAGTAAAAGCGAAGAAGGCGAAAAAAGACCGGGCCATTTTGACACAATGGTCACCCATGGGTGCTATACTGCAGGTGAGGATTCAGCCTGCGGTAGAAAAGCACAATGGTGGGAAAATTAAACCACTGCCACCAGCCATTTAAAGTAGTGAGGGTAACAAAAAATGCTATGAGTATGTAGGAAAAGGGACTACCAAGTAAAACCCCCCAGCACTCCACATAAAATGGGGTGTGCTGGACTTACAAAGAGAAAACGTAAGTAAAATCAATTTCACTTTACTATTCTTGGTAACAGTACTTCTCAAAAAGAAAAGTTATTTAAACCTTGTGAGAAATGTATGGATTTCTCTGACACTGCACTGACGGTGCAGTGTAACCATACAAAAAGTTCTCAAGTCCAGCAAAAGAGCTGGGGGTCTCCAAGGTGGGAGGAATTTAGTACTAAAAATATTAAAATGCTCCGCAACAGAACCTATAAAACAACAAATCTAATTTAGCATCCTTCTAAGGTATTGTCCAGATCAAACTTGTTTCCTTTCAAAACACTAGGAAGACAACACTTTCGGCCCATACAGAGAGATCTGCATAGTCTTCCACAATGGAGGACACCTCCACAGAGCCAGATGTGAACCTTAAAGTCTGAGTCAATAGTTGTGCAGAATTCACCACAGATCACTTCTCTCTGATGCATTCTAGACTAACCCAGCAGAAGGAACGATAGACTACAAATGGGATTTGAAGGAATAGCGACAATGGTGCAGAGTCTGCGCTTTGGTTACAAAGAAACTTGCCAAACACACCCAAACAGTCATGAGATGGTCCTTTATAACCTTGGACTATTTACTCTGCAGCTGAACTTGTTAGTCATTAAGATTTACAGCTACCAAAAAGGAACCCATCAGCACAGCACTTGATGACGGACTGGCCTAGGCGGAAGGTACAAAGAACCCAGTGTTTGAGAAGCTACATCAACATCCCTCTGGGCATCAGGAAGCCTCTTTGGCCACGTACCAACACTGGTAGGAGCCAAGTTGGGTGGACAATAAGGCAGAAACCAGAGCCTTCTTTTAAGATTTCTCCTGTAAACATCCTGCCAAGCTGCCAATGATTCCAGTGCACTTGTTTAGGTGCAATCTCTCTACATCCCTTGCTTCATTCATAACACCAGGCTTTTTAAAATCAAAGGCAAAATCGGGGCAACAAAGATAAAAAGGTCTGTATCTGCATCTTCCGACCACTACACAACTGGAATCAGGGAATCCAAAGCCAGGAAGCAGGCTAGGCTCCTTACTCTGTACAGACTGACAAAAGTCAGGACAGTATATCAAAGCCATGCCAGAGTGGAAACTGTATACCAAAACCCTTCATGAATTTGGAGTCCTAATAACTCTTCCAGGCGACGGCAGCTTCCAACACCAAGGCAGAAGACCCAGGCGGTAAAAACCACAAGCGGCAGTAAAATGGTTTCCGAAAAAAATTGTCCCCAATTAGGAAGTGTGGCAAAGCTAATAAGAGGGACCAGTGGCAGAGCAAGCATAGGCTAGAACGTATGCCCTGCAGCCAAATAACTGAACAAGAACGTGGCCTAGGACAAAGGGGCTAGCCATAGTGGTCAAAAGCATTTCTAAAAATGCAGCAATGGCTTTAAAACCGTGAAAAGCATCAAGCAGGTAAGTAAAGCTGCTGCACTCGGAAAATCGGACATACGCGAGTGTAGGAAAAGCCCCCAGACATCCAATTCACATGGACTGGACTAAGTCAACCCACCAGTCACACAAAGGTGCCCCAAAGGAAAGCTTTTTGTGGGCAGCCAATCACGTTGACCGGATAAAATGGCCAACTCCCAGGCCTAACATACAGCATGTTTAATGATCAGGTTGAAACCAGCCTAAATCGCCCTCTGCCCATCCCTACACCCCCTTAAATGAGCTCATGTGTGCATAGTGGTTATTTTAGGCATTCCTTAAGTTTCCTTAAACAAATAAATGCCCAAGAAACTACATGGCTTAAAGGAGGACTTAAAAATATGTATATATTTTAGTACTGCACTGGCTACCAAAAAAGTACATTGGGATACTAATGCAGTAAATTGGCTGCTAAAAAAGGAAACCCTGTAATCCTTATGGGCTTCCAAGGACCATACATTTAAAAACTGGTTGCAGTTGCAGTGGCAGTGAGACTTCTACTGAAGTCCCTCTGCCCTCAAAAAGGACAGAACAACCATAAAATGAAACCAGGAAAATCAATTAAAAAAAATGTCCAAGAAACTGCCTGCCGAAATATCAGAAATTGAATTCTGCTTTAACACCAGTGGCCCATGTGGGAAAGAATCTGTATTAACTCACCAACCCAAGAACCAGGAGGTAGGTACTCACAGTGGCAGTTCCAAAAACAGTTAAATAACCAGCTCAATGTGTCTTCCTTTGCAGGCGAAATGCAGGATCCAGTCACTTAGGCACTGAACCCCAGACCTAGAATGGTCCAAAAGAACAATCAGCCTTTGAAAATAAGAACCCAGGCAGGCAGGAACGGTCAGCTCAAAGGACATAGGCAGCTCACCAGCAGAAAACTGTCCCATGAAGAGAATGGGGGTTGGGGGAGGGGGGGGGACCAGGATGGCCCGGGCAAGCGGATTAGGCAGGGTAGTGCAGTCCCACTGCTCTGCTAGACAGCAGCTGCTTCTAACAGCCAATGTGCATAACCCAGGCAGTAAAAACGACAATATGTGGTAAAAACGAGAAGCAGCAGTAAAAATGCTCAAAAAATGTTCTCGGCACAGGAAGTCTAACCCAGCCAATGAGTATGTCCAGTAGCCAAATTTTCAAACCAGCGCTCGAAACCGTACTCCTAGTCCAGCCACTATGGCCAGATCGGGCCCTAAAAACAGAGCAACAGCTTCTTCACAGCAAAAATTCTACAGCAGTTAAGTGAGCCTGCCGCAATCCTGAAACCAAACAGAATTGAGTGTAGGAAGAGGTGGTTCTTTAGATATTCCATACACACAAGGGATGACTTAAACCAGCCTCCCCAATCACACAAAGGGGCTTTAAACAAAGGTTTTTGGTGCAGCCAATCAGGGTGGTCACAAAAACCACCAAAATCACACAGATCACCCCAAAAGGATGTGGAATGGCAATGTCCGAGGCCAGAAACAGGCCTAAATCAATTTGGTGTACACAGAGCAGGCTCAGTGATCCCATGTGTGCCCAACAGCCATTTTAGGCCTGCCTTACAGTTTCCCCGAACAAAAGAAAAGCTCAACAAAAAATGGCAGAGAGGTCTTAAAAAAAGAAGGAGTACCCCGATGGCTACCGTTAGGCAGAATTCTCATTTCTGTGCCAATTCCCTTAAACCTTAGAGACCCCCAGCTTGTTTGCTGGATTCTAGGACTTTAATATTAAACCTGGAGTGAGTAAGCACTTTTTCACACTCGTGTTTTGACCTGATTTGCATTATGGGGTTCCTTTGTTTTTGGAGTCTGACAAACTCCATAGGCATCTACTTTTTGTATAGTGACACAGCACCTTCAGTGCAGTGTCGCAGATAAATCCTCTAGATTTCTCAAGGTTTAAATAACTTTTCTTGTGTTAACTACTATTCTTGGGAACAGTAAAGTGAAATTGACTTTAGTTACCTTTTCTCTTTGTAGGTCCAGCACATCCCGTCGTATGTGGAGTGCTGGTGGGTTACCTAGTCGCCCCTTGTCCTACTTACTAATGTAAAAAGGTGTAGGTTACCCTCACTACTTTAAATGGCTGATGGAAGTGCTTTAACTTTACAACCATTGTGCTTTTCTACCGCTGGCTGAATCGTCAGCTGCAGTATAGCACCAATGGGTGACCATTCAGTCAAAATAGCCCTGGTCGTCTTTTTTCGCCATTTTCTGTTTGCAAGGTCTTTCTTGCGTTTTACTCTGCGGGCCAAGCCAGGTTTGAGACCTTAGTTCATTTTGCCTTTGGCAGGCTTCAGTACTGACACCCGCCTCTGGCTCCAGTGTTTCTGGAAGGGCAGGATGTCTCCAGGAATGCCCGACTGAACCCAGTAACAGCTAGGCTAGGCCTGAATGGGAGAAACCTGCTTAAAAGGTGAGAGTATTCGGAATAGAGTCGACCACTGGTAAGAACAACCAGAAGGCAGTTAAAGCTTGCTGCATACTCCTGGCCCTTTGAATTACCCAGTGAAGTCCTGATCGACGAGAAAAACTCAAGGGACGACTTCTTCCCTTGGGTTAGTCGGACCAACTAACCTAGAGACGAACTCCACTGAACCATCTTCCCCGACTGGCTGTACTTCTTTGCTGCTGCAGGAACCGAGTGCCAGGGGTCGAAAAATCCGTAGTCTAGTGCAACGCCTACAAGGTGGCCAGAAGCTCCAGGAGTCTCCCTAGGAACCTCTCGAAGCAGGATGAGCAGAGCTCGAGCCCCCTCACCAGAGTGCAGGACTCCAGGAGTGAAGGAAGTCCAACCAGTGTCCGAGACCTGCAGTGGTGCTGTTTACCGTGCACTGAAACCACGAAGTGCCGCTGATATGAAAAGAGCCCGTAGCTGCCGTCGACCTCCGAATTGCTGCCGCAGGAGTCCAGAAAACTAGGATCTCCATCACTGCAACCAGACAAAAGCCAGCTGGACCACTCTTCTTCTAATAAAAGGTACTGTTCCGACTGGGGGCGTTAGGGAGAATTCTCTGTAAAGGCTAATTTCCCAAACCTAGTGAGTCCCCCAGCAGCTTTGCTGGATTTTTGGGGTTTATTTCTCTTGCTAAATGTGAGACTCTTTTCCTCCCACTCTTGGACATGATTTAAGGTGTTCCTTTGACTTTATTTGTGTTTTATGGGCTATGGGGTCCTTTACCCCATAGGGCCCTTTACCCCATAGGGCTTCAGGTGTTTTTGGTATGTGGGTTACACAGCACTCTCCGTGCCGTAACCCAGGGGTGTCGTAGCGACCCCCAAACATAGACTCCATACCCTGGGACTAACTGTCTCCCAGGGCATGTAAAGTCACCATTGGCTTTACTAGTCTCAAATTGTGAACAGAACCAGTACAAACCATCCTATTGTGGACGTACTGGTCGGGGCAATTCGATTGCCCCGGGGTCTGTTAGAGGGGGCACTGCCAGTCCCCCCCCCGCCCGAGTTTTGGCTGGTGGCAGTGGATACTACTTTTTATATTCGACCGCGAATATATTCCCATGGGATTTTCCCACTGTTCGAGGCTACCACTTTTTAAAATAGCCTCGAACATACCGCCGGTTTATTAAATTATTAATTCACCAGTTGGTAATTTTTGCCAAAACTTTGTTCCAAAATGGCGTTTTTGTTCACTTCTGTGACTCCAACCCAAGTCGAGCCCTTTGTTCCACTTTTTGGCGGGCTTCTCCACAGAAGCCTCCAAAAGTGGTGCCACTCTGTCTGGGTACCACAGGGAGTGTGGGAGGGGGTTTAGGCACCCTGGACTGAGTTGCTTCGGCAACTCAAGTCGCACTCGTGTGATTGGCCCAAGTGGTGAGCCGCCCCGCTCACGACTTAGCATGTTTGATTGACAGCTAGGCTGAATGAATGGGGGTTTTCTGCATAAAAACAGGGCTTTGGGGACTTGAACTTCAGAAGTCGCCACAGGACCTAAAGAATCCGAGGAGGGAGAAGCCGAACCGACCTGCAACGACGACACCACCGGTGGAGCCCTGCGGAACCGTCTCACCACTTTTTCCCCGACGACAGATCACCAGTCCGGAGAGTCTTCCTTTGACTGGTGGGGATAACCAGTTTGCCCGTCTTTTCGCCTTCCTGGACCATCTCGTGGCCGCCTTGCCCGTGCCAAGCACCCCGGCAACCGGAATACTACGGTTTACCACTACCGCGAAGAAAAGGGTGGTACCTTGTAACTAGGTAACTACACGGCTGGTTTCCTCCCTGGCAGCGCAACGACCTTCAGCTTTCCTCCACGTCAAGACCACCTCCTCCTCTGGACGAAACACCGACTTGCACCCGCTGCCAGGAACAACTGCCCCCGTTGGAGCGTTCTTCCCACTTTCAGGTACTGTGTCCCGCCTGGCTTCCCTTGCGACAGATCGTTCGGGGTGACAGTAAACCCTCGACTTTCTAACCTGGGCTAGCCTGGGACCTGTTAACTAACTTTTCCTGACTTGATCTCAATCTTGTGAACTTCCTACAAAGACTCTTTAGTGATCCTGGACACATTTCGCTTGCTCTCTCTAAGAGTGGGCCTGGCATTTGAACTTCCTTGCTCTCCAGTAGACTTTGCCTAACCTGCCTCACAGTGGTTCTTTGAAAAGTATTGAAATTTGTGTGCTTTCATAACTCTGCCTTTTTCCCTCCCTTTTTAATAACTTATTAGAGTGCCATATTATGTTAAGCGCTCACCTCTGCCTGAAAATAAGTGGTGTTTCTCAGTAAGACTGGTCTAGTAAGTAATTACGGTTGTATATATATATAATAGTGACTGTGTGTTGAATTTACTTACCTCTATTTGTGCTAGTGTAATTTACAAGTGTGTCTTTAAATAGATAATTATATACTTTCACACCAAAGCTCTGGTCAGTGTTTGCTTGTGCTACTGTGTCTCTGTACCTATTGTGTATACTCTATTTACTGCCTAACTCATCTTGAGAGAAGTTTGACTGCTCAGCCACAGCTACCAGGTAAATCTGGGTGGTACAGACTGCTACCAATTGGGTTTACTGCCAACCACCTGTAGTCCTAAATCTTTTGCAGTGTTCCCTAAGGGAACTGCACAGGTTTCTGCCTAACATGGAGTACTTACCTCAGTGTCTGTGGCTTTACCTCAGTGTCTGTGGCTTTGCTCTTCTCAGTGGAGACTTGCAGTAGCTACCTTGCTAGAGTTTATTTCAGCTCTACCCTTCACAAGTGTAACAGCTTGAGACCCTACAGTGATGTTTTTCTTCAACAAACACCAACTTTGCAAGACTGTCACCTAAGAAGTACCTCAGCTTCAAATACTGTGCTCCAATTCACTTTGGCTGTTCTGGCTCCCTGCAGACTCCTCCAGTCCACTTGACTGATATTTACTGTCCCTCAGCCGTGACAACTTGGTTTTAAACTACTATTGCTGGGAAAGTTTGTCTAGACTTTACGGGAAGTTTTAAGTACTCACATGCTCCGAGAACCGGTTTAGCTTTTTTGCTTCCCTAAACCTCTCCCTTCTACAAACCTCAGAATCTACAAAATGTACTAGTGATAAGAAACAAGTTACTTACCGGTAACTGTTCTCCAGCATGGGTCTGGCATGGATTCACATGCTCCTAATATTCGCCGTCAGGCTGGGAATCCTCAGTAAAGAAAAATCAGTTTCGTTTCTGAACTGTCTTTCTACTATTAACCAATCACTGGTCTCTGGGTCATACTGCTCCCAGCCAATGACTGCCCTCTACCTAAGCCCCCCCTCTGGCAGCCATCTTCAGATTTGGTAGCACGTAAAGTGGCAGTAGGACCAAGAGAAGAGCCACAGAGGAGTCAGGAGGGAGGGTTTGCATGTGAATCCATGCCAGACCCATGCTGGAGAACAGTTACAGGTAAGTAATGGGGTCTGGCATGGATTCACATGCTCATGAATACAAGAATACATAGCCGTACACACATGCACAACCACGGGAGGTGGCAAGGCTCAACATTAAGCAACTCTTACCTCCTCGCCAGGTCCACGAGGCGAACAGGTTGCGCAGCACTGCCTGGCCGACCCTGGACTCCTGGTCGACGCAGTAGAATCTTGTGAGGTGTGAGTCGACCTCCATGTAGCCTCCCTGCAGATGTCTAGCAGGGGCAGACCAGACAAGAACGCCGTGGTAGCAACGATCGCTCTGGTCGAATGGGCTCTCAGACGTCCAGGCAACGGTCGGTTTGCTAACCGGTGACAGTGCATGATGCAGCCGGAGAGCCATCTGGAAATGGAAACCTTCGAGAGGGCATTCCCTTGGTTCACAGGTCCAAAGTTCACAAACAGATGCAATGTCTTCCGAAGACTCTTCGTGCAGTCCACGTAGAACTTCAGCGCTCTAGCTACATCCAGCGAGTGCAAAGTCCTCTCAGCTAGCGACAAAGGCGACGGGAAGAAAACACCAAGGGCTTGTGGAGATGGAAGTCCGACGGCATCTTGGGCATGAAGGAGGGGTGCGTCCTCAGCACCACCCTCGTCTCCTGGAATGTCAGGTATGGAGGTTTACAGGAGAGGGCCTGGATCTCTCCCACTCATCGTGCGGAGGTGATGGCCCCAAGAAACGCTGTCTTCCACGACAGGAATTTCAACGGGGCCGAATGCAGCGGCACGAATGGCGGCCCCATGAGCCTGGTCACCACCACGTTCAGCTCCCACGCCGGGGCCTTCACCGGCGGGAACGATCGGAACAGTCCTTTCATGAACTTCTTCACCATGCGATGGGACAATGGCAACGAGCGTCCCAGAGTTCTGGTGTACCGGGAGATAGCCGCCAGATGGATCTTGATGGAGGTATGCGCCAGCCCCGCCTTGGCCAGCGATAGCAAGTACGGCAGCACTTGAGGGGCCGTAATCCCCAGAGGGTTAATCTTCTGTGCACAGCACCAGCCAGAGAACCTATTCCATTTGTGTCCATAGCACGAGAGTCAAAGAGGTCCTGGCCTTTGCAATAACCTCCTTGCAGTCCACTTGGATATCGTACCCTCTGAACTCTAGTGCTGCAGGAGCCAGGCCTGCAGGTTCAGCGACCCCGGGTCGTGGAGGATGGCACCTCCTTCTTTGGCGAGAAGATCTGCGTCCGTCGGCAGTTTGACTGGTGGGGGGCGGGGGGAAGGGGGGTGACATGCTGACATGTCCAGAAACCAAATCTGCCTCGGCCACGCCGGTGCGACAAGGATCATCCTGCACTGGGACCAGAGTTGACTGATGAGTCGTAGCAGCAACGGCGGGAACGCATACCGGAACAGGCCATCCCAGGGAAATAAGGCATCGCCCATGCTCCCCGGCTGGGGAAACCTGCTGGGGAACCTCCGGCACTTGGCGTATGTTGCCTTCGCGAATAGGTCGATCTGGGGAGTGCCCCATAGTCGGAATAGGCGATCCACTTGATCCTGCAACAGCTCCCACTCGTGGCACGAGCGTAGCTCCCTGCTGATTGAGTCGGCAATGGTGTTCTTTATTCCTGCCAGATGGAAGGGTACCAGAAACATCCCTTGGGTGACGGCCCAGTGCCACAGAACCTGCGCTTCCTTGGATAGGGCTGGGGATCTGGTGCCCCCCCTGCTTCCGGATGTAGAACATTGCGGTGGTGTTGCCGGTGAAGATTCGTATCACCTTGCCCTTGAGGGACGGAAGGAACAACCTGAGGGCCCAGAACACGGCTCAGAGCTCCAGCACATCGATGTGCGGCGACCTCTCCTCGGGGAGCCAAAGGCCTCTTGCGTGGAGGTCTCCAGTGTGCACTCCCTAACCCTCCAAAGAGGCGTCCTTCGTCACCGTTTCCTGGCGTGCCAGCGTCTGGAAGTCCATACCCGCTGCTAGATGTGTGCGGGTGCCAAACCACCAGATCGCTTGGCGGAAAGTCTCATCGAGTGAGATCCTGTCCTCGCAACTGCCTGCCGCTTGCATCCAACGGGCGTCGAGGAACTCCTCGAGTGGTCGCATCTGCAACCTGCATAGGTGCACGAGGTAGATTCACGATGACATCATGCCGAGTAGGGATTTGATGGACCTCACCCTGGCCACCTCCATGGTCAACAGCCATTCTACCTTGCCCAGGATGACAGGGAGGCCAATCGCGCCACTGCGTCAAGTCTGGCTCCCAGGAACAGGGCGACTTGCAACGGCACCAAGTGGGATTTCACTAAGTTTATAGAGAACCCCAGATCCGTGAGCAGTTGGACCGCCTTTGCTGTGTGATCAACGGCAAGTTCTCTGGACTTTGCCCGGAAGAGCCCGTCGTCCAGGTAGGGTTAGACGTGAATCCCCTGCTGGCGCAGGTGCAGCCGCGCCGCCACTGGTGCCAGGCACTTGGTGAATACCCTTGGCGCCGACTTCAATCCCAAGGGAAGGGCTTTGAACTGGTAGTGCTGCCCCTGGACCACAAATCGAAGGAATCTGCGATGTCCCTTTAGAATGGGGATGTGGAAGTAGGCATCCTCCAAGTCCAGCGACGATAGGAAATCGCCTCCCTCCAGCTGTTCCAGCACGTGCTGAAGGGTGACCATCCAGAATTTCTGAGACTTGATGTACTTGTTTAGACGACGAAGGACCAGGATGGGTCGCCAACTGCCGGACTTATTCCGGACGAGGAAGTACCGCAAGTACACTCCGGAGCCCCGGAGCCTTTTTGGGATGAGTTTTATGGCTCCCTTCCTTAGCATCGCTCACACCTCCAGAAATAGTTGTGGCACGTGGCTTTCCTTCCTAGCCACGGGTGGTATATGGTGACACCTCTGAAATTCCAGGGTGTGCCCACGGGCCAGGGCATCTAGCACCCAACAGTCGGAGATGGGCTCCCACACGCTGATTAATTTCGCCAGGCGGCCTCCCACCGGGGTGCTTGGGTGGGGGCCTGACGCCACGGCCGGTTCAGTCCTGCTTGGCCGCGGTCTTGCCGCCTTGGCGACGAGATCCTCCCGTCTTGCCGCCTCCTCTGTAGGCTTCCTGCGACGAGGGGCGGGCCGCTTGTCGGTACGACGAGGAACCGCTGCCGAATCCTTTGGAGGCACCTTGCTTGCCTCCGGAGTTCCGAAAGGACGGCTGTCGTTGAACACCCAAGGCCTGAGCCGTCTTGGTGTCCACTTTGATGGCCTGCAGCGACTCGTCCACTGTCTTGCCGAACAGGTTGTTCCCGTCAAAGGCATTGTCCAGAACCTGGGTCTGCACGCCCTGGCGGAAGTCTGGCCTTGAGCAAGCCACGCCAGCGAAGGCAAACGCCATTGCCCATCTGGCGAAAGCCTGTGTCAGCGATGTCCGTGACCACCGTAATGGCGTGGTCCGAAGCCACCTCGCCTTGCTGTAGGATTTCCAGGGCCTCAGCCCTCTTGTCCAGGAGGAAGTCCAGCAGGGGTGCAATCTTAAACCACAGCTCCTCCCTGTCGTAGCATGCCACAATCGCGAGGGTGTTGGCCGCTTTAATGGTCGTCGCCAACGAGATGACCCGCCGTCTCATGGCGTCCAGTTTCTTCCCCTCGCCGTCTGGCAGGGATGTTTAAGTTGAAGCCGTCGCCCCCGCCACTTTCTTCTTGGCCGCCGCGAAGATGATCGAATCCGGGGACGACTGTGCCCTGAGGCACATGGGGCGGAGTCCCGGACCCAGTACTTTTTCTCGTACTCGTCTTACCAGGAGCTGTGGACGGGTTCTTCAGGAGCACCAGCCCCTCGTCCCAGATGTCATCCAGTAATGGGACAGAGGACAGTCTTCCTCTTGGCCTCCTGCCGTTGGTAGAGGATACCTTCCTTCTTCTGCTCTTCAGGGCAGAGCTGGAAGAGCTCAGATGCCCTGGCGATCATGGCGTGGAAGGAGCCGATTTCGTCTGGAGGGGAGGCCCGAGCGGCTGGTGATGGAAGGTCCATTCTGTCATCACCACCGTAGTCATCCATTCCAGTCGTCGCTGTTTCCGTTCCAGTCTCATCCCTCGGAGGAGGGGGAAGGAGGTGAAGGCTGGGAAGGAGGAGGGGGATGAGTTCTCCCCGCTTGGTCGGCGGGCTTCCTGATGGTCCAGGCTCCGCTGGACCATCCGCTGGGGGCAAGGGCAACCTTGTCCTCATCTCCGTACACAAGGCCTGAATAGCAATCAAGATCGCTCCCGAGTTGTCTTGTGGCATAGGCACCTGTTGCGACAGGAGCGACGATTGGGAGTAGGATCCTCCGCCCCCTCCATGGCCCGTGGTTCATCGGCTGAAAAGAGGGTTCCCTCCACAATGGCAGGGAAACTCTAGGCCCAGAGGTCGTCTCCACTGGGATAGCCTCCGCAGGCTTCGCCAGGGCCGCCACGACTCCCTCGATCGAGGCCTTAGCCGGCTGAATCAGGGCCTTCGCGACTTTGGGTGCTCCTGAGGCCTTCACCTTGGGGGGAGGGTCACCGCCTCACTCCTCCTCAGCTGTCTGTCGGGATCGGCCGGGACTTCTCCCGAAGCTTACCCGGGTTCTCAGATTTCCTCTTCCCCGTGCCAGAGCGTTGGCTCGTGGTTGATGGCATCGGTGATAATGCACCCTGCCTGGCAGCAGGGGAGCCCGACCAATCAGCGCTCCCGGTGCCTGCGGACTCGCAGTGCTTTGGCTTTTGTTGGGCCCCCGTCGCCGGAGCGCCCTCAAAAGGTCTCAGAAGACCGCTCGGACTTCTTACTCTTCTCACCTGCTGCTGGGCTCTTCCCCTCCAGCCAGTTGACGAGTCGAGTAAGACTATCCCTCATTGTGCATTCGGACATGTTCTTACAAAATGCACAGTCCTTCTCCACATGCGATTTGTCATCGTGAACGCAGCAGAGGCACCGAGAGTGCTCATCCTCCTTAAAGAGGTTCTGTAGCCCGCATCCAGGGCAGCTCCTGAACAGCTTGGATCCAACAGGTGTCATGCTTCCTTTGGAAACAAAATACACCAATGAATAGGTTCAAGGGTATCCTGGGCCATGACCACGCGGGGTAGGCCTCAAAGATCTTCTGGAATCCTCCGAGAAGTGGAAACACGACGAAAAGATGCCCTTGAGGGGCGTAGAAAGTTCCGAAAACGGGTCCCCGTTAATCGGAAGTGGAGTCGGTGGAGCGTGAGGCTCAATTGACCGAAAATATAAGAGTAAACTCTTCGATAAAACGCAACACACAGTAAAAGCTCGAGGGCAGTCATTGGCTGGGGGCAGTATGACCCAGAGACCAGTGATTGGTTACTAGTAGAAAGACAGTTCAGAAACAAAACTGAAACTGATTTTTTCTTTACCGAGGATTCCCAGCCCGACGACGAGGAATATTCATGAGCATGTGAATCCATGCCAGACTCCATGCTTGAGAAATGCCCTTACTGTTCTAGTTAGTGAAGTCACCTCAGGGTGTAAGAAGTGTGTAAAAGCTTGGTCATTATACTGGAAAAGTATTTTAAAGTGCATTTGATTATATATTGCCTCTTTTTAAAGAATGCTTATTTAAAAACTGCTGTTAAATAGAACTAAAACCTTTAGTGGAAGTGTTACTTGGTTACTTGTATTTGCTTAGTTCATTGCTACAGCTCTATAACTCACATTTACCCCTCTTGAGATGAGCCTGGCTGCTCAGTCACACTACCAACTTGTGTAGTACAGGCCTATACCAAAAGGTGGGTTACCCAATACCAAGAGGACAAGGCTGGTTTAGTCTCCCACAGAGTTACTACATCAATTTTTGTTCAACAGCTACCAATAAGGGCTACTCAAAATGTGGCTACTAATGGGGTAAACCTACAAGCACCCCCATTTCCCACCTATGCCCCAAACACAATGTAGGGTGACAGTCACCCGTTGGCTAAACAATAATACCTGTCCTGGGAGCCCTATGGGCTTTCCTACAAACGCATACAAAGAAAGGTTTGCAGCGGCAGGGGTACTTCAGAAGTTAAAGTTCCTGACCACAAAAAAGTCAAATGTTCAGGAAACCAAAGGGCGAAAAAAAATGCAAAACACTCGAGTTACCATAAAATGAGTTAACAGAGCCCCCAAAAATGAAATTAAGCCCCAAACTCTACCCAAATGGATTACCACTAACCGAAGCATACACTTTACATGTATGGGAAACTCGGGCCGGTGGAAACAAGCCCCACATCACAGCCATCCATATAAACATTTTAGGGCAACCCAACCGGTGGTAAGTGCGGAACAAGTTACTTACCTGTAACTGTTGTACTCCAGCATGGGTCTGGCATGGATTCACATGCTCATGAATATTCCCCGTCAGGCCAGGAATCCTCGGTATAGAAAAAATCAGTTTCAGTTTTGTTTCTGATCTGTCTCTCTCAGTAGTAACCAATCACTGGTCTCTGGGTCATACTGCCCTCTCCCTAAACCCCGCCCCTGGCAGCCATCCTCAGATTTGGTTGCACGTGAAGTGGCAGTATGACCAAGTGAAGAGCCGCAGAGGGGTAGGTGGGAGGGTTCGCATGTGAATCAATGCCAGACCCATGCTGGAGAACAACAGTTACAGGTAAGTAACTTGTTCCTTCTCCAGCATGGGGTCTGGCATGGATTCACATGCTCATGAATATAAGAATACATAGCAGTATAGACATGCACAACCACGGGAGGTGGCAAAAGGCTCAATATCAAGCAATACAACAACTCAACATTAAGCAACTCTTACCTCCATATCAGGCTCACCTTAGGCGAACAGGTTGCGCAGCACTGCCTGGCCGACTCTGGACTCCTCCCTGGAATCCCGGTCGACGCAGTAGAATCTCGTGAAGGTGTGCGTCGACCTCCACATAGCAGCCCTGCAGATGTCGAGCAGGGGCACACCAGACAGGAACGCAGTGGTAGCAGCGATCGCTCTGGTCGAATGGGCCCTCGGACGGCCTGGCAACGGTCGGTTTGCCAACCGGTGACAGTGCATGATGCAGCTGGAGAGCCATCTGGAAATGGAAGTCTTCAAGAGAGCCTTCCCTTGATTCACAGGTCCAAAGTTCACAAACAGCTGTGATGTCTTGCGAAAACTCTGTGTGGTCCACGTACAACTTCAGCGCTCTAGCTACATCCAGCGAGTGCAGAGTCCTCTCAGGCGACGGGAAGAAAAATGGCAACACCAAAGGCTCGTTGAGGTGGCAGTCCGACGGCACCTTGGGCATGAAGGAGGGGTGCGTCTTCAGCACCACCCTCGTGTCGTGAAACGTCAAGTATGGAGGCTTGCAAGACAGGGCCTGGATCTCTCCCACTCGTCGTGCAGAGGTGATGGCCACGAGGAATGCTGTCTTCCACGACAAACTTCAAAGGCACTGAATGCATAGGCTCGAATGGGGCGCCCATGAGCCTAGTCAGCACCACGTTGCGCTCCCACGCCGGGGCCTGGGCCTTCACCGGCAGGAATGATCGGAACAGTCCTTTCATAAATTCCTTCACCAGTCCACGAGACCACAAGGACGCCCGTCCTGTAGTTCTGGTGTAACGTGAGACGGCAGCCAGATGTACCTTGATGGAAGCGTGAGATGGGCCAGCCTTGGCCAAAGACAATAGGTACGGCAATACTTGAGGGGCCACCCTCACAGGACTTAGAAGACCGCTCGGACTTCTTTTTCTTCTTCTCGCCTGGCGGGCTCTTACCTTCCAGCCAGTTGGCGAGACGGAGGTGGCGATCCTTCATGGTCCGCTCCGACATGTTCCCACAAAACGCGCAGTCCTTTTCCTTGTGCGTCTTGCCCTCATGGAGACAGAGGCATAACGAATGCTCTTCCTCCTTGAAAACGTTCTGAAGCTGGCATCCAGGGCAGGTCCTGAACAGCTTCCCTGGCGTCAAGCTCCCTTTCTCCTGGGCCATGTCCGGGGTAGGCCTCGGAACTTCTGGAATCCTCCAAAAGCGTAACTCGACGAAATCTTCACCCTTGAGGGGCGTAGTAACTCCGAAACGGATCCCCGTTGATCGGAAGTAGAAACGGTGGAGCTTGAGGCTCTATTTAACCGAAAAAATGAGAAAATCTGAAAAAATGCACGAAAACGCAGCAAAAGCTCGAGAGCTAAGCACGAGGACTCCCAACACTTGAACGTGCGGTAAAAATTGGAGGATGGCTGCCAGGGGCGGGGCTTAGGGAGAGGGCAGTCATTGGCTGGGGGCAGTATGACCCAGAGACCAGTGATTGGTTACTACTGAGAAAGAGATCAGAAACGAAACGGATACTGATTTTTTTCTATACCGAGGATTCCCGGCCTGACGACGGGGAATATTCACGAGCATGTGAATCCATGCCAGACCCCCTGCTGGAGAACACAAAAAACTTTCCAACCTTACTCATAATCAGGCACCCTTACTCCAATGTAGATCCAAAAACGAAAGCAGACCTTTTTAGATCTAGCTACTGAGGCCGCACAACTATGTCCATACATGGCTTTTGATGTATCGAGTGCTGGTTCACCTCTGCTGTGGGGTGCGGACATGGTCGGTAACATCCCACCAGCCCAAGCTTAGTCTTCCCCCAAAAAACGGCTGGGGGGAGAGGGGGAACGAAAGCCATCCACACCCTGCGGTTTATCCAGGGTGCAAATGGTTTATTGTATTGCCACTCGGGATACTGGCGGTACTTCTGAAAAGAAAAAAATAAAGAACAAATAGACAGCTGAGGAGCACAGGGACCGTAGCACAAAGCTCAAATCCAGCAAGTAAGTGGGGAAGAAGGGAGGCAGGAGGTGGGGGAAGGGGTATGGTTTGGTTTTGGAGGTATGGGGGGTCAGGAGGCAACAGGGAGAGGCCTCACTGTTCCCCTCCCTACATTTAAAAAATAAAAAGATAACAGCCCCACCCTGGGAAGGGCCTCAGGTGGCTGGAACCAGCAGGCAGACAATGTGTATTCTTCCCTGCTGTTCTGCCACCCGACAGGCTGAGCGCCCTTCCCCAGGTGTGAATGTTCAAGAACACACTTAGCAGAAACAGTGTCAA
The DNA here is from genome assembly GCF_040938575.1 of Ambystoma mexicanum. Taxonomy (NCBI): domain Eukaryota; kingdom Metazoa; phylum Chordata; class Amphibia; order Caudata; family Ambystomatidae; genus Ambystoma; species Ambystoma mexicanum. The sequence goes on along the minus strand of NC_090925.1, from coordinate 1,265,782,746 downwards.
TAAATCACATTAGGTTTTTCTTTTAACCAAATGTCAGCGTTGTCGAACATTGCTTTATTCCAAACTCTTTTCTGTCATTGGATTGAAAACTTGCGTCAGAATACCTATTTTGGGGATTCTAGGATCCTTTTTTGGGCATGCAACATATTACTCACCGTCCCTACTCGTGAATTTTATTGACAGACTTTTTTTGTGGCCAGAGGGACTTCACTTGAAGGCCCCTTATGCCCGTTTTAGCCTTATATACAAAAAGGTATATGGCATTGGGTTGCCCCCAAGGCATCCAGTACCAGGTGTGCCTATCTGGCGCCAGAGTTTTGCCCTAGTGAGATTTATTTTACTCTACAAAGGTCTAAGGGAGTAGGTTGGCGCAGTTCCCCTATGCATTACGATACCTGTAGTCCAGTTTTTATAATTGTGGCATTATGGATTTCCATCATGGGCCCAAGTTGTCATGCAGCGGCGTGTCGTGTGGTGCAAGCCTTCTGCGGTGTGCAGGTCAGCCATATACAGAACTATGGCAGGGCATGCATTATATTTACCATATAGATACCAAGGATCTAGGTTTGATGTCCTAAGCAGCTCTACTGTTCTGCTGGACCATGTCATCATGGGTGGAGCCCAGGAAACTAGCATAACAGCGGTTTACTGCGATGTCGCCATCACAGGTCAACTGTAAATTTAGGGTCAGCTGTTGCTTTTAGTTCCGGTACAACTCTTCCAACACCTGGGCGGATGGCAGTGAGGCACCAATATGACATGCATACAGTCCATATGGACACTTAGGAGGGGGGGGGGGCCTGCTGGAGAGAATCTTGCCTTGGTCGCATTTTCCTTTGCTGTGGTGGGCAAGGAGATGTGATGTAGTGCATAGTGTAGGATTGGATCAAGCGCCTGACCAAGCACCATGGAGCAGGTGGGAGCCAACATGTCACGTCACATTCCCACAGCGTGCTGGAAAAAGTGACCAAAGAGTCCAGCACAGTCAAGCTTCCACCGATCCTGCTCTCTAAATCTGCCAGTAAGAATGTAAGAAGCTCAGCTGTGGTCTCCCTGCTCAGGTGTAATTAGCTGCCATTTGAGTGCCCAGGGTGATGGACTGAGTCTGGGAATGGGCGCTCTCCTTGCACTGTGCCTCCTCCACCTTTGTGCATACTGTAGAATATGATGTTACTGCTGCGCACGCCTCTGCAGCTTAATCAACAATAGGTTCTGGAGCTCAACATTTTCTAGTACTAGTGGCCGCAAGGTGTTTGGAAGTGCTGGAGGAAGCTGTAGCCCTTCAATACCCCATCCTTTTCAGGGCTTACAGCCTGCACTTGTGGGTTGAGTTTCGTGATCTTAACACCTTTACCTCGACCTCTTGAATGGAGCAAACTGCAGTGTTTTGGGTGAAATTACTGCTGGTTTGTGGCAGTATTTCAGCAGTATGTTGATAATACAGTGGAATTTGCATTCTATTATGGTGCCAATTCCAACAGTGGATTTTGAGCAAATTCTTGTTGCCAATTCCTTCAGCAGAATTAGCACATACTGTGGGTTACCTATAACGGCTGAACAGTAAAAGTGGCTGTAATTCTGTTAATCAATTTTTCACTATTATGCCCTACTCGTAACATGACCCTAGTTGCCTTGCATGTAAAGCATCAAGATATGGTATGAAGCACATTTAAAAAATACACCAATACATTTTTTTTAGAAAATCAGAACATTTACATACTTGAAAATTAATAATGAACTCCTTCAATGGGTTTCCACGTAAAAAGTGCTCTCAAAGAAAAAACAGGATTAAAAATATCACCCAAAATGTATAATGTCAAAATAAATGTAAAAGCAATAAGCAAGTACGGCTTTGTGGAGATTTCCCAATTACAAATGACTAACGTTTAGACAAGCATTACCAGGCACAGCGACTGAAGTCCTTTTCGAGCCAGAGCCTGCCCTTTAAAAATGGGCAAGATCCAAATCTAGCAGTTAGGTGGAGGTTAAATCCCACTCCAGGGAGTAGCTGATCAATCCCACAAAGCGACAACAACCCACAAGCAGTCCCTGATTAATGACTGAAAATCCAGTCTTTACCTTGTAAAGCATCTACATGCATGTTGGGCACCATACACCCTTGTAAGCAAACCTGTGGTGGATGGGACCCCATCCTCCAATAATCGTAATGGCCACACGATTGGAAAGAAACAATTTACACTGTTGCGTTAAGTTATGTGCAAGTAAGTGCAGGCCCTCACCTTGTAGAAACGTGCAGTATCTGGTACAGATCCATATTCCTGAGTGACAGCATTCTTCACAGAGTTAGCCTTGTTGTTTTCAATGTTGATGGCTCCAATAAGTAAATTGTTCGATATGTTGTCCAGATGGCCACGGAATTTGAGCCATGGGCCGGCAGCAGAAATGTGATCAGTGGTGCACTTCCCCTTCACCTGCAGCAGCACAAGGCAAAATATTTAAACAAAAGATTGCCTTCTGGACTTTAACACCTCAAACAAAAACAAATTGACATCATTATAGAATATAATATGACCTTGATTAACCCTTTGTTGCCCTAAATTAGAAATGCCATCAAACAGCCAATGCCACGTAAGACTTGTTCACTTAGCTAGAGAAAACATGCCCTATGCTTACACAAGACCCTAAGGATGTTGGCTTAAGTAGGCCTCAGACATTATGACAGTTGGCTTGGTTAGGATTAGCTAGTTAGTGTGGTCAAACAAAATAAGGTTAAGCCCTCTAAAAGGGGAGCAGTGTAGATGAGAATGCAGGTTAATTTTGTTTTAAGGCAGTTATTGTACAACCCTCGGAGAGATCTACAATCACTGATCTTAATGTCCAACACACCTGACTAGAAAGAAAGCCCAACATCCAGCCTCTAGTGGTAGTTGACTGATTAGAACAAGTTACTTAACCCATGGAAACATTCTTTCGATTGGATGTTCCTCCCACGTATTCCTCATTTTATGATAATTATCCTTCCAGCTTCATCTGCTCCAGAATTTGTTTGACAGGGGGAGCGGTGTGCCGTCTCGTCGATGTCCCTTGAGGGCCTCCACTTGACTGTCGACGTCATCATCATAAGTAGCGCAAGCAGCACCGGTTGGCTTCAGTTCTGTTTTTCCTCCTCCTGAAGAGAAATGATCAGGCATACCATAGACCGTAGGCTCCAAGAAAGCGTAAAGTGTAAGAGCACGTAATTGTAGGGACTCTGGGAGGGGCGATGAGGAATACGTGGGAAGAACCAATGAAAAGAAAGTTACCATGGTTAAGTAACTTGTTCTTCGAATGGATTGTATCCTCCCACGTCTTCCTCATCTTATGATAGACTCCCAAAGCATTAATAATTTGGTGGTGGGAATATGAATTCTATTTTAATCATGGACCAAATGAAGGACCGCTTTTGCAAATGGTCCTCCGTGACTGAAAATTGAATTCAGGCAGTAATGTCTCACAAAAGTGTGACCAGTTGACCAAGTGGCCGCTGAACATATGTCTGATTGGGACACCTCTTACGAGCAGCAGAGGTTGCCATGCCCCTTGTGGAATATGCTTCAAAGCCATCTGGCAGATCCTTGGCCGCTAATTTGTAACATTCACTAATAGCCAGGATGAGCCATCTAGATATGGTTTGTTTTTTTAACAGCTAGACCCAATTTAAGGCCAGTAGAGCCAATGAATAATTGGTCATTTTAGCGAAATGTATGGAACAAGTTACTAACCAGTTTTTCTCCAGCATGGGTCTGGCATGGATTCACATGCTCATGAACATTCCCCGTCGTCAGGCCGGGAATCCTCCGTAAAAGAAAAATGTTTCACTTACAAACTGTCTTTCTCCTATAAACCAATCACTGAGCTCTGGGTCATACTGCCCCCAGCCAGTGACTGCCCTCTCCCTAAACCCATCCTCTGGCGGACATCTTCAGACTTGGTAGCACGTAAAGTGGCAGTATGACCAAGAGGGACTTACAGGTAAGTAACTTGTTCCTTCTCCAGCATGGCGTCTGGCATGGATTCACATGCTCATGAATAAAGAATACATAGCAGTGCATCATACACTACCACGGGAGGTGGCAAGGCTCAACAGAAGCAATTACTCTTACCTCCGAAACAGGCTCACCTTCAAGAAAACATGTTGCGTAGCACTGCTTGGCCGACCTTGGACTCCTCTCTGGAATCCCTGTCGACGCAGTAGAATTTTGTGAAGGTGTGCGTGGACCTCCACGTAGCAGCCCTGCAGGTGTCCAGCATAGGCACACCAGACAGGAATGCAGTCGTCGCAGCGATCGCTTTGGTGGAATGGGCTCTCGGAAGGCCGGGCAGCGGTCGGTTTGCCAACTGGTGACAGTGCGTGATGTAGCCGGAAAGTCACCTGGAAATTGAAGCCTTGGAGAGGCCTTCCCATGGTTCACAGGACCAAAGTTCACGAAAAGCTGAGATGTCTACCAGAAATTCTTCATGCGTGGCACAGAACTCCAGAGCATGCGTCACATCCAGGGAGTACAGAGTGCTTTTAGCCGGTGATGAAGGCGCTGGAAAAAACACATGCAACACCAAAGGTTTGTTGAGATGGAATTCAGACGGAACCTTTGGCATGAAGGAAGGGTGCGTCCTCAGCACCACCCTTGTGTCGTGGAAAGTCAGATAGGGCTGCTTGCAAGATAGTGCCTGGATCTCACCTACCCTCCTGGCAGAAGTGATGGCCACGAGAAAAGCCGTTTTCCACAAAAGGAACTCGAGGGGCTTGACGCATAGGCTCGAATGGGTCCCCCCCATGAGCCTTGTCCGCACCACGTCGAGTTCCCACACTGGGGCCGGGGCATGCACCGGTGGGAACGAAACAGTTCTTGAAGTAGTCCTTGACTAGACGGTGTGACCAAAGAAGACCGTCCCAGAGTCCTTGTGTAGCAGGAGATAGCCGCCAGATACACTTTGATGGAGGCGTGCACCAGCCCAGCCTTGGCCAAGGACAACAAATACGGAACGATCTGCAGGTCGTGACCCTCAGAAGGTTGATCTGTGTCCAGCACCACGTTGGGAAGCGCTTCTACTTGTGGCTGTAGGACTAGTCGATTATGCTCTGGCCCTGGCAAGGACCTCCCTGCAGTCCGCCGGCAGCTCGTACCCACCAAACTCTAAGGCTGCAGGAGCCAAGCTATCGGGTTCAGTGATCCTGGGTCGTGATGTAGGATTACGCCTCCTGTGGTGAGCCGATCCATGACCACTGGCAGCTTGACTGGAGGTGACGTAGATAGGCGGAGAAGGTCCGGGTACCAAATCTGCCTTGGCCAGGCCAGGGTGACGAGGATCATCCCGCATCTGCAACGTTAGAGTTGATTGATGAGTCACAGCAGGCGATGCAACAGAGGGAACGCGTACAGGAACAGGCCTTCCCACAGGAAGGAAAACTCGTCCCCCATGCTCCTCGGCTGGTGGATCTGCTGGTGAACCTCTGGCACTTGGAGTTCACTGCCGCAAACAAAATGACCGGGGACTGCACCACTTGATCCTGCCGAAGCTCCCACTCGTGGCAAGAGCACATCTCCCTGCTGAGGGAGTTGGCGATTGTGTTCTTGACTGCCGTCAGGTGAAACGGAACAAGGAAGGAACATTCCCCTGGGCGACGTGCCAGTGCCACAAATGTGCCTCTCTGGAAAGCGCTGGGGACCTGGTGCCCCCTTGCTTCCTGATGTAGAACATTGTGGTGGTATGGTCTGTGAAGACCCTCACCACCTTGCCCTTGAGGGACAGAAGGAACAACTTGCTGGCCCAGAACACTGCTCGTAGCTCCAGGAAATTGACGTGGAGCTCCCTTTCCTCCGTTAGCCACAGGCCTCTGCCGTGGAGACATCTGGTGTGGGCTCCCTAGCCCTCCAGGGTAGCATTCGTGGTGATCGTATCCTGGTGTGGGGGGGCTCTGAAAGTGCCTGCCCCCACTGATATTGGTGCTCAGGCCCCACCACTTTATCGCTTGAGGAACTCGTTGTCAAGAACAATCTCGTCTGCGAAGCTTCCTGTCATGACCCTTGCCCCTGGCCCTCACTGGCAAGTCAGCCTTCCAGTTAGGGCCAGGTCAAAGGCCTTAAAACCTCATCCGAGACACTCTTGGAGTCAGTCCTGGCGCCTTTGGCGTCAGGCTCACAACCATCATGAAGACCAACATTAGAATGGGACTATTTACTTGGGATGATTTAACTTGGGGGGAGTTCAGCCAACATGGAGGCACACACATCTCAGTTACAAGGAACTGAGCTATGCGGTCTAGTCTTTTGGGTGTGGCAAGCCTGGGACTACTTTACCTGGACTACTTTGGGTGTGGCAGGCATGGGACTATTTTACCTGCACTACTTTACCTGAGACTATTTAAACTGCACTCAAACAGCAGAACATGCTTTGCGTTATTCTGCTGTGGGCAGCGTAACGCTCACCGTGACCAGTTCTTTGATGCCAGCTTACCTGAAACCAAGGACCTGCAGAGTGAGAAAGAACACTACGAAACTTACCTGGAACAGTATCCCGTCTTCAATCCATCGCCGACTTCAGTTCCACTCACCTGAAGGTACGAACTCCATCATCGATTATTTTTCGACCTAAGAGGCACATAAGAATTGCATATAAAGACTGTAAAGCAGCAAACCTACGGAGTCGCAGCAGGCCTGGATTCCCACAGGGGGGCTTGCACCAGTGAAGTAACTTGGTCGCTGCTCGCCCCCCCACATCTACACGCCCTTGCCACGAGGAGGAGGATTGAGAATCCACCTTTTACAATATTAAGGTGAAGAGAGGGCCCAAGGGGGAGGAAGGAGTTGAGGCCAAGGGAGGTGGGAAAACCGACGATCTGGTATTGAATCCAGCTCTCCTATATTGCAGACCCATCTTTAACCAGAGGCCTTACCAGGGGGCCGGGAGAGGGTTAGAGAGTGCAAATCATCCAACCAGGGTTGGGTGGCGCCCCCGTGGATACCAGGTAAGCGCAACACTTCCGGACTCCTGGACCCACCAAGCATCCAGAAATTCCTGAAGGGGTCGGATCTGCAACCTGCAGAGCCTGATCAGGTACATAAACGACATGTCCAGCAGCTACTTGATGGTCTGTACCGTGGCGGTCTACAGTGTCAACAGCCGTTGCACCTTGCCCAGAATGGCCGCTATGTGTTCTTCCCAGGGGGCCGCCAGGCAGGAGACCGTGTTGAGCCTGGAGCCTAAGCCCAGCCTGTTCTGCAATAGTATCAAGCAGGATTTTGGATAGTTCACCGACAACCCCAGGTCCGTTAGCAGCTGGATGGTCCTCTGTGTGCGACAGCAATCTCTCTGGACTTGTCCCTGGTGAGCCATTCGTCGAGGTACGGGCACAAATGTATCACTTGTAGACGTAGATGGGCCGCCACTGGTGCAAGGTACTTTGTAAAAACCTGGGCGCTGACTTCAGTCCAAAGGGAAGTGCCTTGAATTGGTAGTGCCTTTCCTGTACGACGAAGCGCAGGAACCTCTGATGCTTCTCGTGAATGGGGACGTGGAAGTAAGCGTCCTCCAGATCCAGCGACGTCAGTAAGTCGCCTTCCTCCAGTTGGCCGAGCACGTGCTGCAACGTGACCCTCCTGAATTTTTGGGACTTGAGGTACTTGTTGAGTTGCTGTAACTCGAGAAAGGGCCTCCAGCCCCCGGTCTTTTTTTTACTAAGTATCTGGAGTAGATTCCAGAGCCCCGGAGTCGCTCGGAAACCAACTCGATCGCCCCTTTTCTTAACATGGACCGTACTTCCTGCAGGAGCTGCGGGATGTGCTGCTCCTGCCGGGCCATCGGTGGTATCCGTGGACACTTCTGCTGGAATTCTAGAGTGTACATGGGCGAGAGCGTCCAGCACCCATCGGTCGGTGGAGAGGTTTTTCCACACACTGATTAAGCCCGCCAGCTGGCCTCCCACCAGGGTGCATGGGTGGGGGCCAGACTTCCTGGCGGGTTGAATCCTGCTTTGGCAAAATGCGTGCCGCCGTGGGAGTGACAACAGCGGCCACCTCCAAAAGCCTTGGAACGACCCATGTAGGCCTACACGCGTCGTGGAACAGGAGGGTTGGCGGTACGAGGACAAGCCTCTGACGAAACCCTTAGACGACCTGCCGGATTTCCCTCCGGAGGCACGAAAGGAAGGACAATGTTGCAGCGTGCCCAGGGCACGGGCAGTCTGTCGGTCTTGATGGCTTGCAACGATTCGTTGACAAGACTTCCCAAAGATTGTCCCCGTCGAAAGACATGTCAGGACCTTCATCTGAACTTCCTGCCTAAAGTTCTTTGTTAGGGAGAATTCTCAAAATGTGCCAATTCCTCTCTACCTAAGAGACCCCCAGCTCTTTTGCTGATCTTTGGGACTCTAATTTTAATTGTTTGTTTTCTGTGTTCATTGTCTTTAGTTATGGAGTATTAACCAACTCCATAGGCATCTTTTTTATTTGTGTCACAGCACCGTCAGAGCAGTGACACAAGGATGTCTTAGACTTCCCAAACGTTTAAATCCCTTCTCTGGGATAAACAACTGTTTCCCAGATAATGTAAAGTGAAATTGACTTTACTAGTCTTTTCCAAATTCATAGACCCAGCACGCACCATCTTACAATGGAGTGCTGGAGGGGTTACATAGTATCCTCTGTGTCTAAACACTCATGTAGCAGTCAAATGCTAACCTTTCCTATTGCAAAAGATGGTGGCAGTGGTTTTACAATGAACTACCATGATTTTTCCCAACCGTGAACACCAGTAGCTAAAAATCACGGAAGCCATGTTTTTCAAGACGGCACCTTAAGCCCCTTTGTTTAAATGGGTCCCGGTCATCTTTTTTCACCATTTCTTTTTGGAAAGATCCTTCTAGCATTTGTCTCTGCGTGCCCTACCAGGTTTGGTCCCTTTGTTCGTGTGCTTTTGGCGGGCTTCAGGACTGAAGTCTGCCCTTGGCGTCCGAGTGTCTGGGGTAGGCAAGAAGTGAGGGAGGTGCCCGAAACTCAGTGCTTAGTCTCCTAGGAGACCCAAATGCACTCTGGCAGTATTAGCTGGCTGGCTGTCCAGCAAGGACAGCCACCCTGCTAGGTGAGTGGCAGCTAGGCTGACATAAAAGTGAGAAAACCATTTAAAAGGAGAGTTGTGGACTGGAAGGCAGAGTCGACCACTGGAATGAAAGAACCGAAGATGAGCTGGAAGAGGACGGCTGCTGCAACCACTGGACCGTTGGTTTGCACAGTGAAGCCCTGATGCAGGTCTGAATTGCCAAACTCCATTTGACAGAGAAGCTCCTTCAAGGACAGCTTCTTCCTTTGAGTTGGTGGTACCAATCAACTCAAGACACCTGGATACCATTCTCAAGAATTGTTTGGTTTAACCATGGAAAGGGACACCAGTTGGTTTTCTTGAATCTACAGCTATTGGAACTGAAGTGACTCCATTTTGTTTGCACTCTTCAACGATCCCATGCAGTGCAAGAGTCCCAACGTCCTCCCTCTTGTCGCCACGACTGAGGCTCGGGAACTGCGAGATCTGTAGGAACTGCCAGGAACCACGACTTCAGCAACATTTGTTTTCTTCATACAAAGGTACTGTGCCAACCTGATTGAGAGAACGTCGCTCTCGTTGAGAAAGTTTGTGAAACTTTCCCAACTTGCAGGCCTAATCAGCTTCTGACCCCACACATGATTCTTTTTTGCCTAAACTACTTCGGAGAACATTTGCAAAGATTTTACCGTGGATACCAGAACTGCTCTTTCCTATCCAGAACACTAGCCCATTGACTTGAATTTAACTATTCTGGTGAACTGAAACCATTTGCACTGCCTAGAAAGTATATATGATCTATTCTACTTACTTTTGTCCTTTTTGCTCACCGTTAACTGAAAAACCATTTGGCACCTTTTTCAGGGGAGCTCAAACGGTCTCAGAAACTTAGATTTTTGTATTGAAGTGTATTGGACTATAATAAGTTTACTTCTAGTGAAATGTTTTATAAATGATCGTCTATGTGTAAATACATTAAGTGTTTTACCAAGAAATCTTGAGTATGACATGCATTACTTACCGAAAAGCATTTCTGATGATTGTATCTGCTTAGATTAACATGCTGTGCATATGGTCTGACATCCAGTGGTAACCGCGGAGTATTGCATCTTGTCTTTCGGGGAAGTCGGCATAGGCGTGTCAAACACTCCCTATTGTGACGTGTGTAGTACCCAAAATCCCTCACGCGCCAAGGTCCCTCCGATTGTATTTTTTCTGCCATGAGGGAGCCCAAGGCTATAGTGAGTGAGTACATGAAGAGAGAAAGTAGTAAGAAGTCTATGTTCCTTCCACCCTGAGCGGGGAGGCAGGGAGGGCGCAAGTGAATCTAAGCAGATACAATCATCAGAAATGCTTTTACGGTAAGTAATGCATGTCTTCTGATGCTTGCTAATCTGCTTAGAATCACATGCTGTGAATAGACTAGCGAGCAGTACCCGGAGTTGGAGGTGGGTTGTGAGAAGGAACAGTAGAAAAAATGTGTCTTTGTACTGCTTGTCCCACCTGAGAACAAGACCTAGAATGAGTGTCTAGGCAATAGTGTTTTGTAAATGTGTGTACAGAACTCCAGGTTGCCGCTTTGCAAATGGACTCTAGGGGAACATTTGCAATGAATG